>NW_026652290.1:35622342-36222342 GCF_009828535.3 Hylobates moloch | reverse complement strand
CGCCTGGCCTATTTTGTTCTTTGAATCAATGTTTTATTTGCAATTTTTTGTATGTATTGCATGTAGGTTTGTTACTTTTTATGACTGTAAGTGTTTCATTGTATGACATCACTGCAACTCATTGATTATTTTGAAGTCTTTTGAAGTGGAACATTGATGTAGTTTTTGGTAATTGTGAACTCTACTGCTGTGAATATTCTTATACATATCTACAAGAACATGTGCAAAAATTTCTCTAGGGTGTATATCTAGAAGTAAAATTGATGAGTCAGAACACATGTGTATCTAAAGCTCTAACAGATAATGCCATTTTCCCCCTAATATGGTTTGGCTTTGTGTCTTCACTTAAATCTCATCTTGAGTTGTAATCCCCTGGTATTGAGGGAGGAACTTGGGTTGAGGTGATTGGATCATGAGGGCAGTTTCTCCCATGCTATTTTTATGATAGTGAGTGAGTTCTCACGAGACCTCATGGGTTTATAACTGTTTGATAAGTTCCTCCTTTGCTCATTCTTCTTTCTCCTGCCACCTTGTGAAGAAGGTTCCTGCTCCTCCTTCTGCAGTGATTGTAAGTTTCCTGAGTCTTCCCCAGCCATGCAGAACTGTGATTCTATTAAACCTCTTTCCTTTATAAATTATTCAGTCTGGGGTAGTATCTTTATAGCAGCGTCAGAACAAACTAATCCTAGAAATTTGTACCACAGAGAATGGGATACTGCTATAAAGATACCTGAAAAGGTGGAAGTGACTTTGGAACTCGGTAAGAGGCAGAGGTCTGAACAGTTTGGAAGGCTCAGGAGAAGACAGGAAGATGTGGGAAAATTTGGTACTTCCTAGAGACTTGTTGAATGGTTTTGACCAAAATATTGATAGTGATGTAGACAGCAAAGTCCAGGCTGAGGTGATCTCAGATAGAGATGAGGAGCTTACTGGGAACTGGAGCAAAGATCACTCTTGCTATTCTTAAGCAAAGAAACTGATGTAATTTTGCCCCTGCCCTAGAGATCTGTGGAACTTTGAGCTGAAATGGGAACTTATGTTTAAAAGGGAAGCAGAGCATAAATGTTTGGAAAATTTGCAGCCTGACAACGTGATAAAAAGAAAAACCCATTTTCTGGGGAGAAATCCAAGCCAGCTGCAGAAATTTGCATGAGTAATGAGAAGCCAAAGACAATGGGGAAAATGTCTCTGGGGCATGTCAGAGGTCTTGGCAGCAATCCCTCCCATCATAGGCCTGGAGACCTAGGAGGGAAAAATGGTTTTTGGGTCAGGCCCAGGGCCACCCTGCTCTGTGCAGCCTCTGGACTTGATGCCCTGTATCCCAGCTGCTCCAGCTCTAGCTGTGGCTAAAAGGGGGTAAAGTACAGCTTGGGCCATTGCTTCAGAGGGTGCAAGCCCCAAACCTTAGTGGCTTCATGTGGTATTAGGCCTGCAGGTGCACAGAAGTCAAGAATTGAGTTTTGGGAATTTCTGCCTAGATTTCAGGGGATGTATAGAAATGTCTGGATGTCCAGGCAGAAGTCTGGTGTGGGGCAGAGCCCTCATGGAGGACCTCTGCTAGGGCAGTGCACAGGGGAAATGTGGAGTTGGAGCCCCCACACAGAGTCCCCACTGGGGTACTGCCTAGTGGAGTTGTGAGGATAGGGCCACCATTATCTAGACCCCAGAATGGTAGGTCCACCAACAACTTGTACTGTGTGCCTGGAAAAGCCGCTGGCACTCAATGGCAGCCATGAAGGCAGCCAGTGTGGAGGGTTGTACAAAGTCACGGGTGCAGCTGCCCAAGGCCATGGGAGCCTCTCCTTTGCATCAGCATGCCTTGAATGTGAGACATGGAGTCAAAGGACATCATTTTGGAGCTTTAAGATTTCACTGCCCCGCTGGATTCTGGACATGTGAGGGACCTGTAGCCCCTTTGTTTTGGCAAATTTCTCCCATTTGGAATGGGAGCATTTATCCAATGCCTGTACCCCCATTGTATCTTGGAAGTAACTAACTTGATTTTGATTTTACAGGCTCCTAGGTGGAAGTGACTTGCCTGGTCTCAGATGAGACTTTGGACTTGAACTTTTGAGTTAATGCTGAAATGAGTTAAGACTTTGGGGCACTTTTTGGGAAGGCATATTGGTTTTGAAATGTGAAAGAGACATGAGATTTGGGAGGGGCCATGGGCAGAATGATATAGTTAGGTTTTGTGTCCCCATCTAAATCTCATATTGAATTATAATCCCCTAGTGTTAAGGGAGGAACCTGATGGGAAGTGATGAGATCATGAGGGCAGTTTCCCCGATGATGTTCTTGTGATACTGAGTGAGTTCTCATGAGATCTGATGGTTTTACAAGTGTTTGGCAAGTTCCTTCTTTGCACACTCTCTCTCTCACCTGCTGCCTTGTAAGATGTGCCTACTTCCTCTTTCACTGTGATTGTAAGTTTCCTGAGGCCTCCCCAGCCATGCAGAACTGTGAGTCAATTAAACCTCTTTCCTTTATAAATTATCCAGTCTTGGGTAGTGTCTTTATAGCAGTATGAAAATGGACTAATACACCCCTTGAGATTTAAACCTCTGATGATTAATTTGTTTTGGATGTTGCTGGATAAATAGTTCATACTTTGATATTTTTGCATTGACGTTTGTCAGTTGACATTTTTGTTTAACTTCCTCTATTTATCTGGACTTGGTATGAAAGTTTTGCTAGCATCATGAAGTGAGTTGGATAACTTTTATCCCTTTTATCTTTTATTGAGTGATTTGTATAAGATAGAGAATGTATGTGCTATAGCATTTGGTAGAATCAGTCGTAAAACTACCTGGTCATTTTGCAGTAATGGCAGATGGGGAGATTTTGATGCCCACATACATTTCATTGTTATTTTTTTGGAAATGTTTCAATTACATTGTACCAGGGCTTTTGTTTTTTGCATGAAACTTTAAGAAAGAGATTTATTGAGATATAATTTTCATAGTATAAAACTCACCCTTTTAAGTTTGAAGTGTACAATTTGTTGTTTTTAACTGTCAGAATTGTGCATCCATCACCTCATCTAACTTTAGAATATGTCCATTTCCCCTAGGAGAAAACCTAATATCTATTAGTACTCACTCCCCATTCTCCCAACCCTTCAGTCTTAAGGAACCACCAATGTGTTTTATGTCTCTATATATTTGCCTATTCTGGGTATTTTTTATTAATGTAATCATACAATGTGTGGTCTTTTGTGACTGCCTTCTTCACTTAGCACCTTCTTTCCAAGTTTCATCTATATTGTAACATGTATCGGTACTTCATTCCTTTTACTATTGGATATCTGACATTGGCTATTATAAATAATTCTGCTACGAATATTCATGTACAAGTTTTTTCATGGACACATGTTTTAATTTCTCTTGAATATACCAAGGAGTGGAATTTCTGGGTGATATGGTAAGTCTGTTTAACATTTTGAGGAATTGCCAGACTGTTTTTAAAGTGGCTGCACCATTTTACATTTCCACCAGCAATGCATAAGGGTTTTAATTTCTCCACATCCTTGCTAGCACTTATTATTATCCATTATTATTATATTATTGTCATCCTATTTGATGTAAAGTGATATTTCACTGTGGTCTTGATTTGCATTACTTAATAGCTAGTGATTTTGACATCTTTTCATGTGCTTAATGGCCATTTGTATGTCTTCCTTGAAGAAATGTTTACCCAAATCCTTGGCTCATGTTTAAATTGATTATTTGTATTTTTATTTTTGAGTTATAAGAGTTATATTTTGGACATCTTATCAGATGTTAAGTTACAGTTCGAAAATTTTTTTTGTCATTCTGTGGTTTGCCTTTTGCCTCCTTCCCTCCCTCTCTCTCTCTTTTTCTTTCTTTTTCTTTCCTCTTTCTCTCTTTCTTTTGTTGTTGTTGTTGATACAGAGTCTTGCTCTGTCTCCCACACTGGAGTGCAGTGGCATGATCTCAGCTCACTGCAACCTCCACCTCCTTAGTTGAAGTAATTCTCCTGCCCCAACCTCTCAAGTAGCTGGGATTATAGGTGTGTGCCACCACACCCAGCTATTTTTTGTATTTTTAATAGAGATGGAATTTCACCATGCTGGTCAGGCTGGTCTTGAACGCCTGACCTCAGGTGATCTGCCCACTTCAGCATCCCAAAGTGCTGGGATTACAGGAGTGAGCCACTGTGCCTAGCCACCTTTTCACTTTCTTGATGGTATCTTTTGAAGCAAAAATATTTTCAGTTTTAATGATGTACAAGATCTACTTTTTCTTTTCTCTCTTGAACTTCTGGTATTAAATTTAAGAAATCATTGTCTAAACCAGGGTAATAAAGATTGACTCTTACGATTAGTTCTGCAAGTTTTATAATTTTCACTCAAAAGTTTAGGTCCATGGCATATTTTGAGTTACTTTTTCATATAGTGTGAAGTAGGTGTCTAAATTTACTCTTTTTGCATGTAGATATCCACCTGTCCCACCACCATTTGTTGAAGACATTTCTCCCCTGGATTTTTGTGTCAACCTTTTCCAAAATCCATTGATTATAAATGTAAAGGTTTATTTCTGAATTTTCCACTCTATTCCATTTATCTTTATGTGTTTATCCTCATGCAAGTGCCATACTGTCTTGATTACTGTAGCTTTGTAGTAAGGTTTGAAGTTGGCAAGTTTGAGTCCTCCAAATTTGTTCTTCATTTTCAAGATTGTTTGGCTATACTTGGTGGATCTTTATGATTCCAGGCCTTTTTGTTTTCTTTATTAAGACAGGGTCTCACTCTATCATTTAGGCTGGAGTACAGTGGTGCATTCATGGCTCACTGCAACCTTGAACTCCTGAGCTCAATTGATCCTTCTACCATAGCCTCTCCAGTAGCTGGGGCCACAGGCGTGTACCACCATGCCGGGCTAATTTTTTGTACTCTTTTTTTTTTTTAGAGATAGGGGTTTTGTTATGTTGCTCAGGCTGGTCTTGAACTCCTGAGCTCAAGTGATATGCCCTCCTTGGTCTCCCAAAGTGTTGAGATTATAGGCATGAGCCACCATGCCCAGATCCCAAGCTTTTTTGTAGGAGAAGGAAATGTACTGTTAGAATGTCAGCAAACATTTATACCACCTCAATATATAGTAACCCTTCATGTAACACTGAGAACTGACAGTGCAAGCAAACCTGGCCCCAGCCCAGCCCTGGACATCTGGGTCCAAATGTAGCTCTGGCCATTCATGAGTAGTGTAATTTTAACCTCTCCAAATGCCCGTTTCTGATTCTGTGAAGTGGAAGTAAAATAAATCCTACTCACAGTTATGTCAGCTACCTATCATGGCAATAATGCTGGATAATAAATAATCACAAAACCTCACCAACGAACAATAAGTGTTTATTGCTCACATGCCTGTGGTCAGCTGGGAGCAAACTAATGAGCTCTGTTAATATCAGCTGGGATATCTCTCAGGTCCGAGTATGGGTCAGGGTGGCCTGGTAATTTGGCTCTGCTCCATGTGCTTTTTTTTTAAAAAAAAAAAAAAAAAAAGAACAAATTTTTTTTTTGAGATGGGGTCCTGCTATGTTTCCCAGGCTGGAGTGCAATGGTTATTCACAGGTGTGATCATAGCACATTGTAGCCTTGAACTTGTAGGTTCAAGTGCTTCAGCCTCCAAAATAGCTGAGATTATAGCTATACACGACTTTGCTGGCTTCCATGTGCTTTTTGTACTCCATAGTCTTATGGCAATGGCACAATTGCAAGAATAAGAAGCCCAGTCATACACATGTGTTTCATGTGTTATGACTTCTAACATCCCATTGACTCAAGGAACTTGGGTGAAGAAGGGTCTCTGAAGAACCTACCCAAGTTACTCCATAAAAATAAAGTCATCTGCTACACCCAGATGGCACTTCTGCCATGTTACAACTATCCAAGTCAACTGGGGACATTTCTGTCCCTCCTCTGACAATCTTCAAACTTAAAGAAGCAAGGGAGAGCACAATGAGTCTGGGAGGAGAAATGGAAGACGAGTGGGAGATAATAGTGATAAAGGTCTCCTGCCCCATTGCAGGCTTCCCCATCTGAGCCAGGACTCAGCCAGAACAGGGGATAAACTTTGCAGTCGATGCAAGGTAAAAGTTTAATATTGAATTAATCTGGATTTTTTAATACCTAAAATATCAGACTAATTGTAACAACTGGGAATGACCACAGTAATTGTGAGATCTACTCAAGGCTCTCTCCAGGGCTAGAGGTGGGAGATTTGCCATAGAACAGAGGAAATACAGAGCTGGCCAAAAAGCAAACTGACTTTCTGCTTGCCCCCTACAAAATTCAACTCATTCAATAAATCTGTTACAGGGACAGATAAAAGTATTCAGAGGCCGGGCGCGGTGGCTCACGCTTGTAATCCCAGCACTTTGGGAGGCCGAGGCGGGAGGATCACGAGGTCAGGAGATCGAGACCATGGTGAAATCCCATCTCTACTAAAAATACAAAAAATTAGCTGGGTGTGGTGGCAGACACCTGTAGTCCCAGCTACTCGGAGAGGCTGAGGCAGGAGAATGGCGTGAACCTGGGAGGTGGAGCTTGAAGTGAACCGAGATTGCACCACTGCACTCCAGCCTGGGCGACAGAGCAAGACTCTGTCTCAAAAAAAAAAAAAGCATTCAGAAACAGTATCTGGGTAAGCAGAATTCATTGTTCATGTAATAATAACCAATATTTTTATATATATATATTTTTTTATTATACTTTAAGTTTTAGGGTACCTATTCACAACTTGCAGGTTTGTTACATGTGTATATATGTGCCATGTTGGTGTGCTGCACCCATTAACTCATCATTTAGCATTAGGTATATCTCCAAATGCTATCCCTCCCACCTCCCCCCTCCCCCCACCCCACAATTGCTTTCACATATATTACCTTTGCTTTCAAAAAGTTTCCACCTGACAAAGAATAGAATTTCCTATTTCTCCTCTATGGACATTGCTCTCTCAACCGTTTTCACATCCATAATGTTATATTCAAACCTACAAAACCTGTGTACACAAGTTTTATGGTTCATCCTAAAATTGAAAAGAATATGAATGCTCTTCAGAGTATATGCTGCTAAACCATTGTTTTCCTAGAAAATTCAGTGACTATAATAATAAACCTGGGGTAATGGGGTTAGAGCTTATGTCTGACCCAAATAAGATAAGGTTTTTGGTTTGTAGCCATTCTCTTGGTGGATATTCCCATGACAAAAATGTTTTTCCTTAGGGAACCACACACATGTATCTCCCACGGGGAATCGATATAATTTGGTGGTCAGGATTATATTATCATAATGGTGACACCATCTAGTTCCTCAAAACAAAAACCTGGAAGTCTTTTATTATTAATTTCATTTTTTGATTATAAAATAATTGAATATCTGTATGTAGTATATATATAAGGTTTAAAAACTGAGAGTAAATACTCATATATGTGCTCACCTCCCAGGGTAATTAACAGAACACTATTCCTTGCAGACCTTCCTCAGTCCCCACACCCTCTCTTCTCAGCATTGGCCACCACTATTGTGAATGCTGTGCTTATCACATCTTTAATTTTTCTTAGAGTTTTACCTCAGATGTATGTGTCGATAAACAATATAGCGTCACATGTATCTCAACTCTATGTAAGTGGTGCAATCCTGTATGTTTATTTTTCGCATTTTGCATTTTTCATTCAACTTTGTTTTTTGCTTTGTTTTTGAAAATTTGTATTTAATCTGTGGGTTGCAAGTGTAATTTTCTTACATGCGTAGACTGCATAGAGGTGACATCAGTGTGTTTAGAGTATCCATCACCCAAATAACATGCACTGTATCCATTAAGTAATTTATCATCATCCATCCCAATATGGTTTGGATCTGAGTCCCTGCCTAAATCACATGTCAAATTGTAATCCCTAATGTTGGAAATGGGGCCTGGTCGGAGGTGATTGCATCATGAGGGCAGTTTCTCATGGTTTAACACCATCCCCCTTGGTGTTGTCATGGCAATTGTGAGTGAGCAAGTTATCATGAGATATAGTTGTTTCTTCCCTCTCTTCCTCCTGCTCTGGCCATGTAGGACATGCCTGCTTGCCCTTTGCCTTCCACCATGATTGAAAGTGTTCTGAGCCTTCCCCAGAAGCTGCTGTGCTTCCTGTATAGCCTGTAGAAACATGAGCTAATTAAACTTCTTTTCTTTAAAAATTACTCAGCCTCAGGTACTTCTTTATAGCAGTGTGAGAATAGACTAAAACAGAAAATTGGCACCAGGAGTGGGATATTTCTATAAAGATACCTGAACATCTGGAATTGACTTTGGGATTCAGCAACAGACAGAGGTTGGCAGTGTGGAGTTCTCAGAAGAAGACAGAAAGATGAGAAAAAATGGGAACTTCCTAGAGACTTGTTAAATTGTTGTGACTAAAATGCTGATGGTGATATGAACAGTGAAGTCTAGGCTGAGGAGGTCTCTGATGGAAATGAGAAACTTATTTGGGAACTGGAGTAAAGGTCACTTTTGCTATGCTTTAGCAAAGAGCCTGGTTGTATTGTGCCCTTGCCCTAGGGATCTGTGGAACTTTGAACTTGAGAAGGATGATTTAGGGTATCTGGTGGAAGAAATTCTTAAGCAGCAAAGCCATCAAGATGTGGACTGGCTCCTTCTAATAGCCTATGCTCATATATGTGAGCAAAGACATGATCTGAAATGGGAACTTATATTTGAAAGAGAAGCAGGGCATACAAGCTTGAAATATTTCCAGCCAAGCCATATGGTAGAAAAAAAAGCCCATTTTCGGGGGAGGAATTCAAGCAGGCTGCAGAAATTTGCATAACTAAAAGGAAGGAAAATGCTGATAGCCAAGACAAGAGGGAGGCCTCGAAGGCATTTCAGAAACCTCCATGGCGGCCCCTTCCATCAAAGGCCCAGAGGCTTAGGAGGAAATAATGTTTTTGTGGGCTGTGACCAGGGCCCTGCTGCTCTTTGCAGTCTCAAGACAGTGCTCTCCACATCCCAGCTACTCCTGGCTAAAAGGGGTCAGTACAGACCTCTTGCTTAATGGGTGCAAGGCATAAGCCTTGGCAGGTTCCGTGTGGTGTAAAGCTTGTAGGTGCAGAGAAGGCAAGAGTTGAGGCTTCAGAGCCTCCACCTAGATTTCAGAGGATGTATGGAAAAGTCTGGATGTCCAGGCACAAGACTGCTACAGGTAGAGACCCCACATGTAAAACCTCTTTTAGGGCAGTGCAGAGGGTAAATGTGGGGTTGGATCCCCTGACAGAGTCCCTACTGGGGCACTACCTACTGGAGCTGTGAGAAGAGGGCTACTGTCCTCCAGACTCCAGAATGGTAGGTCCACCGATAGCTTCCACCATGCACCTAAGAGTTATGCCTGGAAAGGCACTCAACACCAACCCTTGAGAGCAGCTGCAGGGACTGAACTTTACAGAGTCACAGGGGCAGGCTGCCCAAGGCCTTGGGAGTCCACTCCTTGCATCAGTGTGCCCTGGATGTGAGACATGGTGTCAAAGAAGATTATTTTGAGTTTTAACATTTAATGACTACCCTGCTGGGTTTCAAACTAGCATGGGGACTGTAGACTTTTTTATTTGGCGATTTCTCCCTTTTGGAATGGAAATATTTA
Source organism: Hylobates moloch (assembly GCF_009828535.3). Classification (NCBI taxonomy): domain Eukaryota; kingdom Metazoa; phylum Chordata; class Mammalia; order Primates; family Hylobatidae; genus Hylobates; species Hylobates moloch. The sequence continues at coordinate 36,212,700 of NW_026652290.1, read as the reverse complement.
CCCAATGCTTGTATCTCCATTGTGTCTTGCAAGTAACTAACCTGTTTTTTATTTTACAGGCTCATAGGTGGAAGGGAGCCTTGCCTCAGATGAAACTTTGGACTTTGGACTTTTGAGTTAATGCTGGAATGAGTTAAGACTTTAAGGGACTGTTGGAAAGGCATGATTGTGTTTTGAAATGTGAGAAGGACATGAGATTTGAGAGGGGCCAGGGGTGGAATTATATTGTTGTGATCTGTTTTCCCCCCAATTCTCATGTCTAATTGCAGTCCTCAGTGTTGGAGGTGAGGCCTGGTGGGATGTGATTGAATAATGAGGGTGGTTTCTCATGGTTTAACACCATCCTACTTGGTGTTGTCATGGCAAGAGTGAGTGAATAAGTTATCATGAGATCTGATTGTTGAAAAGTGTATAGCACCCCTACACCTTCTTCCTGCTTTGGCCATGTAAGAAATACCTGCTTCCCCTTTGCCGTCTTCCATGATTGAAGGTTTCCTGAGGCTGCCCCAGAAGCTGCTATGCTTCCTGTACAGCCTGCAGAATCATGAGTCAATTAAACTTTCCTTCATAAGTTACCCAGTATCAGGTATTTTTTATAACAGTGTGAGAACAGACTAATACAAACCCCCTCCTACCTCCTCACCCTTCTGAGTGTTTATATTTTGAGTTAATCTGCAATGTGTATGGCTGTAATTGATTTCTTCTCTCTCCTGTCCTATATTCCACTGTGCCACCATTTTATCCTTCTGTCCAAGGATATTTGGATTCTTTGCAATTTTTGCTAGTAAAAATAATTTTGTTATGAACATTCCTGTGTGTGAAACCTGTGGTACCCATGCAAGGGTCCCTCAAAATACATGGGCACAAGGAAAATGGCTACATAAAGTAATGCTATACTTTTGTCATCTACATAGGATGAGAGTGCCATTGGCTAGCATCCTTTCCAGTCTTAGTAGAAGTAAAATTATGTATCATTTGGTTTTAATTTCTATTTCCTGGTTATTAACAAGGTTAATCTTTTCACGTGTTTTTCAGTGAAGTGCCTCTTGATGTATTGTTTTTCCATTTTTTTTTTCTTAAGACTTCTTTTCCTTTTAATTTTCAGAAATCCTTTATAAATACTGGATAGTAACTCTTCTCTGGTTATGTAAGTCAGAAAGATCTTATCTTTTCAGATGCTTAATGGTGTTCTTTCAATAACAAGTTTTAAATTTTAAAGTGGTCTGGTTTATCAATCTCTTTGGGTTTTGCTCAATTAATTCTCACATAATTATAGAAGTATTATGCTATGTCCTCATCTAAAAGTTTAACATTTTTGCTTTACACATTCAATCCTTGATCCACATGGAACTATTCTAACTGATGTTTGTAATTGCTGTGAGATTTGTACCAAATTTCATTCTTTCTACATGCATTTCCAGTACCAAACTCTACTGAAGAATACTTTCCTTTTTCAAAGATCTGCAATTCCCTCTGTTATTTATCAAGTTTCTAGACAGGAGTGAATGTATTTCTAGTATGTATTATGTGCCATTGATCTATTTTTCTATTCAAAGCTGATACCACAACATTTTAGTTATTGTTTTAATAAGTCTTGATATTTGACAAGTTATCTCACCTTGTCCTTCCTCAGCAATCTGTTTTTTTCATATTGTTAATTCAATTTATATTGAGTTCAAAAATAAGCAAAACTAAATTATATCAGTAGAGGTCAGGATAGTGGTTAGCTTTTTTAGAAATTTATTTTAATTTTAAGTTCTGAGATACATGTGCAGGATTTGCAGTTTTGTTACCTAAGTAAACATGTGCCACGGTGGTTTGCTGCACCCATCAACCCATCACCTAGGTATTAAGACCCGCATGCATTAGCCATTTATCCTGATGCTCTCGCTACCCCTGATCCCCCAACAGGCCCCAGTGTGTGTTGTTTCCCTCCCTGTGTCCATGTGTTCTCATTGTTCAGTTCCCACTTATGAATGAGAATAGGTGGTGTTTGGTTTTCTGTACCTGTGTTAGTTTGCTGAGGATGATGACTTCCAGCTTCATCCATATCCCTGCAAAGGACATGATCTTGTTCCTTTTCATGGCTGTATAGTATTCCATGGTGTATATGTACCACATTTTCTTTATCCAGTTTATCATTAATGGGCATTTGGGTTGATTTAATGTCTTTGCTATTGTTGTTAGTGCTGCAGTAAACATACACATGCATGTATCTTTGTAATGGAATGATTTATATTCCTTTGGGTACATACCCAGTAACGGGATTGGTGGGTCAAATGATGTTTCTGGTTCTAGATCCTTGAGGAATCACCACACTGTCTTCCACAATGGTTGGACTAATTTACATTCCCACCAACAGTGTAAAAGCATTCCTATTTCTCCATAGCCTCGCCAGCATCTGCTGTTTCTGGACTTTTTAATAACTGCCATTCTGATGGGCATAAGATGGCATCTCATTGTGGTTTTGATTTGCATTTCTCCAATGATCAGTGATGTTGAGATTTTTTTCATATGTTTGTTGGCTGCATAAATATCTTTTAAGAAGTGTCTGTTCATGTTGGTTGCCCACTTTTTGATGGGGTTGTTTGTTTTTTTTTCTTGTACATGTGTTTACATTCCTTGTACATTCTGGATATAAGACCTTTGTCAGATGAGTAGATTGCAAAAATGTTCTCGCATTCTGTAGGTTGCCTGTTAGCTCTGATGATAGTTTCTCTTCCTGTGCAGAAGCTCTTTAGTTTAATTGTATGCCATTTGTCAATTTTTGCTTTTGTTACAATTGCTTTTGGTGATTTCATCATAAAGTCTTTGCCCATGCCTATGTCCTGAATGGTATTGCCTAGATTTTCTTCTAGGGTTTTTATGGTTGTGGGTTTTACATTTAAGTCTTTAATCCACCTTGAGTTAATTTTTGCATAAGGTGTAAGGAAAGGGCCCAGTTTTAGTTTTCTGCATAAGGCTAGCCAGTTTTCCCAGCACCACTTATTAAATAGGGAGTCCTTTCCCCATTACTTTTGTCAGGTTTGTCAGAGATCAGACGGTTGTAGATGTGTGGTCTTATTTCTGAGATCTCTATTCTGTTCTATAGGTCTATGTGTCTGTTTTGGTACCAATAACATGTTGTTTTGGTTACTGTAGACTTGTAATATAGTTTGAAATCAGGTAGCATAATGCCTCCAGCTTTGTACTTTTTGCTTAGGGTTGTCTTGGTTATATGGGCTCTTTTTTGCTTCCATATGAATTTTATTTTGTTTTATTTTATTTTTTGAGACAGAGTCTCCCTCTGTCACCCAGGCTGGAGTCCAGTGGCGCAATCTTTGTTTCATATGAATTTTAAAGTAGTTTTTCTTTTTTCTTTTTCTTTTTGAGACAGAGTCTGGCTGGAGTGCAGTGGCACGATCTCGGCTCACTGTAAGCTCCACTTCCCAGGTTCATGCCATTCTCCTGCCTCAACCTCCTGAGTAGCTGGGACTACAGGCACCTGCCACCACACTCGGCTATTTTTTCTGTATTTTTAGTAGAGACAGGGTTTCACCACGTTAGCCAGGATGGTCTCGATCTCCTGGCCTAGTGATCTGCCTACCTTGGCCTCCCAAAGTGCTGGGATTACAGGTGTGAGCCACCGCGCCTGGCCTAAAGTAGTTTTTTCTAATTCCATGAATGTCAAGGATAGATTAATGGGAATAGCACTGAATTTTTAAATTACTCTGGGCAGTATGGCCATTTTCATTATGTTGATTTTTCGTATCTATGAGCGTGAAATGTTTTTCCATTTGTTTGTGTCCTCTCTTATTTCCTTGAGCAGTGGTTTGTATTTCTCCTTGAAGAAGTTCTTCACATCCCTTGTTAGCTGCCTTCCTAGGTATTTTATTCTCTTTGTAGCAATTGGGAATGGGAGTTCATTCAGAGCCAAATGGCTCTCTGCTTGTCTGTTGTTGGTGTACAGGAATGCTTGTGAATTTTGCACATTGATTTTGTATCCTGAGATTTTGCTGAATTTGCTCATCAGCTTCAATGACAAAAACCACGTGATTATCTCAATAGATGCAGAAAAGGCCTTTGACAAAATTCAGCATCACTTTATGTTAAAAACTCTCAATAAACTAGATATCGATGGGACATATCTCAAAATAATAAGAGTCATTTATGACAAACCCACAGCCAGGGGGTTAAGGAGCTTTTGGGCCTAGACAATGGACTTTTCTAGATATAGGATCATGTCATCTGTAAACAGAGACAATTTGACTTCCTCTTTTCCTATTTGAATACTTTCATTTCTTTCTCTTGCCTGATTGCCCTGACCAGAACTTCCAATACTATGTTGAATAGTGGTGAGAGAGGGCATCCTTGTCTTGCATTGGTTTTCAAAGGGAATGCTTCCAGCTTTTGCCTATTCAGTATGCTATTGGCTGTGGGTTTGTCATAAATGTCTCTTATTATTTTGAGATATGTCCCATCAATATCAAGCTGATTGAGCATTTTTAACAAATAAAGGGATGTTGAATTTTATCAAAGGCCTTTTCTGCATCTATTAAGATAATCATGTGGTTTTTGTCATTGGTTCTGTTTATGTGATGGATTACGTTTATTGATTTGCATATGCTGAACTAACCTTGCATCCCAGGGATGCAGTTGACTTGATCATGGTGGATAAGCTTTTTCATGTCTGCTGGATTCAGCTTGCCAGTGTTTTACTGAGGATTTTTGAATCAGGGTTATTGGCTTGAAGTTTTCTTTTTTTGTTGTGTCTCTGCCACATTTTGGTATCGGGATGATGCTGGCCTCATAAAATTAGTTAGGGAGAAGTCCCTCCTTTGCAATTGTTTGGAATCACTTCAGAAGGAATGGTACCAGATCCTCTTCGTATCTCTTGTAGAATTCAGCTATAGATCCATCTGGTCCTGGGCTTTTTATTGGTTAGGCTATTTATTACTGTCTCAATTTCAGAACTTGTTATTGGTCTATTCAAGGATTTGACTTCTCTGAGGGTCTGTGTGTCCAGGGATTTATCCATTTCCTCCACATTTTCTAGTTTATTTGCCTAGAGCTGTTTACAGTATTCTCTGATGGTTGTTTTTATTTCTGTGGGGTCAGTGGTGATACTCCCTTTATCATTTTTTATTATGTCTATTTGATTTCTTCTCTCCTTCTTTATTGGTCTAGCTAGCAGTCTATTTTTTTAATATTTTTTTCAAAAAGCCATCTCCTGGATTCACTGATTTTTTTGAAGGTTTTTTTTGTGTCTCTGTCTCCTTCAGTTCTGCTCTAATCTTAGTTATTTCTTGTCTTCTGCTAGCTTTTGGATTTGTTGGCTCTTGGTTCCTAGTTCTTTTAGTTATGATGTTAGGATTTGAGATCTTTCTAGCTTTCTGATGTGGGCATTTAGTTCTTTAAATTTCCCTCTTAGTACTGCTTTAGCTATGTCCCAGAGATTCTGATATGTTGTCTCTTTGTTCTCATTGGTTTCAAAGAACTTCTTGATTTTGGCCTCAATTTCACTATTTACCCAGGAGTCATTTAGGAGCAGGTTGTTCAATTTCCATGTAGTTGTGTGGTTTTGAGTGAGTTTCTTAATCTTGAGTACTAATTTGATAGCACTGTGGTCTGAGAGACTATTTGCTAAGATTTCAGTTCTCTTGGACTTGCTGAGGAATGTTTTACTTCCAATTATGTGATCAATTTTAGAGTAATTGCCATGTGGCACTGAGAAGAATGTATATTCCATTGATCTGGGGTGGAGAGTTCTGTAGATATCTATCAGTTCTACCTGATCCAAAGCTGAGTTCAAGTCCTGAATACACTTGTTAATTTTCTGTCTCGATGATCTAATATTGACAGTGTGGTGTTAAAAGTCTCCCACCATTACTGTGTGGGTGTCTAAGTCTTTTTGTAGGTCTCTAAGAACTTGTTTTATGAACCTGGGTGCTCCTGTATTGGGTGCATATATATTTAAGATTGTTAGCTCTTCTTAATGAATTGATCCCTTTACCATTATGTAATGCCCTTCTTTGTCTTTTTCAATCTTTGTAGGTTTAAAGTCTGTTTTGTCAGAAACTAGGATTGCAACCCTTGCTTTTTTTCTGCTTTCTATTTGTTTGGTAAATTTTCCTCCATCTCTTTATCTTGAGCCGATGTGTGTCTTTGCACGTGAGATAGGTCTCTTGAATACAGCACACTGTTGGGTCCTGACTCCTTATCCAATCCAATTTGCCGGTCTGTGTCTTTTAATTGGGGCATTTAGCCCATTTACATTTAGGGTTAATATTGTTATGTGTAAATTTGATCCTCTCATCATGATGCTAGCTCAGCAATCTCTTGGTCTGAAGGAGCATATGGCATACTTTGCTACTTTATGTAACTTTTAGAATTAACATTCCAAGTCCTATGAAAAACTCTCTGTGTTTTATATTTTGACACTGGCATACCTGCCAACATTATTATATGCTGTTTTCTTACTAAATTACATAATTGTTTTTAGACTTTGAAACTACCAGTCAGTGATTTAAAAATTATCTTAAGGTTGGGCATGGTGGCTCACGCCTGTAATCTCAGCACTTTGGGAGGCTGACACAGGCAGATCACGAGGTCAGGAGTTCAAGACAAGCCTGACCAACATGATGAAGCCCCGTCTCTACTAAAAATACAAAAATTGGCTGGGTTTGGTGGTGCATGCCTGTAATCCCAGCTACTTGGGAGGCTGAGGAAGGAGAATTACTTGAACTCAGGAGGCAGAGGTTGCAGTGAGCCAAGATTGTGCCACTGCACTCCAGCCTGGGTGACAGAGTGAGACTCTGTCTCAAAAACAAAAAACAAACAAAAAAAAGCCATCTTAACAAGTGACCAGAGTTAACATCAAGATATTACGTCATGTCAACATCATGATTCCCTGATATGATGTACTCCCTCTGATATTTCAGTTTCCAGAATTGCCCCATTTCAAATCGTTTTCCACCTGCAGCCAGAATAAGCTTTTGAAAATGCAAATGTGACCATGTCCTTTACTTAAAACTTAAAAACAGTGGTTTTCTATGGCCCTTAGACATCAGTCCAAAACGTCAGTATGTCCCTTCAGGTCCTTCATGATTTGAACTTTGCTTATTCCTCTGGTCTTCCATCTCCTTCACCCTCTTTACCAGTTTGCCTGGGCCACACTTTGAGATCCTCCCTAGTGCCATGCTCTCCCACCCCAGCTTAGAGCTGTGTCATACCTTGTCCCAAAGTTTCCCTCTGGAGTAGTTACAAAACTACTGATCTTTCTTTATAGCATCTCTTGTCTTTCCTCCCTTTTCTTCTCTGCTCCCCCACACTGATACACTTCTTCCACTGCAATGGAATGACCCAGCCTTAACTACTATCATGAATTTTAAGGATCTCTATCCAATTTGGAAGCTGAGATGTCAGCGGACAAAATATTGACAAAAAGTAGCTGAAACAATAAAGATTTTTTTTTCTACAAAATAAGCAGCTGGTATTGGTTGATCCAGAGTTAATTCCATGGCTCAATGATGTCAGGGTAAACTTCTTTCTTTCAATATTTGCCTCATGGTCACAAGATGGCCATAGCAGCTGCAAGCAACCTAGAGAGGAAAAAGGTCTTCTCTTCTTTATTATTCTCTTTTTATCAGGCCAGGAAACATATCTCAGAAATCCTCTGGGAGACTCACTTTCATGTGCCATTGGCCAGAGCTGCCCCAATAATTTGGATCTGGCATATCTGACAGCTATGAACACAGGCTTCCTCTGCTAGCAAGGAGGAAAGGCAAGGGGAATCATGGTAGGAAAATGTCTGACAGAGGATTTCCCTGTTTACACTGAAGATTTCTGTATGAATTTGTGAAGGAAAGGATTCTGAAAATAAGGGGTTAATATCCAAAATCTATTTGATAATGTCTTGAGCTGTGCTACCCAATATGGCAGCCATTAACCATCTACAACTTTTTAAAATTAAAATTAGATTAATTAAAATAAGATTAAATAAAAAATTCAATGTCTGTTTTTGTAAGTCATATTCCAAGTGTTCAACAGCCACTTGTGGGTACCTTATTGAATAGCACATATAAAACAAATTTCATCCTTGCAGAAAGTTTTATTAAATAACTGGTTTGGAGCTTACTTAGAAAAGCTTTTGAGGGCTGATCTAGACCAAGCCTGTGAGAGGGTCCTGTATATTGATAGCTCTTAACAAACATTTAGTAAGTTGAAAAAAGTTAGAAAAGTTGCATAAAGTAGATTTATTGCATCTAAGTTTACCACTTTTTGCTTTAATTGGTTATAAGTAATTTGATTCTAGTAAATTTGCTTTTAAAAGTAACTATAAAATCAATCATATGACACATTTTATCTTTTTTCTACTTTGTAATTAATAGACACATTTTTTTGAAAAGGCCACACTCTCAAAAAGTTGAAGTATAAAATTAAATTGCCAAACAAATAGTTATGACTTGCATTGCAAGCAGAATTATTGTAAATATATATTAAGCCAGTTAATTACTCAGACCATTAAATGAGTTCCATTAATGTGAGCAAATTCAATCCATTAATTATATTTCCAATGGTTATCCCTGTTAAAGTATGAAAAATAAAAGAAAGTAAAACTCACTTGTAGTGCAGCAGTAACTCAACAGTTCACACAAGGACTTTAGGCTCCAGCAAAGCTAACATAAATGCAGTGTCCTGATGGCATCATACTATATCACCCTTTCAGTCCTATATCAAAGGATATTTGATTTGCATACTTTGTGTTTTTATTATTTACTTGAATATTTTACTTTAAAAAACTATTTTGTTTTTATTTTTATTTTTTTAATTATACTGTAAGTTTCAGGGTACATGTGCACAATGTGCAGGTTTGTTACATATGTATACATGTGCCACGCTGGTGTGCTGCCCCCATTAACTCATCATTTAACATTAGGTATATCTCCTAATGCTATCCCTCCCCCCTCCTCTCACCCCACAACAGGCCCTGGTGTGTGATGTTCCCCTTCCTGTGTCCATGTGTTCTCATTGTTCAATTCCCACCTATGAGTGAGAACATGCGGTGTTTGGTATTTTGTCCTTGCGATAGTTTGCTGAGAATGATGGTTTCCAGCTCCATCCATGTCCCTACAAAGGACATGAACTCATCATTTTTTATGGCTGCATAGTATTCCATGATGTATATGTGCCACATTTTCTTAATCCAGTCTATCATTGTTGGACTTTTGGGTTGGTTCCAAATCTTTGCTATTGTGAATAGTGGTGCAATAAACATATGTGTGCATGTGTCTTTATAGCAGCATGATTTATAGTCCTTTGGGTATATACCCAGTAATGGGATGGCTGGGTCAAATGGTATTTCTAGTTCTATATCCCTAAGGAGAAAACCCCATTGTCTCAGCCCAAAATCTCCTTAAGCTGATAGGCAACTTCAGCAAAGTCTCAGGATACAAAATCAATGTTTTTAATCATTATAGATTCACAGGAAGTTTCAAAAATAGCATAGAAATGTCCTAATGTACCGTTCACTCAGATTTTCCCAATGGTTGCACCTTATGCAATACTATCAAATATGTGATGGCATATTTCCCAAACCAGGAAATTGACATTGACACAATATGTGTGTTTAGTTCATTTATGCAATACTATCAAATACTGATGGTACAGTACCAAATCCAGGAAACTGACATTGGTGCAATATGTGTGTTTTGTTCAGCATCATTTTATTACATGTAGAAGATTCGCGTAATTACTACAATCAAGTTACAAAACTGTCCTATCATCACAAGACTCCATTGTGTTATCCATTTGTAGCCCCAACCACTCCCTATGTCTCCACACCCTTCCCCTAACCCCATTATTCCTAACTCTGGCAACTGCTAATCTGTGTTCCAGCTCTACAATTTTATCATCTTGAGAATGTAATGGAAGTGGAATCAGAATATACTATCTTTGATACTGACTTTTTTTTACTCATGTATTGTCCCTGAAATCCACTGAAGTTGCTGCAAGTCTCAATAGTTTGTTTCTTTTTATTACTGAAGTGTATGGTATGAATGTAACACAGTTTGTTTAGCCATTCATTGATATATAGAATTTTTTATTGTTTTTAATTTTTGACTATCACAAATAAAGCTGCTATAAAAATTTTTGTGGGGATATAAGTTTACATTTCTCTAGGACAAATGCCAAGGAGTGTGACTGCTGGGTTGTATGGTAAGTGTATGTTTAGTTTTTTGAGAAGCTGTCAAACTGTTTTCCAGCGTCACCATACCATTTTACATTCCCAACAGCAAAATCCGAGTGATCCCATTTCTCCGCATCCTTACCAGCATTTGATATTTTCATTATTTTTATTTTAGCAGTTTAATAGGTGCATAGGATATCTCATTATGGTCTTTGCTATGGTTTGAACGTGTCCCCTCCAAAACTCATGTTGAAATTTTAAACCCATTGTGGTAGGCTTAAGGGATGGGGCCTTTTGGAGGAAAGAATAAGTAATAAGTAATGGATTACTGATAGATTAGTGTTTTTTTGTTACTTATTAGTAATCTATTACTTAAAAGATATTTTATTACTTATAGTAATCTATGTTTATTACTTATAGTGTTTTTTATTACTTATAGTAATATTAGTAATAGATTGCTAATCTATCTATTACTGATTAGTGTTTTTTATTAGTGCTTTATAAAAGCACTGGAGAATGCTAGCTGGTCCCTTTGCCCTCTCACCTCCTGCCATGTGAGGATGCAGCATTCATGGCATTATCTGGAAGCACAGAGCTACCCTCACCAGACACCAGACCTGCTGGTACCTTGATCTTGGACTCTTCGGTCTCTAAAATTGCAAGAAATAAATTTCTATTATTTACCAATTAACCAGTTTGTGGTTTTTAAAATATCAGCACCAAAGGTCCAAGACGGTCTTCATTTGCATTTTCCTGGTGACCAGATATTGAACATTTCTAGGTGCTTGGTGAAATGTCTCTTTAGATCTTTTGCACATTCTAATTTCTGTTGAATTTCTAGACTTCTTTACATATTATATATATAAGCCCTTTGTCAGATATGGGGCTTGCAGATATTTCTCCTTGTATTTTCATTTTCTTAACAAAGTTTCTTACAGAGCAAAAATTTAATTTTGATGACAATTAATTCACAAATTTTTTCAATAATTCATGCTTTTTGTACAAGGTTTAAGAAGTCTCCAGCAAGCCCTAGGTCCTGAAGATTTCTCCTGTGTTATCATATAGAAGTTTTATAATTTAATGTTTTACATTTAAATCTATGATCCATTTTGCGTTAATTTTTGTAAAAAGTATAACATTTATGCTGAGGTTCATTTTTGTGCTTGTGAATATACAGTTTCTTTGGCATAATTGTTGAAATGACTATTCTTTCGTTGAACTGTGTTTGCACGTTTGTCACAAAATCAGATCAGCTGGCATTCTTATATTGGGTTGTTTCTGAATTATCTGTTATGTACCATTAATCTATGTGTCTGTTCCCTCTGCCAATAGCACACAATCTTGATTACTATATCTTGTAGTAGTCTTGAAGTTGAGAAAAATAATTTCTCCCACTTTCTTCTTTATTTTTTCAAAACTGATTTAGCTATTGATTTAGCTTCTAGTTTCTTTGCCCTTCTGTATAAATTTTAGAACAATTTTATCTATGTCTACGGAAAGTCTTGCTGAGCTTCTGATAGGAATTGCATTATACATGTTATATAAATTTAGGGAGAGTTGGCATCTTTACTATATTGAATTTCCAGTCCACAAATATGACATGTCTTTTGAGTTATTTAGATCTTCTTTGATTTATTCCATTAGTAATTTTTAGTTTTCACCATGCAAGTCTATATATTTGGTTAGACATGCACCTAAGTATTTTGGGGGCAGTAATAAATGGTATTATATTTTAAATTTGTTTCCCCATGTTACTGATAATATATATAAGTACCATCGATTTCTATATGTTGATCTCTTACCCTGAGATCTTGCTTCACTCACTTATTCTAAAGTTTTTGTAGATTTCTTGGGTTTCTCTGTATAGATCATTACGTCATTTGCAAATTGGGGCAGTTTTACTTCCTCTTCTTTTTGTCTGCATGCCTTTTATTTTGTTTTCTTGCTTTATTTTTAGTACTATAGTGGATGGGAGTGGTGAGAATGGACATCATTGCTTTGTCTCTTTTTCATGTCCGGATAATGCTGAATTCTCAGAATAAGCTAGAAAATGTTTCTTTCTCTTCTGTTTTCTGGAAGACATTGTGTAGAATTAGTGTTAATTCTTAAATGTTTGGTAGAATCCTCCCATGAAGCCATCTGGGCCTGGAAATTTTTTGGCGGGGGGGGGGGGAGTTTTTAAGTTATAAATCCAATTTTCTTAATCATTATAAGGTTATTCAGACTATTTTATGTTGGGAAAGTTGTGATACTTTGTGCTTTTCAATTGATATGCTGCTTCTAAGACATAGCATTTATATTTGTAGAGTTGTTCCTAGTACTCTTATATTATCCTTATGTGCAGTAACAATATTCCCGTTTTATCTCTGTTATTAGTAATATGTGTCTTCTTTCTTTTTTTTTGTCAAAAACATCTCGCTAGATGTTTATCAATTTTAAAGATTTTTCCAAAGGATCAAGTTTTTGTTTAATTGATTTTCTTTCTTTTTTTATGTTCTAAATAACATTGATTTCTGCCCTTGTCTGAATTTTTCCTTTCTTCTGCTTGCTTTGGGTTTATTTTGCTTGTTTTTTTCTGGGTTCTAAAGATGGAAACTTCAACTACAGATCTGTGATTTTTCCCCTTTTCTAATATGTGCTACTAGTGCTATAGATTTTCCTCTGAAAACTGCCCTAGACAGCATATTTCATTTCATTGGCACTTGAAAAGAATGCATATTCTGATGTTGGATGGTATGTTCTATAAACGTCAGTTAGATCCTGTCTGATAATTTTGCTGAGGTCCTCTGTTAATTTTCTGTCTAGTTGTTTTATCAATTGTTGAGAGAGAGGTATTGAGGTCTCTGTTATTGTGGTTTTTACATTCTCCTTTTAGTTATTTCAATTTTTGCTTCACATGGGTGCATATAGATTTAGATTTGCTATACCTTCTTGGTGGATTGCTATGTTTTGAAATCATATAATGCTTCTTTTTGTTCCTGGTAATTTTTTTTGTTGGCTTGGATGTCAACTTTATCTGACAACAATGTATCTACTCATAGTTTCCTTTGATTAAAGTTTGCATGGTATACCGTTTTCCATTCTTTTACTTTCAACCTACTTACAACCTTACATTTGAAGTGAGTTTCTTATAGACAGAATATAATGGAGTTGTGTTTTTTGTTTGTTTGTTTTGCTCTTATCTATTTTTCCCAATCTCTGTTTTCTAATTGGTGTATTTGTATCACTTGCATTTAATGTAATGCAATTTACAGATATGTAAGGGCTTAAGTCTGATGAGTGTTTTTGTTGTTGTTTTGTGCTTGTTCATTTTTTATGTCTGTTTTCTTTTTCCTTCATTTCTGTGAACTTAGAATTCTCTTTTGCATTATCTATACATTTTTTAGAAGGACTACTTATCACAAACTACTGGTGTCAGCATTTTACCAGTTTGAATTTACAAACTCTTACCTCCCTTCACATGTTTTTAATACCCCCCATTTATAATTGTTTTGTATTTATTATCCACATACAGGGTGCTTCATTGTTCATTGGGTGGCTAGGTTGTTTGAACAAAGTTAAAAGGCTGATTAGTGCCACCAAGGAAAGAGACCAGTGCATGATTTGAGGTAGCTGAGAACAGGCAATAGACACATCAGGCTCAAGTTGCATGGTGTTCACTTGCAGAAAAAGGAAAGAGCATGCACACAAGATATAGCCCCTTGAAATGCATTGATCCCCACGTGGCCAGCAGATTCACTGCACATACGATGTTGGCAGTGTGGCTACACACGCTCTAGTGTGTCCTGCAGTAGAAGCACCTTCTCTTTTCCCCATGGGGACCTGAAATATAGAAAGCCAGGGACATGCCTGAGGACACTGACACATACACATGCTTAGGCAGAACAAAGGAGTAACTACAGCAAGGCCAGAACAGGGAAAGATACTCTCTCAAAAGGCAATAAATCCAGCATTGGTTATGAGGGCTCTTTACCTCTTTGAAAGGAAATGTTCCAGGCCTAAGTCTACTCTCAGGTAGACTTCAAGGGCTGAGGAGCTGTGCATGACTGCCTTTCCCAACACATTGAGAACCATGTCAGACAGTGTTATAATTTTTGCTTTAGCTCTCAAACATACTTTAGAAAACTCAAGAGGAAAAATATTTATCAATATTTTTACTTTTTATTTTTCTTTCTTCCTTCTGCATATTCCAATATTCCTTCTTTTTTTTTTTCTTTTTTTTTGAGATGGAGTCTTGCTCTGTAACCCAGGCTAGAGTGCAATGGTGCCATCTCGGTTCACTGCAAGCTCCGCCTCCCAGGTTCACGCCATTCTCCTGCCTCAGCCTCCCGAGCAGCTGGGATCACAGGCGCCCGCCACTACGCCTGGCTAACTTTTTGTATTTTTAGTCGAGATGGGGTTTCACAATAGCCAGGATGGTCTCGATCTCCTGACCTCATGATCCAGCCGCCTTGGCCTCCCAAAGTGCTGGGATTACAGGGGTGAGCCACCACACCCAGCCCCAAGATTCCTTCTTTTATCTCTCCTCTTCTGTTTAGAGAACTTCCTTTAGCCCTTATTTTAAAGTAAGTCTTCTGGGGAGAAATTCTCCTAATTTTCATTCATCTGAGAATATTTTAACTTCTTCATTTCCAAAATGCATTGTTCCTGGATATAGAATTCTGAGTTGCCAGTTGGCTTATTTCTTGAAAAACACGTGCCTCTTCTTTCTGGCCTCCAGGGCTTCTAATGGGGAATCTGCTGTAATCTAATTGGTTTTCTCCTGTAGGTTAGGGATCATTTTTCTCTCATCACTGCTTTTAAGATATTTGTCTTCAGTTTTCAAACATTTGACTGTAATATATCTTGTGTGGGTTTCTCTCAGTTCATCCTTTTCAGAATCTTTCTAGGCTTTTTGAATCTGTAGAATTTTGGCATTTTCTAAGTGTATTAATTAGTCTGTTCTCATGCTACCAATAAAGACAAACCCCAGACTGGATAACTTATAAAGGAAAGAGGTTTAATTGACTCACAGTTCCACATGGTTGGGAAGGCCTCACAATCACAGCAGAAGGTGAATGAGGAGCCAAGGTCATGTCTTATGTAGTGGCAGGCAAGAGAGATTGTGGAGGGGAACTCCCATTTATAAAACCATCAGATCTCATGAGACTTATTCACTACCACGATAACAGTATGGGGGAAACCGCCCCCATGATTCAATTATTTCCACCTGGTGCCACCATTGACATGTGGGGATTATTACAGTTCATGATGAGGTTTGGATGGGGACAGAGCCAAACTGTATCGCCAAATGTAAGAAATTTTCAGTAATTATTTATTCAAAGGCTTTTTCATCCCATCTTATATGTTCTGTCTTTCTGGGACATCAATGACATGAATGCAAGACCTTTTATTATCATCCCACAAGTCCCTGAGACTCTGCTCATTTTTTTCAGTCTATTTTCTCAGTATTGTTTGAATTAGGTAATTTCTATTGTTTTATCTTAAGGTTTCCTAATTCTTTACTTTGTTTTCTCCATTCTGCTTTTGAGTCCATTTATTGAATTCTAATTTTGGTTATTGTATTTTTAATTTCCAAAACTTCTTTTGGTCTTTGTATTTTCTATTTCTCTGCTGAGATTGTTTGTGTATGTTTCTATTTTTATTTAGTTTATGGCGTGGATTTGTAATTCCTCATTGAAGCAATTTCATAATGGCTGCTTTAGATTCCTTGTTATATAATCCTAACCTCTGTGTCATTTCTGTTGTGTACCTGTTAGTTGTCTGTTCTGCTCCAAGTTGAGATTTTTCCAGGTTTTGATACAAGTGATTTTCAAGTGAACCCTGGGTATTTTGAATATTGAATATTATGAGACTCTACTTTTTAAAAAACATCTACTCTTTTAATAGGTTTCCTTTGACATTTCACTGGCAGGGGAAGTGGGTACCACTCTTTTACTGCCAGATGTGGGAGGAAGTCCAGGTTTCCTACTTGGTCTTCATTGATACACCCTGGATGAGTAGGACACCTTGTTATTGCGTGGGAGGGGTAGAATTTCAGGATCCCCACTATGTGTTTGTTGATATCAGCTTTGCTGGATGGGATAGGGGTTTCTCATTGCTGCTTCTCACATGATCTCCACTCACACATGACATAGTGGCCTCATCACCACTAGTTGGTGGTGAAAGTCTTGACTATCCAGTAGACTTCTGATGCCACTCTGGCAGTGTTCCTGGTTGGTTTAGTGGCTTTCTGCAAGTGGCAATTCATGAACCCTGGCCTTTTCTATCCTGCCATTCCTCCATTCCTCAGGATCTTGCAGTTCTTGGTTCCAGATAGCAGATGGGGAGAAAGTAGAGAAGGCACACCTCTGTCCTTGAAACCCCAATCCACAAGTGATGTACACTAATTTCTCTCACACTCCTTTGGTGAGGACTGATCACGTAATTGCACCTGGATAAAAAGTAGGTTGAGAAATGTAGGCCTTTGTTAGGGAGGTGCTTCCCAATAACTACTCTACACCATGAGAACAGCATTATTTAATGTGACCTATTAGCTTTCTGTATTTTTCATTCATTGCTCTTTCCATGATTTATAGTTATGTATTTGTATGATTATTTGATAAATACATTTTCCTGACAAAATGGTAAACTCCAAGTAGAACACACTGTGTTTGTTTTGCTCATATGTGACCCCATTGCTTCTTATTCCTCAGAAGGTGATCATAGGTTTAATAGCATACAAGTTAGCAGATTGTATTTGTCAGAAGTTCATTCATTCAACACATTTACTGAGTTTCTACTATGTGCCAGGCACTGCCCTAGTTACTGGGGAACCAGCAGTGAATAACATGAGCAAAACTTGCTGCTCCCTATAGCTTACATTCTACTGCGGGAGACTAGGTTGGGAACAAATAAGTAAGTAAACTAGATAGAGGTTTGTTGATTATGATTATCAAGGAGAAAAAGAAAGCAAGAAAGGAGATAAGGGTCTGAGGGTTGCAGTTTTTAGAAGAATGATGGGGTGGAGCAGGCCCCAAGGAAGGTGGTATATCTGAAAAGCCAGGAGGGAGGTAAGGGAGCCAGCCATGCAGATGACTGGGAGAGGGGGCTATTTTTAGAAGGAACAAAAACTGTGAAAGTCCTGAAGCTGGAGAGTGCTGAGCATGTGTGAAAGAAAAGAAGGAGATCTGTGTGGCTGGATTAGTGTGGGCCAGGGACAGAGAATAAGCAGCGAGATCAGGAGGGGCAAGTGGTGGGGCCTTGTAGGCTACTGGGGCTTTTACTCTGAATGTGATGGGTGTCAAGAACTGCACAGAGCCTGGAACTTTACCTTCCTTGTAAGCTAAGAAGTATGCCTGTTACTTCATGGATGCAAACAGAAGACATGAGACTCCTGGGCTAGAGACAAAGATGACACAACAGTAGCCAGAGTTCATAGTGGTTTGTGTACAGCTATCCATTCCCTGCTAAGTTGCACAGAGGCAGCACAAGGCCCCATCATGGGTGTCTGCACACACAGTGGGTCGTGTTACGGAGAATAACTCAGAGCCAAGAGCCTAGCACTTTCTGAGTGGGCAGCAAACTTTATATGAAACAGCCAACAAGCCAGTCTCCCTTCCTCCAGGAAACTTAATGGCCTACAGGGCCAGCTAGAGAAATTGCTCACTCTCAGAGGACAGATTAGGATTGCCATTTGGCACACTAAGCAGGAACAGGCAGGGATACTCAGGAACCCATGTGGATGGACTCTTCCAAAGTGGGGTGCTTTCAGGGATTTTGAGCAGAAGAGTATCATGATTAGATTTATATTTTAACAGGCTTACTCTGACTGCTGTATTGAGAATACAATAAATAAGTTCAAAGGCAGAAACAGGAAGTAAATTTAGGAGGCTGTTAAAATAACCCAGGTGAGAGATATAATGATAGCCTGGAGTAGATGGTAGCAGTGGAGATGGTGAGAAGGACAAGTGTGGACCTACCTGGAGGAGGAGCTGGCAGGATGTGCTGATGGATTCAACACAGGTGCAGGAGTAACAGAGGAGTCAAAGTCGACTCCATGGCTTTTAGACCAAGCAAATGAAATAATAAGGTTACTGTATTAGTCAGTTCTCACACTGCCATGAAGAAATACCTGAGACTGGATAATTTATAAAGAAAAGAGGTTTAATTGACTCACAGTTCTGTATGGCTCAGGAAACTTACAATCATGGCAGAAGGTATCTCTTCACAGGGCAGTAGGAGAGAGAATGAATGCAAGGGAAATCCCAAATGCTTATAAAACCAGCAGATCTCATGAGAGCTCACTCACTATCATGAGGACAGCATGGGGGTGCCGGGTGTGGTGGCTCACACCTGTAATCCCAGCACTTTGGGAGGCTGAGGCAGGTGAATCACTTGAGGTCAGGAGTTTGAGACCAGCCTGGCCAACATGGTGAAATCCTGTCTCTACTAAAAAATAAAAAATACAAAACTTAGCCAGGCATGGTGGTATGCACCTATAATCCCAGCTCCTCGGGAGGCTGAGGCAGGAGAATCGCTCAACTGGGGAGGCGGAGGTTGCAGTGAGCTGAGATCATGCCACAGTACTGCACAACAGCCTGTGCAGCAGAGTGAGACTCCATCTCAAAAAAAACAAAACAAAAAAAAAGAAAACAAGAAAGAATAGCATGGGGGAAACCACCTCCATGATTCCATTACCTCCCACTGGCTCCCTCTCATTACACATGTGGATTACGGGGTTATAATTCAAGATGAAATTTGGGTGAGGCTACAGCCAAACAATATCAATTACCATTTAGGACAGTGAGGAAATCTCTAGGACTAGTTTTGGTAATGCAAAAGTGATCAGGAGCTCACTCTTAGACATGTTAAGATTAGATGCTTCCGTGTAGAAATGTTGATAAGGAAGTTTAGCAGATAGATCCAGTCCAGAGATGTAAATTTGAATGTCTGAGTATATAGATGATGCCTTAAGTCTGGTTCCTTAGAAGCAGAGCCCAAGACAGGGGTTCTTGTGTAAATGGTTTACTCAGGGATTGGGTAAATGATTTATTACAGCCCCTAGATGAGATCTGTAAGAAAGCAAGGGAAGTAGGATAGGATGGGTGAAGAAGCTAGGCAAAGATGTCAGTTCGGCCAGGCGCCATGGCTCATGCCTGTAATCCCAGTACTTTGGGAGGTTGAGGCGGGTGGATTACCTGAGGTCAGGACTTCAAGACCAACCCGGCCAACATGGCGAAACCCTGTCTCTACTAAAAATACAAAAATTAGCTGGGCATGGTGGTGTGTGCCTATAATCCCAGCTACTTGGGAGGCTGAGGCAGGAGAATCGCTTGAACCAGGGAGTCAGAGGTTGCAGTGAGCTGAGATAGCGCCATTGCACTCAAGCCTGGGTGACAAGAGTGAAACTCTGTCTCAACAACAACAAAAAGATGTGGGTTTGGTGACATCTGGCCTCAGCCTGATCCCGTTGGGGAGCTCTGGGAGTAAATGGCATCAGAGTGTGCCACTGTCGGGCACTGGAATGGCCATTTGTAACCCCTCACCCCCACTTCCCCATATCAGCCAGGAAGTGATCTATGTAGGATGACAGCAGCTCTTACTACGGACTGTGTTCAAAGCCATGATTACCAACGAACTCCTCCACGGCAGGGGTGTTGACAAAAAAAGGGAAACTGGGCCAAGAATAGGCCCCAGAGCACTTTTCCTGTTGTCGTTCAGGAAGGTGAGGAGAAACCAGAAAAGGAACTTATGTTAAATTGAATATAAAACTTCATAATAAAAAGAAAAATTTTTGTTGCCTATCAGTTATGATGCAATGCATTAACAATATTCCTTCCTAATCCATGAATTGATCCTCAACAAACCTCTTGTCCCTTCGAAGTCTCCTTTGTCCACTGGAGGGATTTGGTTACTTCTGCGGGCTTCAGTGCACTGCTGAATGTGTGATCAGCTTTTCTCCTTCATGGGTCACAGTCACAGGATGTAACCCAGCTTCCTCCACTCCAGGAAATTGTTCTTCTCAGAGCCCATAGAGAATTTGGATGTTGCTTTCCAAACTAACTGGAAATGCGCACATTTCCTTATGGTGAATGTTTGCTTCACTAACATTAAATCTTCACTCAGCTCCTCATTGTCATGCTGTCCTGTATACCCAATATCTTTTTGTTTTAAAACCAAATCAGAATGTAACTTTTTAAAGACATTTGAAATGTAATTAAATCCAGCAAGTATAGTATCAACGTGCATATACTTTCCATTCATGCCACAACAATACGAGCAAATCCACAACCTTACAAATGCCCAGAGAAGCCCACTGCAGAAGGGGCAGGTGGAGGGCTGAGCCTAAAACAAGCAGACCACTCAAAGGTCTCTAATAGAGAATAGTCAGTTGCCCACCCAGGTTCCTGTACCACCACCTCAAGATGAATGTCTAACCATCAGCAATGCAGCTTCCAAGCCAAATAGAGGAAAAATGAAAGAGCCACATGAATTTTTTCTAAATAAATTAAAATTACTTTTTGGGGAAAACTAGTGTAGTTTCTAGTGAGGAACTGGCACTCTTAAATTAAATTGAATTAAATTAAATTTAATTTCTGCATCCTGGGCTTCGTGCCCCAGCCTGCTCACCCAAGCAAAGTCTGCTGGTCAGGAAGCCTTGTGCTCCTCCCCCAGGACTCCCACTAGCCTTCATATTGTATATTCTTTTTTTTTTTTTAGTTTTATTTCATTTTTGGTTGACAAATAATAATTGTATATTCTCATAGGGTACAAAGTGATATTTTAATACATTTATACACTGTGCAACGATCAAATTAAAGTAGTTAGCACATCTATCACATCAAATACTTATTATTTCTTTGTGGTGGAAATATTTTAAATCCACTCTTTTAGCAATTTTGAAATATAAAATGCATTATTATTAACTATAGTCAACTTGCTATGCAATAGAACGCCAGAACTTTTTCTTTCTCTCTAACTAACTTGGTGCCCATTGGCCAACATCTTTCCTTTCCCCATCACCACTCCCCACCCCAGCTTCCGGTACTCTAGTAACCACCATTCTACCCTCTACTTCTATGAATTTGACTTTTTAAAATATTTTGTATACAAGGAAAACCACAGGGTATCTGTCTCTGTATGCCTGGCTTATTTCACCTAACATATTGGCCTCTAGGCTCATTAGTGTTGTTACGAATGACAGGTTTTCATTCTTTTTTCTGACTGAATAGTATTCCATTGTGTATGTATACCACATTTTTAATCTATTCATTGGTTGGTGGATACTTAGGTTGTTTCCATAACTTGGCTGTATTGCATAATGCTGCAGTAAACATAGGAGTGCAGATATTCCGGATAATAGTGATTAAACCTCCTTTGTGGGCATGCCTAGCAGTGAAATTGCTGGATCATACAGTAGTTCTGTTGATAGATTTTTGAGGAAAGTTCATCTTATTTTCCAAAATGGCTGTACAAATTTACAATACCACCAACCATGTATAAGGGTTCCCTTTTCTTTACATCCTTACCAACATTTGTTATCTTGGATCTTTCTGATAATAGTCAATCTAATGGGTGTGAGTTGATGTTTCATTATGGTTTTAATTTGCATTTCTCTGATGATTAGAGATGTCAAGCATTTTTTCATATATATGTTGGCCATTTTTATGTCTTCTTTTGAAAAATGTCTATTCAAGTCCTTTGACCATTTTTAAATAGAGTTATTTGATGTCCTATTATTGAATAGTTTGAACTCCTTGTATATTTTGGATATTAAATCTTTGTCTGATGCGTAATTTGTAAATATTTTTTCCCATTTCATAGTTTGTCTCTTCACTCTATTAATTGTTTCCTTTGCTGTGCAGAAGCTTTTCAGTTTGATTCAATCCTATTTTTGGTCTGTAAAATGAAAGAGAAAAATGGAGAACCAACAAGACTTAAAGAAACTATTACTAAATAATATAAAAGACATTGTATCCGTTCAGTAAGAACTGGATGCTATGGAACAAAGGCACAAGAAAGAGTTCTTGGAACTTAAAAACGCAATGGGCTAAGT
Source organism: Hylobates moloch (assembly GCF_009828535.3). Taxonomy (NCBI): domain Eukaryota; kingdom Metazoa; phylum Chordata; class Mammalia; order Primates; family Hylobatidae; genus Hylobates; species Hylobates moloch. The sequence goes on along the minus strand of NW_026652290.1, from coordinate 36,190,495 downwards.
AACAAAATTCAGTAGGAGACCGTAAGGAAAATTAAAGAAATCTCCCAGATCAAAAATAAGGAGGTACAAAATTTGAGAGGACAGAGAAGACATAGAGACTACAGTCAAGACTGGAGATCAGACATCTAACAGGATTTCTAAAAAGTAACAACAAACAGGAGGGAAACAATTTTTTTTCTTCCAAAGAAATAATATAAAAACTTTTATACAGTTGAAGGTAACCCTATTTCTTAAATGGAAAAAAACTTACTAAGTGCCAAATCCAACAAAGGCAAAAAGCTGTTGACATAGACACATCATTGTGGAATTTCAAAATATTAAGAAAAAGGCTTTTAGAGAAAAACAAGTCAACAGAGAATCACATTGGCATAAGATTTTTCAAGACATCACATGCTAAAAATAGAAGACACTTCTTTTTTGTTTATTTCCAAATTTTCCTGGTGTTGTCCATTGTTTTTACTGTTGCTTCTGAACTCTTAGGAAGAAAAATAATGTATTTACAAATTCTAGGGCTGTTTTGTTTTTATTAGGTAAGTGACTATGAGTAGGTGTGGATTGTAGGTCTTCCCATCAGAAATAAGTTTCTTTATAGAGACAACATTCTTTAAGACATGCTTGACTTGGTTTCTTCTGTTATCACAGGGGTTCATCCTGGCTGGGGTTCAGAATGCTTGGTGGCTGGACAGGGCAGAGGTGCAGATCCACTCCCCATCTCCAAGATATGGAGCCAAGTGGTCTGAGCACCCAAGGGAAAAGATCAAACTCCAGCCTAGAACTGCCAAACCAAAATGGGGCTTGACAGAAGCAAAACTTAGCTTCAAAAGTGAAGTTCCTAGAACCGGGTTCAGTGGGAAGATAAGTTGATTCTAGGGGGAAAACAGGAAGCAGAAGTGGAGAAATTCTCCAAGGGGAGATATTCAGACAGGTTTCCTTTGAAAAGACCCTGTACATTCAAAGAAGAATGGAAGGCCATTTAAAAGGTATTGGTTTTGTTCTAAATATCCACCCACAACACAAATGGAAACACTTTATGAGAACAGCAAAAACAATTAATTGCAACTGCTGGAGAGTAAAGCCCAAATGCAGTGAACTATATAATCCAACTATAATTATACGCAGTAAACATAAATGATCGACAGCGAGATTCTCATAGCAATTTCTAAGTCTTTCATACTAAAGACCTAGTGAAACCTTTCGCAGACAATAATTGCTCTTCCGCTTTGGTGCAAATTTCTTTTATTATTGTGCAATCCAGTTTCTTCTGTGTGTTCCAGGCTGTTCAGTCCCAGGATGAGCACAGCTTTATAGGAGGGCTTATATTAATGTCTTGCCAAAATTATATATATTTGAAATTCATTTGTATGGATCATTTTCACGGGAACTATGAAAGAAGTCTGCTTTTTCCAACTAGCTTTGTAATATCTACTAGTACTGGTCCTGCCATTTAAAAAATGCAACTCAATTTCTAAGCCTCTTTGCTCATTTGTAAAACAATTGTAATAGGACCTACTATAACCTTCCTCATAGAGATAGGGGTATTATAAGGATTAAATGAGATAAAACATGTAAAATGCTGAGCAAGTATTTAGAACATAACAATCCTAAATGATTTATTAAATTGAGAACTAAATGAAGCCCACCTTTTGATCATCACTCTGTCTTAAATTCCTCTACATCCTTTTTTTTCTGTTGAAGAAACTGGGTAGGGTGTAGGTTTTTGCAGTCTGGATTTTGTTTATTTTATCCCCATGGAATTTTAAGCACATTCCTCTATTCCCTGCTCCTATAGGTTGATAGATAGATGTTTGATCAGACTTAGTCTTGATTTTGTTCTTTTTCTTGACCATGCTACTTTGCAATGGTGTCCTTCCGTCAAGAGGCAGGTAATATCTAGTTGTCCCTTTTTTGGGTGATGCTTATCAACCATTGAAATTATTTGCCTAGATCCTTTAATTCATTAGTATTGCAAATGGATAGTCTATCTCACCTCAGTTATTTACTCATGAGATAATTCCAGAAAGATACTTTTCTTTCATTAACTACTTGGATACTCTAATAAACAGATTTTATAGGGAAGGCCTGATAATTGCTTCATTTCTTCTCCCTAATTTTTAAAAAATCAGTCCTAAAAAAATTAATTGGCTCTCTGCATGTATCCAAGTTTGATTAATGAGCTGAATTTTTCTTTTTTTAGTATAATTATAAACTCCTGTATTAAATCACATGTAATGTCTTTCAATCCATTGCAAGTATTATCTTTTTTAATATGCATATTGCTTCATTTTCGGCCAGTGGGAGCCTATTCAAGTTAGTTCCTCAGTCTTTTTGATAAGACACTAGTAGTCTTGACAGGTTCCTTGCTTTCGGGCATGAAGAGATCTTCCAGGCTTTTCTTGCACATTGGAAACAGGCACTTCTCAAGGAGCCCTACTTTCCATTGCAAGAAATGGTATTTGAAGTCTACAATCCAAGTTGTAATCACTACTGGGTTTGTCTTCGTTTCTAGGCCTGTTCAGTGTATAGACGTAGGAAATATATGTGCGTATGTATATAGTTTCATGCACACACATATATATATTTAAAGGTAAGTAGGAAGTTCAGTCTGATATTTTCAATTCTAACTGTGGGTTTTTACTTATTATTATCTGTACAACTCATAAATAACATATATACATTTTTAACACATTTTATCCAAAGAACATTAAAAAACTCTTGGTGGTAAGTGGCTAAGAAAGTAGTGCCTATTCTGGCCTTTTGTGTACGTATGTGTTGGGGTGATTGCTTTGATCTTTTTCTCTGTGTTGCAGCCCCTCCTGGCTGGGATGGAGATTTAGATGCTGAGGAGAGGAATGAAGAAGGAACTCAAGTTTATTTATGTTAAATGTTACTTTGTAAAATCTAGCCCTCACCTTGGAGAATGACTGATTCTAGGACTGGAGCAAGAAATGTATAAGCCTGGAGCATCTTTTAGTGCCAGAAAAGAAGGAAATGCTAAAAAAAAAAAAAAAAAAAAAAGGGAGGAAGGCGCAGGAGAGGTGGGTGTATGTCAAAGGTACTCAGGAGCCAACTGTAAGAACTTACAGTGGCCAATGCTGAAATGTGAGCAACAAAATAAAGCAGCACCAAACTACAACTCAAATTATGAATATCTGTGAGTTCATACTAATACAAATCAATTATTTGCTAAATAAGTGAATGGGAGAGAAGAGCCAAATCTCCCATGCAGAGGAATTCCAGTAACTCTGCCCTCAAACAGGTGTAACACAACCACAACTCGCACCCTTAAGTGTGGGCTGCACATGGTGACTTCCTTCTGAAAAACTATCTCAGTCAGACAATCAAGGTCAGCAGCAACTGTGTTATGATGCTGGCAGAGTGTACCTTGATACAATGTGATGAAAAGGATACTTTGCTTCTGTGGTTTTTCTTCCAAAAACCTGTAATGGTCTAATCACACAAAAAAATCAGACATATCCCAATCTACAAAATCTCCTCAGAACTGCCAAGGTCATCAGAGCAAGAAGACTCTGAGAGACTGTCACAGTCTAGAGGGGCCTAATGAGGCATGACTACTAAATGTCACATGTTCTCCTGCACCGGGTACTGGAAGAGAGACAGGATATTGGGTAAAAATGAAGGAAATCAGAATAAATTATGGACCTTAATTAATAATAATATGTCATGTTGATTAATTGAAGTAAATGTACCATACTAATGTGAAGTGTTAATAATAGAGAAAATTAAGTGTGGGATACATGAGTATCTCTGCACTATCCTTATAATTTTTCTGCAAATCTGTAACTTAAAAACTGAAGTTTCTAATGAAGTTACTTTATTTCTAAAAAAAAAAAAAAGATTTATTAAAAAAGTTCAGCTCCCCATTTCAGTGTGAAGAGATTTTTTTTATTCTCAGTCTCCCCACATTTTAGATATCTCTGCTGTTCCTGGGTCATTGGTCAGTTTGATCACTAGAAAGGCAGCCTGACAGGAACTGACAGGAAATCCCCTTTGTTTTATTGTATATAGTAAAACTCTTTTATTATACATAATAAAACTACTGAGAGCTGCTTTTCAGGATGTGCAAAAGACCCTCAAGGTCCAGCTAGTCTTAGAGAAACTGCTTGACATGGTGCCAATTTAGTTGGTCACTAATTGGCCCAGTTTGTTCTCTCTGTTTGCATAGGCTAACTTAACAGTAGCATTTAATAAATTAAAAGTGAATAAATTTTAAGCCTCACCATGGAATAAGGAATGAAAACAAGGCTTCTGTCAATGTAGGAGTAAATTTTATCAGTTGATGAAACTATTTACCGTTAGAAAATTGGTATATAGGAAAACATAATGTGTTACGTTGAAGTCTGAGTTGCCAGGTCAACAGAAAAAAACAACAACAAACTAACCACCACTCCAAAGGTTTAAGTAAAGAGAGAGGTATGAGCAGGGTCAAGACATCTAGAAAGGGAGAGGAGAGGCTCTACCAGCAGGAAGCTCTTCCCACCCCGGTCAGTGTCTGAAGGGCAGCTGACAAGAGGATCTCACTGGATTTATGGAGGAGAGACCACCTAAGGGGAGCAGTAAAAATGAGGGTGCAGCTCTGCCCGGATGGCCATGTGAAGTTGGAGTGGGGTGAGTGAGAAGAAGTGCACTCTAGCCTCCCTCCCCTTCTGCTCACCAACCTCCTGTTGGTCCCTGCTGTTTGCCAAATCTAGCCAAAGCCCAAGGGTAAGGGCACCCTAGTGATGGCCACTCCAGCACTCAGCCTCCTGGGGGCACTGAGCAGAACAGAGAAAGGGAGAGGATGGATATAGAGGACAGGTGGTGAACGAGCAGAACCATTAGAAACCTCAAGTGCACGTGGGATTTTTAACGAGGTCTGTGTTTCCAAGCTCTGTCTTTACTAAACGTGCCAAAGTAATAGGAGGGTGCTTCCCATCACCTGCTCCTCCAACGCCCAGACTTCAGTGTCTAGTCTGTTCCCCACAAAAGGAACCAAGAATCATTGTAGGGTGGCTGATTCCATACCTGTAGCAGGGTAAAATCAGGATGGATCTGGAAAATTTAGTGGCCAAAAAGCAAAGGGCTGTGCTGAAAGAACAAAGAGAACAACTTAAAGACAACTTAAAGAGACACCCACTGGTCAAGTTGTAATAATTTGAACCTGAAATAGAATTATGGTATAATCTTTTTTATCAAATATAATTATATATAATATCACATTTTATATATTTAGTCTTTAATATATTTATGTTTTATATAATATAAATATCAAATGTAATTGTGGCTATAATCATTTGGGTCTCAAATATAAATACAGTTATGATGAATGAGGATAAAGTGTCCTTGAAGCCATGAATTGATGAAGATACCCCAAAGAGAAAAGTCAATAAGAAAAACACAGACAGGTAATTGTAACACAAAAGAAGGATGAAAATAGTGAAATGGCTTTCATTACTTTATAGATTTTAATAAGTAGGTGATGTTAAAATATGTAGATATTTCTTCTATTAATTCTAAGTCTAGTTTTAAAGACCAAATATATACTTGCTTCTATCCACGTACATAAGAATACACCAAAAGAACTGTAAACAAACCAGAGAATCCCAGAAAAGGTAGCTGCTGAAACCTCAAACAGGAAGGATTAGCTAAGTTGTGGTCACCTACAAATAGAGATGGGCCACATATTCCAAAGGGAAGAATTACTTAAATGTCCTAAGGAGGAAAACTAATTATGTAGACTCAGTCCTTCTTCCAGGAAATATTTATATGGCTGTACTAGTTATAATTTAGTATGTGTTTAATCATGTGTACAGACTATACTTAGCAATACATCCCAAAGCATGGACTCTGAACGATGTAATGCAGGCCAAGTCATATTTTAAAATTACTGCTTGGAGGCATATTACCTTCCTGTGGTTGCTGTAACAAATTTACAACAAACTCAGTGGTACAAAACAACGTAAATTCATTCTCTATAGTTCTTGAGGCCAAAAGTCTGAAATCCAGGTGTCAGTGGGGCCTCGTTGCCTTTGAAGGCTCTGGGGAAGTTTCCAAATCCACTTCTGGCTGCTGCTGGTGATCCTTGTCTGTGGCTGCGTCGCTCCAATCTCTGCCTCTGTGGCATGGTCACACTGCCTCTTTCTCTTTTTTTGTTTTTTGGTCAAATCTCCTCCGAGTGTTTCTCGTGGCATTTAGGGCCCACCTGAAAAACCCAAGATTATCTTTTCATCTCAAGATCGTTAACTTAATTACGTCTGACAAGACTCCTTTCCCAAATAAGTTCATATTCACAGGTTCCAGGGACATATCTTTTGGGGGATCACTATTCTATCCACTACAGTGGGGAGTATGACTAATACTGGTTAAAACAAAACACAAAACCTAAAACCTAAGTACAAGGTCTAGAATTTAAAAGTCTTATTGAATAGCACCCGCCATTTCCCCTGCTATTCAACAAACATAACATTTGAGCTATGCAAGATGGATGAATAAGGTCGAGAGATCTGCTGTACGACACTGTGTGCCTATAGCTAATAATACTATTATTATGCACTTGCAAATTTTGTAAGTGGGTAGATTGCATACTAAATATTATCACAATAAAAGAAGTCTAACTGCAATTTAATTACAAAAAGGAAATGCAGGTTGATGCTTTGCAGCTCCAGTTTGAATTCCCTTGGGAGAAGAAACCACGTCAAGTAGCTGGGTGTCTCAGCTCACTGAACAGAAGACAGTTGGCCTAAGAAAGAATTCTCTTTCTCTGGAGTCTGGCAAGATTTCTGCAGTCCCAGGGAGGAATCAAAATATCATTACCTAACTCTTGCAACTCTTGCAAAGATATTAGAACAAGCATATCAATAACACTTGGAACATATAAACACAGTATAGAAATAAAAAAATGAAATAAATCCATGCTGTTCATAGTTTAGAGTAGTTTTGAATATACCTGAATAAATGTATTTTGTTGCCATTACATTTTTATTTTTCTGATGCTTCAGGTGTTTGAACCATTGAAATAAATATGGCTTGCTAAATTCGTTATTTAAAATGTTTTTGGACATATAATGACTCAAGTTTGTAGTCAATGTTGAAATTCTCAAAAAATACTGGTTTTCTGTATTTTATTATTAAATATATTAACTAATTAAATTTTGCACTAAATAAATTCCAAAAAGTAATGAATATTTCACTTCACATACTCAGACTCTTTAGACTTTAAAGAGGCTATTAACTGTTTCAATTAGTATTTGAAATATTTCTTAAAGGAAGTCCTGCTTCATTTTCTCATTTCTGCCCTTTGCAGACACCTCCGAGGGTGACCCAACCTTCCTCCTCACCCTCTTTTCTAAAGGGTTGAGGAACCTCAGTCTTTAGAGATGTAGCTAAGTTGTTGGGTTCTACTTCTCTGACATGAGGTCTCTCAAGATGATCCACATTGAATTTTTCCATTAATTCAAATCTAACATCAATTTATTTTTATTAAATTAAATATGCAATCATATGTTCTCACATAAGTGGGAGCTAAGCTGTGAGGATGCAAAGTCGTAAGAATAATATAATGGACTTTGGGGACTCGGGGAAGGGTAGGAGGGGGATGAGGGGTAAAAATCTATACACTGGGTATGGTGTACACTGATCGGTTGATGGGTACGCCAAAGTCTCATAAATCACCGCTAAAGAATTTATCTATACAACCAAAACCCACCTGTTCCCCCAAAACTATTGCAATTAAAAAATAAATTACATGCCGAGTCATATTGTTACTCTAATGAATAACTGATTTTTATGGAGTAGACATTTCATAGCAATGCCTCATTCTCCAGTCTCATTTCTTCAACAAAATTATATTTTTATGCAGAATAGGAATATATACATTCCTCAAGAATACAGTATTTGCTTTGCTTTTATGTGTAATACATATGGACATACGGCTTTTTTTCCCCTCCAAGAACTAAATCTAGATTCTCTACTCACTATTTTTGATGCAGTGATTATGTATTTATTCTTAGTTTAGTTTCTTATGTTCTCAACCATGGTTTTGAGATATGAGGGGACTTCAAAAAGTTTGTGGAAAAATAAAATTAAAAGATAAAAATAAAAAAAACTTTATTTCTTCACATAAGCTCCATCAAGTTCAAGACATTTTTGTAAGGCAAAATACCAGCCATGTAGTCCATCCCTAGACAAACGAAAGTCCTGAGAATTTAACCATGTCAATGCAGTCTATTTTTATATTTTAAGTGAAGAAAAATGGGTGATTTTTAAAGATTATTTTAAGATTGGGAAACAAAAACAAGTTAGAAGGAGCCAAATCAGGACTGTACAGTAGATGCCTATTGATTTCCCATCGAAACTCTCATAAAATTGCCCATGTTTGATGAGAGGAAGGAGAAGGAGCATTGCTGTGGTGGAGGAGGACTCTCTGGTGAAGCTTTCCTGGGTGTTTCTCTGCAAAAGTTTGAGCTAACTTTCTCAAAACACTCTAATAATAAGCAGATGTTATCGTTCTTTAGCCCTCCAGAAAGTCAATGAGCAAAATGCCTTGAGCATCCCAAAAAACCGTTGCCACGACCTCTGCTCTTGACTAGTCCACTGTTGCTTTGATTGGACCACTCCCAGCTCTTGGTAGCCATTGCTTTGATTGTGCTTTTTTCATACTGGTAAAGCCATGTTCCATCTCCTATTACAATTATTTGAAGACATCCTTTAGGATCTTTATCCCATTTGTTTAAATTTTCCATTGCAAGCCCTGCTCCTGTCTGAAGCTGATCTGGATGCAATGGTTTTGGCACTCATTGAGTGGAAAGTTTGCTTAACTTTAATTTTTCGGTCAGAATTGCATAACTTAAGCCAGGTGAGATGTTCATGATGTTGGCTATTATTTGTGCTGTTAATCATCAATCTTCTTCAATTAGGGCATAAACAAGATGATTTTTTTCCTTGAAAATTTATGTGAATGGTCTGCTGGTGTGGGCTTCATCTTCAACATTGCTGCATCCCTTCTTAAAACAAGTTATCCATTTGTAAATTGCTGATTTATTTGGGTCATTATCCCCATAAATAAAGCATCAATGTTTCACCATTCTTCCTCTGAAGGTTCACTGTAAATTTTATGCTTATTCTTGCTTCAGTTTTAGCAGAATTCATGTTGCTTTATTATGGACTTTTTTCCAACTGATCCTCATCAGACATGTCATAACAAGTTAGTACAAGTATGCATTGGTGCCAGAAATTGAAATCCATGCATAATTTTTTCATAATATGCATTTTCCATGAATGTTTTGATGACTCCTTGTAAGCAAGCTTTAATGTTGAATGGATACAAAGGGATGCTCCCTTTGGAAATTGATACCCATTAAATGGCAGAGAACACAACTGGTGGAAATACTTGTTTTCTCCTCTTAATTCAGCAAGTCAATTCAGAGTTCATGGAGAGCAGCTTGAAACACAAATTGAGCTCATTTTTAAATTTGTAGGTTTTTATTTGATGGGAAAAGGATAAGAAAGATTACATACGGTCTTTGCAACAACAAAGGAAAATTCAGCATAGAAATGTACAGTTCTTTCCAAATTTAACAGTTGGGGTGATCCTTATCAGGAGGAACATGATGGGTTCCTTGGAGATGATTAGGGAAGGCAAGTTGAGGCCTAAAGTCCAAACTTCTCTGTAATGTGTCTCGTCATCTTCTTACACGGTAGTTTAGAGACATCACAAACATTTTACCTTTTGAAATTGTGGGGAGGTGTCCTCCCGAAAAAGTGATGCATTAAGCGATAAATAAGATTAAACAATTCCTTGGACAGACCTATACTGTTGAACCCATTTCATGAGGCAGACAAAGGACTGGGCACTGGAATCACAGAGATTGCAAAGTCAGGGCTAGGCTGGAAGTGCCATTGTGCATGGTGGCAGTGTGTCTGGGCCTTGGGAACGTGGCTTTCCTGTGTGCAGCTCCCTTCCAGTGCTGCCTTTCATGATGCCTCCCCTGCCTGTGATGATTAGCTTATACGACCATTTCAGTGCTCAATTCACCAAGTGAGGTTCTGGACCTTAGTTTTCCAAGAGTGAAGGAGGACACCTTCCATGGATGGGCAAAAAGTGTGTTGGAAAGTCATATTGACACATGAGACAATCCTCTATGCAGGATTAGAAAGGACCATGCCAACATCACTGTGCAGATCAGCATGTCTTTTGCCCAAAAGTGTCCCCTCCCTCCTCTATGTGAACTTGGTCCTGTGCAAAGCCACAGCTGCAACTGTGTGAAACTGTGTGGCAGGACATAATTGCCCTGGTGCAACTGGGTCCAAGTCTCTAAGATTAGAAAGGATGGGATAAGGACCTGGTGGCTAACAGTTAGCTCAGCTTCACCCCTGCTCTTACCTGTTGTTCTTTGTTTAGTCTCCACTGGTTTCCATTTCATGCTAACAACTTTGGGAGACTCCTGAGATATTCTCCTGGTTGATAGGGCCACAGTGCACATGTTGGAAATAAAGACTTATCCTTTGGGATCCAACGTGATAGATTCAATAGACATGCCTCCTAAGAAGGTCAAGGAGGGACATCTGGAAAGGCTGCAGTGAGCCAACACCTCTACCATGTTGTTGTCAACCTGAAAAACAGCAGAAAGAAATTCTCTTAAACAAAAGATATTTGGTAATATAGCACTGCAATAGGATTACACATACCATAATAACTATGTGCATATTCAGGGGGGTAAAGGAAGACAAAGGTTTTTAAAACATGAGGACTACATAATTGTTTTGAAATAATTATTCTTGGCTACAAAGATTAGTAACAAGGTTGGTGCCAGTCCTAGGTTGGACAGGAAGCTGCTGGGAAGTACTTGCAGAATCATTTGTGTATAAGGTTGTGATGGTCTTTGTGCAAGGTTGTGGTTTTTGCAGAGTCTTTTTCGTTATCAGGCGTGCCAGTGTGTGAGAACTTCTCTTCATGGCATTACCTGGTTCTGTTTGTCAGGATTACCTTAACATTAGTGACTCCAGTTTGATTCTGACAACTTTCCCATTGTTCGGTCACCCTAATGGAGAGTCATTGGGAACCCTTACAAGAGTAGCTGTGGCACAAATCCTCCCTTATTGCAGGACGGATTGATCAATCCTCTGCTCTTCCTGTGGGGCCCTTTAAGGAGCTGCCAAGCAACTGCGTTCCACACCAGGCAGCACGTAACAGAGAAGTGTCAGCACTTTCTGGCTGGGAATCACCAATCCTCCTATTCTCATGCTTTGTCCTAGTTTTTGGCAGAATTTTCTCCTGCTTGGACTTTCCTTGTACTTACGATGTGAGACACAGCAGCACCTTCCCAGCTGTGCCCCGCAGTCCCCACACCAGCTTCCCTCATCTTTCTGCCTGAGCTCCCTTAGATGGCAGCCCTCTGTTCCCCTGGGGTCTTGAGATCTCCTACCCACCCTGAGTAGGGTTGCTCTTGGTTTATCTGAGCCCTGCAAGGGAAGCTGATGTCACCCTGTATAAATGTGCAGAATAATCATAAAATTGGAAAAAAAAAACTAGTCTTGTAATTTAAAAATAAAGATGAATATGAAGACTATAATGTACTGACAGCAGGAAAAAAGAACTCTTCTGGGAAATTCTCTCTGCAGGAAACTTTTAAAAATCAATTAAGATCTACAACAGCAGTAGCAACATAAGCTCCATGCCACAAATCAAGGTAAGAGGCAAAATGCCTTAAACATAATTCATATTTCTTAATTATTTTCACTTGTCGAAGACTGCATGGTTTGGCATTGCAATGTTGTGTTCCAGAGTCCCCAGTTGTAGGTTGTAGATTAGTTTTAATTAGCTTAGCCTTTCACATATATCGCATATATGAAACCTTTGCCATACATTGTGGTTGCTAACAGACTGATGTCCTCATGATAAATCACATTAGTACTAGGCATGGCCAGAAAAGAGGTCAATGTGTCTGTGAGTGACTGGATCATCTGTTGGGTGGAATACACATTAGACAACAACCTGCATTGGCCTTCTATTTAGAACTGGAATTTTGTGTTTGCAATCCCGTATTTGACATCGCAAGGTGTGATAGTTGGCAAACATATATAATCTTAGTATTTGACAATATTTTTAATGTGAACTTTATTTAAATAAATACATATATGTTCTCTGTCAAACACAGCTACAGAAGAGATCAAACACAATAAAACTCCAGGCTAACTCAGTGTTGAGATCATTGCACCTTCGCATTATTGGCTGAGTCTAAGTTATTGTCTATATGTATTTTGTCTCCCATTGTAGATGGAGCAAGTTCAAATAGACTTTAGAGTTGAAATTGGAAATATGATAATTTATGTGACAGGATTCAATTTGATACATATAGTTCTTCACTGTATTACACAATTCCACTGTGTAATTTCCATATAGTGTTTTCTTCTATCATCTCACATAAACTTTTAAATGTCAATGTACAAACACCCCAGTTAAATGTCATTTGTGTTGACTTTTTGTCAAGAAAATTTAAAAATAGGAATTCCTGAAATAGACAGTCAATGTTAATGTAAGAATTAGAAGCAATGCACCTGAAAGCAGACCAGCAAATTCAAATTCAGTTCACCGTGGAAAATACTTGCAGCTCCATGTGTGTTATGCACACACCTGTGCATGTATACACATTTAATACATATTAAAATTCACCCAGTCTTTAATCCTAGCTATAAATAGCCACATTAAGGTGGAAAAATAGTAAATCGTCTGAAGAGGAGAATAAAATGGCTTCTGAAATATCTGTAAGTTATGTAGATCTTAAAGTCTAGTAAAGATGTAAGAGCAAATCAGAAGGAGTGAGGTGCTCTCTAATGCAAATTACTTTAAGTATACAAATGATTAATGATGGGCCAATGTGTTTTCCGCTCATGTTAACTCAGATAATCTATTAGTTACAATAAAAAGCTGCCTGAGATGCAGCAGATTCGTATAAAGGCTTGATAAAATTCTGAGTTGCTCCCTCTAGGGTAAGTCTTCTTCAAGTGGGTACCAGCAGAAGCTGCCTCCTCCTAGCTTCCCTCCTCTTTCTAATCATAGACAAAATGAATAATTTGATTTGGTTACTGTTTTGTGCATTTTAAGGTAGGTTTTTTTAGCTGTAGGATACAATTAACCTATCAATAAGTCTTCACATATTTTTATTAAATTGCTTTCAGATTATAGTAGTTGGTGCACATCAAATGATATGATTGAGTCTTCTCAGGAAACCTGATTTATTCTGTGGAGCTGGAGCTCAAGAAAGTAAGGAAATTCCTCTGCTCTTTCTTTCAGCTGCTTTCGTCAACTGTGATGATTGTTAACAGTTGGCCTCTGCTTCTTTAAGAGGAGCTCTTCAATAGTTCTTTCATGTGACACTTCCCTCTCATTTACCAAGTCTTGAAAGCCTTAACCTTTGCATCATTCAGTAAGATGAACTTGACTTTGAGCCATTAACTCCCTTGAGCTATCCTCTTGGAGTTGACATTGTTGTTTATGTTTGCCGTTTTTCCATGTTTTCAAAATCAGTGAAGTAAGTGGCCATGTGATACAATAGTAGAGGGTAGTGAGGAGGGAGGACGTGGAGGAAAGAGGAGAAGTTTGGCTGAAACAAATTTCTCTTTGGACATGAATGTTCAATATTCCTAATGATTAGAATTTGGGTCTAAAAAGAAGAAGAAAAGCCCAATGTAAGAATTGCTTCTACAATATATGTATGTGAAACCAAACCAAATGGATCCTACAGGATGGGACTACATTTCAGTTAATCTATACAAACCTCCAAATAGCCCAGGGTGCGTGTGTGTGTGTGTGTGTGTGTGTATATATATATATGTATATATATATGTGTGTATATATATGTGTATATATATGTGTATATATATGTATATATGTATATATATGTGTATATATGTATATATGTGTATATATATGTATATATGTGTATATATGTGTATATATGTATATGTGTATATATGTATATATGTGTATATATGTGTGTATATGTATATATATGTGTATATATGTGTGTATATAAATGTATATATGTATATACATGTGTATATATGTATATATGTGTATATATGTGTATATGTGTATATATGTATATATATGTGTGTATATATATATATATATATCTTCCTTTTAGAATCCTTTTATTGCAAAGTAAGTTTTCTTAAGGTCATTTCCTTTTGGAGGAAAGAACTAAAAATGTTTTCAGAATATGTGCTAGAGTTTGAAATAAACAGTTATGGTGGTTCTTACATACCAGAGAAAATATGCAGGTAGATTATTCTCTTGAATGACTAGTAGAAATGGTGATTATATTCCCTTTGAAAACACAAAATGTTACAAAAATGCTAAATAACAAAGATAAAATGCTACCTACTCACTATAGTTTTGGTTATTATCAAAACTTGACTTCACTGACAATCAGGGTTGGTGAGTTGTAAGCATCAAACTGGAATTTGCTGGTTCCTGGGTTTCTGTTTAGATAAGGAGCTGTAGTTTGGACGTGTGTTAATAAAGCTACCTCTGTATTTGACATACCTACCTCTGATGATTTCATAAAAGAGTGAAGAGTCAATCCATGTCTTCAAAAATGCCATCTTAAAAATCCACAAATTGAGTTTTATAGGCCCAATTATGTCAAATGTATTATCTGAGTAAAATTTTCATGTCAAGAATAATCATCATATTCCATTACCTTTAAAAAACATGAGCAATTAAATTATTTAAAAGTCCATCTAGATATTGACATTTCATGTTTTTTTTCAGCAGAAAATGTGAAAAAAGGTAAAAAAGGTAAGAAAAAGTCTTTCTTAAACATATCTGAATGGTAGTGTAATTGTTGGACAGGTTCTTCTTGCCCATTGCACAGATAAACCCAATCCACTGAGACAGCATTATTGCAGTAAATAAATAATTAACACAAGGCTGGTCAAGTGGAAGGGCAGATGTTTGTTATTACTGTAATCAGCCTCCCTGATAACTCAGAGGCTAGGATTTTTATGGATTATTTGGTGGGCAGGGGGCTAGGGAATGGGTGCTGCTGATAGGTTGAGAAACAGATCATAAGCGTATGGAAAATGGTCCTCATGTGCTGAGTCTACCTCTGGGCTGGAGCCACAGGACCAGTTGAGTCATGAGCCATGGGTCTGGGTGAGGTCAATTGGTTGCCAGAATGCAAAAGTCTGAAAAACATCTTAAAAAACCATCTCAACAATCTCAGGTTCTACAATAGTGATATTATCTACAACAGCAATTGGAAAAGTCACAAGTCTTGTGACCTCTGACCACATGACTCCTGAGCAGTAAGGGAGTCATTTTAGCAGAATTCAGGCCCCTCACATAATCCTAATTTTGTGCCTTTCATTAATCTTACAAAGACCATTTCAGTCCCTAAACAAGAAGAGGATTGATTTTAGGGAAGAACTATTATCACCCTTGCTTAATTAAACTATAAACTAAATTCCCTCCATGATTAGTTTGGCCCACATCCAGGAATGAAGACAGCCAGTCTGTGAGGCTTGAAGCAAGACTGAGTCAGCCATGCTCGACTTCTCTCACTGTCATATTTCTGCAAAGGCAGCTTCAGTAGAATCTGTGTTGTAGGTATGTAAGTGCTTAATGTAAAATACTTTCAACTTTGCTGTAGGTTTTAAAATTTTTAGAGTAAGATGTTGCCAAAAAAAAAAAAAAATCTGTCTATTCTTAAGGCTTTGAGAACAATTACTGACACAAGCAGCTGACCAATTAAAAAGCAAGGAGATATCCCGTTTGGAAGAGAGTTAGCAGCTGTTCTGCTCAGACCTTGACCAGCCCAGTGCCTCCCTGTCATAGCCCTAATTGCAGGCCTCTGCTTCTGCGTCCTGCTCAAGCATGGCTTTATGACACAGTTTGCCGCCTTGCTGGGCATCTATAGAAGTAGAAAGTTCATTCTCAACATTAAGTCAAAAGCTTCCTCCTTCTTAGTTATGCATTTTTTTCCAGAGGTTAGGGTGGTGCCTCTCAACCTTGGTACAATAGACGTTTGGAGCTGACCAATAGTTGTTGTGGTGGCTGTCCTGTGCATTGTAGAGTGTTTAGCATCATGCCCGGTCTCTACCCACTAGACTCCAAGAGGTTTCCCTAGTTGTGACAACCAAAAATATGCCAAACATCCCCTGGAAAACATTCCCTGATGAGACCCATTGCTCTGGAGCAATTCCCAGTTATTTTTCTTTTTTGAAGTGAAATGCTGCTGAGCAGTCAATGTGTAATTTTCTAACCTAAAGCTAGAGTTTTATTTGTATCAGATTTCATCTTGTTGAATTGGAGATGTCATTCAGCCTGTTGAAGTCTTTCTGAATTGTAACTTCCTTGTATCCTCTAAGCTCTTTCTTCCTGAGTCCTCTTTCTTGGCTGGGCAGCCAGGCAGGCTGATGTGGTAACCTGGCTTCTGCATCCATCAGGGTCCCAGCAGAAAACAGATGCCTCACTCACTGGGTAACTGAGGAGAGTTTAATGCAGATTTACTGTCAGAGATAATGGCGGAATTTTAGAAATTAACAAGTTGTCGGCCGGGCGCGGTGGCTCACGCTTGTAATCCCAGCACTTTGGGAGGCTGAGGCGGGCGGATCACGAGGTCAGGAGATCGAGACCACGGTGAAACCCCGTCTCTACTAAAAAATACAAAAAATTAGCCGGGCGTGGTGGCGGGCACCTGTAGTCCCAGCTACTTGGAGAGGCTGAGGCAGGAGAATGACATGAACCCGGGAGGCGAAGCTTGCAGTGAGCCGAGATTGTGCCACTGCACTCCAGCTTGGGCGACAGAGCGAGACTCCGTCTCAAAAAAAAAAAAAAAAAAAAAAAAAGAAATTAACAAGTTGTCATTCATAATTGCCAAAAGTTAGAAGCAACCCCTGTCATTGACAGATGGGATAAAAAAAAATGGGGTCTATCCATACAGTGGAATGTTATTCAGTCTTAAAAAGGAAGTAAATTCTGATGCATGCTGCAATGTAGATGAGCCTTGAGGATATTGTGCTAAGTGAAAGCCAGTCACAAAGGGAAAGATTCTGTATGATTCCACTTATATGAGGTCCCTGAGCAGACAACTTCATAAAGACAGAATGTAGAATGGTGGTTACTGGGGGGTTGGTGGGGAGAGAAGAGTGGGGAGCGATTTACCAGGTGCAGAGCATTAGTTTTACAAGATGAAAACAGTTCTGGAGATTGGTTGCACAGCGATGTGAATATATGTGGCCCTACTGTGCACTTAAAAATGACTGTGATGATAAATTTTATGTTATATGAATTTTACCACAACTTTTTAAAAAAGAAAAACTAATGAGCAATAGTGTGGTTCCCCAAAGCTCTCGACAGCTTTGGAGGAGCAAGATGAAGGCTGCCAGCCTTGAGTGTGTAGCTCTATGAAGAGGACTGTCTGACAGGAGCTGTGGCCTTCAGGGGGGATTTCTGGAGAGAGACACATGTGGAGAACAAACACATCAGGCTTCGTCTACTTGCTTGCTCCCTCTGATGTCTGCCAGCACCTCCAATGACAGAACCAGCCTAGAAGGTGAGGACCCACTGATGTTACCTTTTGGGTCAGTTGTCTGGGGCACACAGCACAGTGGAGAAGAAGGGCCAGGGCCCTGCAGCAGGTGGGGACATCCAGTTTAGGGCCCACTGGCACATGCTGATGGAAAAATAGGTGTCTCTCTTTAAGCTCTGGCTTCAGAGACCCAGAGGGCAATCTTTCCGGGGGGAATCAGAATCAGAAAAGGATGAAAAGACACATTCACCATGTAGAAATACGCTGAATTGATTATGGGGCCCTAAGAACATGCCCACAACAAAACCCAGCCCTTGAAGACACCCACAGAGTGAGTGGCTGGTCACATGCAGTAAGCAGAAGCAGACAGCATGAGCACAGCAGGCCACCCCAGAGAGGAGCTTTTTATAGAGACTACATGACCAGCAAGGACGAACAGTCTTCACAGGTTTGTGTGTCCATGTAAGTTGCTATATGTCCTACATCATTCTCACAATACTGGGTTCGCCGTCAGCATCGCAGGGCTCTTCCCATTTTGTGGAAGGGTGGTTTTGGCCACTGATCTTCAAGCTTGGCCAAGAGAAATCTTAGAGCAGAGAGTAAGGAAACAAAAAGGAAATGAGCAGGACTGATGTTTCTGGAGAGGAGGTGAAGGCAGTGGAGGGACACAGGCTTCTCTTCTCTGCCTTCTAAGGTGATCCCTGAATAGACTCTCACAAAGCCCCCCGGGCTCCATAAAGCATGGCATGGGATCTACAGGTGTCCCTGTCTGCTAGGGTTGCCATAGCAGAATGCCACTGACTGGGGGCCTTAAACAACAGATATTTATTCTCTCACAGTTCTGGAGGCTAGAAGTCCAGGATCAAGGTGCCTGCAGTTTCTCCTGAGGCCTCTCTCTTTGCCTTGCAGATGCTGCCTTGTCTGTCCTCACATGGCCTTTCCTCTGTGCCCAAGCGTCCCTGAGGTCTCTTTCTCTTCTTATGAGGACATCAGTCCTATTAGATTAGGGCCCTACCCTTATGCCTCATTTAACCTTAATTACCTCCTTAAGGGCCCTATCTGCAAATACAGTAACATTAGGGGTTAGGGCTTCCACATACGGATTGTGTTGCCCAAGACACAACTCAGTCTATAACAACTGGTAAGGTGAAAAGCATACAGGCTGCAAAATCAGACTAGCCCCACTTCCACTCACCTTGGGCAGATACTTTGACCTCACAGCAGTGACAACATGGCTATCCTTAAGGATGGTGTTGTAAGGAACAACTCAAGTGAGAAAAATTCAGGGAAAGTGCCTGGCATAGGGCCTGACCCATGGTAGCGGCTTAACAAATGTAAATGCCATTCTCTTTCCCTTTAATTACAGTTTTCCAGTCTTGCCCTCTCTCACTCACCTCCCCAAGCCCTAATAAGCACACTAGAATCTATTGTTAAAAATTCACTGACTTTATTTTATTTTTTCTTTATGATTGAAACATAAAAATTGTACATATTTATGGTGTTCAACACGATGTCTCAATATATATAAATACTTGTCTATACTGCCCAAAACGATTTACAGACTCAATGCACTCTTTCTCAAACATACCAATGACATTCACAGAAATAGAAAAAAAAGTCCTAAAATTTGTATGGAACTGCAAAAGACCCAAATAGCCAAAGCAATCTAGAGCAAAGAAACAGAGATAGTGAACTGAAAAGGGGTTAAGTCCACAGGTTGATTTAAGTGGCTCAGCTTAGGGAAGAGGGGAGTTAATGAAAGTAGCATGAGGAGTCAGATGCAGACTTCCTTAAGGAGAAGTCTAAGTGTCTTTCAGGGCTTTTTGGTGAGGTTGCTGTCATTGTCAATTTTAGCTAATTTTAATTCAAAACACAGGGTTTTGTTTGGGCTTTAAAATGTTTTATTCATACTACTCTCATGTTTAAAAATCATCAATAGATGAAATGAAATGAAACAAATAGGAAGGAAAGAATTTTTCTCCAATAATCAGGCAAGGGCTGGTTTAAAGAAAGAAAGAGAAAAAACGCGGTTACAGCGAATCCACCTGGAATAAGTTTATGACCACTGCAGCCCAGATTGTCCCTGTTGTAGTCGCCACCCTATGAGATAAAAACAATGTTTCAAAAGTGAGACAGTAGCTGAAGTTGCAGTAAGAATTAACCTGCCACACTCCTAAGGAACCTGGCTCCTTTTGCTTCACAGGCTCCCCGCTAGGGACTGAATGCTTGTGTCACCCTTACCCTAACTTCATATGTCGAGGCCTAATCCCCAGTGTGATGGTATTTGGAGGTGGGGCTTTGGGAGATAATTAGGTCATAAGGGTGGAGTCTTCCTGAATAGGATTAAGGCCCTTATAACAAGACATGAGAGAGACTGCTTCTTTTCTCTGCTCTGTGAGGACACAGTGAGAAGACTGCCATCTGCAAGCCAGGAAGCAGGCTCTCATCAGGCACCATATTTGCCAGCACCTTGATCTTGGATTTCCCAGCCTCCAGAACTGTGAGAAATAAATGTTTGTTGTTTAAGCCCCCCTCCCCACCCCCCAAAACACCAAACAAACAAAAAAAAACACAAAATAAAAAACAAAGAATCATTACACTACCTGCACTACCTGACTTCAAAACATACTACAAAGCTATGCTAACTAAAACAGCATGGTACTGGCATAAAAACAGAAGCAGATGAATGCAAGAGAATAGAGAGCCCAGAAATAAATCTGCATGTTTACAGCCAACTAATTTTTGGCAAAACTGCCAGTTGCACAAAATAGGGAGAGGTTACTGTCTTCCATTAATCATGCTGGGCAAACTATATATCCATGTGCTGAAGAATGAAATTAAACCCTTATCTCTCACCATGTACAAAGACTAACTCGAAACGGATTAAAGACTTACATGTAAGACCTGAAACTATGGAAACAACTAGAGGAAAACATAGGGGAACAGCTCCATGACAATGGTCTAGGCATAGACTTTATTTTTTAGAGCAGCTTAAGGGTTACAGAAAAATTGAATGGAAAATAGAGTTTCCATCTCTGCCCTTCCCTTCCCGTATGGAATTTCCCCTGTTATTAACATCTTGCATTAGTGTGATACATTTGTTACAACTGATGAATCAATATTAATATATTATTAATTCAAGCCACAGTTATATTAGTCAAAGTTCACCAGAAACTGAAAGGAGATACATAGATATATATAAGAGGAGGTTTATCACGGCAATTAGCTCATGCCAATTATGGAGGCTGAAAAGTCCCGCTATCTACCACCTGCTAGCTGGAGACCCAGGAAAGTCAGTGACACAGTTCAGCCAGAGTCTGAAGGATTGTGAACCAGGGACCATTGGTGTAAGTCCTGGAGTTCAAAGGCCTGAGAATCGTAAGCCCCGATGTCTGAGGGCAGAAGAAAATGGAAGTTGCAGCCAAAGAAGAGAGAAGTCGCCCTTCTTTCACCCTTTCGTTTTTTTGGGGGGCCCTCAACAGATGGGATGATGCCTGCTCATGTTGGTGAGGGCCAATCTCCTTTATTCAGTCTCCTGATTCAAATGCTAATGTCTTCTGAAACACTCTATGCCCTGAATGGTATTGTCTAGGTTTTTATAGTTTTGGGTTTTATATTTAAGTCTTTAATCCATCTTGAGTTGATTTTTGTCTAAGAGAGTGTAAGAAAGGGGGCCGGTTTCAATCTTCTGTATATGGCTAGCCAGTTGTCACAGTATCATTTTTTGAATGAGTCCTTTCCCCATTGCTTTTTTTTTGTCAGCTTTGTTGAATATCAGATGACTCTTGGTGTGCAGCTTTATTTCTGAGCTCTCTGCTCTATTCCATTGGTCTATGTGTCTGTTTTTGTACCAGTACCATGCTGTTTGATTACTGTGGCCCTGTAGTATAATTTGAAGTCAGATAGTGTGATCCCTCCAGCTTTGTTCTTTTTGCTTAGGATTGCCTTGGCTATTCAGGCTCTTTTTTTGGTTATTTTTTCTAGTCCTATGAAGAATGTCGTTGTTAGTTTAATTGAATCTATAATTGCTTTGGGAAGTATGGCCATTTTAATGATATTGATTCTTTCTATCCATGAACATGGAATGTTTTGCCACTTGTTTTTGTCACCTTCAATTTCTTTGAGCAGTCTATTGTAGTTCTCATTGTAGAGATCTTTCACCTTCCTGGTTAGATGTATTTCTAGGTACTTTATTCTTTTTGTGATAATTGTGAATGGGACTACATTCCCAATTTGACTCTGGGCTTGGCTGTGGTTGGTGTGTGGGAATGCTAGTGATTTTTGCATGTTGATTTTGTATGAGACTTTGCTGAAGCTTTTTATCAGCTGAAGGAGCTTTTGGGCCAAGAGCTTTTTGTTCTCTGCTAGCTTTGGGGTTGGTTTGCTCCTGGTTCTCTAGTTCTTTTAGTTGTGATGTGGGGTTGGTAAATTGAGATCTTTCTAATTTTTTGATGTGGGTGTTTATTGCTGCAAATTTCCCTCTTAACACTGCTTCAGCTTTGTCCCAGAGATTTTGATATGTTGTATTTTTGTTCTCATTAGTTTCAAATAATTTCTTAATTTGTGCCTTAATTTCAAAGTTTCCTAGATGTAGGATCATGTCATCTGCTAACAGAGATAGTTTGACATCCACGCTTCCTATTTGGAAGCCCTTTATTTCTTTCTCTTTCCTGTTGTTATGGCCAGGACTTTCAATACTATGTTGAATAGGAGTGGTGAGAGAGGGTATCCTTGTCTTCTGCTGGTTTTCAAGGAGAATTCTTGCAGCTTTGGTCCACTCAGTATGATGTTTGTGGGTTTGTCATAGATAGCTCTTATTTTGAGGCATGTTCCTTCAATACCTAGTTTACTGAGACTTCTTAACATGAAGGGTGTTGATTTTGTTGAAAGCCTTTTCTGTATCTATTAAGATATAATCATGTGTTTTTTGTCTTTAGTTCTGTTTATGTGATGTATCACATTTATTGATTTGTGTATGTTGAGCCAACCTTGCATCCCAGGGATAAAACCAACTTGACCATGGTGGATAAGCTTTTGGATGTGCTGCTGGATTTGGATTGCCAGTATTTTGTTGAGGATTTTTGCACTGATGTTCATCAAGGATATTGGCCTGAAGTTTTGTATTTTGTGTGTGTGTCTCTGCCAGCTTTTGGTTTCAGGGTGTTGCTAGCCTCATAGAATGAGTTAGGAGGGAGTTCCTCCTACTCAATTTTTGGAATAGTTTCTACAGAAGTGCTATCATCTCTTCTTTGTATGTCTAGTAGAATTCGGCTGTGAATCTGGTCCTGGGCTGTTTTTCATCAATAGACTATTTATGACTGATTCAACTTTGGAGCTTGTTATTGGTCTGTTCAAAGATTTAGTTTCTTTCTGGTTCAGTCTTCGGAGGGTGCCTTTATCCAGGAATTTGCCCATTTCTTCCAGATTTCTGGTTTGTGTGCATAGAGGTCTTCATAATATTCTCTGATGGCTATTTTTATTTCTGTGGGGTCAGTGGTAATATCACCTTTGTAATTTCTGATTGTGTTTATTTGAATCTTCCCTCTTTTCTTCTTTATTAGTCTAGCTAGCTGTCTATCTATTTTATTAATATTTTTCAAAAAACTAACTCCTGGAGTTGTTGATCTTTTGAATGATTTTTCATGTCTCAATCTCCCTCAGTTCAGCTCTGATTTCGGTTGTTTTTGTTCTCTGCTAGCTTTGGGGTTGGTTTGCTCCTGGTTCTCTAGTTCTTTTAGTTGTGATGTGGGGTTGGTAAATTGAGATCTTTCTAATTTTTTGATGTGGGTGTTTATTGCTGCAAATTTCCCTCTTAACACTGCTTCAGCTTTGTCCCAGATATTTTGATATGTTGTATTTTTGTTCTCAGTTGCAAAGAATTTCTTGATGTGTGCCTTAATTTCATTGTTTACCCAAAAGTCATTCAGGAGCAAGTTACTGAATTTCCATGAAATGGTATGGTTTTTTAGCAATTTTCGTGATCTTGATTTCTAATTTTACTGCACTGTGTTATCTTAATTTTCAATGCCCTAATAACATATGAGTTTGAGCATCTTTTCATATGCTATTTGCCATCTGTGTATCTTCTTTGGTGAGATGTCTGTTTAGATCTTCTGCCCATTTTAGAATTTTCTTTTTTTCTTATTGTTGAGTTTTAAGAGCTCTTTCTATATTTTGGGTGCAAGTACTTTATCAGATATATGTTTTGCAAATATTTTCTCCCAGACTGTGGCTTGTTTTTTCATTCTCTTAATGCCTTTTTTAGAGAATAAGTTTTTCATTTTAATGAAATATAGCTTATCCTTTTTTTCATGGATTGTGCTTGTGTGTGTGTGTGTGTGTGTTTGTGTGAAAGAGAGAGTGTTTCATGGATTGTATTGTAACTCAAAAGTCACTGCCAAACTCAAGGTCACCTGATTCTCTCATAGGAGTTTTATAATTTTGCATTTTACATTTAGGTCTATGACCCATTTAGAGTTAGTTCTCATGAAAGCTGTAAGGCGTGTGTTAGATTTTTTTTTTTTTTTTGCATGCGAATGTCTGATTGTTCCAGCACCATTTGTTGAAAAGATGCTCTTTTCTCCATTGTATTTCCTTTGCTCTTTTGCCAAAGATCAGTGGACAATATTTGTATAGGTCTATTTCTGGGCCTTTTTTCCATTCCATTGATCTATGTGTCTATTCTTTGGTCAATACCTCACTGTCTGGACTATGATAGCTTCATAGTCAGTCTTAAAGTTGGGTATTGTTAGTCCTCATTAGAAGCTTTTGATAGTTTTACTTTGTGTACAGATTTTATTCCTTTCTTTTAAAAATCTGAATTTATCACAAGATTCTTCTTGCAGCATCATTCTTAGCTTATTTCCTCTCTTTTATTCTGTATATACATTCTTTGCAGGTACATTGTCAAGATTTTAATTTGGGAAACTCCCATTTTTTCCTGAGTTGTTTTTCCCTCCATTTTGAGTTAGGCAGGCTAGGACATTGTCAGAATGGACACGTAGTGGTAGTGAATACTTTTGAATTGTTTTAAGTAATGTCCTATATCTGTAACAAGCAAGTTTGAATGTTGCAGTGTAGCCTATCCAATTGTAAGTTGGTAATTTTTACAGATGTGCTACAATATATACTGTTTTCTATTTGATAGTTGTGTTTTAGAATATAAAATACCGATATTGTTTAATGACATTTTTGTTAATAAAATACTATTACATATTTAATATGAATATAGACAAAAATCAGTGATGCATTAAAACATAAAGGAGTGGGATATGAATATAATTTCTGAAGCAATGATGAAATGGAATCAATAGAAAATTTCAAAAACGGAATTATTTGGTATAGTCCATATAAGTAAAGCTAACTCTTACAGTAGTTGAGACACAGATGCAGATGCTGGAAAATTCTACTGAGATTTATATTTTAACATTTCTTGAAGACTCAAGTACATAGAGCTAGAGTCTGCAGAAAAGCAGAAAAAGGCTTTCACATTTATCAAATGATCTATGGGTCTCTAAGCGTTAATAATTGTTTTGAAAATTGCTGTTTCCTCTGAGGTTGCCTTTTAATCAGCATTTGTGCAGCTGCATCATTGTAGGAATTTGTTTATTGCTTTTTGAAGCTGGAAAATTACAGGCCCTCTTTTATTTTACTTTTAAGAGTCAGCTTTGCGTTTGCAGTGTCAAAATTTACATTTTAAAGAGATAGGTAGGGAAAGGAGAGAAACAAAAACCTGCAGCTTAGAGACCTTTTGTCTTCTTGGCTGTGAAATTCACAGTGAAAAGAATACTACACTACTGTTTCTGTTCATTTCCAGGAACTTTCAAGGCAGGATTTTAACAATGCCCCATTTTTCTTACTTTTTTCCTTTTTTTAAAACATAGAAGTATCTGATAGTGGGGTTAATTATTCCATTCTGTTTAGTGAACATTCAGAACCAATGCCTGGATAAATGTCACAGTGTTTCCTAACAGAGAAATCTTCTGTATTTCAGTGGGTTAAGGTGACCAGGTTTGCTGCAGAGGCTGTGCAGTGAATAAGGGTGTTGCTTCTAAAGGACAACATTTATACCTCTGACAGCATTAATTTTTATTTGTATAATAACAGTTTTCCAGCTGGTGAAGATAATGTCTTGTCCTAACAAAATTAATACACAATTAATCCTTGAACAATGCAAGGTTTAGGTGTGTCAACTTCCTGCCTAGTTGAAAATTCTTGTAGAACTTTTGATTCCCCTAAAATTTAATTACTAATAGCCTACTATTGACTGGAAGCCTTACCAGTAACATAAACAGTCGATTAATACATATTTTGTATGTTATATGTATTATATGGTGTATTCTTACAATAAAGTAAGCAAGAGAAAAGAACATGCTATAAAGAAAATCATAAGGAAGAGAAAATACATTTATTATTCATTAAGTGGAAGTGGATCATCATAAAGGTCTTCATCCTCATTGTCTTCACATTGAAGGCTGAGGAGGAGGAGACATGGGAGGGGTTGGTCTTGCTGGCTCAGGGGTGGCAGAGGCAGAAGAGATGGGGGAGATGGAAGGGGAGGCAGAAGACCCAGGCACATTTGGTGTAACTTATTGAAAAAAAATTGAAGAAAATTTGTGCGTAAGTGGACCAAGAGAGTTCAAACCTGTGTTCTCAAGGGTCAACTGTATTATGAAAATTTTTCCAGTAGATGAAAGTAAAGTGTCTTATGGAAGGGAAACCTTTTTTCTAATTTGCACAGCTACGGGGATGATTATGCTTACAAAGGTGAAAACTGCTGGAAGCACAGTAGATTTGGGGAAGAAAATTCTTGGGTTGCATTTTTGATCCATTAAAGTTGTTCAACCATGAGGCCAAGAAGGCAATTGAATGTATTCAACTAAAAAGAGAGATTTAGGTTAGCAATGTACATATAGGAAGAAACACCACCTACACAATGGTGACAATATAGTGACGGGTAACATCATGAAAAGATGGAGTGTAGAGTTGTAAGAGAAGTTCTAGCATTGGAGGAAATCCAAAGTGTAGCAGGGAATGGAGGAGGAATCAGCAAACAGACGAAGAAGGACAACAAGGGGGTCCACAAGAAAGATGCAGCCATGTGAGTTCAGGGGAGCCGGGGAAGAGAGAGGCTCAAGAAGGGAGTCATCCTCAGTGTGGAAGTTGCTGAGAGAACAGGTTGGATGAGAAAGACCCAGGGTCCCTTGGACTCAGGAGGAGGAGGAAAGGCAAAATGCAGCTGCATGAGAAGTGACTGAGTGATGAACAAATGGCAGCTCTGAGACATTTAGCTGTGGAGGATGGTGATAGGGCAGTGACTGAAGAGGATAAAGGATGGGAGGAGTTTCTTTTTTACTAATGAGAAAGACTTAAGTGTTTGGGGACAGTTTTTCATGGGTCTCTCACACTCCTATGCATCTTGCAGGCAGAGGCATTGACTGCCTTTGTTCAAAACTATATTTTCAGGAATGTTTGTATGGGGAATAGGCTTGGAAGATAGAGAGTGTTTTCCTCCCATCAAGGGGTAGATTTGTTTACTCTCAGTCAACAAGATAATGTCTCCCTCTGGGGAAAAGCTCAGGCAGGCTTTAGGGCTCACTACGAAAGAACTGGTTTCGCTAAGCACAAGGCTCCTATAACGCACCTTGAAATGACCCCAGGTATTACTTGGCCCTTTTCACGTTATTTTATGGGCATTGGGGCTCAGTAAACCAATGTCAATAGGCTGGTGCTTGTGCTGTTTGCTGTGAGTAATAAAATCCTTTTCCTCTGACCCAGGAGTCTTGTGTTTTCTCCCATCATCCATAAAATCATGGCAAGCTACTTGTTTGCTTGCAAGCAGAGTCAAATCTCAGGCTTTCACAGTTCTTCAGAGTAAGCATTGATGGTGAAAAACCTGTAGAAAGGGAGAGAAGGAATAATTATAATCAAGTTTTTTGAGATCAGTGAGGGGATGAGATTTAATGTATAGTTGGTAGTTTTCAAAAACAACCTCCAAAATCTAGAAGTCTTGGCATGATTCAGCCACACAGATTCTAGCTCTTTGATATATAGTCCTTTGCATATAACATTCTTCTGCTCTCAGCTAATGTGCTGCTGCTAATTTTAGCAAGTTTCAAAGCCAGATTAAAAGACAAGAAAAATGTTGTGTGTTGTATTCTCCTCGCGGGCTTATATTTGTAACATACTTTTTTGGACCCTGGTTATAAATAGGGTTTGTCATTTACTGATATTTTACATAAATAATTTTATCTCAACATCTTCTGTGAATGTCTGTGTCTGTGTGAAAGTGTGTGTATCAGTGTATATGTGTGTCTGCATGTATGCGAGTGTGTGTCTATGTGTGTGTGCATGTGGTGTCTCCGTGTGAATGTGTCAGTGTGTCATGTGAATGTGTGTGTCTGTATGAGTGTGTGTGTAGCGTGTCTGTGTGAATGAATGTGTGTCAATGTGTATGTGGGTCTGTATGAATGTGTATGTGTCAGAGTGTATGTGCATCTGTGTGTATGCAGGAGTGGGCCTGTGTGTGAGTGTGTGCATGTGTTGTGCATGTGTGTCCGTATGTGTACTTCATTTCTTTCTTCCATCCATTATATTATTGGGAAGAAGGCTTTCTTTCACAAATAGCACACTTGGCTTCTAAATTAACTCTTCATTGAAAGGAACATGAGCACCATGAAACACAAAGCCAATCTAGGGAAACAATGATGTTTCCTGCTCTTGTGCCTGTGGGACTGGCGAGTACCTGTACATATTTTTTATTCTTTATAAAATTCCCAAGTCAGAATACTGTGGTAATGCTGATTATTCACATTCATTCCCCCTTATAAAATTTATTATTTCATTCAAACTGAAAAAGGCTGTCATTATTTTTTTAATGAACTTAAATAAACAATTTTGGTTCTTACCTGCTTTAATTTGGAATTTAAATAAAAAATTAAGAATATTTTAATCTAAAAGAAATACTTTTAAGGATAAATATGCTTTAAGATAATAATTCTTCATGTACGTAGATAAAATAATTCCATGAATGTCTTTAAATAGAAGCCATCTTTTCTCTACTAGTTTCTTGGCCTGGGTTTCCCTTGTTCTCTCCTGAACCTTTCTCTGCGGTTACATAGCTGTTCTAATTGAGCGTGCTGTAAGTAAGCTGGCGTGTACACCTAATGCTATAAGCCAGGCAGCCTTTGCTTTTTTCCATTGTAACCTCAGTGGCACATTAGATTTTAAATTAACCTTGTGAAATTGTATCTCTTAAAGGCACTTTTTAAATAAAAAAAATCAGAGTCATAGTTACTGATATATGTAACATATATATTATATATGGATAATAATATTATATGGATATATATCTTTTACAAGAAATACTTTAGTATTCACAAATTGAGTTCATATCAGTCCTTAAACAGATGTGGCAAATACAGACCTGGTGTGACTGTGCTGAAATAAACACACGTGATAACTTATGTGGAGAGGGATGCTGATGGTTAGAATTACCTTGCTGAAATCTATCCTCTGCATCTACATTTGCGGAATGGAAACTCCCAGCCATTTAACAAGCCACTTACGAGAGTAGACCCTAGAACAGAAGATCTTAACATTTTGTACCATGAGCTTTTTCTGTACTTAACTTCTGTGGTAGTCCTGTGAGGATGATGAACCCCTCATCAAAATATTTTAAAATGCATAAAATGAAATACATAGAATCACAAAGTATAGCAGGTACTGTTGGTGCTCCTCACAAATCCACTTGGAGTCCCTGTACCATTTCTGTGTGCTCATTTCCCATATTTTGCATGTGCTGTATCCTGACCCAGACCTGTGAGTTTCTTCCGAGGACTGCTCTTGGCCAGGGGGAGCTCTTTGCCCATAGACAGAAAGCTAGCAGTGACGGTGAGTTTATGGGTTCTGAGCTCCCTAAGCTAATAACTGACTGTGCCCAGAGTTCGAAACCCCAGTTCTGTTACCTCTGGTTGAAACATACTCTGAGTTCTAATTTTCACTCCAGAGCTCCCAGTAGAACCAGGCTGAAGCTGAGACCTCACGGGAAGTCTGAACCTTGCTGTCCTCTTTCCTTCTCTCTCCTTCCCCACCCCTTCTCCCATTTCTCTTGGAAGCTCTGCCTTCATAAAACACTTGCACATGAGCCCTCAACTCAGGATCTTTTGTCTGGAAAACCTCATCTAAGATACAAAGGAAACTGGAAATCCACTGACAAAGTACTTTTTTTTTAACTGTGACATAGTATGTGCATTTTTATTGACACAACAAATACCAGGATTCAGTGGCAAGTCTGATAACTACAATAATTTTGAAGCAGAAATGAACATAATTGATATTGTAAGATGTCTGCAACAATAGTATTGCTAGTACTACAATGATTGCCCACATCCATAATAATAGGAAATATCGAATTTCAATTACCATTAGTGAAAATAAAGATGTAATTTCTCCACTGTTGTAGGCAACATAATAGCCCCTCAAAGATGTCCATTCCTAATCATGGAAACTTATGATTCTATTTCATTACCTTACATGGCAAAGGGAAGTTGACCAATGTAGTTAAGTTAAAGATCTTGAGATGGGGGGTAATTCTGGACCTAATGTAATCATAAGGGTCCTTATAAGAGGTAAAGAAGAGCATTAGAGTTAGAGAAAGAGATGCAATGATGGAAGCAGAGGTTGGAGTGTTGCAGCCACAAGTCAAGGAATGCCAGTGGTCTGCAGAAGCTGGAAACAAGCAAAGAAGTGGCTTGCCCCGTGGATCCCCCAGAAGGATTCAATGCTGCCCACACCTTGATGTCAGACGTCTGAGTGCCAGGACTGGAAGGACAAACATTTGTGTGATTTTAAGCCACAAAATTTGTGGTCGTTTGTAAAAAACAGCAGTAGGAAACAAAGACACCAGCCGAGTTCATAGATACCTGAATTCCATTCACTGCCCTTGAGGGGTCATAGACTCCAGATTAAAAGCCCTTTCAGAGAGGTTAATTCCTTGGGAAGGACCTCAGTTCCCTCAACTACAAAATAATGGTGGTTTGTCTTAATGATGAATATGGCCTAGCTTGCTGCTTGGGTCACTGGTTTCACTGTCATTCACAGCCTTTGTCAATCTGGCCCAGGGAAGTTTGGCACCTAGTACTAGAACTCAGAATGCTGAGACAAATTCCCCGCACTCAACCCTACTCTCATCTCAAACTAGGGAACACAGACATTACCTGCCAGGGTTAGAACAGGCTGGAGGGATTCACAGCTAAGTCTTGGTGCCCAGTAGCCGAATGACTGGGGACTAGGGTGGGGTGGCCAAGGAGAGTGGCTGTGTGCCAGGGCTTGGGCAATGGCCCAAGTGATGCAGGAATTACTACTTGGGCAGAGACAGACCTCTTACTCATGAAACACATATTCAATCACTCAGTAATACAGACTTCTGTTCAAGGACCTTATACTGTAATTGGAGAGAAAAGGCAAACACACAAGTAGGCAAAGTAAGGAATTTTGCACTGAGAGCCAAGCCCTGTAAAGGGTGCTATGGGATTTTAGAGGGGAAAACAAATCAATAAAGGATAATCATAGAAGGCGTCATGGAAGAGGTGGGACCAGGCAGGTGGTAGTTGCACAGCCAGAGAAAAGAACAAGGAAAAGTCTAGTAGATTATAAAGCATAATGGGCCAAAACTTGGAAGTGAGAAGAGGGCCATGTGCTTGTTTCAGCTAATTGTGCTGAATTAAAATAATTAGTTCAGGGATGTTCCCAGTGCCGTGCGCTGCAGCTGTGGTGTGGTCTGTGCCCTCAAGGAGTCCGTGGTGGCAAAGGAGGACACACAGGACAAGAATATGCTCAGCCACATTCAATGAGAAAGATGTATGCACAGTGAAGCTTGATGATGGTGAGCTGCTTCTAGAAGCGTGAGGTGGCATGGACAAGAGGGTCTTTGGAGAGAGGGCTGCTTAGGTGGGACAGCACAGTATGAACAAATAGGGTGGAAAGGCTGGCCTTGGAGCAGGGACTAGTGAGTACCAACAAGCAGCTCCATTCAGCACGTGCAGGTCTGACGGCCTGAGTCCCTTCCACCCCTACAAGTACAGGCAGGTGGAGGGAAGGCAAGCCAGAGAAACACGCAGCACTCCAGGACTTGCTACTATACTTTATTAATCCTTTAGTACTTTCCTTAAATAGGTCAAATCCCTCATAACGCAGTCCATGGAGTTTATCGATTTTTGTGGTACAGGATTTTGCTGCATTACTTAAAATCCATTTCCAATTTATAAGCGCTCAATATAAAACTGCTGTTATTCAGCCTTTCATTATTGAATGACGAAGGGATGAAAAGGCTTCGGAAAACAGAAGAAGGAAAGGAGGAAATTGCATGAATTTTTTAAACCATAGACCCTACAAACAAATCCTTTTTCCACCTCCATTTCCCAGGAATTTGGTAGATGGTTTGGGATGTCACGTTTTGCCTGTTGCTATTTCATTTTCCCGGAGTGTGTTTGACTTGGATGTTAGAGATAGTGTGAGTGGATAATTTCTGCTTGGAAGAACAGTGAAAAGGCCATGAGTAGCTCCATTTCATTCCCTCTCTGAAACAACCAGTCCATTTAATAAGAAAGGGCCTGCTCCATCCATGTGAGGCCAGAAAATCTTAAGTAGTTCAGGATTTTTCAATACAGAGAAGTTTTCCAAATGAGATCTAGTTAGCAATTGTGTTAGGAGTGATCCTAGACAGCAGAAATGGCTAAATGGTTGGGGACCGCCCTGTCCTAGATGTGATGGTAGCCTGAATGTTCATTCCCCATATCTAGTCCCTCTCTAAATCCCCTGACATAGCACAACTGGGAAAGGCCGTCCCTTGCAAGCTGTCTCTCGACTTCTTTTTGGCCACATAAGAATGACCCTTGTGCCTGGAACAGTGCCTTTCCCAGAGATAATGAGCCCACACAGCCTGTGCCAGACTAATTGCCTTTGTGGGGATATCTTTCCCCATTGCAAGCTTAATACATTCCTCTTTGCTGTGCTTAAGTATGTGCCTCACACGGCACCTGGCCAACCTCACTGCTGTATCTGTCCTCCACAGGAGGGGATGGGGTCCTTCTGCTGAGGGATGAACAGGGTGTCTGTAGTCACATCTCTGCATGGGCCGCCTAGAGAGACTCACTAGCTATAGGGAACCAGCACACACTACTGAAGCTGGTCTCTTCCCTATGTAAGTGAAAGCATCACTCCAGACACTGCTTGGCGACTCTGATACCAAGAAGCAATGTGCAAAAGTGTTTGGAGTCCTTGCCTGGGATTGGCACTGGTGCACAATGAAAGAGCCTTGGGGGCCAGGGCTTCAGCTATGGACCCCTGGACAAGGTGGGAAAGTGGGATCAGCTCTATCTCTGAGGGGCCCAGAGACCTGGAATGTTGATTGAGGAGCTTCAGTCCAAGAAGAGTGGCTCTCCACAAGGAGCTGGAAATAATGGGGGGCAGTGGAGTTGGCCATCTCCTACCACCATGAGTGTGTGGCCCCGGCAGTATCTGCCAGGAATTGCTGGCCCCAGCACATTTGTAGGGAGGAGTATTGGAGGGCTGAGGTGCTGTCTGCTGTGGATAGAGTTGTATCTTCCCAAATTCATATTTTGTCCTCCCTAAACCCCCAGGGAGTTTGTTGAACACAGGACCTTTAAGGAGGTGACTGAGGTGAAATGAGGTAATAAGGATGGAGCCCTGCTCCCATAAACCTGGTGCCTTTAAAAGAAAAGGAAAAGATGCCAGAGTTCTCGCTCCACAATTTGAAAACTCAGTGAGGAGATCCAGGAGCCAGGAGGAGGCCCTCAGCAGAATCTGGGCAAGCCATCACCCTGAGCTCAGACTTCCCGTCTCCAGGGCTGCGATGAAATATGTGTCTGTTCTTTAAGACCCTGACCTGTGGTATTTTGTTACTGCTGTTCCAGCTGACTAATTCACGGTTTATCTCTCAGGCTGGTAGGGGCTGGTACTTAACATTTCAGGAGAACTGGGCCCCCATATCCTCTGCTCAGCCCATGACATGGGGCAACATGTTACTGTGGGCTGGCTTATTGCCAGTTCAGAGGGGTGGAAATCACCGTGCCTCTCTAACACTGGCTGGTTTTCCAAGAAGTAGCAACAGCAGAGACTGTACTGGCTTGGGATTGCATCTAGCTAGAAATAATAGAAAATGTAGCTATTAATAGATTGGCTTAAACAAATTAGGGGTTTTATTTTTTTCACTGTAACAGGTGGTCCAGAGCCAGGCATTTCAAGGTTAGCATAGCAGGTCCATGATGCTGTCAGAGACTTGGGCTCTTTCTGTTCTTCTGCACAACTGCAATTAGCAGACAGCATGCTTATTACCTTGTAGTTTTCAAGATGACTTCTCTAGCTCTAGCATCAAGTTCCTGAACCTGGTCAGAAGAAGAGAAGGCCAACCAGCGTGTGTCAGCTGACACTGATCATCCTGTAGCAACTTCCACTTATATCCCATTGGCTAAGACTGTGCTCTTCCTACCTGAAGGCAGGCTGGGAGATTTGGTGCAACAAAATG
Source organism: Hylobates moloch (assembly GCF_009828535.3). Lineage (NCBI taxonomy): Eukaryota > Metazoa > Chordata > Mammalia > Primates > Hylobatidae > Hylobates > Hylobates moloch. The sequence goes on along the minus strand of NW_026652290.1, from coordinate 36,156,418 downwards.
TTCTGTTGGTAAGAAAGAAGCAGAGAAGGACACTGGAAGGCAATGAGCACTCTCTGACACAGAGGATTCACAGAGCTGAAAGCAGGCAAACCAGAAACAAAGCCAAACCTCACCTATGCAGACCTGGCTACCAGAAGGGAGAAGACAAAGCAAAATACCTAGACTAGGGGCTGCTGTTGAAATTAAGGAGTAGACAAAGTCAGCAACGACTTTAACAATAACAACTAAAAGTAATAGGGGCAATTAAGGGAATTCAGTTAGATAAAAACAGGCTTTCCAGAGCTAAGACACATGATCTTTTAAAGCAGGGGTCCCCAACCCAGTACCAGTCTGTGGCCTATTAGGAACCTGGCCACACATCAGGAGGTGAGTGGCTGGCGAGTGAGCATTACCACCTGAGCTCCACCTCCTGTCAGATTACAGGTGGCATTAGATTCTCATAGGAGTGCAAATCCTGTTGTGAACTGCACATGCGAGGGATCTAGGTTGCTCACTCCTTATGAGAATCTAATGCCTGAGGATCTGAGGTTGAACAGCTTCATTCCAAAACCACCCCCTCCCCAGGTCCATGGAAACATTGTCTTCCACAGTATTGTTTCCTGGTGCCAAAAAGGTTGGGGACTGCTGAGGTGGGCGGATCACCTGAGGCTACTCTGGAGGCTGAGGCAGGAGAATCACTTGAACCCAGGAGATGGAGGTTGCGGTGAGCCAAGATCGCACCATCGTGTTCCAGCCTGGGCAACAAGAGTGAAACTCCGTCTCAAAAAAAAAATTAAAAAGTTAATTTGGGCCAAGTGTGGTGGGTCACACCTATAATCCCAGCACTTTGGGAGGCCAAAGCGGGCTGATCACCTGAGGCCAAGAATTCGAGACCAGCCTGGCCAACATGGCAAAGCTCCATGTCTACTAAAAGTACAAAACTTAGCCAGGAGTTGTGGGACACTCCTGTAATCCCAGCGACTCTGGAGGCTTTGGCAGGAGAACTGCTTGAACCCAGGAGGCAGAGGTTTCAGTGAGCAGAGATCATGCCGCTGTACTCCAGCCTGGGCGGCAGACCAAAACTCATTCTCAAAAATAATAATAAAAATAATTTGATAAAATGAAAGAGCACTCATTCTTGAGAACCAAATTAATTGCCTAAGTGATTAAGTTGAAGAAAAATATCAAAGCCTAGAGCCATGAAAATCATAAGCCAAAAGGTAAATTCCCTTGAAGGTCCTGGCTAGAATATCTAACCAAAAGAAAGATTTGGATCTGCTAATGAAAAGGGCTATCAAGTGCCAGATAGGATGAATTTCTTTGGAAATACTGAATTCCCAGAAGAAAAAAGTAAACCTTTAAAAATCAAGATCTGAGGAAAATAACTTATAAGGCAAATGGCCTTAAGTTGACACCAGGCTTATTCTCTGCATGACTAAAAGCCTGAAGATAGTGGGTTAACATGTCTACACAGTGGAGACAAAAGGAAGACCACCACCACCTGTCATGGCAGGGTGTTTGCCGGTGTGAGGGGATTGTGAGGGGACATTGTGCATTAGATATCACAGGCATATACTCAAGAAGGTACACTAATCACATCAACTCACTCTTTCACAGTCACGAGAAACCAGAAATTATAAAGATTGAGAGTTTAAAATAGCAATCAAAAGTAAACCTAGGAAAATCTTTAGAAACTTCTGTTGATCATGTAAATAAAAATAAAGTGAAAAATTCCCTATTGCTTCTGAAACATTTTACAATAATCTGATTGCAGGGCCCTCAATTAAATCAATGGAACCATTTCTTCATATGCCAAGATAAGAATGCCAGGGAATCCCTGTGACAAACATTCAATATGGGGGAAATGCATATATAGAATTTAAAGTAGGTAGGTGATCTGAGGGGAAGGACGTGGACTCCTGTTACAGGTTTGTCTGCTGGTGTCCCCCAAAGCCCTGGCCCATGTGAAGCTGCGTGATGGGGGAAAGAAGGGAAATGTTGAGGGGCAGGTAAATGTGGGGAGTTGGTGGCTGCTCCTGAGCCTGGGGGGAGGTTTTGGAGGTCCTTCTTGTGGATTATATGTAGTCATGGTGTTGAGAAGTCATTTCTTTTAGAACTTTGGTTTTGAAAAACTAAATGAAAGGGAAATGGAGAGAAAGGGAGGTGAAGGGAAGGCAGAGGAGAAGAAAAGAGTCCAGGTTGGGAAGTCAGAATGGGCTGATTATGAGTGGGACCAGGTGGCATGTTTTATGCCCACAACACTGACAGTGCTAGTTGGGGGTCTTCTGTTGCAGGGGTCCAGTTGATGGCTCACGTTCAAGGTTTACATGATTATGGGACAATCATTTATCTGCAAGCCAAGGAGATGGACCTAACAACTCAAACAGAAAGGGACTACAGTTTTCCAGAGAACAAAGCAAATGACAAATAAATAGATCAGTATTGGACTTGACGATGAAAAAAAGGAACAAGTTATGCAGAAACAACAGTAACCCTTAGAAGAGCAGGGCCACAGGTGGGCTCTGTCATCTGGAAGAAATGCGGGTGAGTAGTCTGAAGACAAACTTTTGGGCTAAATAGTCTGAGCAGCAGGTGCCTTGGCACCTGTCACCACACCTGTGCACTGAGTCCTGGTGCAGTCACAAACTTATACTGTGCTGCCTTACTCACACATCCTCTTGGGTCAAGACCCTTTCACATGCCAGTGAGTGTTCCCTTAACCCAATAAGCCCCTCTTCCAACGTACTATTAAGCTATAGCCATGGTTTCCTGGTAATAAAGATAAAATCTACCTAACTCTTGGTTAGCATCTTAGTCCCCCCTAGATATGGAATCCTGTCTCAAGCAAAACCTTACCTCCCTGTGAGGCTGGACTCCACCTCTGACCATCTTTCCCAGCCTACCTTTTGCCTGAAGTGCCTGTCTCCTGCAGTGCAACCATAGCTATCTAAATATCATCCCCACTTCATTGACTTGTTATTTCAACGAATATGTATTGATTACCTACTAAGTTTTGGACATTCACAAGGCCAAATGCCAGGGATTTTGAGCTAGATGAGGTAAGGTCTCTGTCTCCAGAGAACTCATTTTCTGGTGAGAAGGAGACAGTCACATCAGGAGATAACTGCAATGTAACGTGGAAAGTAGATAAAGACAGGCACATGATAGAATGTGGGAAGTACACTGAGTGTGGGAAATACAATGAGAGAGACAGGCACACAGTAGAATGTGAAGATGGATTAATGGTGCTTCATCCCACTTAGGGAAGGAGAACAGATAGTGGAGAACATACAGGCCTGAGTCTTAAAAACTGGATAAGCATTTTCTATACATAACAGGGAGGAAAGGCAGGTACTGCCCTAGAGGGGACAATACGAAACAGGCAAGGAGGTGAGCTATCACATGGTATGTATGGTGGGCTACACGTGTCTAGTATTGACTGGAAGTACAACTTACAGGAACAGCACAGTGTACATATGCCGCCACAGCCTTCCTACATTCAGGACAAACATTAAGTGGTCACAGCACCATTTCCTGCTGAGTCTGATTTTAGCCTCAAAATCCTTTGAAACACACAGCTCCAGGCAACCACAGCTAATTGGTCAGAGTTAGCATACAAAAGGTAACTTATTTACCATAGTTTCTGTAAGCAACAGGGACTATTGAAGCTGAACTGTGACAGGGACACACATCTTTGTCTTCACTACACTGACTGTAAACTCATTGAGCCCGAATTCTGCATCAGATGCCAGAGTGCTGGTTCTCAGTCCACGCTGTGCTCTCTCCAGTCTGCTCTGTATCTCAGGGAACAGTATTCTCCATGTCTCTTTGCCTTTGTCTTTCAGGTAGGTTTTGCCATTGGGAGGCATGTGCCAAAAATTGGAGGCAAGGAGATGGGGGAAGCTCTCACTCGGCCTTGCAGCATTTCTGGCCAAGTCCCCTGGTGGACCCAGGATCCCCTAGGCATACTCTCCCTCTGTGGGCTCAGCTCCCACCAGACTGGCCTGCTGCAGTTCCAGCTTCGGGTGGGTGACCACCTCATCCCTTTGTCCCTGCAGCTGTGGGAGGGATGAACCTCTGGTTGACCTTACTATCCCTGTTTGTTTGTTTAGTCTTTCAGCAATTCCACTATCTTGTTCCTGACCTGCAGAATTTAATTCCTTGTTTGAAGCACCTGGAGTGACTTTATTTTTCAGAATAAAGCCTTCACTGACTCACCTTGTGTCACTTCTACCCTGTCTGGACTCACTTTCCTTTCCCCACTCAGTAGCAGATGGTGCCCCATCATGTTTCAACACTGAGTTTATACTGTGTATGAAGTTAGGGACCTAGTAGAGGAGAGGTGGGTTAGGGATGAGGGGGTGACAGAGAAGAGACCTCTCCAACTGTGTCTGGACATTCCAGGTAGTCGCTCTGCACAGGGCCCCAGAAGAGCACCTCAATATCCCCGGCTGAAAGATTTTCTTCAGAAGAGAGGACCCTGCCACCCTCCTGCCCCCTGCTTGGGAAGTCTCAGTTCTCTGAATTAACAGGAAGAGCTAATGAAAATCTAGAATGTACTGAGGAAAGGACTTATGAATCCCAAAATTGACCCTTATTTCACAACCTTTCGGCAAAATGAGAGGATAGTGGCACCCATGGTACCCATTCAGAATGGGAAGTTGTCTTATGTATCTCTCCCACTGCACCTCCAGCCGCTTGTTCCCTCAGAGTGAGAAAGGTTCAGAGAAACAGGCAACAAAAAGGAATGGCCTTGATATTCCTCAAATCCACCTGGAGAGTTTCCTTCCAGGTAAGCCACAGAAAGAACAGTAGCCTTCCTCTAGGATCGCTTTTCCTTCTGGGTCTCTGCAGGATTATCATTGAAAGGTGGTAACTTACCAGGTTCTGAGGCCACTCAAATTTTGTTCAGTAATTTATAGAAATATGGTTTCTAAAAATATTCTCATTATACCTAAAAGGATAAGGATGATGATGTCAGCTGAGTTTCATTTTAGGCAACAGTAGGTAATTCTGCTTACCTCAGCTTTTGAGAACACATGATTCTTACCTGTAGATTCTCTTTTGAAATGATTATTCTTCACATAAAAATAAGTTTTTTCTCATTTTAGAAAGAGCACTCTTATTTAATTAAACCTTCCTATTTATACTCATTTTGTAAAATTTCTCTGGGATTTGGAGCTGGTCATCTGTGGGAATTTAAATCCATGGGGAACAGCTTGTCAGAGTCTTGGTAACTTTATTAGTAAAGATCTTTCTCTCTTCTTTTTCCTGCTGACTGGGCATTAAGGCTTGATCTGAATCATCTGTTATATTGAAACTGTACATAAGTATGGGGCTCTCAAATTCAGAGAAAAACATAGAGGAAGAAAACAAAAAATGACACCTGTGGTATATAAATAAGCAAACCTGTATTAAGTGAATAATTTTTATTTCTTTCTTGACTGAGGAATTCAACTGATTCTCCATGTCATTTAGTGACTTAATTGTCTTAATGACTCCAGGGACTCCTGTGTGGCTCTGCCTCATATTAACTCATGGAATCTGTTTCTTGCTGTGTTTTTATTAGGAAAGCTGGCTGTCTTTTTGAATAGATGTAGATTGTTCTTTCTTTTATGTGGTTGCTTTATGAAGGTGTTAAAAATGCCACTCTAAAAGACAGGACTGGCAAATTGTTTAGTTAAATTGTGGCAGACGCCTATGAATTTTTCACACCCATTATGGTTTCCCTGTAATGTGCCATCATCCTGAATAGATTACACTTTAGATATTTTCAGTGTTTATCCAAAATGATGCCACAACCTTATGTGGTCCACTTGGAAACACCCCCACTCCAAGCCCCAGCAGCAGCTCATGGAGTTTGATCAAATGCTTCCATGCACACTCTGATTTTATTACCCCTTCATTTCCTTGCACCAGACAGATAGGGAATTCAAGATGCACCTAAACAATGAGGGACATCCTTTATTCAGGTCTCAATGCTGTATTGATGTTATAGAATGACTGAATTAGCATCATTCCATTTTGTGTTTAGAGATATTAAATGTCATTGAGAGGAAATATAGTTAAGAGGCAAAACCCTAAAACTTGAGGATTAAAGAAGAAAATTTTCAACACATTGGTGTTTTCATATGAGCATATGGAGACATAGCAATTTTAATAATGTTGCCACTTTGCTAAAAGCCTTTGTATTGAAGAATTTCTTGATTATGTAAGCAAATCTGATAATTAACCCTCATCCCAGAGAAAAAAAACCATCATCACATATCATCAGGGCCTGGGATATTAGAGCTGACCCTACAGTCCTGGCCAAGTGTTTTGTCCTTTTTAACCACATACATGACAAATGATGGACTGCTGTGTAATATATTCCCTTGGGCGACCCAAAACTTCCAGCCTTTGATTCACTCTGCAGTTCAAAAACTTCTACCTAAATTCAAGTGATTGAGAGGGATACAATTTTGGAATATCCTTAAGCTCGTTTTAACCCATTATTTGTTAGTTTAACAAACAAACCGCAGGGAAATTCACATAAAATTAATGATTTAAAGTGCACAATTCAGTAGTATTTAGTACATTCACAGTATTGAAAAACTACCACCCATTTTAAGTTCCAAAACATTTTCATTGCTGATATGGTTTGGCTCTGTGTCTCCACCCAAATCTCATCTCGAATTGTAATCCCCACATGTCAGGGGAAGGACCTGGTAGGAGGTGATTGGATCACAGAGGTGGTTTCCCCTAAGCTGTTCTCCTGATAGTGAGGGAGTTCTCAATATCAGAGAGCTGATGAGAGAGCTGATGGTTTTAAATGTGGCACTTCCTTGCTCTCTCTGTCTCCTGCCGCCTAGTGAAGAAGGTGCCTGCTTTCCCTTCACCTTCCACCATGATAGTAAGTCTCCTGAGGCCTCCCCAGCCATGCGTAACTGTGAGTCAATTAGATCTCTTTTGTTTATAAATTACCCAGTCTCAGATAGTATCTTTATAGCAGTGTGAAAATGGACTAATGCAATCGCCCCAAAAGAAAACCCCATTAAACAGTTACTTGTTATTCTCACCTCTTCCCAAGCCTTGGCAACCATCGTTCTTCCTTCAGTCTCCATAGATTTACCTACTCTGGATATTTTATAAAAAACGAAATCACACAAGATGTGACCTCTTATGTCTGGCTTCTTTTACTTAGTGTAGTGTTTTTGAAGTTTTTGCATATTGTAAGATGCATCAGTACTTCATTTATTTTTATAGGTGAATACCGTTTCGTTTATGTGTCTGTCATATTTTGTTTATTCATTCGTGTTTAATAGATTTAGGGTTGTTTCTACCTTTTGGCTTTTGTGAATAGTGTTACAATGAACATCCATCTACAAGTATTTTTTTAGTATCTGTTTTCATTTTCGGGAGTATTTATGTAGGAGTGGAATTGCTGGGCTATATGGTAATTCTATTATTTACTTTTTGGGAAACTGCCAGACTGTTTTCCATAGCAGTTGTACCATTTTGCATTTCCACCAGCGATGTCTGAAGGTTTCAGTTTCTTCATGTCCTCACCAACACTTGTTATTTCAATTTTTCTTTCTTACTTTTTTATTGTTATTATAGTCATTCTAGTACATTTGAAATGGAATCTCATTGGGGTTTTGATTTACATTTCCCTAATGGTTAATGATGTTGAGTATCTTCTCATGTGTTTTGGGGTACTTGTGTACCATTGCAAGATATTTGTCCAAATTCTTTGCCCATTTTCTAATTGGGATACTTCTTTTCTGCTGAGTTGTAAGAGTTCTTTATACATTCTGGATACTAGACCCTTATCAGATGTTTACAAATATTTTCTCCCATTCTGTAGATTGTCTTTTCACTTTTTTGCTAATGTACCTTGGTAAACAAAAGTTTTTAATTTTGATGAAGTCCAACTTATCTATTTTTTGTTGCACTTGCTTTTGGTGCTACATTTAAGAATTCATTGCCAAATCTCAGGTTATGAAAATTCACTACTATGTTTTCTCCTAAGGACTTTTTGGTTTTTATCACTTACAGGTAGATCATTAATACATTTTGTGGATATGCAGTTATACAGCTCTACTTGTTGAAGAGACAGTCTTCCCCATTAAATTGTCTTGGCATCCTTATTAAAAATCAATTAGCCATAGGTTTATGGGTTTATTTCTGTAGTCTCAATTCTATTTCATTGGTCTATATGTCTATCTTTATACCAGTACAATACTCTTTTTATCACTGTAACATGTAGTAAGTTTTGAAATTGTTTTCAACTTTGTTTTTCATTTTCAAGATTGTTTTGGCTACTCTGGGTTCCTTGTAATTCTTTATGAATTTATGAATTTGAGAATTGGCTTTTCCATTTCTGCAAAAATAAACATTGGAATTTTAATAGAGATTGAATTGAATCTGTAGAACACTTTGAGTAGTATCATCTTAAGTCTTTTGATCCATGAACATGGATGTCTACATATATTTAGGTCTTCTTTAATTTCTTTCAGTAATGTTTTATAGTTTTCAGTGTATAAGTCTTTTACCTCGTTGATTAAATTTATTCCTATGTGTTTTACTCTTTTGGATGCTAATTGTAAGTAGAAGTAACTTAGTTTTTAAAAGGCAAATGAAGCTCAAATGTGATGCTTTATTATTAACACATTAGCTACCATTTAGTTCACCTTTGCCCCAATAACACTACTATGTTGTCATTGAGGTAGAAATCTTAATCCTCTCACCATTATTATTAAGCTTTTGCTTCCACAATTCTTTATAGTGCACAGTTTTAACTAAAGGTGACAATTAATATAAATTGATTTATTTTTACCTTCAGAAACTACTCATGCCATGCCAAATATATGTTATATGTGACTGCATATGAACACATAGCACAAATACTATAATGTAGTGTCTGACTGTTTTAAGAGGAGGCAGTTCTACATGAGCCAGTGATTCTGTTATCCAGTATTAGACATATTTTTTATAAGTGAGCAGTCATTGAAAACTTGTTCTTTAAAAGCATTAATAATTATCTATTTTTTTGCTGAGATTTAAAAAAATAATGAGCACCAAAACTTACTGCCTGTCTGCAAACTAATCAAATCTAGTTTGGTTGGGAATAGAGTGAGATGTTGTTCAGAGAAATTTAGAAAACTCTTGTTATTTCCTATAGAAGTAGAGTGTTAGGATTCTTTCATGGATGTCTCAAGGACCTTTAATGGCTTATTAGGAGAAAAGAATGTGGAAGAGAATGATCTCTAAATTGCTAGGAGTAATAGAAAAAGGCTTTCCTAGTTCTGAGTCCATGGGAAGACTTGGTTAGTGTATTGTTTCATTAGCCTGGTTGTTTTACTCATGTAGCTACAGGTCATGGTAATTAATTACACTCCAAGATAATTAGCATCTAGGTGGGCAGAGTTTCTGTGACATAAAGAGAGACAAAAACATTTTTTTTTTTTTTTTTTGAGACAGAGTCTTACTGTCTCCCAGGCTGGAGTGTGATGTTGCAGTCTCGGCTCACTGCAACCTCCGCCTCCCAGGTTCAAGTGATTTTCCTGCCTCAGCCTCCCAAGTAGCTGGACTTACAGGTGCCTGCCACCATGCCTGGCTAATTTTTGTATTTTTAGCAGAGACAGGGTTTCACCACATTGGCAAGGCTGGTCTTGAACTCCTGACCTCAGGTGATCCACCCACCTCAGCTTCCCAAAGTTCTGGGATTACAGGTGTGAGCCACCATGCCCAGCTGACAAAAACATTTTTTCCACTAAATCTGTAACATTCAAAGCTACAGAGTTGGGGAAATAATCCATTTCTCTTATTTATGCTGAGGGATTTATGAACTGTTGAATAGTTTGTAAAACAAAAACCCAATATGGGCACAGTGGTCCCTGCTTATCTGTGGTTTCATTTTCTGTGCTTTCAGTTACCCTCAGTCAATTGTGGTTTAAAAATGTTAAATGAAAAAATCCCAGAAATAAGCAACTCACAAGTTTTAAATTGTGCACCATTCTGAGTAACACGGTAAAATCTCAGGCTGTCTCACTTAGGACATGAATCTTCCTTTGTCCAGCATATCAAACTATCTAAGCTACCTGCCCACTAGTCAGGTATCTCACCTATCAGGTCAATCAACTGTCATAGTATCACAATGCTTGCATTCCAGTATCTCTTATTGTACTTAATAATGGCCCCAAAGTGGAAGAGTCGTGATGCTGGCATACTGTTATAATTGCTGTATTTTCTTATTAGCTATTGTTAATCTATTACCATGCCTAATACATAAATCAGACTTTATCATGTGTATGTATAGAAAAAACATATGTAGTATATATGTCCATATACTATACTATGACATATATACACACACACATGCACATATATATATGCTTGTGTGTGTATATATATATATACCTGAAACCCTATATATAATATAGGGTTCAGTACTATTCATGGTTTCAGGCATCTGCTGAGGGTCTTGGATTGTATCCCTCATAGATAAAGTGGGACTACTATATAGCCTTTCTGACTCGTGATTAAATTTCATTAACTATTGCTGAGATTATGTTCAAAGAAATGGTATAAGGTTTTTAAATTAACTAGGTCTCATAATCTCATCTGTAAACTACAGATCTTACTCAGCTTTACTATTCAATGAAAACCTGTATTTGGGGATAAAAGGACTATCTATGATTTCTATTTTTTTTCTTTTGAGCCATTAACAAAAATCTTAAAACTTTACTAACAGGATTTAAATGATACACATTCAGATTGGGAAAACCAAGAAGACTGCTCCTCAGAAAAGGGAATACCACATCCTCCTCATGGTCATCAGTCAAGTCATCTGACTTCTCATTTGGTGGATGGTCTATGGAGTGTTGCCTTACTTGCTACATATGGGCCACCTGGAATGGTGTCACCAGTCATAAGTACTATATCATTCATTTTGACAAGGAGACCTTGTATATAACCCAATTATCTACATATTGATAAGCATATTGAAAGAAGGCCCTGTGTTCTACACTTCCTTTTAACTCAGCAGAATTCAGTCTCTCAACCAAGTCATGTACATTAAAAAGTACCTATGTTTCACTAGTAAATAGAGTCTTTTTACCAGGCCTGTGGAATTAGGAAGCCAATAAGATAATAAAAATCATCATCAGGTTTTCCTGTTTGGTATAAATTGAAGAGACAAGCGTACTATTTCTAAGAATATGTTGACCAAAATCCTGTAGCCATTGCTTCCACAGGCTACACTGACTGATGCTATTATCAGTCCTCGTGGATTACGGTGGACTGCCTGTAATCAGCATTGCTCACTAATATTTCCCGTTCTTCTCCTTCTGCGAACATGGAAGTATTAAACTTTCCTCTCTCCTAAAACTTAGGTTTGGCCGGGTAACTAGTCTTGGTCAATGAATGTGAAAATTTATGTCTGGCACTTCTGGGTGGAAGCTTTAGAAAGAGCTAGCACAGAATTAGCCACATTCCCCATTCCCTGCTCTGTTGATTACAGAAGTACCTCAGTCAAGAAAACCTCTGTTGCGAGGAGAGAGCTGTGGACATGGGGCTGGGATAAAAACATAGCTGTCACCATTTCTATGAAGGGATTAGGATTCCTGAAGGGCTGGATATTCTTATGTAGGACATGGAATTTTCCCTCTGGAACTCATTTTTTTTCCAAGCGCAAAATTGAATTGGCTAAGTTCTTAATTTAATATTTCTAGAAATATAGCACCACACTGATGACAAACTATCAACCAGCCTGTTCAGTAACACTGACAATATATCAAGCACATGTACTACTTTCATAAAATTACTGCCAATATAAGTTACAGAGAAAAATCAACTCTCTCAAAACGTTCCTATAAAATCAGAAAATATTATGTTTTATTAAGCATGTGTATTTTTAAAATATTCATTAGGGAAGTTTTAGTAAGTCAGAAATTAAATGGGGCACTTAGAAACTTTATTAAAGCTGATGTTCAAAATGTACACTATAATTTGTTTCAAAATTTCAGAGTAAGTTGATGAAAAGACAAAATTTGGGGATGCTATAAAAATAATGGAATAAGATATATATGTGCATATGCATATATTATATGCACACATACATACACATAAACACATATGTATATGTGTGTGCGTGTGTGTGTCTATGTGTGTATGTATAGAAATATATTTATACACATACATATTTCCTCACGCATGGACATTCTTGTACTTGCTCCTGAATGACAGAACTATTTATCATTTTCTGCTCTTTTAAAATTTTGACATTTGGTTATCATCTGTGATACCTTGATAAATAATTTCTCAAGTTTTTTGTCCATATGAAAATTTCTGAAATGCATCTTTTGAGTTCTTAGGTTTGACAAATTCTCCACTTTATTATGATAATGGTTTGAAAACATCAGAGGGCAACCGTGGGTCAACCAGAGCTGTGTTGTGTTTTCTCTTGGTGTAACCATTTATAGTTTTCAAAATGCTTTGAAATAAATCTTGCTATGTAATACAAGTGTATGTCTTCGTATATTCACACATACACATTTAAATGATCTTACTAGCTATGAAATTCAAGTCTCTTTTATTTTAATAATTACATAAAACATATTTGAGCAATATTTAGCATACTCAGGATACTATGAAAGGTATTGTGGGGAATAAAAATTATTAACATTTATAACCCTCAAGAAACTATTTGATAATTCGAAGTTTTTGGTGAAAAGTGAGTAATAAAGATGTATGGGATGTCACGTTTTAAAATAGTCTTTTGGATCTTGAAATGAAAGCCATTTAAAACTTCATGATTAAAGGTGAAATTGACTGTGTAAAATCAATTGTGGAATAAAACAGGGAATTACGTAGGCAATCTAGGATTTTATGCTACCATTACCTCTGCCTCCTACTCTGTCCATGCCCTTGCTTCTTCCTCTCTACACTGGTATAGAAAAGGAGTCTCTCAAAAGTATAGAAATTAAGAGAAATTCAGCAAGAATTTGCTATCTGAAAATGCTTTGTAACTGAGATTGTTTAAGACTTTTAAAAATTGATTTTTAGTATGTTTTCTCTCAGGCCTTTTTACTTCTCCCTTCTGGCCATGATGTGATCTGAATTTAAATCAAAGCTCAATTTAGGATAAAGTGAATTAGAATAATTTAAATTTTAATTTGTTCAATAAAGGCTGATTTTTGGGTGTCATTTCACTTATCTGATTCCTTGCTGTAGACAATGGGATATTTTGACTTTAATTACATACACATACTTAGGGCACCAAATTGTTGTTAAAGTAGGCCTGTTAAACAGTTGCTCTAATGATGTCACTCCTTTGTATAAACCCTTCTGTGTTCCTTGTTTTGGGCTGATTTTTTTTTTAAGACAGGGTCTTGCTCTGTCCCCCAGGCTGGAGGGCAGTGGCACAATCATAGCTCACTAAGGCCTTGGATTTCTGGGCTCGAGCAGTCCTCTCTCCTCAGCCTCCCAAGTATCTAGGACTACAGGTGCATGCCATCATACCTAGCTAATTTTTAAAAAAAAAAATTTGTAGAGATGGGGTCTCGCTATATTGCCCAGGCTAGCCTTGAACTCCTGGCCTCAAGTAGTCCTCCCATATTAGCCTTCCAAAACACTGGGATTACTGGTGTGAGCCACTGTATCTGGCCTGAATTTTATCCCCAACAAAATTTATATGTTGAAATCCTCATCTCCAGTAACTCAGAATGTGACTATCTGCAGACAGGGTCTCTAAAGATGTAATTAAGTTGAAATGAAGTCTTTAGGACGGGCCCTAATCTAATCTGACTGGCATCTTTATAAGAAGAGGATATTAGGACACACAGACACACAGAGAGGGAGGATCGTGTGAAGACACGGGGAGAGAGTGGCATTTACAAGCCAAGGAGACTGAGCTCAGGAAAAACCAGCCTTGCCAACAGCCTGATTGCAGACTTCCATCCTCTGGAACTGAAAGAAAATAAATGTCTGTTGTTTAAGCCACCTAGTCCGTGGCACTTTGTTATGGCAGCCCTGAGAAACTAGTACATTCCTTTTACATTTAGGAAAAAATCAACAGAGCCATCCATGAATTGGCCTCTGCCCAACACTCATTTCATTTTCCTTGACTGCCCTTTTCCTAAGCTTGCTGTAGCCACTTCAAACATCCCGTAGTTCCCTGACACAGTGTGTGAAATATTCCTGGGCCTTTGCATATGTTGTGCCCTCTGCTTGAAGAAATGTTCTTATTTTTCTAGTGCAATGCATGTTGCATTTCACCTTCCTGGGGAGGCTTCTTGCAACCCCAACCTTGTGCTGATCACTGTTTCTTCTCCACTATTCTCAAATCTTGTAGATACATGTAGTACCTCAATTATTCTGTAGTCTGAACTCTTGAAAGGCAATAGCATCCATTCTTGGGATCTATGAGATGAATAATAAATGTTTGATATGTTAATTACACACATATCATACATAGATTATGAAAACATTTTCATGGCAAAAGACAATTTTCTAACATTCTTAGGTTGGGCCTGATTTGGTTGTGTGTGAGCTCAGAATACCAGAATATTTATGCAATTATTAGGCCAAGCAATGTTATCAAACTACTTCAAACAGTTGTGGTAAGAAAAATAAGTTGTTTTTAGAAAAGTGTTTCATTTTTGAGGCGTGCTCAGAGTAAAGAGAAATTACTTGGCACATTAGTCAGGATTCTTGGTTGCAAGTGACAGAAACTGACTGGTCAGTTAATCAGAGAAGGAAGAATGCTGAGTAGTTTACAGCAGCAGTGAGAAGGCTCAAAAGCCCGTCTGAGAGAAGCAGGAAACCAGGCAGCCGGACCAAGCTGAGCTCCCTGCCGAGAGCAGTCTGGTGCAGATTTCATCAGGGCTCACATCTCAGCTGTCTCAGAGGCTCACCCAAAAGCAGGATTTGAGTCCTGGGTAAGAGCATCCAATTACTCCAGCCTTGGCTACCTGCCCACAGCCCAGGTTGCTGGCAGGCTAGGGGTGAGAGGAAGCATCTGGTCTCTCTGCTTCTGGCCTGGGAGGGAGGGCTCTGCCTCCCATAAAGCCTCGTAATGAGGCACTCCTTCAAAACTGGAAGAGCCTTTGAATCAAGGTAGCAGCCCTCCTCTAAAGAAAATGTGAAATGTTTCTACATCCCCTCCCTTTGACCACTCAACACCTATGAAAACCTTTCTTCAATCCTATGGAAGAAAGCACTCTTGCCTAAAATAATACAGTCCTTTCTTGTATGATTAAAAGTACAGCACTCGTCAATGGAATATAATCCAAGCTGTAGTCATTTACCTCAACCACTCCACGTTCTTTGAGTAATACACAGTCTTCTAGAGCAATTGCAGTGCCCTTTCAATATCCTGCAACCTACGCTCTCAGTTTCAGTGTTAGTACTACCAGGACTCATTGTACACCTATATATCATTTGGGAAAGAAAAAGAAGGTCACTAAAAAAGTTATGAACATAGCATGACCCAGCATGGAAGACAACATCAGTGGAGACTGCGTTCCCCGTAATGTATTCTATGTTCCTCCTGCCTTCAGCCAATAACTAAGTTGTCGTTTACCCATTGGGATAACTCAACTTTTCGTTACCAACGAATATCAACCCTTGGCATTCTAGCCCATATACGGTGATAGCACTGGGCGTGGTAGCATAAGGACCTGGGAGAATCACCTGGGCTCCATTCACTCACCTTCCTGTTGCCATTGTGTAAAAAACTTCAGTATTTCCTTCATAGTGAGGACCTATGTCCCTCAAACACTACAACTTCTCCTCTCCACTTTTTTCTTTTCTTTTTCTTTGTGCCAAATGGCCTGAAAACAAATGGCCAAGCAGTTGAAGACATTGTTGTGATCCTTAATAGAAGGGTTTCTTCCATAGCTAGTAAACCTCCAAATAAGAAAAGCACTGAAGTACAAGGACTGGAAATACAAATGTTTCATTAGGCCATAGGTCTAATCATGAGGCATGCCACCTTTATTCTTACCTTTAGATCCATGTATTTTGGCCAAGGGTGAGAAAGCACCACATACTGACTGCTGGTTCAGTGGACATATTGCACCCACAGGACAGCATCCCAGCCTCGCAAGATGTCTTCTCCCAGCTGGGGTCAAAACTGAGTTTTTAATATGTATTTAAGAATCTAAATACTGCCTATATCTGGAGGATAGTAAACCTGATAAAACCTGTGAATCCCACAAACGTTAAGGTAGTTTTTTTATAAAATTAATTATTTATCGGAAGCAATGTAATGTGGGGCAACATGACAACGTATAAGATGTTTAGAAAGTCTGGGACATAGTGATGCTGAAAGTAGCATGAATGCAAACTGAAGCACAAAGTTCATCTTAATTCCAGTGAAGCAGATGGCTGTGCTTCTATGACGGAAGATGCTCAGTGCAGTCACTGTGCCACCGAGAAGCTGGCTGTTCCTAGGGTATGGTAAATACTAAAATCTCAATTTGGTGAATGGTGCCAGCTGCTTGGGCACTATGCATTGGGGATGGCAAAGTAGGTTGTGGAGAATTGCTTTTGACCCAATTCATCACCTCCTTTCCGACAGTTTGGCCACTCTCTAGAATACCACCATGCAAGAGATTGGCTGGCTGGAGGAGGATGCTGACCCACAGTGACAGAGTAGAACATCTCATCCAGCCTGGGAGCAGCTGCAGAGAACGCAGATATTCTGCTACTCTTGGACCATTCTGAAAAGACAACCCATATCCTCTTTTCCACACTTTTTGTCTCCAGGTCCACTCTGTTGCTTCTAAATCCCTTGCTATTTGGCCAAAGCACTGAGCTGGAATGAACTGTGCACCCCTATCTCTAGCCACCCCTCATTCCAGGAAATGTGGGGAATGAAATGTGTGGCTTGAAGCTCTGCTCACCACACGGAGGTTCCTCCTCCACTGTCCTTTAGTGCCACTGCTGAGCTGTGATGCCATGCAGAGTCATCTGTTTCTTGCTAATGAATTGTTCCTCAGGAATGTCCCCTGAAGATAAAAGTGAAGCTCGAAGAAAAAGGAACAAGGTGGTGGGATGATGCTCTCTGAGATTGAGTGCTGCAGGCTTGCTAGACAATGGGGTGCAAAGCTTCTCTAAGATGAAACTGACAATTCCCAGGTCAGCAAGGGCTGCTCAAGTCACACAGATGCCTGGTGTATCAATTAGGGATGCTTCAGGATGCAAACAACAGAGTATACAACTCATAGTGACTTCAGCACATAGGGCTTTGCTTTTCTCTTGTACTCTTGTAGAAATAAGTCCGAGGGGATGCAGGCTCAGTGACCCAGGACCAGCACCTTTGCAGTTATCTTTTCAGGGACTTCTGCTTTGGTCTTATTGACCAAAAACTGTGACCTGTGGCATCCTACCCCACCCTCATCTACAGAAGTGGAGGAATATTTGATAATATAGCTCCGCCAGTCCTGTTAATGATACAGATATGGGGATAAGGGTTTGAGCACATAAGAATTGGTTTGACAGCCAACAGCGTCTACAGCACCTGGTAATACAGTCAGATGCTGAGTCTCCACAGAGGCTAGTTGCAAACTAAGAAATGTTTTCTCAAAGGGAAGGTAATTCCTGGTGGAATGCAGAGCCTCTCATTCTCCACTGGGGCTCACTGCGGGCTTCAGACAGCAGCCAAGCTGTTTGGGTGCTTTGCCCTTAGTTGGCTCTGCCAGTTTGTAAGTTGATGAACCCAGCTGCTTTTACTGCAGCTGCATCACTTGCAAAACTGATTTTTCCTCTGGGTACCAATCAAAACTGGAAGTAATTTGGAAAAACAGTAAGTGAATCAAAATGGGCCACCCAAAAGTTATGGAATATATATATCCAAAGTCCAATGTGTCTTCTTCTTGGAGGTGGGGAACTCTAGGTTTAGCAGCTTGTCCTTTGTCTCCTTTGTCTGGGAGAGGTATCCTGATGTGCGCCAGGACACTGGACTCCAATGCTTTATCAGGGTGAGCCCTGCATGTTCATGGTGCTCATCTCCCTCCCTCTGGCAGTTTGCCTTTCCCAGTGATTTAGGGCGTGCACCGCTTCTTACTGGGTAGAGCAAGAGTGCAATTTCATCACTGTAACAGGTTCATGGACTTCTCAGTTTTCCTTGCTACTCAATGGGTTGGGGACCCAATATGGGAATTATCCCAGGTACTGAAAATAACAATTCCAAGTATGCATATTCTCCTAGGAGAACAGGAATCTGAAACTAGGAACTAGGAGAATAATCTTAGGAGGAGGTATGATTGACGTTTTAACAACTGCCAAGGGAACTTGGTCTATACTGCATGTATTCACTAATCTCCATGACACCCCTACTCTGACCCATGGATAGCAGCAGTGATCTAGGTCTCGGGAATCAGCAATTTTCTTACAACTTTATTGAGACCCATTTTACACATCATATAATTCACCCATTTCAAGTGTGCATTTCAATGAACAGTAAATTTACCAAATTGTGCAGCCATCACTATTAATCAGTTTTAGAACATTGTCATCGGTCCAGTAAAGTCTCTGGCACACAGGTAAAAGAGATCTTATTGGACTGATACAAATCTTATTAAACAGACCTTGAAAAAAACATTTTAAGATAATCTCACTATATTCCATTGTATTGATGAATTGTCATAATCTACTTCACCAGGACTACCACTTAGATTGTTTAACATCTTGTACAATATACATAAAGATCTGATGAACTTCACAGGTGGTAAATATTTTCATAGATTTCTCAACATACACCTAGGATAAATTTCTAAAAGTGGAATTAGTAGACTAATATTTTTAAGCGAAAAGAAAATTCAGAAATTATAAAAATTACCAGAGTCTGAATGAAGATAAAAATAGTGAAAGGGCCTTTTGTAACTCTGCAGTTGGCAAAAATGTCAGGGGAACAATTATTTCCAGTGACAGCTGACACCTACTGTGATAAAGAAGATGCAGCCTTGTCTCCGTAGGTCCGAAAGTGTCCCTAGGCGGTCCCGGGAGCTTCCCTCTGTGCCTTTACCTCTGCTGCCAGAAAAGCAATTCCTTAGAAACTGCCTGTTAAAATTTAAAATCTGACTGTTCCTGAAATCTTAAAGCCAAAGTCACATAAATGATCTCAGGTCTGGGCCCAAATGGGCAGCTGTGATTTCTTTTCCTTGACTCTTTTTTTTCCCCCATTTGGTGTGTGTATAGTATTCTGTATTTAGAAGGCTAGCCCATAGAGACTCTCACTTGAGCTGCTTTGAGTTGGATGTGGCCACACTGGGGGCAAAGAGCAGCACTCCAGTGTGTAAGGAAAACATTTGTCAACTGTCAGAGCCCTCACATTAGTAAATCTGAGAAAACATACTTCAGTTTCTCACTGTGAGTCAAGGAAGCACCAGGGCTGGAATTGAGATGGTGAAATTCGCAAGTTGCCTCCAAACTACTAATTTATCATCCTCATTTTACAGCATTTTGCCACCACCACACACAAGAGAATAGCTTTGACACCTTCAAGTCTCTATTCTAAAAGAACTAAATCCATAGCATGCACATGCGCACGCACACACACACACACACATACAAATTTAAATGACATTTATTATTTCAATAGGCATTTTTCTTGTACTTTACTATTTTCCAGAAAATTCTTAACTAGCCTCTAAATAGTTTTGCACTCAAGGCAATAAATTCTCAGTGTTGAATGATTCCAACCAGGTTTCTCTGAGTAGAAGTGTCTTGGTTTACCTCTTCCTCATTTAAGACGTGAGAGAACAACCTTTCCTTTTCCAGGCTTTTGAAGGAGTCATAGAAGTTCTGGGAATTGAAGGAGTTCAAATGTGTCCCCGCAAGGATACTTCAGAGGATCTGGAGATACCCGGTTCCCAGCACCACAAGCAGCATTACCATGCTCTGCAAGCTGAACTCAGGCTCCACCCAGGCTCTGGGTCCTAAGTCTCCTTTTGTCTCCTATTACTCATTGATAGCAATACAAATGAACAAAGGACAAAGCTAGAATGAGCCCGTGATATCAGGAGGCATTGGTATGAACACATGGTATTTTTAATACATTTACAAAAATGTAAAAATAAATAATATTATAGCTTATTTTACATTATGTTATTTTACTATTTATTATTTTGCTTTAAATTATAATTAAAATAAATGTGTCTCCATAAAGAGGAACAACAGACACTGTGGCCTACTGGAGGGTGAAGCGTGGGAGGAAGGAGAAGATCAGGAAAAATAACTAATGGGTACTAGACTTAATACCTGGGTGATAAAATAATCTGTACAACAAACTCCTATGACATCAGTTTACCTGTATAACAAACCTGCACATGTACCTCTAAACTTAAAATAAAACTTAAAAATAACAATAATAAATGCATCTCAAGAGAATGAGAAGACAATCCATGAACTTGAAGAAAATATTTGCAAAAGACCCATCTGATAAAAGACTGTTTTCCAAAATAAAGAACTCCTAAAGCTCAACAATAAGAAAACAAACAATCTGATTGAAAAATAGGAAAAAGACCTAAATAGACACCTCACCAAAGAAGACATACAGATGGCAAATAAGCATATGAAAAGATGCTCAACATCATATCTCATTAGAAAGTTGCAAATTAAAACAGCAATGAAATAACACTACTGACCTATTAGAATGTCTTAAATCCAGGACACTGACAACAGCAAATGCTGGTGAGTATGTGGAGCAACAGGAACTCTCATTCATTGTTGGTGGGAAGGCAAAATGGTGCAGCTACTTTGGAAAGTAGTTTGGCAGTTTCTTTCAAAAGTAAACATACTCTTACCATATGACCCAGAAATTATGCTCCTTGATATTTACCCAAGTAAACTGAAAACTTATGTCCACACAAAAACCTTTTCCAGTGATTTAGGGTGTGCACCACTTCCTACTTGGAATATGTTTATAGATACTTTATTCATAATTGCCTAGAGAGCGGAAGCAACAATCCAAAACTTGAAAGAAACCAAGATGTCCTTCAGTAGGTAAATAGGTAAATCATGGAATATCCAAACAATGAAATATTACTCAGTGCTAAAACAAGATGAGCTATCAAACCATGAAAAAGTGTGGAGAAACCCTAAATGCATATTACTAAGCGAAAGAAGCCAACCCGAAAAGGCTATGCACTGTGTAATTCAACTATATGACATTAAGTAAAAGGAAAATGGAGAGAGTAAAAAGATTCATGGTGGCCATTAAATTGGGAGAAGGAGAGATGAGAGATGAATAGACAGAGTACAGAGGATTTTCTGGGCAATGAAACTACTCTATATGACACTATGATGCTGGAAATTATACATTTGTCAAAACCCATAGAATACAAAAGATTAAAACCGAACCCTAATGTAAACTATGGACTTTGAGTGATCATTATGCGTCAGTGTAGGTTCACTGCTTGTAACAAATGTACCGCTCTGGTATGAGATGTAAGTCGTGGGGAAAGTCGTGCATGTGTGGGGACAGGGTTATGTGAGAAATCTGTAGTTTTCACTCAATTTTGCTGTACTCCTAAAAGTGCTCTAGAAAATAAAGTCTATTAATAAATCAATAAACAATTGTGTATATACATAAATTAGTATATACACAGATATTCATATATTTCCTAGTTCTTCCTAATGTTACTTAGAAGCAGGAACACCCCAGTAGCAACAGGCAATCCTAATGTCCAGGTCTTGGCTCGTTAATACAAACATTTTCTAATAAAGTAAACCAGGGCTCCTGGAAGAAATGCTTGATTCTAAGTGTTATGGACTAAGTGTTTTTGTGTCCCCCGCCTCAAAGTCCTATGTTGAATCCCTAACCTCTAACGTAATGGTATTTTGTGATGTGGCTTTTTGGAGGTAATTAGTGTTAGATGAAGTCTCATATAAGAAGAGACACCAGAGAGTGCTCTCTCTCTTCACCATGTGAGCACACACCAAGATGGCAGTCTCCTACAAGACAAGAGAGAGGCCTCAGAAGGAAGTCTTCCTTGTAGGCAGCTTGACCTTGAACTTCCAACCACCAGAACTATGAGAAATACACTGCTGTTGTTTAAGCCACCAATATATTATAGCATTTTGTTACGGCAGCCCAGCTGACTAATTCACCAAGGCTGCGAACAGGAATAATCGAACAATCCAGGATGATCCTGGAGCATCTTGTGGCAAGAGAAAGTAAATAAGTACTATTTAAAAAAAAAGAAAAAAAAAAAAAAGAAAGAAAGAAAGAAAAAAAGGAGAGTATATTAAAAGGACACAAAACCTAGTCTAAAGAGTTTATAATGGACAAAACTGGAAAAATTTGAGCAATTAACTAAAAGAAATAACTAATATATAAGATAAACATCTGTGAGTCTATATTACATAAATGATTTAATAGACAAACAAATGGGGAAAAGGGTGTAACTCTTCATTACAGGAGAAGCCCAGTTAATATGTGCAGGAGAAATGAGGGAAATAGACAGTGACCATGAGGACACCGCAGTAATAGCTACTGTAGGTGCAGTCCATTGATGAATGCTAATATTAGAGGACAAAAGTTTAAGGAGAACCAGAAATTTGCATAGCCTCAAAGTTTGTCCCCTCAAGTATTCACTATTTACAAAAGAAAAAATATTCAGAATATACTAACCACTAAAGAAGATGCATGGACAAATTAAGCATGCTGTAACTATTAATACTTATAAAAACTTTTAGCAAACCATAATGGTAGATTGGTGTAAAAGTAATTGCATTTTTTTCCATTAAAAGTAATGGCAAAAACCGCAATCACTTTGCACCAACCTGATATTTATACATGATATAATTTTGACTTGTTCAAAATCTTATGACTTTGATTCTGAAATCTCAAGTAAATTAACTCAAATTGGGTATTAGTAAAGTGCAAAGTTTCGAATCTGTGAAGATCTAATGGAACAGGCCTCTACATACAAACACTCTGATAAGTTTACTGGGTCCTCCCCTTGGATATGTCCAGGTAACTGTCTATTCCACTTAAAAAAAAGCAGTATTCCACTAATAGGAAGCAGCTGGTCAGTTGTTCTGGTCACTTCCTTGCTCCCTGGACTTGTGGTTCCTTGCCCTCCCCATGCACCCAAGCCTGTAGACCTCCTGGACAGCTTGTCATCCGTGAGCTTCCTCTGGTGCATGGTTTCTCACGAGCCACGGGGAGAGGCACTGGAAGAAGCTTGCAGCTGTGGGACTGTGCAGAGCCCACCGTCAACCAGATTTGCACTAGTTAGGATTCCTGAGGTTGCAAAGTCCTAGATGGGGTTGCTGAGCATCTAGACCATGTGGGCCAGGCTGCACTCAGGTTCCTCATCTCTGCTCTTCTCTATTTCATTCTGCAGGTTGGTGACCAAGTCTAGAATCATGGCTCATGCATATTTATACAATACATGTGCTTCTATGATACATATTTATTATTAATATATAATGTTATATCTTGATATTACAATAAACAATAAAACAATGGTAGTTATGATTCTAGACTTCATTGCCTCCTCATACACACAGATGGGATATATATGGATATACCTGGGTCCCATGGTACAGGTATTGGGGCGAGTGAGGAAGGGGTAGAGGAATATCTAATAGTTCTCAATTTTACATATCACAGACCAGGCAGTCAAGGTAGACTGACTCCTTTCTCAGGTTCATTTCCAGAATTCCTAGGGGGAAAATGCTGTTTGGCCCCCTTCACCAGATGTTTTATTGCTGCCTGGCCAGGAAGTCACTGAAGCTCCTGCGATCATCACCCACATGTGTGGGTGGAAGTCTCGGTCTGATAATCCGAAAGTGTCCACTGTAGTCCATAGTCAGGACCCTCACCTAGGACTCACTATGGGGAAGGCACGGTCTAAGCACTTTACACAGACTGTGTGGTTTGGAGCCCAGATTGTGACTCCAGGCATTCGGGCTCCAGTCTGCACTCTTATCACTGACTATACTGGCCAACATTCAAATAACTATTTTGTTTTTAGGTTTGTTTCCTAAAGTTTTAGGTGTTTATTGTGGAGAAATTGGAAAATACAGAAAGCATTAAGAATAAAATGGGCCAAGCACGGTGGCTCACACCTGTAATCCCAGAACTTTGGGAGGCCGAGGCGGGCGGATCACTTGAGGTCAGGAGTTCAAGACCAGACTGGCCAAGATGTTGAAACCCTGTCTCTACTAAAATACAAAAATTAGCTAGCCAGGCATGGTGGCAGGCACCTGTAATCCCAGCTGCTGGGGAGGTGGAGGGAGGAGAATCGCTTGAACCTGGGAGGTGGAGTTTGCAGTGAGCCAAGATCGTGCCATTGCACTCCAGCCTGGGTAACAAGAGTGAAACTCTGTCTCAAAAAAAAAAATCAAATTAAATTAAAAAAATAGAATGTCACTAGTAACATCATCACCATGTAGAGAGAAATACTGTTAACAGATTGGTGTATTTCTTTATAGTACTTTCCATTTTGTGTGTGAATGAGTGTGTCTGTGCTTTCCCAATGGAGTTCATATTATACTCACCTTGTACCTTGGGATTTGCTTTTGTTTTTGCTTTTAAGATTTGAATCATGGACACTTTCCTATGTTATTAAATAATTTTTGAAAATCTGACCTTCTAGAAATCCGATTTTTCAAATTTTACTGCACAGTGTTTAATTTTATAAGGTTACACATTTTTTATTGGGTTTTTTGTTGTCTACATTTTGTATAAATGATTCAATCATAAATACGTATATGTAAATATTTGTGTATGTCTCCAATTATTTCATAAGTAAATAAATTTATGTCATGAATTCCTATGAAATTCTAACTTTATGAAATTTATTCGTGGATTATTGTGACAAAGCTCTGAGGTTTTCAAGGCCTTGAAATTTGTGGTCCAATTGCTTGCCTGGAATATTTACCAATTTATACTCTCATTACACAGACAGTTTGATAAAGAAAGCTACCTATTTGTCTCATGAGAAATCAAACTTTGTAAGCAAAGGAGAAATATACAGTCTCAGAAGACTTTGAATCTTGGAGGAAGTAAGTTTTTAGAAGGATGGTCTGAGAATATGTGCATGCCTTTATATTTTAAATGAAAGATGTGGCTGATTGGATTAAAAACATAAAAGAGATATAAATTTTGGTAGCACAGTAGTTGCTTAGACTTAGAAGGTGGGGAATTTCTTACCTGAAGTTAATTAGCTAAAGATTAAACCTTAGAAGGAAGATAAAGGGTTTATATTACTCTCTCTCTCTCAAAGCCAGCAAGCAGCTAAATACCAAAGTAATCACTTTTAGGAATGCAAAGGAGAGACAAGATCCATTATCCCATAGACAAATATGAAAAATGGGACATATGATGAGGGGAGGCACTTTTCTAAAATCTCATGAAAAGAAAAGGATTAATTAACTTCAAGAGGACAGAACAATTTTGGGAAAGGAGACAGAGCACAAAGTGTGTTTAAAGCAAGGAGGCAAAAGTGTTGCTGAGCCCCTATCAACAACTGTGCAGCTCTCCCCTCCAGAGTGTAATAATTAGCAGGAAACAAAGACAGAAGACTGTTAGGGGCAGGAGCAGCACCTGGC
Organism: Hylobates moloch; assembly: GCF_009828535.3. Classification (NCBI taxonomy): domain Eukaryota; kingdom Metazoa; phylum Chordata; class Mammalia; order Primates; family Hylobatidae; genus Hylobates; species Hylobates moloch. The sequence continues at coordinate 36,130,888 of NW_026652290.1, read as the reverse complement.
CATTTACGGGATGTGCTCAGTGCTCAGAACTTAGAGATCCTCAGTGAAATACAGGCAGAAAAAAACAGGGGGAAATGACATTAACAAATAACAGACATTAAAGAGCAAGTGATGATAGCGTGAAAAGAACTAAGGTGGTTAAATGAAGAAATAAAAGACACAACATTCATTTCTTATGATTGCTGTAATAAAGTCCCTCAAAATTGGTGGCTTGACATGATACAAATTTATTACGTTACAGTACCGGAGGTCAGAAGCCCAGAATGAGTCTCTCTGGGCTGAAATCAAGGTGTCGGCAAAGCTGCCGTCCTTCTGAAGACTCTGGGGAGAATCGGCTCTGGGTCTTTCGCAGCCTCTAGAGGCCCCGCATTCCTTGGCTCATGGTGGTGCGTCATTCCAGCCTCTGAGCTGTCTGCACATCTCCTCTAACTCTGACTTCTTGCTCCTTTATAAAACCACATTGGGGCTACCCAGGTAATCTAGGATGACCCCCAATCTCCAGATCATTAATCACATCTGTAAAGTCCCTTTTGCCATGTAAAGTGCCATATTCACAGGTTCCAAGGATTAGGACGTGGGCGTCCTTGGGTGACCATTTGTCTGCCTACCACAGACACTAAACACATCTGAGATCTCTGGATTCCAATAGTTGGAAGTGATGTTTCAGGGAATCCTGGACAGGCTTCCCAAGTGAAGCTTAAAGCCCCTGTCTGTCTATAGGCAGAATAAATGATGAAGGATCAGAAAGGAAGCAGAATCATGGGGATGGTAGTTTTCAAAATCAACAATAGATCAATGAGAAGAGCAAGAAAAAATTATTGGGAATTCAGGGAAAAAAATTATCCCAGATGGACAAGAAGCAAAGAACTTGGACTTTCCCTCTGTAAGATATCACCGGTGCCATTTAGAATCAAGAATCAGTGCACAGTGGAGGATTAGTGAACCAAAGCCCCAGGAAGGAAGACCACCCCTGACTTTAATGTATGTTCTCTGATTGATCATCTCAATGCATGAGAAAATGTTCAATGTCATTTTGGAGAAAGTGAATAGATTAAAGTTTATTTGTCCATTTTGACAACTCTTTTTCATCTTGGAGTAATGTGGAAGACCACAGGCATGGATGTTAAACAAACTCTTTAACATATAGCTGTACTTGACAAGGGCAGGAAAAGTCCTGGGTGTGTGGGGAGTAAGAAAGCCAAAGGTCCTAGCATTTGCCTAGGTGGCCACTAAATATCCTGGGAGGAGACTGGATGTAGGAAGTAAAAATTCCTTCCAGAGAGAGGGGCCTGAGGAATACCACAGGGTGGCTTCTGGCAGAGATCTCTTGGCCACAGCCCTTGCATAGGCTAGGATTCCATCTGTAATAGCCATTGCAGCACTGGTGATTAAAGCATTATGCAATAGAGGCAAATATCTTTATCTTTGGTTTTTAAGGTGAAATAAACATGATCTCTCTCTCTTTCTCTCTCTCTCTCTCTCAAATCCAGCAACTAACTAAATACTAAACTGATCACTTTTAGGAAAGCAAAGGTGATACATGATTGTAAAATAGGACTGATTATGGACTAAGGTTATCAAGTAATGAGAAGAATATAAAAAAATAGAAAAAAATTGAGGATAAGTGAATTTATCCCCAGATATTTTCTTCATATTTGTTATTGAAACAAAGTGAGTATAAATGAATTGATTCTAATGGAAAGAAAAACTAATATCATGGAGATAAGATATGTTTCTATAGTATATTGAATATAATTCAATCCTTACCTATTTTATATATATATATATATATATGAGACAGAGTTTGTCTTTGTGCTGGACAATGGTGTGACCTTGGTCACCTCTCCACCACTCCGGATTCAATCCCAAGTAGCTGGGACTACAGGCGCCCGCCACCACGCCCAACTAATTTTTGTATGTTTAGTAGAGACAGCGTTTGACCATTTTGGCCAGGATGGTCTCGATCTCTTGACCTTGTGGTCAGCCTGCCTCGGCCTCCCAAAGTGCTGGGATTACAGGCATGAGACTACCACACCCAGCCAATCCTTACCTATTTTTGATGCATAAGAACAAATCCATCAAATTGAGAAAAAAAATATAGTTTCCAGGAAAAAAAGGACAAATTAGATAAGCAATGGAGAAGTAATGGAGAAGTTTTAAATAACTCAAAGAATTGTAAAATTAGAAATAAAATGTCCAATCATTTTGGAATGACTCCATCCTCATTAACCATGCAACATAACATGTAGACTCATTTTGAAATTATCTCACTTTTGTTGGCGAAATTCAAATAAGTAATTCCCCTCCAAAATGAGTTTTTACTAAATCTTTATTGTCAAGTGGCATGTATATCTTTTTGCTGAACCAGGGAAATAAGTAAGTGCTGAACTTACACTCACTGCCAACTGATGAGAAAAAAATGCTGGAGGACTGCCATTTTAATGGAAGAAAATGAAAATTTACTCTACATTAAATCCTGAAAGGCCTTAGCTCTAGCACAGGGAATGTCAGACCCAAGGTCAGTCTACTGGGGGTATAGAATCTCAGTGCAGGGTGGGAGCAGATTTCAACTCACTAGACATGTTTTCTCTATAAAGAATTCCAAGCTCCTGCTTCTTTGGAAGCAAAACCTTAAGATGTAGGAAAATATGACTACATATTGGAAATATCAGCAATGTAAAAAAGGGCTAGCAACTTTTTGACTCAGTTCCAAATGAAGCAATTTGTTGAATGGAAGTGAAACATTTTGCTGCTCATTCTCTCCTTGGAACATCTGTGCTGGGAAATGAAGTGCATGAGAGACCACTGTTTTGGGAGGCCTCCTGCACTGGGCCCTAGGAGATCAGGCCAAACTAGAATGGAGTCACTGGTGCTAAGTGCCATGTAATCAAATTGAACACTGAAATAAGACAGTTTTCCTAAAACTAGGAGATTCTAGTCAACCTGATTTGGTATAATAAGGAAGTACCCTCTGTTTTTTGTTTGTTTGTTTGTTTGTTTGTTTTTTCAAAACAGGGTCTTTCTCTGTTACCCAGCTGAGTGTGCAGTGCCATGATCATAGCTCACTGCAGCCTCAAACTCCTGGGTTCAAATGATCCTTCTGCCTCAGCCTCCAGAGTAGCTGAGACTGCAGGTGTGTGCCACCACACCCAAGTAATTTTTAATTTTTTTTGTAGATACAGGGGTTTCTCTATGTTGCCCAGGCTGGTCTCAAACTCCTGGGCTCAAGCCATCCTCCCACCTCAGCTTCCTACAGTGCTAGGATTAGTGGTGTTGGGGCTGTAGGCCTTTGGCCCCCTGAAGTTTTGCTAAAAATCACTGACATGAGACACATCAATTAAAAGGAGAAAAGACATACAAATTTATTTAATGTGCATACACAGGAGTCTACAGAATGAAGACCTAACTTCCCAATGAGTTAAGAAACTTGTATGCCATTTCAAGGTTACAGAAAGACTAGGGGCTTAGATTCTGGTAAAACAGGGTGTGGGAGGTGGAGAAGAGGCTTGGCTGCAAAGGTGGACTTGTTATGTAGATGAAGCCTCCCTCAGATGGAATAGTTGGTAAACTGTTTCTTTTCAGACTTTTAAAGGTGTCAGATTCTCAATGTCTCCTGGATCTGGGGAAAGGAAAAGAAAGGGGAGGGGCCTGGATGCATTAACAGAGATTCTCTACAGATGCACATTTTTCCCACTTGATATGGTTTGGCTCTGTGTCCCCATCCAAATTTCATCTTGAATTATAACCCCCATAATTCCCATGTGTCAAGGGCAGGACCTGGTAGGAGGTGATTGGATCATGGTGGTGGTTTCCCCCATGCTGTTCTCATGATAATGATGGAGTTCTCAGGATATCCGATGATTTTATAAGTGTTCGACCGTTTCTCCCACACACACTCTCTCACCTGCCGCCATGTAAGATGTGCCTACTTCCCCTTCCACCATGATTGTAAATTTCCTGAGGCCTCCCCAGCCACGCAGAACTGTGAGTCAATTAAACTTCTTTTCTTTATAAATTACCCCATCTTGGGTATGTCTTTATAGCAGTGTGAGAACAGACTAATACATCACTTAAGGCAGTTTTGAAAGGCCACTTCTGTCAGGATGCCTAGGTGGCAGCCATTTCAAAATATGCCAAAGAAATATATTTTGGGGCAAAATATTTTCATTTTCTCCATAGGTGTGAGTGATTGTGCCCAGTCAGTCCCTCTGTTTTTAACCCTGTAAGAAAAGTAACTTTGAAATGACCAATCTTTTTGTTCCCTGTATCTGCATTCCTCAGCCCTTTTCTGTCTGTAAAGCCAACCTCCTCTGCTCAGATTATCAGAACACTCATTCTATTTTACAGAATAAAGTGTTGCCTGATTCTAGAATCACAAATATAGGCCAAGTAAGATCTTTAAACTAAAGTTGCTGTGATTTTGTCTTCAGACATTGCCTAGGATTCAATCAGAACACTTTGGCAGCTTTGGTGTTCCTCATAATCTTGTATTTCTTCATGCCCTTTTGCTGTTGTCTGTCTGTGAAGATGGAGTTGAGATGGAAATTTGGTAGAACTTGCTTAACAAGACACAGGTGTTAATCAAAAATAAAATTCTACGGCTGGGCATGGTGGCTCACGCCTATAATCCCAGCACTTTGGGAGGCCCAGGTGGGTGGATCACTTGAGTTCAGGAGTTTGAGACCAGCCTGGCCAACATGGTGAAACCCCATCTCTAGTAAAAATAAAAAAATTAGCTGGGTGTGGTGGTGGGCACCTGTAATCCAGCTACTGGGGGCACTGAGGAAGGAGAATCACTTGAACCTGGGAGGCAGAGATTGCAGTGAGCTGAGATCACACCATTGTATACCATTGTACAAAAGCGAAACTATCTCAGTAAAAAAAAAAAAAATCTGAGCCCCTCAACCAATTGAACGGACCCCACCTCTCAGCCAAGTGCATTTCTAAGTTAATGTGAAAAACTAGGTCAGGTCATGATGGGAAGTGGGAGTCAAACATGCCTCATTTCACTCTCCTCCCTTTGGAAATCAGGCATACCTGAGCAGCGTTAACATTAAGAGACCTTAAGACTGACAAAGCAGCCTCTTTGTAGCAATAAGATACCAACATGATGGATAGTAGGCCCTAAAAGAAATAAACATATTTAAACCCGAACTATATTTATTTGACATATTTTGAAATGGTCCTCAAATATGTCTCTTGTGGGGAAAATCTACATTCTGTAGATAACCCCTTTCTTTTTCCAGGTCTTTTTCCTGGTTTAGGAGAGAATTAAGAGTCTGACACCTTTTCAAGTCTGATAAGAAATATTTACAATCTATTCTCTCTGAAGCCTGCCACCTGAAGTCTTCATCTGCACAATAAAAACCTTGGTCTCCACAACCCCTTATCTTAACCCAGACACTCCTTTCTATTGATTCCACGTCTTTAAATAAACTCTTTCAACCAATTGCCAATCAGAGAATCTTTGAATCCACCTATGACCTGGAAGCTCCCTCCCTCCACTTCCAGTTGTTTCACCTTTCCTGACTGAACAAATCTACATCTTACATGTATTGATTGATCTCTTGTGTCTCCCTAAAACATATAAAACCAAGCTGTAGCCCAAACACCTTGGGCACAAGTCCTCGGGATCTCCTGAGGCTGTGTCATGAGCATGTCATTAACCTTGGCAAAATAAACTTCTAAATTGATTGAGACCTATCTCAGCTACTGTTTCATTTACACGTGTCACAAAGTCCTGCTGATATAACAGTATGCAGTAAGAAGCCTGCTAAAACCTGTCCAGCCTCTTTACTTTTTAATAAACATACTTCGTTTTTTTGGTGGGGAGCGGGAGACAGAGTCTGGCTCTGTTGTTCAGGCTGGAATGTAGTGGCATGATCTCAGCTCACTGCAACCTCTACCTCCCAGGTTCAAGTGATTCTCAAGCCTCAGCCTCTTGAGTAGCTGGGATTAGAGGTGTGCACCATCACACCCAGCTAATTTTTGTATATTTTGTAGAGATGAGGTTTTGCCATGTTGGCCAGCCTGGTTTCAAACTCCTGATTTCGAGTGATCATCCACCTTGGCCTCCCAAAGTGCTGGGATTACTGGGGTGAGCCACCGCACCTGGCCAAATAAACATACTTTCATTTTACTCTGTCTGCTTGCTCTTGAATTCTTTCTTGCATGGAGCCAAGAACCCACATAGCCTCCCAGGCTGAGCGCCAATTTTGGGATTTGCCCCATGACAGAGCTGGTGGTAGTTTTAGAGGTAAGAGAACAGGGCAGCTTGTTGCTGATGGGCAGCAGAAAGGGACGTCACTGCATACCTGTGCTTGTATACATAATTATTAAATAAGGGGAAAGGGATGTAGGTGGAGTAGTTTTGGCCATTTCATTGGCTTGTTCTTCTGAATTCAGGAATTTATCCTATGGCCTCCTATAACAAATGGTTTTAGATATGATTCTTGACTTCCATCTAACTTACAAATAGCAAAAATAATAATATTGCAATGGTCATATCAATCTCTTTACACAAAGGAAGACATTTTCCAGTAAATTGGTTACAATTTGTCTAATGATGAAATATTTTTCTACCTTCAGGTGATTTATTTAATTTGCTATGGTTATAAAACTCCTACAGTTCATTCCCCAGGCCCCATTTCCCACTAAGATGTCATAGTGGGACAATAGTGGGCTCCAAGATCAAATAAATGCTGAGTCCTGCTTGGGGCTGGCTGGCTGCTCAACCTTGCTAAGGTATTTAGGAACTCTGACCTTGCTTCTTCCCCTGGAAACTGTGGAGATAGAAGATGACCCCTGATCTAGATATGAGAATCAAGTGCACATATGGCAGGTAACAGAGAACCAAGAACTGTGGTTTCCCTTTCTATGAAAAGGATAACACAACATGTCCCTTCTTTTGGAATGGGTAGAACTTATGCCCAGGTTCTTGAGGTGCTGAGTCCCCCACATACTTGGGCAAGGGAGCAAACCTTGAAATGGTTTATTCATTCCATCCTAGCCTTCCCTGCTTCCACTTTGTTTGTAATTCTTTTTTTTTTTTTTGCCATCTTCTATCAGCATCTCCTGCCTAATTTAAAAAAAAAAAAATCTAAATGCCCTATCAGACAGTTTGACTTGAAGTCCCACAGGAATTTAACTCAATTCATTGAAAAATTGAACTCCAAACCTGAACACCAGCCTGTATATTTTATTATCTTTTCTTTTTTTTTCAAGTTTCTTACAAACTAGTGAAACTTTCTTAGGAGCTGATGTTGGTTTCATACCTTCCTTCTCCAAACCCCTTCCTACTCTTCTAAGCTATTTATTCTGGATTTCATTTTTTGAAACTATCCCACATCTTTCTTAGAAACTCTTTTTATTCCTATAATTTTAACATAATACATTTAATACATCTCATTCGCTGTCAAACTTATGTTCCTTGGAAATGGCTTCCTGTTTAAAATGCCCCTTCCTGATGTGTTACCAGTTTTATTCCATAGAGCGGAAGTTAACATTGTGATCCTTCAGGGCAGGGTAAAGAATTCAGTGGTAATCCACTGTGTGATTTTTCTTTTCTTTTTTTTTTGAGACGGAGTCTTGTTCTGTCACCCAGGCTGGAGTGTAGTGGCACGATCTCGGCTCACTGCAACCTCTGCCTTCTGGGTTCATGCCATTCTCCTGCCTCAGCCTCCCGAGTAGGTGGGACTAAAGGTGCCCACCACCACACCCGGGTAATTTTTTTTTTATATTTTTAGCAGAGACGGGGTTTCACCATGTTAGCCAGGATGGTCTCAATCTCCTGACCTGGTGATCCGCCCACCTAGGCCTCCCAAAGTGCTGGGATTACAGGCTTGAGCCACCGCGCCCAGCCCACTGTGTGATTTTTCAAGCCAGTGTCCTGAAAATCAAGGGTCTTGTTTTCACATCCAACTAATGTGAAAGCTAAGGTTCACAAACTGGTATTTGAAACAACATTTCTCATCCTCCCAGCAATTCACAGCTTCAAGAATGTTTATCAGCTGCTGACATTGAGTGAGAGACCCAGTGGATGCCTTGCTTTAAAATCGCGAGGAGACAGTAAACACACATTGCCCTAACTGAGCCTTGGAATTCTTTGAGGGAAAACTAAAAGTCAACAGCAGAAATTATCTGCACTACTAATTACACATCCAGGGACTTGGGCTAAAGGTCTTATTGTGAGGAATTGTGAAACTTTGTGTCTACCAAGGTCAGCCCTGTCCTGACATAACTTGCTGGATACAATTATAAATGAATTACATATGACAGCCTAAACCCTCTGTTAACTCCAAAGTCACAAAAGACTCTATACAATAAATTCACAACAGAATAGACACATGAAATCTGATTTTAAAATAAAAATATATGACTTTGTTTTGCTTGGCTCCTACCAAACTTAAAGCATTCTGTCCTTTCATGAGGTTGTAGACAGCTTTTCTCTAAAGAAAGCCAGAAAATTCTCTCCTTTACTGCCTAGAAAAACTTTAATAACCAAGAACTGGCATAAAATCTCCCTTTACAAATCTCCATTTCTGGTACAGAGTGACAGGAAAATGAGCCCCAGCATTCAACGAATCCCCTTTGTGTATTAATAATCCTCAAACACGGCTGTGAAAAATTATGAGGCATGCCCATTTGTGGTGCATCATCCTTAGCTGCGTGTGATTCGTTTGTTTGCCTCCTGGTTCTTTGAGTATACTGATCTGCGTGTCAATTTGGGAACAGGGTGAGAAGCTGTTGATTTTAGGGTAAAAAACTTAAGAACATTTAATGGCTACATTTTTCTCAATTTATTCCCTTAAATCAATGAAACATACAACTCAGTTTTTTTCGTATGTAAAATCCATCTGAAGTAGTAAGAGGTAATGCTCTCCAAATGCTTTCCATGCACCAGGTACCACACAGGGGTTTTGCATCCATTTATTCACTTACTCTCAATAACAGCCTTATGAGTTAGGTACACAGAGATATAAAAGGAACAGGGCCCTTTAAAAAATGGTGTCTTTGTCAGTTTTGTGTTGCTATAACAGAACGCCCAAAACTGAGTAATTTATAATGAACAGAAATATATTGATTCATAGTTCTGGAGCCTGGGAAGTCCAAACTCCAAGACCAACGTTTGGTGAGGGCCTTCTTACTGTGTCATCTCATGGTAGAAGGTGGAACGGCGAGAGAGAGAGAGAGAGCACCAAACTCCCCCTTTTATAGCAAACTCACTCCAGTGATAGTGATAGTGGCAATTCACTCCACCCTCATGGCCTAATCACCTCTCATTAGGCCTCATCTCCCAACACAGCTGCATTGGGGATTGTTTCCAGCACCAGCTTCTTGGGAAATACATTCAAACCATAGCAAATTGGTTCCTGGGAAATTAGCTTTTATATGAAAACCATCAAGAACAGCATGTATGTGCCTTGCACTAAATATGGCCTCCTGGCTTAGCTTTGGGACAACGAAGAGCTGAATGTGCTTGCCATTTCAATCATTAATATGCTACAAAAGACTGCAGTGAATTAGAGCAGAGTGTCTCAAACATTAATATCTACCCAACTCACCTGGCAATCTTGTTAGAATGCAGATAATGTTTTCATGGGTCTGAAGTGGGGTCTGAGAATTTGCAGATCAAGTTCATGCCACTTTTCCACTTCTCAGAACACACACGAATTGTGGAGAACCAGAAAACAGACTTGATAGAGCCACAAGACAGGAAGGGCAGCTACTGAGCATCTTCAAGATGACAGGGATAACTGACCAAGGTTCACAAATGGCCAAGTGAGCTAACCCAGTGGATGGTTTAGGGCAGAACTAGGGTGAGGCATGACAGGCACCAGGGCACAAAATCCAAGGAAGCCCCTGCTCTCAGGTACACATCTGCCTGTGAGAGTGAGTGTCATCTTCAATTTGTGTCATAGACATTTTGCTTGCGTTCCTCTAGCTCCTGTTCTGATTTGCTTATCAAATCAACCTCATCCATGTGAGAGATCTTACTTCATACTAAATTTTCCTGGTAATTCTGGGCTCAGGTGGCTCTGAGTCACAGAGAGAGGAGTGGGGCAGCCTAGGTAGCACCCAAGACCCTCCTTCCCATGTCAGAGACACTGTCAGCTGAGATTACTAGATGGGCTCCAAGTGAGGTTCTGTGAGGATCCACACAGTGTGGATGCTGAAGCCATTCCGTACTGTGCCCCAGAGAGTTCTACTACTTACGTGGCATTCTCCCCAGGGAGCCTTGCATTGTAGATTCTGGTTTTATTTGCTCAAAGTTATTCATTAGGCCGGGACATTCTGTTAATGGCATTTAATAAATAAAGTCTCTTCCTCCTAGCAGATATTGTTAGCCTCTTTCCCCATTTGTTTTGTTGCCACAAAGCTCAGACCAGAGGCATTCTACTGTAAAGCAAGTGAATGGATACAAGGCCAGCAGCTTCCATTCTTTCCTCCTGTCTCCTTGAGGCACAATTTTTATGTATTCAATGATTTTTGGCTCACTTGGTAATAGTATTATTGGCAGTTTGCAGGAAGTTTGCATAATTCACACAACTCATGTAAGTGGAGGAGTCAGGAGTAGTTCTCAGCAGTTGACTCCAGAGCCTATGTTTTTAATCACACAATGGACTCCTTTAAAGTCTGTGCTGACCACAAAACCTCCTTCCTACCCACACCTTTCTGGGTCTGTGAGCCTGGCCCATATGGATGGCATCAATGGGTTTCCTTGACCTCTAGCCTCTTGTCGACTTGGGCCAGTGGGGATGGGCAGAGATCGAAGAGAGGAGAAGATGAGGCTGGGCGTTTATTCATCCTGATCCCCTCCTGCAGGGTCACCTCAGGCTGGACTCCATCCCTGGACTAGGTCACAGCTGCTCTCAGGTGGCTCTCTCTCTGAACTTGGTTTGAGTGATCCCTCTTTCTCTTGCCTCTTCAGTTCCAGAGGTGCCCAGGTCCTGTGCTATCCCTTATGGTCTCCGACACCACGCCCAAACCTTTACAAATAATCATTTTATTAAACTTCCTTGAATGATGCAATCTGAGTGTGATGTCTGTTTTCAGCCAGGATTCCCCCAGTTGGACTCTCACATACCTGTGGACTGCAAGTGCTCCTTCATATGTGTTTTCAATGAACTTCATCCAAACCACATCAAATGGCTGTGTATAACACTCAGGAAATGTCCTATTGTCTCCTAGTCCTCTACCACGGTAAGCTAAACTTTCATATTTTGAAAGTTCTCCCTTATTTTTAATAAAATAAGCTGTATGTGTCCTATACTGCACATGAATCTTACTGTGTGGGATGTCACAGACAGTGACATTCAGGATATTTTGAGTCCTTTCATCCTCTCAGCTCTCCTGGGACATAGATTAAAACTATCATCTTCAATTAAGAGAGAAGCCAACTCCAGCAGAAAGCCTGACTTTCTCAAGATCACTGCAAGTTGTTGACCAGGGCAACATCCAAGCTCTGGCTTCCTGCCTTCCCTATCACTTTCTTAGACTTCTGCAGAAACCCAGAAGTGTGTCCATTTTCTGCCTGGTATGATTAGTCCATGGGATGAATTATATGGAAAACAAAAATAATAATAGGCATAAATATCCCTGATGAATATAGAGGCAAAAATCCTTAATAAAATACTAGCTAACCAAATCCAACCTCATACCAAAAAGATAATCCACTATGATCAAGTGGGTTTCATACCAGGGATGCAGGGATGGTTTAACATATATAAGTCAGTAAATGTGATATGCCACATAAACAGAATTAAAAACAAAAATCACATGATTATATCAATAGACACAGAAAAAGCATTTGACAAAATCCAGCATCCCTTTATAATTAAAACCCTCAGCAAAATCAGCATAGAAGGTACATACCTTAATGTAATAAAAGCCTTCTATGACAAACCCACAGCCAACATAATACTGATTGAGGAAAAGCTGATTTCCATCACGCTTTATTGAAGAACTGCAAATGGACTGAGGCAGCCCTAAATCTGAGCCTATAGTGGTTGCAGATATTGTTGGAAATCGGTGACCACTCTGGGCAGCCCACCGGGGCTCTTTAAGGCAGCTCCTCCCCTCTCGTCACCCCAGCTCCTCTATTCCCACTATAATTAGAAATTTTTCATGGCCCCGAAATAGCAGCATGGAACTCTGCAATGTACCAATTCGTAAGTGCCATATTTACTACACATTTGTAAATCACTCTGGATACTAATTGGATCTTAACTGTATCTGTTTGATTGTTTTTAATAGAAAAAGGTGAAGTTTATTCTTTAGGAAATAAGTTTACAAAGGACCACATGTGTGATTCTAGACAAATTTGCTTTGAACATTTAAAAACAATAAGAAGACATGACAGACTCCTTAAGCTGTCCTGAGAACTTATCTCAGGGACAGAATCAAGCAAGAGCTGTTTTAGCTTGACCCCTTGGGGTTGCCTGTGGCTTGTTTACATTTTTTCAGAGGCAATACTGGGCAGGGGTCCTACCCCGCTCTGATCCTTAAGAGATGCACACTCCCCTGTCCCATTGTGTCCAGTAGGGTCTGCAGGTGAGTTTTCATCACATGTTTGTGTGCTCCTCCCTCTGCCGTTGACTTTGCACCTTTCTTCCTGTCCTGAACTGTCAGCAGGTGTTGTTGGAGGCTGGAGAGCTACTTGAGTCTCACTGAAGAATTTTCACTATAAATGAAGGCACTGTAGTCTCAGACTATGACAGCAATTGATATTGTCTGTTTCTACCATATGGAGACATTAAGATGTTTTACCAAGTATCATGATATTTTAGCAGCCTCTGTAAATAAAATGCAAAATGCTGCAGCCCAGCCTCTTGTTTCTGCTGCTGGAGGCTGGGAAGAGAGACAAGGGCTGACATGGAGGATGTGAAATCTATAAAACTCTTAAGCTTCACTTGGCCGAAGTTTTGTAGTCTCCTCCCTGGCCAAACTGTCCAGAAGAATTGTAAGCAAGAGATATATTTGCTTGATTTAAGTTTTACTCATCATTTTATTATGAAGAAATTTAACCATATAGCAAAGTTGGAAGAATTTTACAGTGAACATCCGTGATATGGGCTGAATCATATTTTTATGTTAAAGTCGTAACCCCCAGTATCACATAATGTGACTATATTTGGAGATGAGATCTTTGAATAGGTAACTAAGCTACCATTATATGTTAGGTGGGCCCTCATCCAATCTGACTGGTGTCGTTATGAAGAAGAGGAGATTAGGACATCCACATGCATAGAGGGAATATCGTGTGAAGACACAGCAAAAAGGCAAAGAAAAAGGCCTTATAAGAAACCAGCCCTACCAACAACTTGATCATAGACTTTTAACCTCCAGAACTCTAAGTCAACAAATTTCTGTTGTTTAAGCCACCCAGTTTGTTATGGCAGCACCAGCAAACTCATACGAGCCATGGTGATGATATTGAACTGTAAATTCAAGGTATGTGTGTGAATCCGTTTCCTCCCCAGGAGGTTCCATGGCCCCTGTGTGCATTTGTCCACCCCGTCCCAGGAACCTTGGAACTGAGTATGAAGCAGGGAAGCCTTTATAAACATGGAAAGAAGCCTGACTATGTTATTTTCCCTGGAACAAAAGGTGTCAATCTACACCCATCACCTAGATTCCACTGTCATCATCCTTGCTTTATTGTGTGTCTACTTACCCCTCCATCACTCTGTCATCCATCTTCCCACTTGGTTTAAATTTACATAAGCCCAGAAGCATGTTAGCTGGAAAAGTCATTCTGACCTGAGAATCAGCCCCCGATAGCCCTCTCTACCCCAAGGATTTCAGGCTGATCTGGTCACTGAAGTTATTCAAGGTGGAGCCTCAAATGGAACTTGAGAGAGAAGTGGTCTCATTGCAGTCTGCTGCTGATAATCTTCACAGATATGGGTAGACCAGCTTCTGGAACCTTGGCTCAGTACTACCATGTGAATTTTAGGGCACTGCTCTGGTTAGAAGTGAACCCCTCTTCAATGGCTATACTGAATTGCCAAGGACAGGCCCCTGTGGCTCTCCAGGGAAGATACTGGAGGGACAGATTCCTTTCATTTTTGTCTTTTGAAAGAGACTCAGTTTGTCCTTCTTGTGATCCTTTTCTTAATCAATCATGCTTGACACTGAGTATGTACGCATCATTGATATCAGTGATAATTGTGCATTTCTGATGCACAAGTAATTTAAACAAATGAATAAAAACAATAACTTTTTTCTTTTCTTTGATAGGGTCTAAATTCTAATGCTGTGCCTCACTGATCTCTCCTTGAAAATTCCTGTGGTACCTATCATCCATATCACTGATTTTGGCCCTTCCAGTCCACTCAGTGTCACTCCACTTTTAATTTAACCTGACCGTTGGTTGCAAACTCTTAGAAGGACCATCCAGTCTAAAACATACTACTTGTTCCTGCCCCATCCATCCAAGCTCCCTCCCAGTGCACATACTAGGTCCTTACTAAACATGTTTTGAATGAAGGGCGTGATGGAAGCATTTCCATCTATCTTTTGTGGGAAACAATACCCAAAGCTTCACTGATCTCCTGCTAGTCTATCTGTCAGAGATCATGGCTCTGGGGTCTCTGTAGGAGACAGACACAGAGTGAAATGATCCTCCTGAGTTTAACGGCCAGGTGACTGCAGTCAGTTGACACCTCTATGACCAAAGCTTTTCCTCTTATTAACCATTGTCTCCACTGCTCTGCCCATCTAAAGTCTCCCTTCAAGGTCTAGCCAGACACTTGTGTCTTTTTTTTTTTTTTTTGAGACAGAGTCTCACTCTGTCGCCCAGGCTGGAGTGCAGTGGTGCGATCTCAGCTCACTGCAAGCTCTGCCTCCCGGGTTCATGCCATTCTCCTGCCTCAGCCTCCCGAGTAGCTGGGACTACAGGCACCTGCCACTGCGCCCGGCTAATTTTTTTTTTGTACTTTTAGTAGAGACGGGATTTCACCGTGTTAGCCAGGATGGTCTCGATCTCTTGACCTCCTGATTCTCCTGCCTCGGCCTCCCAAAGTGCTGGGATTACAGGCATGAGCCACCGCACCCGGCCCAGACACTTGTGTCTCTAAAGCCTTCCCTGAATACTCTATCCAAAGTAGCACATGATGGCAAAGAACAACCAGCCAGTTTCTAATAATATATCTAATAAATATGATATATACATACATATATATATATACACACACATATGTAATACGCTTTTTTATCTTCAATATTTTTCATTTGGCAGCTTGGTTTCAAGTGTAGTATAATGTTATTGTTAGTAGTATAACAGATATACCCGCTTCACAGGTAGAGGGTACACATTAGGTCGCATTACTTTTATTAATCAAATTTAACTCCTAGGAGCCCCCATTCTGCCAAACCCAAGAAAGCATTTTGCTTCTTTGACTTCCTGGGTAATAAATTAATCCAGGATGTCGGTTCTTGTGTTTAGTGCCTTCTAGAAAGCTGGAAAATCCACTAAAGCAGAATCTCTTAAGCTTCCGTGTGCATGTAAAGCCCCTGCAGACCTTACTGAAATGCAGGTTCTGATTTGGTGGGAAGGAGGCCCAAGACTCCATGCATCTGATGACCTCCCTGGAGATCCCTGCACGCCACTTTGTACACCACATTCAGAGCAACAAGGCAAGAGGAGACCCTATCATGGCAGGCTTGGCCCTTGTTCATTGCTGAGCTGTGTATGTCTGGTCCCCCAAGCTCTACTGTATCCCAAGGCCCTCTCTGCTCGTGGAGGGATTTACTCAGGTGGCTGAAGCTTGCACTGCTGTCACTGGTGTGTCAGTGACAGACATCTCAAGGCTCCCTGTAAAGAAAGTCTCTTGCATACAGTACTATGGTCACTCTGTAACTCCAAGGGCTGAACCCCCACCAGTACAGCTTTGTACACACACACACACACACACACACACACACACACACACACACTTCCCCCAGGAAAGCTCATAGTGTTAGCATTTCCAACATGACCACATGCTGTAAACAGAATGAGTCTTTTCCCTTCACACTCTAAAGCCGAAAGTAGAGCCTAGGACTATTCTAGGCTTTTCTTTCTCTTGTGCTGTAAGTGACTTTCAGGTCCCTGATGTCTTTGATTGCCAGATTTCTTATAAGAAGTCACCCCTGTTCTTCAGAGGTGTGGTGATGATACTGAAGGTGTGTGTGTGAATTCCTCTCCTCCCCAGGAGGTTCCATGGCCCCTGTGCGTATTTGTCCACCCCATCCCAAGAACCTTTGAACTAAATATGAAGCAGGGAAGCCTTTATAAACATGGAAGGAAGCCTGATTATGTTATTTCCCCTGGAACAAAAGGTGCCAATCTACTCTCTCTGTATATATGTTACAGGAATCACACACACTTACACTAAAGGCCACAGGTAGAATTCCTCTCGAGCTGCACTGTAGAATTTGGTGGTTATGGTTACATGCAGAAGTGTGGCTAGTCTGAATTGAGATAAGTCATGTGGACCCAGAAAATCTGAGACAGGTCTCAGTTAATTTAGAAAGTTTATTTTGCCAAGGTTGAAGATGTGCGCCCATGACACAGCCTCAGGAAGCCTGAGGACATGTGCCCAAGGTGGTCAGGGCACAGCTTGTGTTTATACATTTTAGGGAGACAGGAGACATCAATAAATTTATGTAAGAAGTACATTGGTTCAGTCTGGAAAAGTGGGACCATTCGGAGCAAAGGCAGGAAGACTCCAAGCGGGGAAGGGGCTTCCAGGTCACAGATAAGTGAGAGACAAATGGTTGCATTCTTCTGAGTGTCTGATTAGCCTTTCCAAAGGAGGCAATCAGATATGCATTTATCTCAGTGAGCAGACAGATAACTTTGAATAGAACGGGAGGCAGATTTGCCCTACGCAGTTCCCGGCTCGACTTTTCCACTTAGCTTAGTGATTTTGGGGGCCCAAGATATTTTCCTTTCACAGTTGTAACTGTAAAATACATGCAGAATTTCAAAGAATTTAGTAAAACAATTAAAATAAAGATAAAAAAAGAATATATCTCATTGATAGTGTTTATATTGGTTATATGTTGATGGAGTGGAGGGGATAAAAACTTTTCTTCTATCCTCTCAGATCAGTGCCTGGGATGAGCAAATTCTACTAGAAGAAGAAAGATTAAAATGAGAAAAGGCATATACATTTTTACTGATGTTAATATTTTTATGTGCACAAGTACTGCACAGAAAAGTATAAACCCCAGAAAGCTGTTAGACTTGGGGGCTTAGATACCTTTTTTTTTTTGAGACGGAGTTTTGCTCTTGTTGCCCAGCCTGGAGTGCAATGGTGCGATCTTGGCTCACCGCAACCTCTGCCTCCCTGGTTCAAGCGATTCTCCTGTCTTAGCCTCCAGAGTAGCTGGGATTACAGGCATGTGCCACCACACCCAGATAATTTTGTATTTTTAGTAGAGACGGGGTTTCTCCATGTTGGTCAGGCTGGTCTTGAACTTCCAACCTCAGGTGGTCCGCCCGCCTCAGCCTCCCAAAGTGCTGGGATTACAGGAGTGAGCCACCAAGCCTGGTTGATACCTTTTTAACAATAGGTTATTGATTGAGGAGAGGTGACTGGACAAAGGAAAGGGTTGAAGCTTCCAGGGCTAATAAGTGATGAGGAAATCTATGGGGGGAACAAATGGAAGGTAGGGTTATTTTAGTAATGTTTAATCGGTCGGTGCTGGCTCTTCGCATCCAGTGATAAGGGTCTTCCTCTTCATTGTAGTCCAGGAGAGGAGGGAAACCTACACTCTGATTTTAGGCAGAAAAGGAGAGTTCTTCTTGCTCCTGCCATTTCTCAGTTGCCATCAGCTCAACATAATCAATATGCCACAGTAGCACATTTTTGGGTGGCATATCCTAATCCTCTTCATTGAAATGACAATATTTTGAGTGCTTCAGGTTAAATAAAATACCTCATGAAAATTGATTTCACCTGTTTCTCTTTATTTTTTAATGAGGCTAATAGAAAATTTTAAATTACATATGCAGCTCACATTCTATTTCCATTGGACAGAGCTGCTCTAGGGAGAAAACAGTTATTTGTTAAGCAAATTATTTTGGACCCTTGGAAAGAGAGAAAATAGTCCACAGAGTAAGGCATGAAAAGAAAAGAGGAAAACCACAGAGCTGGAGATAGGAGCTTGAATTGGCAGAAAGAGCACAGGACACTTGTTAAAAGCAGGAAAGCCAAATATTCAGTTACATTGTTTTCAAGTTAGTGATGTAAACCCTCGTTGTCCCTCTTGAGTTTTAAGAAAATCTGCTCTGAGGTTTTCAAGGAAAATAAAGGGTAAGAGGCTAGTTCAGCTCTCTCTGGTGTGAAGTGGGGTTACAAAGCCACAGATTGTGAAGTAGTGAATGGCAATTTGTCAGAAGCAGAAAAGTCCAAATCAGAAGCCTGTATGCACAATGAAAGCTTCCAGAAAAATGCAGAATTCTTAGGGAGACAATTTAAATCATTGAGAAGCCATGGAATGGGCTAGTGGGTCTTGTAAGTGGGGCAGCCTTACAAAAGGGTCACCCAGATGTCATTTTCTGGACAGTAGAGGCTCTACCAATGAACACAGCATAGTTTCCAGCACTTTCTTATGAAAATTTGCAAATGGTCATCAAAGTTGAGATGTTATAATAAGCATCCATATACTCACTATCTAGTTCTATCGTTAACATTTTACTCTCTCTCTCTCTCTCTATATATATATTTTTTTTTAATTGGCCAATAATTAAATTGGCCAATATTTAAATTATATATATATTTATAGATATAATATTTATAGAAATGTTAAATTATATATAATATTTAAATTATTATATATATATGTATTTAACTGGCCAAGTGTGGTGACTCATGCCTGTAATCCCAGCACTTTGGGAGGTGGAGGCAAGAGGATCACTTGAGCCAAGGAGTTTGAAACCAACCCTGGCAACATAGAAAGCCCTCATTTCTACAAAAAATAAGAAAAATAGTCAGGCATGGTGGCATGTGCCTGTAGTTCCAGCTACTTGGGAGGCTGAGGTGGGAGGACTTTTTGAGCCCGGGAGTTTGAGGCTGCAGTAGGACATGATTGTGCGACTGCACTCCATCCTGGGCAACAGAGTGAGACCCTGTCTCAAAAAAAAAAAAAAAATTACACATCTATTTCTTTATCAAATCCACCATTTATTCATAATTCCTCTTATTTTTGATGCATTTTGAAGTAAATTCCATACATCAGTATACATCCTTCTAAATAGTGTGTGGCTGGGTGCAGTGGCTCATGTTTGTAATCCCAGCACTTCGGGAGGCCAAGGCGGGTGGATCATCTGAGGTCGGGAGTTTGAGACCAGCCTGGCCAACATGGTGAAACCCTATCTCTACTAAAAATCCAAAAATTAGCCGGGCATGGTGGTGGATGCTGGTAATCCCAGCTACTTGGGAGGCTGAGGCAGGAGAATTGCTTGAACCCAGGAGGCAGATGTTGAGAAGTAGCAGGACTATGCCATTGCATTCCAGCCTGTGCAACAAGAGTGAAACTGTCTCAAAAAAACAAAATAGAATAAAAATACCATAGTGTGCATATTGCAGGGGATCAAGGTGTGCCTCCCCAAAATGTGCCACTTTGGCCTAAGGATTATTTTGAGCCATAGACAATTGAGAATCAATGGATGCAGGAAGAGTTCTCTTTCTTTCCCTTTTCTGTCTAAAAGAAGGGCATAAATTTCCCTTTGTGAGGTGTTTCTCTGTCCTATACAAGAAAGATGAGAGCAACTCATCACCAGAGACAGAGTTGGCATCAACGAGTTTACATAAACAGACTGAAGGAAAATAACACTCAACTTCCATTAATTTCTCACATAGGTTGGTGTAAAGGTAATGCAGTTTCTGCCAAAGTAATGACAAAAGTGCAATAAATTTTGCACCAACCTAATATTTCCTAGTCACTTTCCCATAATTTATCACTCCTAGAAGCTCAAACCTTTTTTCCTTTGTTAAAATGATTAAAATGGTATGTAAGCCCCAAGTCTAACTGCTTCTTTGAGTTTCACTTCTTTTCTGTGAACTCCCATGTGTGTAAAACATTAAAACATTTTGTGTTTCTGTCAATCTGTCTTTTTACATTCTTTGTTGTTATTGTTGTTTTGTTGTTGAGACAGAGTCTTGCTCTGTTGCTCAGGCTGAAGTGCAGCGGCGCGATCTAGGCTCACTGCAACCTCCACCTCCTGGGTTCTACCAATTCTCCTGCCTCAGCCTCCCAAGTAGCTGAGATTACAGGCACGTGCCACCATGCCAGGCTAATTTTTGTATTTTTAGTAGAGACAAGGTTTCTCCATGTTGGCCAGGCTGGTCTCAAACTCCTGACCTCAAGTGATCCACCCACCTTGGCCTCCCAAAATGCTGGGATTACAGACACGAGCCACCATGTCTGGCCAATCCGTCTTCAGTTAAATTTACAGCCACTGTAAATTTAAAAAAGCAACCACTCTTCTGATTTCTTTTTCCCACCATAGGTTAGTTTTGCCCTTTCTTGAAATTCATGTAAATGGAATCCTACTGTGTGTACTCTTTTGATAAGGCTTCTTTTACTCAGCATGATATTTTGAGATTCATCCATGTTGTTGCAAAGCACAGCATTCAAAGGCTTTCCTTACTCAAACAAGCCAAAACAATTTTATTTCTACCGGACTAAGCATTCAGTATGAAACTTAACATAAAGACATAGACCATCATCATAGTTCTTCTTACCCAATATTATCTTCCTGATATTGATACTAGTAGAAAGAAATATCTGTGGACTCCATAGTATCACTTCAAATGTTCGTGAAGGACAACAATACTAAAATGTTGTGTCTTCCTTTTCAGGACATTTGATAAATTCCTCAACCATAAATAGATCGTAATGCTTCATTAATTTAGTATATTCATTTCTTTTCTAATTTTTTATTGTAGTAAAATGCACATAACTTAAAGTTTACCACCATAACCATTTTTAAGTGTACAGTTCAGTAGTATTAAGTACAGTTAGATTGTTATATAACTATCACCATCATTTATCTCTAGAACTTCATCTTCCCAAATCAAAATTATGTACCCATTAAGCAATAACCTCATCCCCCCTTCCTCTAGCCCCTGAAAACCACCATTGTACTTTCTGTATCTATGATTTTGACTACACTATCTGCCTCATGCAAGTGGAATAATGCAGTAGTTGTCTTTTTTTGACTGGTTTATGTCACTGAGCATAATTTGCTCAAGGCTCATTCATGTTGTAGCCTGTGTTAGAATTTCCTTTCTTCTTAAGGCTAACTGATAAGGAGAGACTTACTTTTGTCATTTTGCTGTTTGTTTTCTACATGGCTTATAGCTTTTCTGTCTTTCCTTTCTTGCATTACTGTCCTCTTTTGTGTTTAGTTAATTTTTTATAGTGAAATGTTTAAATTCCTTTCTTATTTTTTGTGTGTATTCTATAGCCATTTTCTTTGTGGTTACTATTATCTTTAATATCATAAAGTTATAATGCTCTAATTTGTATTTAAACCAGCTTAACTTCAATAACATATGAAAACACTGCATCTTTACATCTCTGCCTCTGCCCTTTCAGTTGTTAATGTACCATAATCACATCTGCATACTTTGTATGTTCAACAACATAAACCAATTGTTTTTAAAAGTGAATTAGTCTCTTAGATTATGTATGAAACAAAATGTGGTTACAAACCAAAGTTAAAGTAATTCTGGCTTTTAGACTAATCATTTCTTATTTTGCTTTTTAAATAGTCTTTTACACACACTGAGGATCATGTGAAGAAAGAAAGATGGTCATCTATACACCAAGTTGAACGACCCTCAGAAGAAACCAACCCTATGGACAACTTGATCTTGAACTTCTAGCTTTCAGACCTGCGAGAAAATAAATTGCTGTTGTTTAAACTAAAAAAAAGAAAGTCTTTTAAATCATGTATAAAACAAAGTGGTTTTACAAACCATTGTTATAATAGTACTAGCTTTTGTAATTGCCTATTTGTCCATCTTTACTGAGATCTTTATTTCTTCATATGGCTTTGAGTTACTGAGTAGTGTCCTTTTATTTCAACCTGAAGAACTCCCTTGAGTGTTTCTCTTAGGGTATGTCTAGAAGTAACAAATTACTTTAGCTTTCGTTAATCTGGGAATATTGTAATTCTCCTTCACTTTTGAAGGACAATTTTACCAAATATAGAATTTGGGGTTGATATTTTTATTTCTTTTAGCACTTTGAATATATCAGCCCACTGCCTTTTGGTCTCCAATATTTATGATGAGACTCTCCTTTTCTAATCTCATAATTTTTTTATTATTTTTAAATGTTTCTAGAGATATACAGTAATTAAACATATTTGTGGGATACACATGATATTTTGATACAAGAATATACAATGTGTAAGCTGTATATTCAATATACAATCGATCAAATCAGGATATTTAGGATATCCATCAACTTGAACATTTATCATTTCTTTGTGTTGGGAGTATTTTAAATCTTCTTTACTAGCCATCATGAAATATAAAATATTTTATTGTTAACTACTCATCCTAATGTGTTATCAAACACTAGAACTTATTCCCCCTATCTAACTATATCTTTGAACCCATAATCTTATTGATGATCATTTTATGTGATGAATCACTTTTCTATTGCAACTTTCAAGACTATGTCTTTGGCTTTTGACAGTTTGATTATATTGTGTCTCAGTGTGGATCTTTTAGAGTTTATCCTACTTGGAGTTACTGAGTTTCTTGGATATTTTTACTTATGTCTTTTATCAAATTTGTAAAGATTTTGGGCATCAATTCTCCTAATAACCTATCTTTCCTGTTTTCTCTTCTGTTTCTTAGCCTACCACCACACATGTGTTGTTCTGCCCAGCAGTGTTCCAGAAGTCCCTTAAGCTCTGTTCACTTTTCTTCAATCATTTTACTTTCTGTTCCTCAGATTCAGTGATTTCCTTTGTCCTATTTCAAATTTGTTGATTCTTCTTCCTTCTCAAATCAGCCTTTGGATCTGTCTAGTGAATTTTTTATTTCAGTTATAGCACTTTTTAGCATTAAACTTATTTTTTGTTTCTTCATAGGTTTGTACATGTTTACAAATATTTCTATTTTGTCCTTATGTCATTTTCTTGGCTTTTTCTGCATCTTTCATTAGCTCTTTGAGTATCTTTAAGATAATTGTTTTTGCTTAGTAGATCTGACATCAGGTCTTTCTCAGGAGCAGCTTCTTTTTTTCCCATTAAAATGGGCCATACATTCCTTTTCTTTTGTATGTCTCTTGATTTTTTTTTGTTAAAAATGGACATTTGAAGCTAATGACTTGATAACACTGGAAATTAGGTTCTCTCCCTTCCCTAGGGTTTGCTGGACTTTTGTTCTTGGTTTTGCTTTTCTGTTGTTGTTGTTGCTTACTGTTTTTGTTTTTTAATTGTTGCAGGCTGTCTCAGGGCTGAGGGTTGGCCTGAGGTGTAAACTTAAGGTCTTCTCAGGTCTTTCTGAGCCTGTGCCTTTCCCTGGACATACATAGTCACCTTCCAATATCCCCCATATACGCAGTCACTTCGGAATGTCCCAGTCTCTAATGGATGGCTCCCAAAAGGGGAAAAGATAAAAATTAAGGAGAAGAAAAATAATGCTGGGCTTTTAAGTACACTGGAAATCACTTCAGCCAGAGAGGGGCTACCAATAATGAGGGTGGGGCAATAGCAATGGCCACCGGCCTCTTTGTCTATACTTCTGTGATGAGAAGCAGCAATCAGTAATCACAGGACAAATACTTGGAGGACTGGGTCCTTATTGCCCACCCTGGCTCCCACAAGCTGTATGCAGGCTTCTTCAGGTCATGAGCACAGCTGCCTGCCACAGGGCTGGGGTTGTCAATAGGTAGTTACTACTGTGCTGAGTCTAAGTTGACCAAAATTAACGGAAATTTACTTCTAAGACATTCCCTGGACGTTGCAAGCCTTCAATAGACTCCAGAATTCCAAAATAGTTACATCAGGCAGATTCTGCCAGTGCAGTTGTTGTCTGGATGGGGAAACAGATTCCTGGAGCTTCCTATTTCAGCATATTGCCAGAATCTTCTCCCTATGTGTATTTATTTTATCATATCTTGAGATAGTTTTTGTTTTCAGAACTTTGCTATCCACTATTCTGAGTAGAACTTCAAGAGCTGCCCCTGTGTCTAATAGACTAGAAGTGGTAGATTTCAGCCTGGGAGTACATACTGCAGTCACAACCAACCATATGGCAGGAAGTAGTCTACTGAGTTTTTGGCTGCCATGATTCTTTGGCATTTCTGGTTGGGTGGCTATCGATTCCTAAATATTAAAGTGGTTCCTAGCATGTATCAGTTGTTTGTTAAATGACCTTAAATGTTCTGATACTTGCAGAAATGAAAAAAGCTAGTTTCTCTGTCAATAAGACTCTGATCTGAATGTGAATAAATATGCATGAGCAGTAACTTAATGCACATCTGGAAAATATGCCTTGTTAGAAATCTATCACTATTTTTTTTTAATTGGGAGCGTTTTTCCCAAGAACAATAGAATATAATCAAATTTATGGAAATGCATTTTACAAAAAGTATCAAAGACTTTATTAAACATCAACTCTTTACTTGAAGAAATAATGTTGTTTAAAAAAAATCTTGTGAATTGTCTCCTGGGAAGTTTGTCAGTGATTTCTTTCTTTCTTGTTCTTTTTTGTCCTTATATAAAGTAACCAAGCTTTATTCCTATAAGCTGTAAATTTTAACAGAAAGCAGATTCACACATATTTACTAACATTTCTAAATTCTCAACACCACTTATTAATCCCTTAAAAACCATTCCTTCTTTATATGAAGATAATGGCAGCCACAAAGACATACATTATAGTTTCATTATGATGTTTGTGTTTTGTCTCAAGTCTCTTCTGAAATGCCTCCACTGAGTTAGGTGATAATGACAGCACTCAGACACACAGCCCAGAGGAAGGGGACAAAAGAATCCCAGGAAAGAAGTAGGAAAAGGTATTTGGTTAGAATTCAAAGTCAAGTGGAGGAATCAGTGAGCCAGAAAACAGACAGGGATGGCTGCTTGTTCATCTGGAGCTTACAGCAGCAGCAGGAGTTGGAATTCACAAAGCAAATGACTTGAGATGGGGCTGCCGAAGCACAGGAATGATAGACCAAGTTAGGATGCAGCAGCCTCTCCTCTGGGAAGAGGGTGCCAGCCACTACTGGGCACCATCTCCTTTAGAGGGGTGGACCCACCCAGCATTTAAGGAGGAAGCCCAGTAGATCTGGTTAATTAACGTGGTAATGGGATTCCCTAGAATTTAAGTCCAAAGCATGGTGTGATTTTCTCTGTTGAGCTACCATATATTGAAGTTCAGGAAATAAACCACCCAGCTGATATAGCGATAGTATACAAAACCTGCTGGATTATGAGAAATTTCCAACATTCTTTATTATGTAAGTAAACACTTTCAATGCTTAACTGTGATAGGTTTGGAACTTTTTTTTCCAAATTGTTACACAGAAGGAAAGCAAGAAAGAAAGCATGAAGACCAATTAGAAGGATCATTCAATATTTCTCAGAAAAGAGAATGATGGCTTAGACCAGTGATGATGTTCAAAATCTTACAAAGGTAGAAGACTAGCAACATTTGTGACTGAATTGGATATGGAAGTGTGTGAGAGAGAAGAGCCAAAGGTGACTTTATTCTTCCTTTTCTGGGCAAATGGAGGAAGGGAGATTGTATTTATGAAGATGGAGATCTATGGGAGGTTTTGAGGGGAAAGATTGGGGGAGTTCAATTTTGAACATGTTAACTTTGAGATCTCTGTTAGACGTAGAGATCTACAAGTCTCTACAAGTAGAGATGTCAAGAAAGCATTTGGATATAAAAGTCTAGAATCCAAAAGGTAAAGAATTGGTTTGGTAGTTGTTGGTATGTAGATAGAATTTCAAGCTATGAGACTGGATTTGATCATCTGAAAAAATACTCAATATCTGAAATGCCTATTAAGTAGATCCAGAAAAAATGAAAGGACGTATTAACTAAAACATCAGTATTCAAGGAACAATAAATATAGAATTTATAACTGGGCTTCTGAGAGAGGTGGACAGATTTACAGAAGACTGGAGCTGGGAAACACCTAACCCCAGCTAAGGCACACCATGATTGTCTAATTTATGCCTGTACCCCTAATAGGTGTCAGAGCGCCTGAAACATCATAGATGGCCATTCAATATCTGAAAAATGATAAATGAATGGATGAATAAATGAAGGAAAGAAAGCTTGGTGGAAGGGCAGTCAGGCTTCCTGGAGATGGGGCTGGGCTGCGGGGGGGACTATGTAGCAATTGGGTGTCCCTGGGTCTTCCCACACTGGCTGTTTTCTTGGTTATTTATGTCTATTCCTTAGGCTATGACTCTCTGACTTTCTTGCCTGTGGCATGAAAATTAAGCTTACTATCTACCTTTTCTTTTACAATAGGGATTCATGGATGAGTGCTTAGGAATCACTAGGCTGAGAAAGGGACGGGTGAATAAGCCAGATAACCCCTAGAGAAGCTCAGGGAAAGGCATTATTTTAGGGTTTACTTCCACAGTCACATTCTTTTATCTTGCAGCACAAGTTCTCGGCATAGAATACCAATGAGCTGAGGCACATTACTAATTTGCCAGATCGACATAACCTCTAGGGAGAAAAGCAAAAAAGCATTCCTATTAACTTCAGCATTGGGATAATTTGAATCTCTCTTCTAAGACATCTTGTCTCTTTTTTGGTTAATTACTGTGGCAAACCTTATTTTCTCTTTAAATTAAGCCCTAAGATGCCTTTAATTCAACTAGGCTGCTACTAAAATGTGGTTTTCACGGGAAGGAATTAGGAGTCTTTCTTTTGAGAAAAACCGTATATCATGTTGACTGTTGTCTCTTTGCCACTGATCTTGGAGAGGATGACCTTATGTCACTAGCCCACACCTGTGGAATAAGACGCTCACTTACAAACCTGCTCCCAAGAAGAAGGTAAGGATTCCTCCCTGCACAGTCATGAACGGCTGCTGTTCCTCTTGAAAACCACAACCTCTTTCTCTAGTAGCGTGAAGTGAGTGCTGTTTGGGAATCTCTTTTAACTTAGAGAGCTCTCAGGCACAGTATTGGCCTGGGTAGATTTCTGTGGTTGCTGCTCAGCAAAGAATAGGCAGACCTCACACTTGTAGAGCAAGCATTGTATGATGGCTGCCTCCCAAGCACTTTATCCAGGTCCACTCATCGAACACCACAACCCAAGAGACTGGGGCTATGAGTATATCCTCACTGTAATAAAAACAAGAGAATAAGGGAGTTTCAGCAATTTACCAGCTGACATGCTGCTAGTGGGGAGTGGGACTGGACCATAAACTTATCGTCACTGCAGTTTGGTCCTTCCATGATCCCTAATTGGACGGTTCATTTGTTCTGTCATTTCAACTGTACTGTAAGCTTCTAGAGGTCAGGGATGTTTTCATGGTGCTCATTCCAGGGCTATGGGAAACCCCAGTGCTAAAGCCAAGCCAGACAGCTGACTGCTGAGCCTGTCCTGTGTACCAGGCTTTGGGCAGGCATCCCACCCTGTGCCCCATTCCCAATGTAACATATATGCACTGTCCTTTCCTAAGAAAATTCTGATGGTACTACAATTCCTTTCTCTCCTCTAGAGAGAGCATTCCCCAAGAGTAGGAACCATTGCTTTCCATCTACCAGCCCACCTCTTCCCATAACTGACTCTGGGTGGTTAACGGAGCATGCTGCTCTTCAGGGTGCTGTATATACTGTGTCCTCTTACTTCCCCTGGATCCACGTTATTAACTAGTGTGGGATAAACAAGAGAGAGAGAACAAGCAGGGGTGTCCATTGGGCAACTATTTGCACATACTTGTATCTCTCCTGTGAGATGCCCAAAGAGCAGAGATCTTGTATTTCTCTTCTTTGAATGCCCCATCTGCTAGAATAGTACCTGATACACAGTACATGCTATTTGAAGGCATCACACCAAAATCCACATAAAATTTTTAGGATGAATTCAGTGCTGATTATTTTCCTTTTCTGATATTTTCTTTCTCCATTGTGAGTGATGAAAACTAGTATTCCTATTCAATAATTATTTTAAGAGTGTAGTTAGAGTGAAATGATCAAAAATGAATTCAAGACTGATGGTCTTAATCGGGGCACATTTCATAAACAACAGCAAATAAAATCTCCATGGCGATTTTAATATTTTTTCTCCTATTGTTAAAAATTGTGGCATGTTTTAATAGGCATGCATAGATGCAATAAGTGCTCATATGAATGCAAAGCTTGCTCTGATAATTATATATTACTGAGTCACAGTGATTAGTGAAGTGCACAGAAAGAACACTAAGAACAATGCTATTTCATAATAGAGACTAAAGCTGCTGAACTTTTGCTATAGAATTTCTGATAAATGATGAATGATATGAACAGAATTGTAGCAATAAACTAAGCCGTGACTCTAGTTTGAGTCTTATTTTAAAACTCAATACATGACAAAAAGCACACATTGTGTACCTTTTGTGTGCCAGGCACTGAAGATACAAAGTCAATGAAACACACAAAAGCTAATAAAAAACTCAGAATGCTTAGATCTTTGACTTTCCATGATCAGGCTGGAGTTATGTAAAATAAAAGAGATAACTTTAGAGCACAGCTCCTTTGGAAACAGCCAGGGCTGTATTGTCTTAGTCTGTTTTGGAATGCTATTACAAAATATCACAATCCAGGTAACTTACAAACAATAGAAATTTATTTCTTACAGTTTTGGAGGCTGGAAAGTCTAAAAACAAGGTGCCAATAGATTTGGTATCTGGTGAGGGCCCATTTCCTGGCTCACAGAAGGCATTTTCTCACTGTGTCCTCACATTGTGGAAGGGGCAGGGGGTCTTTCTTAGGCTTCTTTTATAAGGTCCTTAATCCTGTTCACACTGATAATTAGGAATTTGTGGGAAGGCACAAACATTCAGGCCACAGCAGGCATTTATATGCAAATAAAGGAGTCAATTTCAATTTCTTTCTGATACTCGGCTTTGTGGGAGCTGGGAGATAACTCTCCAGGGGCAAGGATCTTTTCAAATGTTCTTTAAAAACATGGAGGAAAACACAAATGAACATTTATTGAGCATCTACTATTGCGTAGACAAATAGCTCACAAATGCTAGTGATAAAGATCACTAAAAGGCTTGTTAACAATACAGATTTCTGGGCTCCATAGCCAGGGGTTCTGACTCAGGAGGTCTAGGAATGTGGCCTAAGAACGTGTATTATAATATGAGTGGCCTGAGGACGGCATTATGAAAAAATAGATCTCGGTGGAGATGAGAAAGATGAATCTGAAGCAAATGTCTGCTATTTCTGGGCTCTATGAAGCTTGGCTGAGATCAACAAAATGTGGCTTTTCATTACAAACTAGATAGATGTCTGGTCTCAGACTTCTGTTTCTGGCACTATGGGGAAATGGGTACCCTGGGAACTCTCACTCTACAAAATGCCTCTAAATACTAGGTAAAATAGAACAAACACCACTTACTAGTCTTTTATATGAATATTTAGCTCTTCTCAGTATTGTGTAATACTAATGCAGCTTCCAACCTGATTACTGCTCCCAAGCCATTCTTATTTTAAAAATCTAGAGATTCTGGAACTACCCGTAGTAGGCCTTTTTGCCTGACTTGACTGACTTACTGACTGGCTTGGTTCTACCTCAGATGTTACGTCTGTCTGTCTCCCACACTCCTTCACTGAGCTTACATGGGTCTTGTTCTGGCATTAGTCAAAGAACAAACATAGGTTTGTCCGAAGAGAGTGGCTCCTGAGTCTGTAGGTTCCCACAGCTTAGTTATTTACTTTTTAAACTGTGTTCGCCCACATCCCTGCTACTTCTTTATGATTCTGTTTATTCCCAAACCTAGTTTCCTCATCCCCTCAGCTACCAGATGTCTGCTTTAGATGAAGATCAACTGTTAGAAATGACTACTGCCTCACCCCTAACTGGCTCTGCCATTGGATCCTACCATAGGTGGTTTTGCTGTGGTGTTCCCAGGCCGTCTCCTGAGTGACAGGTTCAATTCCATGTCTGCTCCTTTAACCAAAACTCTCCCCATCTGGGTCCCCAGCTAGTCTTAAGTTATCCACTCAAGTATGATGGAATCTCACCCTTTGAAGGTGTTTACCCTCTTAGAATTCAGACCAGTGGTATTTTCAAATGAATATGGTCTTTTTAAGATAACAGTAACAATCACATTTACTGAACATACAAAGAATACACTGAACACATATGGAGAGGTCCAGAATATGCCACTTCAAAATATGCTACTTTGGCATGAGGATTATTGTGAGCTAAAGGCAGCTGAGAATCAACACATGTAAGAAAGGTTCTCTGCCTTCCCCTTTTCTGCCTAAAAGCAGAGCATAAATTTCCCTTTGTGCAAGTGGCCTAAAATACCCCCAACCCCAGTCCCCACACCAGGATGAGGAGAGCAACTCTTATCACCACAGACAGAGAACTAGAGCTAAGTTTACATAACTGAACCTTACTAAAATAACTCTTATCTTCCATTAGTTTTCCCCCACATATTTCCTCGTCCTCTTCCCATAATTTATTGACCCTAGAAGCCCAAACCCTCCTTCCTTTTTCTAGTCACTTCTCCACAATTTCTCACCCTTTCTTAAAATTTTATAGCAGCCCTCAAGTCTAACATTCTTTGGGTTTTTACTTCTTTTCTGTGAAGCCTCTCTGCACATAAAAATATTATAAATATTGTATGTCTGTTTTATTAATCTTTTGTCAGTTAATTTACAGCCTACAGGTTTGAACTTAAGATGGCAGAGAAAAAGCTTTTCCCCATTATATGTATTGTGTATCAGTCAGGCACTGTGCTCAATATGGGCTAGATCTTATTTTAGCCATTCCTCACATAGCCATGTAAGGCATTTCTGCTATTAACTCCCATGGTTTTGAGACTCAGGAGCTTAACTGCTTTGCCTGAGATCAACAAGAAAGTAAACTGAAGAAAGTATCTCCAATAGAGGAGCTTTGGGTAATGGAGCACAAAGGGGCTATGTGAAGGAGAGAAAGGCCATACAATTATTGGTAAAATTGTAATTAAATGCATATTTATAAGTTCAATCTTGATTAGCGGCCTAGAGAATTGGGAAATTGGGAAAACAGAAGGGGACAATCAGTGTATTATTTAGAGTAATGTTAGTTGGAATAATACATCAACCCCAAAATATACATTGGGTTAAGACAAGCTTGT
Organism: Hylobates moloch; assembly: GCF_009828535.3. Lineage (NCBI taxonomy): Eukaryota > Metazoa > Chordata > Mammalia > Primates > Hylobatidae > Hylobates > Hylobates moloch. The sequence goes on along the minus strand of NW_026652290.1, from coordinate 36,099,559 downwards.
TTCCTGCTCATATTGCAGTTCTTAGTAGTTCAGGTCATTTGGGGAGCTTGGCTCCATGCAGCCTTTCAGGAAAGAACCTGGAGCCTCATCACACATGAGAAGTGTTTATAGACCACACAGTAATTGGTACCTATCACTTTCAGTCACATTCCATTGGCTAAAACTCAGTCATGTTGCCCCATCTAATTGTAAAGGAGACTGGGAGATACTGTCTAGGTGAGTATACAAAAGGCAGAATAGAACATGAAGTCTGGTGTGATGCCAGTAGTCTCGATCCTAGTCCATCATTCTGCTCTCCAAATATCCATTCATATCCTTATTTCCATCTCTGCTCACATTCTACTGGCTAAATGCAGTCATGTGACTACCAACAGTTGCAAGGAAGGCTGGGAAATGAAGTCTTTGTGTCTATGTTGAGTCAAGGCTTCTGGGAAGAAGATAGAGAAGATACCTTCTTCTCTCCCTAGAGGAGACAATTTAAGACCTATCCAGATACCACATCAAGTTTAAAGTCCAGGCTCTCCCGGTTATGTGCAGTATACTCCATCAGGTCTGAAGGTAGCTTTGTATGGTTTGACAAACTAAAAGACAAGTTATCCTCTTCCTACCCTGCCAGGCATCCTCCATTACACTCACTCCTAATGCTGAAGCAGGAATAAAATAACCACAACAAAAATGTCTCTATTGAAAAAGGGAATGAATGGTTTTGCACACACAGTAGTCGTTGGTCCGTAGCAATAATAAAATCCTTACAGGCAAGAATTGCAAGCCTCTGCCCTGGCATGGGGCAAAGTTCTTGATGCAATCCTGTTTCTCTGTAGCCTAGAAGGAACTTCCCTATCCATCAATTTTTGTGCTTCTGTCCTCTGGGAGGGCTTTCTTGTTCATTATTTTATGTGTTCACCTCAGAAGGGAACTTCAGAGTGTTAGAGAGGATTTCCTCTTAGGGACCATGAACTTTCACTGCCCACTTTGTGCTCATGTGAGTTTTGAGGAGCCAAGGTTGCAGTAAGACTCAAACCATTACAGGCATTTGTTTTTGTTTTCATTTTGTCCGGCCTTCTTGGCAAGGTAATTCTTTCAAACATCTGAAGGCTTCTGTCTAATCTGTGTGATTCCACTCTGTTCTGTGCAGGAACATAAGACTTTTCCTGGATGTAATTATAAAGTCTGAATTTATTTTCTTCCTGGACTCCATTATAGCCTCAATGTAATGGCAGCTGCTCTGAGGCCATTTGAACCACTGGTAAGGATAGGGGAGAAAAAGTCCCACCCTTGATCTGATACTTGCCACAGGACAAGCCACTTAACTGAGAAAATTTAATGGGTTATTATTGCTGGAAGCCTTTTTTAGTCTTTTTCCTAAAAATGTGTGGTCTAGCTATTTTCTGCTCCTTTTAACCCTGCTAGACCCTAAATTTATGCACATTCTCTATTCTCTCCTTTTTATTTTTTTTCTTACAAACTTGCCAGAATTTCCCAAATTCATCTCTTTCTTACATCATGTTAAATGCACCAGCAAGCAGCATTTTAGCTGGTTTCCCTCCTTTCCAAGTTGTGTTAAGCAACCATTTTACCAAAGTTTTTGTCTGACCTAACAGGGATGTGTATCACTGTAGAGCTCAGGCTGATGGAAGGTCTGTCATTTTCAAAGAGTGGCTTCCCAAGGTCACATGGCCGTTGTCACTTGGTTGCAGAAGGGGAAAGAACTTGGACATGCAATGTGGCAGGTTTGTAGAGGCTATGGGCGATATGGTGTGCACCATCTCTGCTCACATTCTATTGGCTAAACTCAGTCATGTGACTACTGACAGTTGCAAGGAAGGCTGGGAAATGAAGTCTTTGTATGTATCTTGAGTCAAGGCTCCTGGGAAACTACTCATGCCCAGTAACTTCCCACTCACTCTTGTAAAACCCGAGGCTGACTGCTTTTTAGCCCCAGGAACACATCCTTCTATTGGAGGATTCTCTCCATCCTTGCCCATTCCCCAATCTGAATATCTCATACTGACCTACTTGCTGGCCTCAGACATGTGAAACTCTATGAGAGCTCTGAACTTTCACAACCCAGATTACCAAAAGTTCCCATACAATCCCCTCCACCCAGCATTTTCCTTCCTCTAGGATGTAACACCTTGCAAATAAAGACAAACGTATGTTTTAGCCTCAGAATAAAATTATTTTGTACTCCGAAAGAAAAGAACCTGGATTTTGGAGAGCACTAACAATGCTGACCAGAATTAGAAAGAGAAGCTTGTTCTCAGCACTTTTGGGTAGGGCACAGGATATCAAAGAAGATATTTTTGATCTCCTGTAGCCTTGGAGTTTTGCTTTTGTTATTTTTCTTTGTGGGGTAAGGACTGGGAAGGGGAGGCTTTTCTCCGTCAAGGCTGTTCACATATATCCAGGTATTCCTCTCTGCCATTGAAGTACTGCCTGCAAGTAAAGCTTGGGGAATATAATACACTATCTGCTCACTCCTTTGGGAAAGGAACTATAGACTTGACATTTGGGCTCATGAAGTTTTTAATCTCAAATGTTGCCTTTTAGAAACTCCAGGATCAGTTGTCCATGTCACTATTATGCTAAGTCCCCCAGGAGCTGTGGCAGTATATTAACTCTTAACCTTCCCAGAGCTCCTTTCCACTGCCGCTAGCCAGGAAAGATATAAATCAAAATGTCAAGGCTTGATCCTGCATACACGTCCCATTAGCACCTGCATCATTCTTGATAAGCATTTAATTGAGCACAATAAATGGTTTAGCACTGAATCATGGCAGATTGTACACTTGGGGTCTCCTGTAAGGTATCTGGGGAGGGAAGGAACATGGGCAAGGCATGGGTTGTGGTTACAAGCCTGAAAGATCTTCAGTCACTTCTCAGTAATGTGCTAGAATCCACTGCCAGACTCTCACTTAAGGAGGAAACATCAAATTCAAATGGAGATTTGGGTGAATCATCTAGGCTTCTTTTGGTTGTAAGAATAAAGCTTCAGTAACAAAAAAAAATTAAATTGTGGCCTTTCCTTTAAATGCAAAATGTCTTTAATCAACAAAAAAATAAGGTTAGAAAAATGCATGACATGGACGTAGGCACATCTATTCATGCTCCATTGGCATCAGGAGTCCCATAACCAAAGTCCAAGGTCAATGAGGTGGAAATGGCAAGCCAATATTTTTTTGGCAGTTTATGGGAAGTTCCTTGATCCATGTATTCTAGTTACAGGCAAAAATGACAATACATATTGGTCTCTGGTCACACTGCTGTTAGCTTGTTGATGCTACAATTTGTAGTGATAAGGTGTATGGTAAAACCAGTGGATTCCATAGGTATAAGCTCATCACACACTTCCTGCATTATAAAATGGGTTACCTGGTCAGACTTGTCATATGGATGGATGAGGATGAGGCCTTCTAAAGGTCCAATAGAGGCACCAGCAGAGGTATTTCAGGCAGGGAATGTGAATCCATATTCAGAGGAAGTGATAATTCCAGTGAAGGCGCATACCTTCCTCTGCCCCTACCTCATAGGATGGGGGAGGGGGTCCAATGTATCCAACCAGCTGGCCAGCTCACTGCCAGAAAGAAAGCTGCTAAATTAGAGGGTTTGGTGTCACCCTCTGCTGTGGTCAGGGTCAACACTCAGCAGATGCTATGGCCAGGTTAGCATTGGTTGGTGAAAGCCCATATTGTTGAGCTCATACTTGACCATCAAACCTGCCAGTACGATCACCTCACATGCAAGTCTAGTGGGCCCACTTTGGGGAGGTGGCAAAAAGAGTGACTGATAGCCACTCATCAGGCTACCTTATTCTGCTGTTTGATAAGAGCCACCTCTACCATAGTTGAGAAGAATTTCCAACGGGCCCGTGTCCTCATGCTCTGTGACTTCGGAAAGTTCCATTCACTGTTTTCCCAGAGCATTGATTTTTCACTTCCAAGTCCCTGAACATCCTGTGATGCCATTGGGCATGACCTCTCACTTAATGTGGTTCCAAACCTCTGGCCCCTCTCCTTGCAGGTATAGTGAACAAACCTGGGAGGACCCCCCTTTCCACTGCCTTGAGGTCACTCCCCTGTGGTGCTGTAGAGCTGCAGCTGCTGGCTTTCAAAGATGCCAGCAGAACCATATGAAAATGAAGTCAAGGATTTTTTTTTTCTTCTTCTTCTTCAATCCCCTGGTCACTGGGAACTTCCTGTCGGGCCACAGGTGTGAGTTGAGGTAAAGGTATCAGTGCAAGAGGAGAGGTGCACAGAAGTTGAAGCCACTTGTTCAAGCAACTTACTTGTGCCTTTAAGCCCAATTTCCCACATAGGAGTTCAACTTGATGATGGACAGCAGCTACCATGCCCAGCTTTGTGGCTCAGTGACTTACAGCAGGGCTTCCCAATCCTTGGGCCATGGACTGGTACTGGTCCGTGGCCTGTTAGGAACCAGATCTCACAGCAGGAGACGAGTGGTGGGTGAGTGAGCATTATCACCTGAGCTCTGCCTCCTGTAAGATCAGCATCATCACTAAGTTCCCATAGGAGCAGGAACTCTATTGTGAACCATGCAAGCGAGGGATCTAGGTTGTGTGCTTCTTATGAGAATCTAATGCCTGATGATCTGAGGTGAAACAGTTTGATCCTGAAACCATCCTACCCCCTCTCAACCACTGTTTGTGGGAAAATTGTTTTCAACAAAACCAGTCGTTGGTGCCAAAAATGTTGGGGACCACTGACTTAGAGAAGATGCAGCTCTCAATGTGCATCTTGAGTTACGTAGATGCTACCAGGGCACAGAAGCAAGTTAGGAGCTATTTCTTAAAAGGAGAGGAGTTATATGAAGGAGTGGATGATCTTATTCCAAAATTTTAAGGGATTTTCCACACATAATCTGCTATCAGGGCCTGCTATGTAAGGCATCTTGCCCAGTAGGCTAGATCAGCTACAGAGCCTTCTGTAACTATGGCACCCATTCAAATCTGTCAACCTGACGGGTAACTCAGGAAACAGGTTGGAGCAGTATGGTCAAATAGAGATTTAACCAGGAATCTATTTCAGAATCTATTTCTATATGTAATCCTCAGGTTACACTCAATGTAAACCAATAAAATTTTGCAATTATTTTGTTGCATATTATATTAGTCCATTCTCACACTGCTATAAAGAACTATATGAGACTGAGTAATTCATAAAGCAAAGAGGTTTAATTGACTCACAGTTCCACACACTGCACAGGAAGCATGGCTGGAGAAACCTCAGGAAACTTACAATCATGGTGGTAAGTTGAAGGGGAAGCAAGCACATTTTCACATGGTGGCAGGAGACAGAGTGAAGAGGGGAGGGCTACACACTTAAACAACCAGATGTCATGGGAACTCACTCACTATCATGAGAACAGCAAGGGGGAAATCCACCCCCACCATCCAATCACCTCCCAACTGGTCCCTCTCCCAACATTGGGAATTGCAATTTGACATGAGATTTGGGTGGGGACACGGAGCCAAACCATATCATATATAGAATCTCTTTTGAGATCACATTTTATACCTCTCCCCTTATGGTTCACAGTGAATCCATAGCTGTTATTAGACTCTAATTACAGATGTGAAAGTATTGAGAGTTAGTGAGGTGGGTCTGAGGGAGAATCATCACTCATTGCAAGCTAACTACTTCAGATGCAGTTATTACACAGTCTTCAAGTAAGAGGAGGCTCACCTACTCTGCTTGGGGAGAAAGGGCTACTCTGGCAGGTGAGGCTTGCTGGACATGGGATTCAAGTTCCTCAGAATGATAGGAATAGGATCATACTGATCCCATTCTAATCTCAGGGATGTTTTTTCCTGATTAACGCTTTAACTTTATGTAAGATACCATACAACAACGCAATTTCAATTTGTATTATAATTTAGCTACTCTCAGGATTCAATTTTAGCCTGGTTAGTTTCCCTGAGTCCTGGTTGTTCGGCTATGAGAAATAAGGGATTTCTTGAGGACAGCCATAGAACCTCTGTATGCATGCCTTAAGATGAGAATTTAAAGTGACAAGCGTGTCACTGCCTTTTCCCCAAATCTTTGGTTCAGTGAGAAATAACCATTAAGCCCCACATTAAACCTTGGACTCTTCATTTCCATCAGAACATTCCATGTAGCGGCTGCTCAATTTCCCATATTTGGCCTTCTATAGGCACTTGGTTCCAGGCAACTTACTGCATTTGAGAACTTCAATGGCTTTGCCACAACATGTCATGGGTGGTAAACATCCCATTTTCCACTGGCAATAAGGTCTCCACTACGTTCATATTTGGTCAGATCTGAGGAATCCTCTGGTAAGAAAAACTGTATCCTTCAACATTCAGATAAGGAACAGAAGCCATGCTATGCTCTCCAGGTTTAGAGGTTTTAATGTAAGGAAATAGTGGCTTGCACAAACAGCTGGAAGAACTGTGAGAGAAGGTTGGGGAAGCTGCCACCAGCGATCTCCAGCTGGCACACCCGAGGGTGGATCTTAAGTGCACCCCAGGAAGCCCCCATAATTCTCCAGAACTTCTAGCAAGCTCCTGCCATTCTCTCCGTAGAAGCAATGAAGTAGGGGGGTCTCCAGAAGTTGCTGGGAAGCCGCTGTGAATCACGCATCTGCTCACACCTTTGCCCCCAGTTGCCTCTAGAAACGCATGGCCCTTCACTCTCTTTTATCTTTGAAATCTCCTCTGAGTGCCTCTGATTGACAGTCTTACCCAGACCCACATGGAGTGAGGCTTCTGGGGAGAAGGGGTGCACAGCTTCTTTACTGCAGAGTAGAGGGGACCCCAGGGTGCAGCATTGGCAATAGCTAGTCAACTGCAGACTGTCGTGTGTGAGAGCATCTCTCTGCTTTTCTATGGGTGGGGAATCTTGCTCCCAATTTGGATAAAGTCATGGGAAAATGGAAATACAGTGACTTGGGCAAGGAGCAACTGGCTTGCAGCAGAAGAACTGAGAGCTCACACTCAAGTGTGGTGAGCTGCTCTACAGCCACAGATCATCCCGTCCTGACGCATGTCCCTTTTCCAGGGTCATTTTGCCACTTTCTCCCTTTTACCCTCTTAGGGCTCTACCTCGAGGTCTGCTGGAAGGGAGCCACTCTGGCTCACTGAAGACTGGGCGGCTCCATGGAGGAGAAAGGAGGGAACCCAGGCGATGGCCAATGCCATCTGTTGGACATGTGAATGTGACCATCTTGAACCGTCCAGCCCGGCTGCGTTTCCAGCTGAACATAGCTCCTGGAATGTGCCAGGAGAAGCAAGCAGAGAAACCGCCCTGCAAAACCTTGGAAGCATGAGGAATGACACATCATTCTTGTTTTGAGCCACTATGGTCTGTTGTGCCGCAAGATAACCAATACACCACAGTGGGAAAGCTCCAGTACAGTGCAAAACTGGAAAGAAGAGAATGCAGATGGTAGCTGTACTGTTTACAACGCTCCCTCTGTTTGCTAGCTTCATTTTGTTTAGTGAGTGTGCAGATTCTGACAAGGATCATTTAGACATGTTTGACCCCATCCCTGGAGCCATGAATCGGAGACCTCTTGACAGCAGGCACCGATCCTTTATATGGAAAAAACAAAACAAAACAAAACAGAACGAAACAAAACAAACAAAAAAACACAGGATGAGAAAAAATGTTGAAAAACATATTTACCTATATTTCCCATTTAATGAAAAAAGATTCCTGCAGTTTTGTTTAGAGAGCTTTGAAAACAAATCATCACCACAAAGACTTGGTTTTATTTCACTTTTAAAATTTAAGCAGATGAAACTTCCCTGAAAAAGCAACCATCTGCAACGTCTAGCCTTCATCAGTGTTCTCCTCTATTAATTATTTAGTTATACTGGACTGGGGAGATCAAAATATAATAATAATAATACCACCAACAATTCATATTCACTAGGTGTCAGACTGTGTTAAATAATTTACATGCTGTGTCTAAATTAATAATTGCAATAATTCAATGAGTAGGTACTATCATTATCTCTATTTTACACATGAGGAAACCAAACTCAGAGAAAATAGGTAATATACACAAGGTCACATAGCTAGTTTGGGAGGCAGGGACTGACCCATGACTTCCAAATCAATAATGTGATCCCAGGTGCTTGCCCCAAGGGCTTGGATATAGATGCAATTCTGGTCACTGGGTGCTATGCAGCCTGTGTTGTTGTGGACATTTGGGGCTCTGGCCCTCATCACACTTGGATTAAAACAATGAATAAACAAAAATCAGGATGTGGATTTTCCTTCCTGATCACTCACAACATTTATCAGAGCCCAGTTTCTTTTCACTAGACCCAAAGTCTTCCCTAATATTTTTTAAACTTGCTTTTTAAAATTTGTGATTATATTTACTGTCCTTTTAAAAATGTGTGTAATATAAGGTATTAGGACAAGACAGAAAGTACCTTTTTTCCCCACTGCCCAAAGATAATTATTTTGGCATCTTTAAAGATTTTGGCGTCTTTAAAGATTTTTTTTTGTTTGTTTGTTTTGAGACGGAGTCTAGCTCTGTCGCCCAGGCTGGAGTGCAGTGGCCCGAGCTCGGCTCACTGCAACCTCTGCCTCCTGGGTTCAAGCGATTCTCCTGCCTCAGCATCCTGAGTAGCTGGGACTATAGGTGCCTGCCACCACACCTGGCTAATGTTTGTATTTTTAGTAGAGACAGGTTCCACCATGTCGCCCAGGCTGGTCTCGAACTTCTGACCCTAGGTGATCTGCCTGTCTTGGCCTCCCAAAGTGCTGGGATTACAGACATGAGCCACTGCACCTGGCCATCTTTAAAGATTTTTAAGTCATAGAAGTATATAGGTATGACTCATATACATATATCTGTGTATTAATTTGTAAGAAATATGTGTCTACATGAATAAGAAAGAGATTACAACATAGATACAGTTTTCTATCCTACTTGTTTCCCTTAGCATTACATCATATTAGTTCCTGCATCATGCACTTTTGTTTAGACATGGCTTTAATGGCTGCATGAAACTCCCCAAGGCTTTGTTGCAGTCGATGTTTTCTCTGAGTTAGGACATAAAAGAGCTCGAGTCTAAGACAATCTTCCTGGAAATCCCATTCATGGTCGATGTCCCCATGTTTTTGACATAGGCAAGCCCCCATCTTTATACCTGTATTCACTTTGTTTCTTATGCAAAGAAGTGGGGGGTGAACATGTTACAGACTTTGAGCAAAAAGACCTGGGCTCATATCCTGCCCTGCCACAGTGACCTTGATCAAGGAGGGGAGCCTCCTAGAGCCTCTATTTCCTTGTATATCAAATGGGGGTGATGATATCTATCTTCCAAGGATGTTGTGGGAATTAATCAGGTAATGTTGGTGCAGCATCTGCTACATAGTGGGTGTTCAGTCTCAACATGTATGTTATTTTCTACTTTCCAGGCTTATTTTCCTTGGGGAAGGGAGACAGAGGCTAATTCTTGAAAGCTAATTATTTGTCTCATATTGTCCATTAAGTATGGCTGTTTAGTATGTCTGGTGGCTAATAGGGCTTTGTGGCAGGCTCCTTTTAACAGTTGATAACACAGTAATAGCACAACAAAGGGATCAAGGGCTACGGAGCCAGTTACCTGGATTGGCTCTGCCCCTTACCAGCTCTGACCTAGGTTATTTCTCCATGTCTCAGTTTTCTCATTTGTCAAATGCAAAATCAATGGTACTTCGTCTATAAGATTAAATACATTATTTCATGTGGTGTGATATGGCAGGATATTGGGCAGAATGAAGTGCTTAATAAATATTAGCTCTTACTATTCAACGTCATCTTCCAAATCCAGTAATATACACAAGGTCACATAGCTAGCATGTGATTGATTTCAGCACAGTGGGCAGAAGTCCTGCATACCATCCCAGGCTAGGCCTGAAAGTGTCCATGAGGTCCTGCAGCTCTCTCCCCATCTGATGGCTCATGCAGAGGCTGCAGTGGGGGGCGCTGCAGTCCTCAGGCAGGGGGAAGAGCCTCAAGGTGTAGAACCTGTATCTGGATTCCCCATGTAGAAGGATGTTGGCCAAACACCCTACTGAACTATCATGGATGCACAACCCAAATCTTATATTTGGGAGTTGTTACAACAACAACTTGCTTTATTAATATAGCAATCATTTCCTAATTTGCAGGGGTAAAAACTATGATAATTGCTAAATTTTTCTCAATGTATAGTATACCGTCCATATTTTTCTCTTAAACAGTTGGCCCCTACTGTTGTCTGCTAATGATGCCAGCAAATGACAAAACTATTAAGTCACAAATGAAGATAAATTGTAAATTCGAGGAATAAATTATCATTCTTAGCTCAGAATTTGCTGTGTTGATCTTCAGGCATATTCATGGTTATAATTACAGAATGTATCAGTAGCTTAGAAGAAAATCCTGGAAACAGTTGTGGAGTGCTCTTTAAAAGTGGCGCATTGCCATTGCTTCTGATGGTGCAGAAGACAATTTGGGATAGAAAAAAATCATAGAAATTGGCCGGGCAGGGTGTCTCACGCCTATAATCCCAGCACTTTGGGAGGCCGAGGTAGGTGGATCACTTGAGGTCAAGAGTTCAAGACCAGCCTGACCAACATGGTGAAACCCCGTTTCTACTAAAAATACAGAATTAGCCAGGCGTGGTGGTGCAAGCCTGTAATCCTAGCTACTCAGGAGGCTGAGGCAGGAGAATCGCTTGAACCCGGGAGGCGGAGGTTATACCGAGCCAAGATTGCACCATTGCCCTCCAGCCTGGGCAACAAGAGTGAAACTCTGTCTCAAAAAAAAAAGAAAAAAAGAAAAAAAGAAAAATCATAGAAATTAATGACTCATTCTAAAAGTGATTCAGAAGAGAACTACTGTTTAAGTATAAATGTTTTAAGAATAATTTAAATGATCAGTTTCACACATATTGCGCTTTCCTTTATATCCCTTGGTGATATGTAATGAAAAATCTATGCCTAAATAAGTCTAAAATGCTTTTTTGACAAAGTTCGAAGTTACTATTGTTTACTGGAAATATATTGTGAGCAGACGATGTTAAATCTTCTGGTAAGCATGTTCAAAGACATAAAAAGGAACATCAGGCCGGGCGCGGTGGCTCACACCTGTAATCCCAGCACTTTGGGAGGCCGAGGTGGGTGGATCACGAGGTCAGGAGATCGAGACCATCCTGGCTAACATGGTAAAACCCTGTCTCTACTAAAAATACAAAAAAATTAGCCGGGCATGGTAGCGGGTGCCTGTAGTCCCAGCTACTCTGGAGGCTGAGGCAGAAGAATGGCGTGAACCCAGGAGGCGGAGCTTGCAGTGAGCTGAGATCGCGCCACTGCACTCCAGCCTGGGGGAGAGCGAGACTAAAAAAAAAAGGAACATCAAAATTAATCTCAGTAACATGTTTTTATTTGAAGAAATATATTGAAAATATCAGTTCAACATGTACTCAATATAACAAAGTTATTGAGGTATTTTACATTCACCTTTTCATACTAAGTCTTGAAAGTCCAGCCTGTATTTTCCACTTCACACCTAATTCAGGACTGGCCACATTTCAACTATGCCAAATTCACATGTGGCTCATGACTACTGTGCTTCACAGTGCACACCTAAGTGGGACAGGAGACTCATGTTCTAGTTTGATTACGTTTTTCTTTGTCCTGGGGTGCAAAAGAATGGTGCATTTTATACTTAGTGATGTCTTAGATTAGATGAAATAGGGTAGTTTTTACCTTGCATTGAAAAGGGGATTGAAGGTAAGAAATAAATTTAGTTAGGGAAAAATATTTGTTTCTCATACATACCTACTATGTAGTTTTTAGAAGAAAGTTGTCTGAGAATGCAATTGCTTGCACAATATTCCTAAAAATGAGTTCTGTGAGTCACCATCACTGCTGGCTCTTCCTCTACTTGGGCCCACGTGGTGGCTGACGTCCCTGAATATCTTCTTCTAGGTTTTCTAGCACCCTCCTCGGCTCTCCCATACCCTCTTTAACCTCTTCATGCCAGCATTGTTTTAAAAACTAAAGGGCATGTTGCTGTTTCTATCTCCTTTTTTTCCCGTCCTTGAGATGATAAGCCAGCAATAACAAGAGAAGACATATTTTCCAAAGTCATTGATTTTTCTTTTGCTTTGACTTTTCTGATCAGTTTCTCAGGGGGTTCCTCATTCTTAAGTACTGCTTTTTTCTCCAGCATGATACAATGAGCTAGGAGAGTGGCTGGGCATAGAGCTTGTGGAATGTCAATCCTTCCTGGCTGCTTTCTCTACACCACATCCGAGGCACTCTTTATATTGGGCTGTGACAATTATAGAGGCTGCCTTCTTATAACAAAGTAATTGTACTTGACTGACACATACAGTTCAGAAAGATTCCGGGGCTCTGGGGATTTAGAGGACTGGAAAAGCCTCTGGAAAAGCCCCAATGTTAGTCTCCATACATTTGAAAGCACAGTTTCTCACAATATTCAAAAGGCAATGGTCCTCTGTAGAATTTTGGAGTGTTAGGGCAGCATCCCAGCGCAAGGCTGCTGTTAGAAGACTAACACAATGCTTCTGACCAAAGGCTTTGAAGCCAGTCAGAGACTGCATGCCTGGCTCTGTCATTTCCTGGCTGTATGTCACAGGCTGACACCTAACTGCTCTGACTTCAACTTTCCTGGACTAATATAATACTATTTTAGAAGATGGTCTTATGAGGATTACATGTACATCATCTACCACAAGACCAGCCTAAAGAGTTTTCCACAGATTGTATTCATGATCGGGGGCCAGCAGCAAACTGTTTCTGTAAAAGGCCAGGTAGGCATGGTGGCTGCAAAGTCTCTGTTGCAACTACTCAACTCTACCCTTGTAGGGTGAAAGCAACCATAGCCATGTGAATGAATGAGCATGGCTGTGTTCCAATATAACTTTATTTACAAAAGTAGGCTGTGAGCCAGCCCGTGCTCTAGGCAATGAGGGGCTTACAGAGATCTAGTGCAGGAGGACTTCTCCCTGCCACATTTTGTGCACCAGGGTCTCTGGAACATAGCACTTCAGTGCACTCAGTGCGGTTGACTGGGTATGCCTTAGGTTGTGAGGTAGTTCTGTTTCTGAGTTGATGAGTTTGATATACAAATGGCATCTGGGACCCCTGGACTTACTTTTCGCTCCCTCTCACTTTAGCCTTCTCTCTCTCCACCCTGCTGTTCACTTCACCTCCTTCCCCTAACTCCTGCTGTCTCTGAGTGCAACGTATCTTACACTATTCCTTTCTCTTCCTCTGAATCCTCCCAGCAGCATCTAGCGCTAATGGACATCAAGTCTCCTGTGTGTGCCCCTCAGAGTCCCTGGGGTTTGCGCATGCCTGGCTTCTCCAAGAGCTTGGAACAGTATCCTTCCAGTGATCCACTCCAGCCCTTCCCGATCAGGGCTGGTGCCGCCATGTCTACCTTTTAATTAGCTGGAAGAAAGTGGTCATCTTGTGGGGAAAGAAATACAACAACAGCACGAAGGTGGTGAGAGTCCTCTCTGAGTCAGCACAGCTGTTTGAGGTGATGGATGACTGAATTTCCTACCTGCTCACATTGTCCTCACATCAAAAACCCCAAAGACTTCCTTGATTTGAGGATTTCCTCACATTCTAAACAGAAAGCGCAAATGACCGAGAATTTCTTTCCAGGAGCCTAATTAACTGATTTTCCCTTCACATCACAAGTATGAAAATACCAAGGCCAATTTGACACTGTGGTGCATTGTAGGTGACTCAGCTGTCTTTAGACTTTCCTCGAATAACTTATTTATGTTTTCCAAGACTTAATGCCCTGTCAAGCTGAGGAAGAGTCTCCCAAAGCCATGCATTCATCAAAATCTTGGGTTATTAAGTCAACATCAAGATTTGCTAGCCTAAATATGCCTTTTCCACTTGATTTCGCCACTTTCATTCTCCGGCATGTGGCAATTAATCCCTGGAAGAAAAAAAGCTGCCCACCTGTGGTTTCGGACCCAGGCTGCGTCCATATTCATGGCTGAAGGCCTGCTGCTGTTCCTTCTGTTGCCACTCAGTCTTCTAATTAGATTTCAGCTTTGCCATTTGTTTTCCTAGGGATGGATTATTTTGCCACTTGCTTATTTGTATGTGTAACTTCTACGAATTAAAACAAGAAACTTCTAGACAAATGAAAACATGTTTTATTTACAAGAAAAAAGTCTGTACATTGTGTATACATAAAAATATACAAAACCAAAATAGAAAATATCAAAGTGTTAAAATGTGTACAAACACTTTTAAAATGTGACTCCTGGAAAACTTCAAGTCTTAATTAGTTTGAAGAGTACACATTTCATTTTAAAAATTATCATACAAAAGAATTCCCAAAGCTGTTAAAAAAGTTCACTGGTTTCCACCGGAAGAATTGTCTAAGTATTTCATCTAGAGTAAAACAGGATTTGTTATAAAGGTTAGATTTTAACACCACCAATGCAATTTCTTTGTTTCAAATCTACCTAGCAAGAAGACTATTTTCCATAGAACCAGTAAATGTTTCTTCTAATCTTTGAAAGCCATGAGCTATAGCTAAGCTTTCCTTCAAAGTTCAGTGTTAAATCAGGCTTCTGACTAGGATAAAATATTAAGGTAGTGTTCTACCTTCATAGTGCCTTTTAAATAATTCTGTCAGACCATTTTAACATAGCCAAGATGTGCAGAGTATGAGTGTGTGGGAAGCGGTTGGCGGAGGACTGAATTTTTTTTTCTTTTAACAGAAGGACATATAACATTTGCTTCATTCTCTCAAAATATTAGTGGTTACATAATTAAAATAAAATTTATTGTAAAGGTTTCAGTCAAAAATATTGACGAAAAAGCAATATAAAACCAAACATGTGTGTAGATATGTATATACACAATTATATAACTATATCTACTACATGTACACTTTTTATACTAAGAACTAGATCAATGTCTTTAATTCTTTAAATGTCATTAGCTCAAGTTTGAACAGAAACATATTAGATTATTTTTTTTTTAACCAAAAGGCTTCATTCATTTAATAAAGCAAGAACTTACATTTTATTTCCTTGAACAGACAGAGAAATACCTTTCATTTATCAAGTGTGTAAATAATGCCCATGTGACAGAAACATGCATAATAATCTCATAAGAGAATATCCAGAGTATAAAAGACAAGTTGAAACTCAGGGACATTTTACCTAAGCAATTAATTTCCAGATGGAGTTGCCTTGATCAGTCACGTAACCAGTGGGTAAGAGTTCTAAACTATCAGAAAGTCAGAAATCGAAACAGACAATACAATAGAACATACTTGGAAGCTACCTGGTCAATAGGTTCACCCATGTCTCTCTGATAATTCCCCTGGTCCCACCTCACTCCCTTTCTCTGTTTCTTGCCACAGCTAAGCAGAAATTCAACCAAGTAACTGACCACATGTACTGTGTGTTGATCTATAAGAAAAACTGGAGAGAGAACTTGAATCATGGCATTTGTGCGTATGAAATTCTTCTATCACATACTGGCACTCAGATATCTAAGACCGATCCCACTTAATGCGCCCAAACGGGACCTACCTAATTAATTCAGGAGATGTGTTACTGCTCAGAAGAGTCAATCAGCAGCATAAGTATGATCTGCCCCAGCAGAATGAACTGGCTCATACACATGTAAGAGAGTGACCCAGCTACTTTGATTTCCTAATTTTGAAAATGCTAATGATTATTTTAGCATTTCTTTTTTTGCAGATGCTATGGCTACAATGACTGAGGACTACTGGAGAGTCCAGGATTGATTAAGTGTCTGGCTGAGAGACCAAGAGGACCAGACACATGGGAAGTGCTGTTTCTCAAAGCTCTGTCTTCAGGCAGACAAGGAAAGACCTGGTCATTCAAAGATGTATAAAAGCCCTCCCTTGCCTATTTTAATGCACAAGCCTGATGCTTACATGCAACTTTTAATTGACCATCCCTTGGTCCTGAGCACAAAGTTTTCTGTAAAAGCAGCTCTATAAGGACATAGTGGGAAAGGTCAACTCCCCCTGGGACGAGCATTGGTATTCCATGAGAAGACCAGGTCTGTTAAAGGTTACCCGAAAGTTTGTTTCTTTGTGATAACAACAACAACAACAACAACAACAACAACAACAACAACAACAACGGGTGGAGTTATCTTGAAATACAAAAGAATGTTTGTTGGTCCTGAGAGT
The DNA here is from genome assembly GCF_009828535.3 of Hylobates moloch. Lineage (NCBI taxonomy): Eukaryota > Metazoa > Chordata > Mammalia > Primates > Hylobatidae > Hylobates > Hylobates moloch. Next base: position 36,083,359 of record NW_026652290.1, on the reverse strand, counting down.
GAAAAAAGGAATCCTTAACAGCTTCAGCTTGCACCAAGAGGATTTTTTTTAATCAGCTTCCCTTCATAAGAGAGGATGGAGGATTTTGGAAGAGACAGAACCTGGGAGAAATTCAGTGAGCTGCCACTTATTGTTAACTACTCCACAGAAGAACTGTGTGTTTATTGGAATTCAGTAAATGTGGCATGTAAGGATTTAGTCAATGTCTGGCAAAATACTGCCACTTAGGACCCATTTGGCTAATACTAGAAGTAGTCATCACGTTAACTATAACTGCCTAACATTTTCTTAGAAGCTAAATAACTTAAACTTTTATAGAAGAATTCCCAGTCAGTACTATATGAATATGTGTATTACATTTATTGACTGTTGAACAGACCCTGATTCCCAAGAATCTTTAAGGCCATAATAAATGCAAAAATTGTAATTAAATTTCCTTTGTACTCTTCAGTCTTTCTTGTAACCACAATGAAACTGAAAGTACTATTTTAAAAGTACAATGATTACAACAAAATTCTATTTAAAAATCTTTAAAGTGTGGGATTCTGAGGCTTTTGAACTTGAATATTTACACTGACCCCAATAAATTCTCCTCTAAGCAAGTTCTCATGTCAGCCAAGGGGGATTGTGCTGGATAGTAAGGATGCCTACAAGTAAATCCACTTGCAAAACTATAAAAGGAGCTTCAATAGTCAGGGGCATTTAATGGCCTGGAAGGTCTAGAAAGATCCAAGGATGGTAGGGGGTAATAATCATCCACCAGAGCCACCTCACCCACATTCCAGAGTTGCTGAACTTATTACACACATGTAAACATAAGGACAAAACCAAGTTCTTTTAAGAAATTGGAAAGGAACGGCCAGGCTCGGTGGCTCACTGCCTGTAATCCCATCACTTTGGGAGGCTGAGGTGGGCGGATCACGAGGTCAGGAGATCGAGACCATCCTGGCTAACATGGTGAAACCCCGTCTCTACTAAAAATACAAAAAATTAGCCGGGTGTGGTGGCAGGTGCCTGTAGTCCCAGCTACTCGGGAGGCTGAGGCAGGAGAATGGCGTGAACCCGGGAGGCGGAGCTGGCAGTGAACTGAGATCACGCCACTGCACTCCAGCCTGGGCGACAGAGTGAGACTCTGTCTCAAAAAAAAAAAAAAAAAAGAAATTAGAAAGGAACATGGCTTAACCATGTCTATTTAGGCATAAGTTAATATATAGGACAAAGTTACCTATCCTTTCTCATTGACTTAATAGCAAAACTCTCAAAATGGGCTTTTATTGGATATTATTGTGATTAAAACTTTCCAATTTCTCCTTCACTATTATAACAAGCTATAGGAGATGTCTTGTTATCCAGCTCCATATCTCCTGAATAGACTAACCAAACAGAAGCCTTCAGTCTCTGTAAGCCATTCTTGCTCAAGAAAGTAGTCTCGAGAACAGTCTAGAAGAAACCAATCCTGAAACAAAGAAAACTTTTCCACTAAACTCTCCTGACATTCATACACTTTGCAAGGGAGAACGCATTTAATTAAGCTGCTATTGTCATTGCAACAAGTCTTAACTGTACCATGGAGATATGTTTTGGTTATACATTGAAATAATAGCATGTTTAATTAAGGTATTACAAAATGTTTCTGTTTCACTATATTCATAGCAAAAATTTTTCAATGTATCAGTGACAGTTGAGATTAAAAAAAAATCAACCCTGAATATAGCTAACATATTGGGATGAAAATTTCCCTCTAGCTGCCTTTCCCTCTGAAGCATCTATATATTTTCCTTGTTAATAAGCAATGCTTTCATATAAATTATTTAATTATATGGCTTTGTCATGCTGCTGACGTAAAACACATCTGTGAAAGCAAGGACTGGATTCCTAAATGTCTGTAGAAAGATTTAGTGAAGATTCAGTGCTCATCACTGTGGAGTTCCCACTGGCTGATAAAAACCTGCAAGAAACCTGTAAAATAAAGACAGGTGTGCATCCCTAGAAGCACAGGGTGATGACTCTGAAATCTTTCCTTCTAGTTTGGAAGGAGCAAGGTGTCGCCTGTCTTCCCCAGCACAGCTGTGCCAATTGTCAAGTGTGTTACTGACTATGCAAAAGCTGCAGGGTACATCTGCAGGTGAGGAGGTACAAGGCAGAAAAGCCAGAACCGGGGAGTGTCCAGGGGCACCTGCAGCCCTGTGATTCTAGTTACTTGCCAGTGATGTGCCTCCTGGTGGATGTGATACTAATGCTCCTGGTTGAAATACTGCAGGTAAACAAAGGGCCTCCTCTCTGGTGCTATACGGAATTTGGCTTTTTCTTGGACCCTTCAACATGGATGTTTTCTGGTTTTAGAACTCGGTCTTGATGCACAGAAAGCAAAGCATTCAGTGGGCAATGGGAGGCAGAGGTGAAGAACGCAACGGTTGGAAACACGAGCCTTTGCCAGGATGTGCTGGGAATTTTTGCTGTTAAACACATCTGAGTGATAATTTCAATGTCTGTCATAAAACCTGGGATATTTAATGATGAATGCATGTATAACTGACACACTCGATGCTGTAAATGATGTCCCTCAATTTGAATGTTTCTAAACATAAACCACTTCATATGGTCAGGAACATCACCAAAACCTGTCATTGAAACCAACCCTGATGAGGGGTACTCATGGCAGAAGAATAAGTTGTTAACATTTCTGGACGTATCATACCCATGGTCATACACGTGTTTTCTTTCTAGCTATCCTTTGTTTTGCATCTTTCTTGAGCCTTATTTTTTAAAAAATCCGTTTCTATGTTCAAAGCAGTAATACATACTCAATGGCTTAGAAAGAGAAGAATTCTCATGACCACCACTAAATTACAGTTTAAAGATTCAAAACTACATTGTCTAAAATCTATCTTCAAGTATTCTTTTGTGACTTTGAGTACAACAGTAGTACCTTATTGCACATTGATTCCCAAGAAACCCTTTTTAAGAGTGTGGAATGACTGGACTTGGTGCAGGGCAGTGCACTGCCTGGAAGCCGGGCAGAACCACCTTGCCCTTGCGATGCAAATCCCCCTGCGTGCCCGTGTTCAGGCGCTGCACCAGGAGCTTCTCATAGAGTAGTGGGTGGTACGCCCCGAGGGTGCAGGCTGCGTCGTAGTACAGCTCGTGGTAGTGGCACAGCTCCGTCTGCCGCACGGATGGGATATATTCATACACGTGCACCTCTCTGCACATGGACATCATGATGAGGATTCCTGACATGAAAACCAAAAATTAGAACCTAATGAACGACTTCACATGAGAGGGATGAGTTTTTTGGGGGAGCGGTGGTGGTGATGGGATATGACTGTGGCAAGAGACACTTGCTTTGCACTCACTTTTTTGTTATTGTTGCATTTGCAATGTTATAACTTCCATTAAGTGGTGTGTATGCAGTTCATGGAGTATGGGGGCATATTAAAACGTAATACTATATATATATATCTAGTCACTCATTCAATTTATCACTGTGGGCCTGGTAAGGGGAGATGAAAAGAAGTCAGTGAACTTAAGGGAACCACACTCTAGTGAAGGACAGATTTGCAACTCCCAAATTAGAGTCTCCTGCATCACATTCTATACACATGTCCCACCTGGTTTGCAATGGTGGGACTGTAATGTTCCAAAGAAACAAATGCTATAAAACCTAAATTATAAAATAGTTGCTTGATTATAAATTGACTATAATACAGTTGTTTGAAAAGTTGTAACATAAAATTGTACAATGGATCAGCTCTTATAAAATACTATAGTTGTCTGAATGGAAAGAAATGGAGTTAGAGGGACAGAGTTTAAGATTCATATTAACAAAATTATTTTTCTCACTGCACTATCAGTGTTAAAGTTTTAATTTTTTAATGTTTCAAATAATCAGCTATAATAGCTAATCATCACTGAGTACATTTTATTCATTTTTTAATTTTTTTTTTGAGATGAGTCTCACTGTGTCGCTCAAGCTGGAGTGCAGTGGCGCGATCTCCACTCACTGCAAGCTCTGCCTCCTGGATTCACGCCATTCTCCTGCCTCAGCCTCCCGAGTAGCTGGGACTACAGGCACCCACCACCGTGCCCGGCTAATATTTTGTATTTTTAGTAGAGACAGGGTTTCACTGTGTTAGCCAGGATGGTCTCGATCTCCTGACCTCATGATCCCCCCACCTCAGCCTCTCAAAGTGCTGGGATTACAGGCATGAGCCACTGCGCCTAGCCTGAGTACATTTTATTCTTGATCTAGACTAATGGCTTTCTTTCTTTTCTTAACACCACCATGCCACTATTAACTTGAAAGTTAAAAAAAAAAGGCTTATCTCTTTTCTGAAAGGGATATCCCTTGTTATAAAAAACATAAAGCAGCACAGTTATTCTTGTTATAGCCAATATTTATCTGAAGATGACAGTAATATTCCCTAATTACTCAACCATGTGTGCAACACAAAAATCCCATACCAGAGGAGTCCTGTGTAAGGAACACTGGCAGAGAAGAGAGAAGGGGCCTAATTTTGCCGAGGGAATCTGGAAAGGCTGCCCAAAGGTGGAGAAGTGTGAAGCTCAAGGGGCTGCCTGGTGGACAAGGGGTAGAAGGAAACAGGAGAAGGGATACTGCTCCAGAGACAGCAAGGACAGCTTGTGTAGAAGATGTCAGATTCATGATATGGTATCATAGTTGTGAGTAAAACACACTCCTAACAAAGACAAGGGGATTGTGCACTTCAAATTCTATGCAGTCAAGTTGTTCTCAAGAGCGATGGTCAGAACCTCAAGTTACTGGGTCAATTACTCTTGTTTTTCTCCCAGGTCCTTCTACCAGTTTCCTTCCTTCTTCCATGGCTGCCTGGCTGCTGCCCCTCCCTTAGGTCAGCCTACAGCACTGTGATTCAGGCATTCGGGTGGTACCAACTGAGAAAAAGGAAGCAGTACCCCCCAGATGCTCGGAGTGTCTGCACCCATGGAGAAACATGAGTGCAGTGGTCAAAAGTCTGCCTCCTGATTAGTAATGACTGCTCTCAAATATTTTTTCTCCCCTGTATAAAATCATATACAAGGAATTCACATGGTGAATGACATCTGCCCATGGAGAATTAAATTCTTTTATTTCCGGTCACTTGCCGACATGGTGAAATCCCGTCTCTACTAAAAATACAAAAAACTAGCTGGGCATGGTGGCATGTGCCTGTAATATTAGCTACTTGAGAGACTGAGGCAGGAGAATCACTTGAGCCTGGGAGGCGGAGGATGCAGTGAGCCAAGATTGCACCACTGGACTCCCGCCTGGGCAACACAGCGAGACTTGGTCTCAAAACAAAACAAAACAACCCACAAACAAACCTAAACAAACAAGAAATGCTCTGGTGTGAATGTTCTCTGGTGGCTGAAGTTTTCCCAGAGCCTGTGTCTTTGGAGCTGAGGATGGCTTGATGTTTTCTAATCAGGGGCTACAGACCAAGTTGCTGTGCACTGCCCAGCATTGGGGGCTCCCCCTCTCCTGGGCATGACATCTGCTCTGCCAGCTCTGCACAAGGAACCACGTTGAAGGGGGTGGACTTCATCACGGGCATCATTAATCAATGTATTTATTACAACACTTTCCTTGCACATGGCAGGGGGGTGGCTTCAAGGGTGTCTTTTGTACAAAGTCACTGTATAACCTAGCAGTGGAACTGTCCCCAGAAACCACAGGTCTTTGGTACGTGGGCACTTCTACGAGCTAGTAACACAATGGCATCCGTAAGGACTGAAGTCAATTGTGTTTGAGTTGTGACCTTTGCAACTGTGGTTCTTAAACTGGATGGTTTTCAAAAGCCAATCTTATACTTAGGGGAGTATGTTAGCCATGCAGTTGGTCCTCCCCATAAAGCATTAGTCCTCAAAGTTCAGCATGGAAAAGAATGACACAGGCAGCTTGATCAAATGCAGGTTCCTGGGACTTGTCTTCATTTCCAGAAATTCAGGTTCTATTGGTTTGTGCTGGGGTCCAGGAATCTGAACTTTTAACAAGCATTCCCTTTAGGTGAAAGGCCAGTTAGAGAAAAGTTCCAACCTATCACAGACCAATGCTTTTGTAAAATACCATAATGAGGAACTATGAGAAAAATGATCAACTATTGGGATGCCATGGCTATGTGAAATTGCTGTAAGGTGTCTAAATCCTTCCAATTTCTACACTAATCTAGTGGTAGACCAGTAACACACGTTCCTGGACCAGTGCTGGTCTACTCTCCATGCTTTAAGGACCAGGTTGTTTTAACACACATATTTTTTGGAAACCGCTGAGGAATCCCTCAGTTGTCTCACAGGTAGCAAGACATTCTGCATGTTGACAGCTAATCTAGATTTGAACTGCTACCAAATCCAAGTAACTCTGGGGAGCTTCCCTATACATCCTTGCTATCCTCTTGGACTCAAAGAGCTATCAGATGCTTGAATCTGATTGTATTTCCAGAGAAAAATTTTACCCTTGCTGCTAGTTAACCGTTATATCTTAAATTATGTTATCTGCTAAATATACAATATAGATTTTGTCATAGACTATGCAAATAGTTATGCTTTCAATATATGTAAATAGGTACACTTTTAGTATTTTCTTATATAAGTACTCTATATTTAAAAAGAACTTCTTCAGCTTCAGAAATAGAGGGATTTGTCAGTTAGCTCATGGCAGGCCAAATTGAAAGCCAATAGATGCTATGAGAGTGGGTGTTTGTCCTGAGTTTTCTGCACAGTTCTTCCTGATCTTTGCCTATCAGATAGAGATTTAGCAACAATGATTTCTCCATCTTGTTTTGTAGTCTCATGAATTTGTGGCTTCCTGAAACTATGAACCATGGCTTGGAGCATCCTAAAATTAAAGTAACAGTAGAATCTACCCCAAGTGTTTAGGTGGCAGCCAGCTGCAGCCACTGATATGGAACTGCTATGGAGGCATCTTCAAAAAAAAAAAAAGGAAAAAATTAATTTAAAACTCACTGTGGAGTAGGGCGTGCAGTGGCTCACGCCTGTAATCCCAGTACTTTGGGAGGTCAAGGCAGGTGGATCACTCGAACCCAGGAGTTTGAGACCAGCCTGGACAACATGGTGAAACCCCGTCTCTACAAAAATATACAAAATATCAGCCAGGCACGGTGGCTTGCGCCTGTGGTCGCAGCTACTCAAGAGGCTGAGGTGGCAGGATCACCTTAGCCCAGAGGTTGAGGCTGCAGTGAGCCATGATTGTGCCACTGCACTCCAGCATGAGCGACAGAGTGGCATCCTGTCAAAATAAATAAATAAATAAAAAATAAAACTAGTAATAATAAAACTGTGTAATGTGCAAGGTAGACAAGGAGACTTATGGTGCCAAAGACGTAGAATATTCTTTAACATTTTAACGTTTTTTTTCAGGCAGCATGATCAATTCATTTAGCATATGCATACTTTGCCTTTTAATTTTCTTTAAGGCTGTTGTTATACCTAAATTTGAGTTTAGATTCAGATTCTGTCATATAATAAATAGTGAAAATTATTAGTATTAAATTTGATTCCATCTATACATCAATTTTCCTAAGAGTTAATAATAGTACTTAGCAATACACAAACACCTGAAGAATAAATTTCTTCGTACTTTGCAAAAAAGAACTAGGTAGATGTCAATGTTTAGGCATATACAATAATAGCTCTTACATGGTTCAGAATGGGGTATGTGGGGAGTAGATACTGCAGGCAGGCAGGACAGGGACAGGATTAGGGAAGAATAGAGTCTTTAAGTGCTGCTTGAGGCCTCCTCAATTAAATTCAACATCTATCAAGCTGACCACAGTACTAATCATTGGCAATTTAGAGCACCTTTCTTTAAAAACGTGACGAAATTAAATAAAACTAAAGATTTCACCTTTAAATTTAAAGACAGGTAGAAGGCCCATGACCATTCTTAGGATGTCTTGAAGAAAGTATCCTAAACATCATACTGAGAAAAATGTTTATGAACTACCAACAGATCTCTTCTGCAATGCCCCAATGCTGAGCCTTGTCATTCACCAATGACTACCAACAGCACACAGCTCTCAAAGGAACTCTTGAGTCACCACCATTAAGGTACTGTGTCAGTTCCCAACATCCCTAGGTTCAATGATTCAATAGGAAGACCCAGAATCTAGCACAGGGTTTTACTCACTATGATGATTTATACAAAATGATACAAAGCAAAATCAGCACAAGGAAGAAGTGCACAGGGTAAAAAGTCGAGGGGGAACCAGGTGCGAGCTTCAAGAATCCTCTCCCAGGGAGTGGCACAGGGACTGAATTCCCCCAGCAACGAGTTGTGACCACTGCTACGAACTGAATGTGTCTCCATTCCCACTCACAGGTTGAGATCCTTCCTAATCCTTAATGTGATGGTATTAGGAAGTGAGGCCTTGGGAAGTGATTAGGTCACATGAGTGGAGCCCTCATGAATGGGATTAGCGCCTTTGTAAGAAGAGATGTTGTGGAGATGATTTCTCTCTGCAACAACACCATGTGTGGAACCAGCAAGAACGCTCTGTCTCTGAATCAGGAAGAGGGTCCACACCAGGAGCCACACTGACCAGCGCCTGCTCTCTGACTTCTCACCTCCAGAACCATGAGAGAGAAATTTCTGTTGTTTAAGACATCCAGTCTATGGTATTTATTATAGCAGCCAGAAATAATGGAGACAACAACACAAATGAAATGTTGCCAACCAGGGAAGCTTTTGAAAGACTCAGTACTCAGTGTTTCTATTTGAAACTGGTCATGTCAGCAGTCTCTGCCTGGCATGTACTAAAATTCCAGACTCTCGGAAGGAAAGCAAGTATCCAGCATAAACCACATTTCTTGCCTAAACAGTACACACACAGTGAACCATGCTTATCAATTAGAGGGGTGGGAACCTTCCCAAAAAATCCAAGTTCCCAGACATCAGCCAAGGGCCAGTCTTATAAGCAGGCCTTCCTGAAGATAAGCAGTCAAGCTGGCAGTGTTGTCTTTTCTGCCCGGATACCATATATGCACAAATTCAAAGTATCACATTACTTTGTAATCATTTCCTCATGCCAGACTGATGTGGGGAATTCACATCTGGTTATGCTAAAAATGTTATTGATTCTTTTTTTATTTCCTCTCTTATGTCTGCTCAGGACTACATAAAATGCAAGAAGAATACAAATTATCTAATAATATGCAATTCAGTAAAGGGCAGCTTTTAAAAAGCATTTAAGAAACTTTTCTGTTAAGTAATTTTGTTTAAGAACTACAAAAAATTAACAACTTTAATCACTAATAAAAGTTTTACTGCTTTCAACATGAGGCTGGACTCTTTGATAAGCAGATCAAGATTTAGACACTTTTTAATGTATTTTTCCAAGCCAATCAAATGGGAATGGGGCCAGCTGTTTTCAATCTTTAAACAGTATGAATGTTAAGTTTCTTATATGGCCAGTTTTTTTATTTCTTTATTTTTTGAGACGGAGTCTCGCTCTGTCGTCCAGGCTGGAGTGCAGTGGCATGATCTCGGCTCACTGCAAGCTTTGATATGGCCAGTTTTTACAAATGAGTCTATATGAGGGATTCATTTGAAGAAAATAAGTATTAGTATTTTTTAGGCAATTATGACTCAAGAGGCATTCATTTGCTGAACTGTATGCTTTTAAACGTCGTATAATGCAAGATAACTACCAAACCAATTAAAAAGCGTTTCTACTGGTCTTGATAAAATGTCATGTTATATGATTCAGCATAGTAAGCAGAATGGGCACTTATTTATTTGCTCTAAAACCTGAATAAAAGGCAAACTTTAACACTTGTTCAGATTATCACAAATTCTAGATGACTGAGGTTTCCTTTATACATCTGTAATTGGCATATATAGATATATTTGATGTGTTATCAGAGTCTAGTATAATCATTTAGCATTTAGCTTAATTGTGGTTATGCCAAAACTATCTTTGTTTTTCACTTGGCAGAATATTTAAAATAACATCCCAAATCATTGAGAAAAACAAAATTTTCTCCTTGATGAAAATAGCCCTTCATTAAATAGCAAAATCAGCTCTGGATATAAAACAGAACATAATACAAGTAACAGGAAAACTACCAGTTTAAATCAATTCTAATAAACACTTGAACATAACTCACACATGAAGTAAATTAGCAGTTTCTAAGAGTCACCAATAGAACACTGCAGAACACTTTTCTGAATGAGGGGTAAGGGTAAAAGGCTAAGTGTATTAAATATGCCAGGCTAACAGAACTCTAGCAGCTGTTTTGTGGTTTCTCCTTAAATTCAATCATAAAATGGAAAATAATGACAGCTACATTTGAGATTCTTAAAGAGATAAAAGTGACTTTTTAAGTGGTAGTTCTAGAAAATATTTGTAACTAAAAGATGGTTTGGAAATTTGAACCTGATGTAATTTAAGAAGACTCTACCACACTAAACAAAATAGTATAATGCAAGAATAATACTGGAAGGTCAACTTTTAGCTCATTTACACTGCATTATTTGTTGTTATCACACACTCAGGATTCATTATTTACAGGAAAATACTAAAAGTTCTTCCTAACCAACAAAATTGTGACACATTTGACACAAACCTAAATATAGATGTTAAGTAGCTTATTATTTTGTGCTAATGTTCTGAGTTTGGGTGACACATTAAAAAAATGAGATTCCAAAAGCCAATATAAAATGGAAAAGAAAAGAAGTTATGACATGTTTTCAAGCCTATTATTCTTGTGCATCTATAAATTAGCCTGAAATTACAGTGTTTGCACCTGTAAACCTCAGAAATATTAGTTATAATATTATGAGTAGTGGTTGCATTTAAAAAAAAAAAAGCAGGGTGGTGGTGTTGCTGGCTTCTGCAATAAAAAGAATTGGCAATTGTACCTTAAAAAGGAGTTCCACGTCTGTGTGTCTGTTGGGCGGAGGCCCTGGCTACAAGGCCTGCCTGCCTGTCAACACTCAGGCTGGGAGCCGGGGTGGATAAGGCTGGTGCCTACTGGTGTGCCTGGATGCCCTACTGCATGCAGGTGGCAAACCCATCCAGCTATGCATGAAGACCCCGGGTGAGATCACTCACCTATAAAAATATGTCACTACGCGGGCAAAATAGAAGCTACAGGACTCCAAGTAAATTATTCCTTATCCTCAGTCAGGTACAGTGAAAATGACTTCATTGCACTGAATAACAAGATAAAATCTCTAGTATCTGACTAGGGATGAAAGAGAGAAATGCTCTTCATATGTGAACAAGTAGCTCCCAATGGGCTGAGTGTACGGAAGCTAATGAGATGGAGAAGTTGTTCCAAAGAAACGAGTCCTTATGGATCATCTAAATTACCCTGATTCATGTTACATCTTTTTAGTTTTAAAAATACATGTGCAGTCCAATAACAGGTGTATGAATTCCTTTATTGCTTCTCTAGAGAAGGAGATAGTACATGTAACACAATCCAATATATCTACTAGTGTACTTTGTGAACCCAGAGGACAAATATGGAGTCTAATTAGAAACTCAACTACATAATTCTTGTGAAAGCAATATATCAGCTCTTATCAATAATCACCAGAATGCCATACCCTTTGCACTGGCACTAATACTCCTGGGAATTTATCTTAAGGAAATAGTTTAAAGAAAAGTCTATATAGTCACATACTGCACATATTTTGTAGGAATACATACATAATGACTTGTCAACATAATTGTTTGATAATATCAAGCACTCTGAAACAACCAGAATATCAACAACTAAACAAAGGCATATATTATGATACATATGATACATATGTTTGATGTAATTATATGATCTCTGTAATAGCAAGGAAAACAAAAGTCTATTTTCACCTTGATTATAGGTCTTAATGAAAGAGCACTCCTTTTCTGTTTGGGAAAGACTCTTATTTGACCTAGCATAAATTTTTAGATGACACGCATTACAATAACAGCAAATAGTAAACATTAGTTATTGCGCTTAGGCACATGATAATTCAAATTTAAAAGTACTATCAGTATCTTCATTTTACAGATGAAGGAACCAGGGTTTAGAAATGCTAAGTAACTTGTTCAAGGTCATATAGCTATTCAGTGGTAGGGCCAAGATTTGATTCTGGTCTCTGTAGAATCTAAGGTCTTAGCCACAGGGCATACATAAAGTGACAGGCCAGGAGGGTGGCCACTCTTCTACATATGAGACCAGTTAAATCAAAGGTGAGAGTCTATAAGATGACATAAATCACAGCCTCCCATTCATTCATTTGTTTTTTCAATCAGGGAACATCATGCACTGTGCTGTAGTGCTTCACAGGGAGGGAGCCTTGTTTATTACAACAATGCTAAAATCTGGATGTGGTCAAGATTTGGAAGGGTATACACTAAAATAAAGTCAGGATGGCAGTACCAGAAAGTGAGGTGGAGTTATTTGGTGTTTTTAAAAATGTGTAAACATTTAGTTATATTATTATTTTGTTTCTTTTTATAAGGACTGCAAAGTTATAGGAGATTATCCCAAAAGTTGCAAAGAAAAACTAATAAAGTAAGGCAGAGTCATTCTCTTCCTTAAGGTTTGGTGAAAGCTTTGGACACATACTTATGTGAGGATAAATAGTAATTCTAAACCTCCTCAGCCTTACACATGTTAATAAAATGGGATTTGTTAAAAAGCTAGTCAGGCTTTTACTGAATTCCAAGTAATAATCTTGATACCAAAAGTCAAAACATATTTGCAAAGTTATGGTTTAAATGTTTTGAAAAATAATTATCAATAATCGATATGCAACTTTGAGTCAGGTTTCCTTGATTAATTGCAGTAAATAGTCAACTCTAATAATGATTCTTCAGAATATTTTTTAGGTGGAGTTGCTCAGTAATAACAAAAATCTGATGTTAAAGACAGAAAACAAGATTTAAAAATATTAATTTAGAAATTTGAGAGGGCTAACTTCAGTATACATTAGTTTTAAAACTTTAATAAGGATATAGGGAGGCAGAGCAAGATGGCCGAATAGAAGCCTCCACCAATTAATTGTCCTGCCAGCAGCAACACCAAAGTCAACAACTATCCACACAAAAAAAGCATCTTTGTAAGAACCAAAAACCAGGCGAGTGATCACAGTACCTGGTTTTACCTTTCTATCACTGAAAGGAGCACTGAAGAGAGTAGGAAACTCAGTCTTACATTGCCAACACCGTGCCTCCTCCATCCCCCAGCAGGGAGGAGAATGTGTGCACTTGTGGGGAGGGAAAGTGTCACTAGGAGACTTTGCAATGGAACTCGGTGCTGCCCTGTTATAGTAGAAAGCAACACCAGGCAGAACTCAGCCAGAACCTACGGAAGGAGCATCTAGACCAGCCCTGGCCAAAGGCAAATCATCCATCCCAGTGGTCACAACCTGAGTTCTGGCAAGCCTCGCCACCAGGGGCTAAAGTGCTCCTGTGTCCTAAATAAACATCAATGGTAGTCTAGGACTACACAAGGACTTCCATTCCTGGGCATGTCCTAGTACTGTGCTGGGCTCAGAGCCAGTGGACTTGGAGGCATGTGACCCAGTGAGACACAAGCTAGGGCAGCCAAGGGAGTGCTTGCTTGCAGCTCTGGAAAAGACTCCTTCCTTCCTTCCTTGTCAGGAGAAGAGAGAGAAGAGTAAAGAGAACTTTGTCTTGCAACTTGGATACCAGCTCAGCCACAGTAGGATAGGGCACCAGATAGAGTCCTGAGGCCCCCATTCCAGGCCCTAGCTCCTGGATGACATTTCTAGACACATCTGAGCCAGAAGGGAACCTGCTTCATAGAGAGAAGGACTCAGTCCTGGCTGGATCCATCATCTGCTGACTAAAGAGCTGCTGGGTCTTGAATAATCAGCAGTGGTACTCAGGCAGAACTCACTGTGGGCCTTGGGTGAGACTCAGAGCCATGTTGGCTTCAGGTGACACTCAGTATTTTCTCAGTGGTGGTGGCTACAGGGAGGGACTCCCGCTTGAAAAAAGGAAAAGGAGGAGTAAAGAGCACTTTGTTTTGCAGCAAAGGTACCAGCTTGGGCAAAGTAGGTTAGAGCACCAAGCAGGCTCCAGGGGTGTCAGATTCCAGACCTTGGCTCTCACACAGCACTTCTTGACTTGCCCTGGGCCAGAGGGGAGCCCCCTGCCTTGAAAGGAGAATCCCAGGTCTGGTAGCATTTACCATAAGCTGACTGAAGAGTCCTTGTGTCTTAAATGCACATTGGTGGAAGCCAGGCAATACTCACTGTGGGCCTGGGCTGGTAGTGGCCATGGAAGACACTCCTCTGCTTGTGAAAAGGGGAGAGAATAGTGGGGAGGACTCTGTCTTGTGCCTTGGGTGCCAGGTCAGCTGCACTAAATACAACACCAGGTAGAATCCTAAGTTTCTGACTCCAGGCCCTGGCTCCCAGATGGCATCTCAAGACCCACCTGGGGCCAGGAGGAACTCACTATCTTGAAGGGAAGGAAGCTATCTTGAAGCTAGCTGGCTTCATCATTTGCTGATTGTAGACCCCTGGGACATTGAGTGAACATAGGCAGTAGCCAGGCAGTGGTTACCATGGTCCTTAGGTGTGACCTAGTGCTATGCTGGCTTCAAATCTTACCTAGTACAGTCCCAGTGATGGTGGTCACAGAGGTGCTTTTGTTCCCCCTTCCCCACTCTGGGCAGCTCAGCACAGAGGGAAAGACTCTGTTTGTTTGAGAAAAAGTGAGGGAAGAGAACAAGTCTCTGACTGGGAATCCAGAGAATTCATCTGGATCTTATCCAAGACCACCAAGGCAGTACCTCTACAAGTCTGCAAGGGCCACAGTGTTACTGGGCTTGGGGTGACCCTTAATGCAGATACAGCTGAAGTGACCAAAAACTTAGATCATAATACCATACCCAACTCCTTTCAAAAACCTAGAAAGCCTTCTCAAAAATGTTGGGTACAAACAAGCCCAGACTTGAAGACTACAATAATACCTAATATTTGAATGCCCAGACACCAGAAAACATCCACAAGCCTCAAAATCATCCAGGAAAATGACTTCATCAAACAAATTAAATAGGGCACCAGTGACCAATCACAGAGAGACAGAGATATGTGACCTCTGAACAGAAAATTCAAAATAGCTGTTCTGAAGAAACTCAGTGAAATTCTAGGTAACAGAAAGAAAAAAATTCAGAATCCTATCAGATAAATTTAACAAAGAGATTGAAATAATTAAATATAATCAGGTAGAAATTCCAGAGTTGAAAAATGCAATTGACATACCAAGGAATGCATCAGGGTCTCTTAATAGCAAAATTATTCAAGCAGAAGAAAGAATTAGTGAGCTTGAAGACAGGCTATTTAAAAATATATAGTCAGAAGGGACAAAAATAAAAAGAATAAGAAAGAATAAAGTACACCTGCAGGATCTAGAAAATAGCCTGAAAAGGACAAATCTAAGAGTTATTGGTCTTAAAGAGGAGGTAGAGCAAGATATAGGGGTAGAAGGTTTATTCAAAGGGATAATAACAGAAAACTTCCAAAACCTAGAGAAATACACCAATATTCAAGTACAAGATTACAGAACACCAAGCAGATTTAACTTGAAAAAGAATACCTCAAGAAATTTAATAACCAAACTACCAAAGGTCAAGGATAAAGAAAGGATCCTAAAAGCAGCAAGAGAAAAAAAAAACAAATATTAATAACATACAATGGAGCTCCAATATGTTTGGTAGCAGACTTCTCAGTGGAAACCTTACAGGCCAGGAGAGAGTGGCATGACATATTTAAAGTGCAGAAGGAAAAACAAGTACACTTTTATCCTAGAATAGTATATCCAGCAAAAATATCCTTCAAACATAAAGGAGAAATAAAGACTTTCCAAGACACGCAAAAACTGAAGGATTTCAAGAAAACTAGATATATCCAACAAGAAATGCTAAAGGGAATTCTTCAATCTGAAAGAAAAGAATGTTAATGAGCAATAAGAAATCTGAAGGTACAGAAGGTACTCACTATAGTAAGTATAAAGAATATTATAATACTTACTCATAGCCTGTAAACTGTTCATATCTTGAGTAGAAAGACAGAAAAATGATCAAAAATAATAACTATAACAACTTTTCAAGACACAGACATTAAAAAAAGATTTAAAGGGAAACAACAAAAACTTAAAAAGTGGGAGGACAGCATTGAAGTGTAGAATTTTTATTGGTTTTCTCTTTATTGATGCAATCAGTTTAAAATGATGAATTGAAGATATTATTTGCCAACCTCATGGTAACCTCAAATCGAAAAACACACAACAGGTACACAAAAAGTAAAAAGTAACAAATTAAAATACCACCAGAGAAAATCACCTTCACTAAAAGTAAGACAAGTAGGAAGGAAAGAAGGAAGAGGAGACTGCAAAACAATCAGAAAACAACAAAATGGCAGGAGTAAGTCCTTACTTATCAATAATAACACTGAATGTACATGGATTAAACTCTCCAATCAAAAGACATAGAGTGGCTGAATGGATAACAAAACAAGACCCAATGATCTATTGCCCACAAGAAACACACTTCAATAAAGACATACATAGACTGAAAATAAGGATATAGAAAAAGACATTCCATGCTAATGGAACCCACCTCCCAACTAAAAGCAGAAGTAGCTACATTTGTATCAGATAAAATAGATTTCCAGCCAAAAACCTATAAAAAAAGACAAAGTAGGTCATTATATAATGATAAAGGGGTCAATTCAGCAAGAAGATATAGCAATTGTAAATATATATTGGACCCAACACTGGAGCACCCAGATCCATAAAGCAAATATTACTAGAGCTAAAAAGAGAGATAGACCCCCAAAACAATAAAGGCTGGAGACTTGTAACACCCCACTTTCAGCATTGGACAGGTCATACAGACAGCAAATCAACAAAGAAACATTAGACTTAATCTGTATCACAGAACAAATGGACCTATAATTATTTACAGAACATTTCATCCAATGGCTACAGAATACACATTCTTTTCCTCAGCACCTGGATCATTCTCAAGGGTAGACCATATGTTAGTCCACAAAACAAGTCTTAAAAAATTTGAAAAAACTTAAATTGTATCAAGTATCTTCTCTGACCACAGTGGAATAAAACTAGAATTAACAAGAGGAATTTTGGAATTAGACGAATTTTGGAAACTATATGAACACATGAAAATAAAATGGTATGTTCCTGAATGACTAGTGGTCCAGTGAAAAAATTTAGAAAAAAATTTAAAAGTTTCTTGAAACAAATGATAATGAAAACACAACATACCAAAACCTATGAGATAAAGCAAAAGCAGTACTAAGAGGAAAGTTTATAGCTATAAGCATCTACATAAAAATGTAGAACAACTTCAAGTAAACAACCAAATGATGTATCTTTAAAAAGTAGAAAAGCAGGAACAAAGCAAAACCAAAATTAGTAGAAGAAACAATAGAGATCAAGCAAAATAAATGAAATTGAAATGAAGAAAATCATACAAAGGTCAATGGAACATAATGTTGGCTTTTTGAAAAGATAAACAAAATTGAAAAATCTTTAGCCAGATAAAGATAAAAAGAAAGAAGACCCAGATAAATAAAGTCAGAGATGATAAAGGAGATACAATACAACTGATGTCACAAAAATCCAAAGGCTACTATGAGCAACTACACGCTAATAAATTGGAAAACCTAGAAAAAATGAATACATCCCTAGACACATACAATCTAGTAAGATTGAGTTATAAAGAAATCCAAAATCTGAACAGACCAGTAACAATTAATGAGATCAAAACTGTAATAAAGTTTCCCAGCAAAGAAAATCCCAGGATTCAATGGCTTTACTGCTGAATTTTACCAAACATTTAAAGAAGAACTAATACCAATCTTACTCAAACCATTCTGAAAAATAAAGGAGGAGGGAATACTTCCAGCCTCATTCTACAAGCCATCCTGATACTAAAACCAGACGAAGACACACCAAAAAAGAAAACTACAGGCCAATATCTTTGATGAATATTGATTAAAATATCCTCAATAAAATACTAGTAAATTGAATTCAACAACACATTAAAAAACCATTCACAACAACCAAGTGGGATTTATCCCTGGGATGCAAAGATGGTTCAACATATGCAAATTAATCAATGTGATACATTAACAAAATGAAGGAAAAAAACATATAATCATTTCAACCGATGCTGAAAAAGCATTTGATAAAATTCAACATCGCTTCATGATAAAAACCTTCAAAATACTGGGAATAAAAGGAACATAATTCAACACAATAAAAGCCATATATGACAGACCCATAGCTAGTATCATACCGAATGGAGAAAAGTTGAAAACTCTTCCTCTAAGATCTGGAACACGGCGAGGATGCCCACTTTCATCACTGTTATTCAACATAGTACTGAAAGTCCTAGCTAAAGCAATCAGACAAGAGAAAGAAGTAAAGGGCATCCAAATTCGAATGGAAGCAGTCAAATGATCCTTGTTTGCAGATGACATGATCTTGTATTTGGAAAAACCTAAAGACTCTGCCAAAAAACTATTAGAACTGATAAACATTCAGTAAAGTTGCAGGATACAAAATCAACATACAAAAATCAGTAGCATTTCTATATGCCAACAATGAACAATCTGAAAAAGAAATCAAGAAGGTAATACTATTTACAATAACTATAAATAAAATACATAGTAATTAACCAAATAAGTGAAAGAGTTCTATAATGAAAATTATAAAACATCCATGAAATAAGTTGAAGAGGCCACAAAAATATGGAAATATATTCCATGTTCATGGGTTGGAAGAATCAATATTGTTAAAATGTCCATATGACCCAAAGCAATCCACAGATTCAATACAATCCCTATCAAAATACCAATGACATTCTTCACAGAAACAGAAAAAACAATCTTAAAATTTATATGTAATCACAAAAGACCCATTCAATAGAATGACCCAGAGTAGCCAAAACTATCCTGAGTGAAAAGAACAAAACTGGGGGAATCACATGACCTGAATTCAAATTATACTAGGTTGGTACAAAAGTGATTGTGGTTTTTGCCATTTTTGCCATGCGGTTTCTCCATTAATAAGAATCTTATTAATACTGAAGTAAGCTTGTAATAAAAGCATAGTTTAACTTCATATTAAAATGTATTTATATTATGTCAATAATATTTCGCATGTTTTAGAATTCATTTTTTATAAGGAAAACAGAATCATTGTTATCTTTGATAAATTTTCTATGTACGTAAATTGCAAACTTCTAAAATCAGGGTTTTTCCAACAATAAAATGACTTTTGGTGAAGAGGTTCTTAGAGTTTGCTTTCTTCAATGCTAGGTCAATGTGTTCTTCAAATTTTGAAACTTATTGTTCTTTCTCTTGAAGCAGAAAAGGAAGCCTTGTTATTTTCAGATAAAACAGGAAGAATTTATTTGGTTGCAAACTAAGTATTTCTGTCCAAATCTGATTTCACTAGGAAGTCTGGTTTTCTCCTCCATAGGAAATAATGCACAGATCTTACAGCACCAAAGAAAAAGCTCAGCCCTGCCTGTGGGGTACTGGATCAATGACAATTCTGATGTCACAATATCTCCAGGCCAAGAAACATTCAGACTGGTGCACTGAACAGAAGTTGCTTCTATACTCCTTTTCCCTTTAATATTTATTGCTTTCCTTTTCCCAGCAGAAAACACACATGCATATGCACACACACACACACACAGACAGACAGAGAGAGAGATTTCCTAATCCAACAGGAAAGACCACGTGATATATGAGCCATCAAAGAGACTACTGGTACTGGGCTAGGGGTTGCTAATGAAAGTGCAAAAAATGTGTTATGCTTTTTGAGAGGAAGGTGTTGGCTGAATGTCTTATTCCATTTGGGCTGCTGTTCCAAAATGCAATAAACTGGGTGGCTTATAAATGACAAGAATTTATTTCTCATAGTTTTAGGGGCCTGAAATTCTAAGAACAATATGCAGCAGATTGAATGTCTCAAGAGGGCCCACTTACCAGTTCATTGATGGCCATCTTTCTGCTGTGTCTTCACATGGTGGAAAAGGCAAATGAGCTGTCTGGGGTCTCTTTTATAAGGGTGCTAATCCTATCCATGAGGGCAGCTCTGCCTTCATGACCTAATCACCTCCCAGTGGTGCCACCTCCTAACATCATCACCTTGAGGGTTAGAATTTCAACATACAAATTTTACAGGGAGAAACACTCAAGTCGACCACACCAAATTGCATCTGCCCAAATGTTAGTGAGAGAATGCCTTCCTGAAATCAATGAGAGTTGGAACTTTGCTTGCTTTTTACCATCTTATACCCCACTAATCAGTGTATCCAAGAATCTGGGTCCCAACTTGATAGGAACAAACACAAATCCACTTTTAAGAAAAACATTTATAGTTCACATTGTAATGTATGTCATTTCACAAGAAGTTTTTTTTTTTTTTTTTGAGATGGAGTCTTGCTCTGTCGCCCAGGCTGGAGTGCAGTGATGCAATCTCGGCTCACTGCGAGCTCTGCCTCCTGGGTTCATGCCATTCTCCTGCCTCAGCCTCCTGAGTAGCTGGGACTACAGGCGCCCACCACCACGTGCAGCTAGTTTTTTGTATTTTTAGTAGAGACAGGGTTTCACCGTGTTAGCCAGGATGGTCTCGATCTCCTGACCTCATGATCTGCCCGCCTCAGCCTCCCAAAGTGCTGGGATTACAGGCGTGAGCCACTGCACCTGGCCTCACAAGAAGTTTTAAGGACAAAGACTGAGTTCATTAGTAAAGTGAGTAAATTTTATAGTTATGTCTTCCAAAGAAACAAAAAGAGTAATTGTATTTGTAGTTAAAACATCCAGTAATGCTGGAATAGGCCAGGCACAGTGGCTCACGTCTGTAATCCCAGCACTTTGGGAGGCCAAGGTAGGTGGATCACAAGGTCAGGAGATCGAGACCATCCTGGCTAATGCAGTGAAACCCTGCCTCTACTAAGAATACAAAAAATTAGCTGGGTGTGGTGGCACGCACCTGTAGTACCAGCTACTCGGGAGGCTGAGGCAGGAGAATTGCTTGAGCCCAGAAGGCAGAGGTTGCAGTGAGCTGAGATCACTCCACTGCACTCCAGCCTGGGTGACGGAGCGAGAGGCTGTCTCAAAACAAACAAACAAACAAAAACATCCAATACTGCTGGAATATAGGATTTAATGTTACAGAATTTCAAAAGATGATATTAAAATGTTATATTTTTAGTAATATGTTACATTGTTTTAACTAAACACAAATAAAAATAATTATCCCATTTGGGATTAAAGATTGCAATAAGTATATGATTCGTAGTTATTCAAGATTCCTGTGTCCTCCTACTGAGCCGAATGCATATCACCTTGCTGGCACCTCCATCAGTACAGAGCCTGTGGACTAGATTTCTAAAGTTCCCAAGATTCCAAAAAGCTAAAAGAATGGTTCTCAAAGTGTGGCCCCAGGACCAACAATGTCAGTATCACTTGAGAACTTGTTTGAAATGCAAATTCTCACAACCTCCAGCAACTCAAAACGCTAGGGGTGGGCCCAGTAATCTGGTTTACAAAACTGTGACAGCCACCCTGCAAACTGACTCCATAATAATTCATGCCTGCTATTCATGCCTTTGTATAGTTTCCACCCATAACAATGGTGCTGACTTGTGTATAACAAAGATAATGTGGCAGATGTGTTAGCTTATGACATCGGAAAAACATTGGGCCTTCCTCGTTGCTCTTTCTCAGATCCTCAGTTCTCTGGAAGCCAGCTGCCATGTTGTGAGGATGCCCAAGCAGTGCTATGGAGAGAGGTTCATGCGATAAGGAACTGAGGCCTCCTGTGCTCAGCTATGCAAGTGAGTCATCTTGGAAACACATATCCAGCCTGAATCCAGACAATTTCATTGTAACCTTATGAGACACTGTGAGCCAGAATCATCCAACCAATCTTCTCCCAGATTACTGACCCATGGAAATTGTGTGACAGAATAAATGCTTATTAATCTTTTTAGTATCTAACTTTTGCTTTGCAGGAATGGTTTAGTAGCATACAAACCTTTTGTGTGATTCTGACACATGCTAAATTTTGAAAAACATTGAGCTAAAACATTCATTCATTCACCAAGTAATTATTATTTGTATCTACTATGTACCAGGCTAACAGCAGAAATACAATGATGAGCAAAACAGACACTGACCATTCCTTGATGCATCCTTTTCTTTTCCTTCATTGGACTTATCATACTTTATAATGATTTTATTTATGTCTGTCCTGCAAGTTTTGGGTGGGTAGGACCCTTGTCTGGTTTCTTCACCACCAGGTTTCTGGGGCCCAGTCCTGAGTCTGGCACACAGGAAGTGTGCAATTAATATCCACTTGACGGTGACCCTTACCTTCCTTGTTCACAACCTTTCACCTGTATGAAGGATGCAGGCCCCAGTAACAAGGCCTTGAATAGCACTAATAGCACTACATTTAAGGGGTTCAGTAACATCTCCCTGGGACTCTAACTGCTGCCGGATAATCTCCATACAGAGAAATGTCTTTTGTGTTCAAAATAGTCAACTTTTAGAGTCTCTCTATTTCAAACATGCAGATTCCTAAGCATGTATAAAGAAAACGTATGCAGTGGATGTGTTAGTCTGTTCTTGCACTACTATAATAAAATACCTGAGACTGAGTAAATTATAAAGAAAAGAGGTTTAATTGGCTCATAGTTCTGCAAGCTGTACAGGAAGCACAGTGCTGGCATCTGCTTCTGAGGAGGCCTCAGGAAGCTTTTACTCATGGTGGAAGGCAAAGTCAGAGTTGGCACTTCACATGTTGAAAGCAAGGGCAACAGACAGAGTGGGCGGGAGGTGGTGTCACATACTCTCAAATAACCAAATCTGTAGTCCCAGCTACTTGGGAGGCTGAGGCAGGAGAATTGCTTGGACCTGGGAGGCACAGGTTGCAGTGAGCTGAGATCGTGCCACTGCACTCCAGCCTGGGTGACACAGCGAGACTCCATCTCAAAAAAAAAAAAAAAAAAAAAAAATCACAAAACAACCAAATCTCACAAGAACTCACTATCATGAAGACAGCACCAAGCCAGGAAGGATCTGTCCCCATGATCCAAACACCTCCCACCAGGCCCAGGTGAATTGGGGATTACAATTCAACATGAGATCTAGGTGGGGGCAAATATCCAAACTATGTCAGAGGGTTTAGAAACATAAGTAATTGCATGGGAGACTATAAGGATGAACATATCAGTAAAGGTTTCAGCCAAAAATATTGGAAAACAAAAGCACTATGAAGCCAACCATGTGTGCAGCTATGTGTGTATATATATGTATCTAATAAGCGCATCAGTATAGGAAGTGGGGCACACTGTTTCAGCTCCAGTGCAGCCCCTTGTGGATCAGAACAACCGGAGGCCAGGGACATTGCCAGGGTGATCTTTTGTGATGGTGACCGTCCTGCTGACTGGTGTACCCAGGGCTGAAGATGGGACTGTGCAAACTGAAATGTTCTAATCCCTTCTAACAGCTCTTCGATGAGTTCTTTCATTCAGGAGCTGACGTTAGAGGTTAGAGCACTTGGAAACAATGAGGTGCTGAGATAACAAGTCAATACCTTCTCAACATGACCTCAGAGCACGAAGGGGGCATTTGGAGAACACTTTTTGATAGCAGAAAAAAAACCAGTCATTGATTTTTAAAATTCTTACAGCAGACAGATTGAAATGTGGGTGACATCATTTTACTGCTATTTAAGGTTGTTGGATAAATTATAAAACAGATTCTGGCTCTCAGCCTATTTATGATCAAGATCAAAGAGGAGGGGCAAAGACTACTGCAGTCTCATGGGTCATCGGAAGGTGCTGGAGTTTTTCTGATCAGAACTCATCCAAGCTGTCTCCACTGCCCATCCTTGGTGAGGGTTCTCACATGCTTCACCAGGACAAGGCACAAGGGCCACAAATAAATTTAACAACGCCAGACCACATCTTCTGTTGCCTCTTCTATCCTTGCCCACCCCCAACCCTTACCCACAGAGCACAGCCTGCCCAGTGGGAACTGAGGGATTTCTCATCAACTTGCTGTTTTTCTTTCTTCTGTGACTAGCAAAACATAACAGTGCCGTCTACATAACTGTTTGGGACAATGGAATTGTTCTGTCTCTGCACTGTCCAATATGGTAGCCATCAGGAGCACGTGGTGACTCAGAATTTGAGATGGGGCTAGTGAGATTGAGAAACAAAAGGTTTTCTCTTATTTAGTTTGAAGTAATTGAAACATAATTAGCCATATTGGTCAGTACAGTGTTAGAAAATAATAATGATTATTAGTATTTCTATTTCTCATCTGTGGATATTCAGGGTCAGAGGATTAAGTAACTTGCCCAAGGTCAGAAAGCTAGGAAGCAGCAGAGGGGAATTCAAATTCAACCCACCCCGCGCAACCTCAACTTCTTGCATCAAACTGTAGCCCCTTCTTCATGTCAAAGAAGGCTTAAAGATAATCTTCAGCTTCTGAAACTTTAAATTCTCAGAAAATAGCTTTAAAAGGAAGCTGGATATATATGGCATGATTTCTTTTTAACAAAAACAACATAGCAAAGTACTTTTTTTCAGTTATGACTATCTAACTTGAATTTTTTGAACCCCATGTTGATAATAAGTGTATCTGACAGGCCCCTCTAACTGTGCTTTAAAACTTTTGCTCTAATCAAATATTAGCCACATGAATTCATGAGAGGGTGACGATATGAAAAGGACTTTATTAAAATTCTGTCACATCCTATTATGCTGTCTAGGCATTATTCTATCCTGTTTACCCTTTGCTGACAAACTAGATTATACTTTCTTTCCTAAATCAACCAGATCCTATGAAAGCATACAAAAGATAAAGAACTTAGGATTTCAAAAGAGTGATTTGGAAACAAAGAGTGTCAAAGGCATGAGTTTAAAGGGGAGAAAAAAAGCTTAGCTTAAGGAAAATAATATGCAGTCATATTGTAAATTTTGTTCTTAAATTATATGTAAAATATTTCACATTATTATGATACCAAAACCCACTCTAAAATCTGCAAGCTTCAATTCAGGATATCTGTGTGTCCTGAATTCATAACCAAACCAGTGTTAACTCCACAAATCTTTCCTTTATTCATGGGGAACCACTGTGCAGCCCGAGAAAGGAAAAGGGTTGTAAATTCATTGAAATTGGAGAAGAGAACATTACAGTTCGTTAAAGACAAAACCAATACGCTTTGGTTCTTGTATAGGTTTTAATATTGCCAAAAGGGTCTAGGATATTCCTTAATATTACCCTACTCAGGTAATATCAAAGAGACAATGGGGTGATAAGCTAAAACACAGATAAAGAAATGGGGTAAAATCCAAAAAGTCTGAGGATCAAAGCTTGACTGGAAAACAACGTAGACCCAGTGTGATGCTCTTGTTATATAAAACCCATCTGTAGATGAAAGATGGTGTACTCTTCAGTTAAGAGAGCTAAATGAAGTACTAGAACTAGTCTCATCAAAGCCCGTACCTACTCATAATCTTGAAACACAACACACTATCCTGTGGTCACAGATCCAGCTCCACAACCAAGCCTGGCATAAGCTATGTGAACAGGCATGGGTGGTAGATTCACGATGCCACACATTCCTGGACATGCCTCCCTCACTTCCCTCAAGAGGCGGGGGTCTATGTTTTGTCCCCTGGAATCAAGTGAGCCCTGTAGTGACTCTGGCCAATAGAATTGCACATGTGATGCTGTACCAGTCCCTAGGTGTTGGCTTTAAGAAACTGGCAGTGGCAGAGAAGAATTCAAATTCTTGAAATTCAAATTCTTGATATTCTGTGTTTTCAAACATTCTCCCTAGGATCCATAAGCTGCCATTTAAGAAGTCTAATTACTTTGAGACCACCATGCAAGAGAGACTATGTGCAGGCACATGGTCAACTGTCCCAGCTGAGCTGGACCTTTAGCCATCCCTGCGAAGGGACTGGATGGATGTCGGAGTGAAGTCATCCCACAAAGCAGCTGAATACACCAGATAACCCCCATGGATGCCATATGCAACAGAAAGAACGGCCCAGTCAGGCCTGTCCTGACCCATAAAACCATGAGAAAAATAAAACAGTTCTTGCTTTTACACCTTGAAATTTCAGAGTAGTCTGTTACACAAGTGTTTCTTTTTTCCTTAGTTAACCTACCTTCCCTCCAAAACCACCTGTTAATGGCTCTTACTATACAGGTGGAACATGCCTAATCTGAATAACCAAAAGTTCAAATGCTCCAAAATCCAAAACTTTTTATGTGCCTACACGGCACTCAAAGCAAAGGCTCATTGAAGCATTTTGGATTTTTGGATTAGAGATGCTCAACCGGTTAAATATCTGCAAATATTCTGAAATCTGAAAAAAAAAAAAAAAAATCCAAAATGAGAAACACTTCTGGTTCCAGCTATTTCAGATAAGGTATTCTCAACCTGTATAACACGACTGTATATTTGTTAAATATTAGAACTCATCCTGTCTGCCCCCCAGTCATTCCAATTTTTAACATAACACCTACCAATGAAACCAGAAGATGGTGGGTTTGGTTGAATCTTCTCTTTAGTGTTCTCCTGGATAATATCCCAGAGCTGCCATATAAATTTAGGATGAAGAATGTAAAATGGCTGATTTGGGTTTCTCTGACGATGCTGAATATATGGAGTGAACAGGTTGTAATCCGGTTTTTTGTACCACTAAGGAAAAAAAAATCAATGCAGTCAAGTAGAAAGAACTGTGAAAGGAGACAGGGCATGGCTGGTTGATTTGAGGCAGAGGGGCCAGGCTGGGGCTAGAGGATGGGGAAAGATCATGACTCATGACATCTACAGACACGTCCTCATTGGGATGAGGGGACTAGAACAAAGAGAGACCAGGGTGCTAGCCCTAGCAGAGATAATGCTTTGTGCTTTAGTAAAATGAGGAAAATGGACTAGATCATGGATCAGCATACTTCTTCCGCAAAGGACCTGATAATCAATACCTTGGGCTTTGCAGGCCATAGAGTCGGTCGTCTCTACTCAACTGTACCATCATAGCACGGAAGCAGTCATGGACAATAAATACTGAATGGGCATGCTGTGTTCTAATAAAACACTATTTATGAAGACAGTTGGTGGCTAGATTTGGCCCATGGGTGTAGTTTGTTGACCCCTGGGACTGGATCAGTGTATTTCAAATTTAAGTTTTCCAAATTTCATCTATAGTGACAGAAATTGTATTGCTGCTGCCTGGGCCTGGGATGGGGCTGGGAAGATTGGCTAGGATTGATTAACAAAGGAACTTTCTAGAGTGATGGAAATATTCCAGTTTTTCATTGTGATGGTAGATACATGAGTGTATAAATTTATCATTCATCAAAATGTACACTTATATTTGTTTACCCAATGTATGTTATTGTATGAAAAATCAATAAGGATGTTTTTTAAAAAGGAAGTTTTCAGAAGCATCTCAGCTGTAACCACGACATGGATTTGGAGAGGGTAGGGAGAAGCTTAGCTCATCGAACTCCCTTTAAACAGACATCAGGGGTGTATAATGGGTATATATTAAGATCACAGGAAATATTACACTAATGAAATGGCACTGTCACTTTAAAAGCTTTGAGAATGACTGCACCAGAGTATCTTTCATAAACGAAGCCCCAAGCCATGTGGCACTGGCAAGGGAGCAAGAGGAATGTGGGGCCAGAGGGAGAGTTGCTCCTTTACCCTCCCTCCTCTTGGGGCCTCAGATGGCAGCAAAGGCCTTACAGAAAGCGGCCTTGTCAATGGGATTTTAGCACTGCTGGGTGGCCAGCTCTGTGCCCTGGGCTGGGCTGCTTCCAACAGAGGAAGAAATAGCTAGAAACTCTCAGTCTGTTCACAAATAGCAAGAGAGCTGTGAGAGCTTAAAACCAGGGAACCTCAGGCTGTAAAGGAAGTTGAAAAGTTCAAACACCCATCTGATGCTTGATTCTCAGTGGCGGGTACATACGAGAATCAAAGAGCCCTCTCAAAAAATACACATTGAGGCTATATATATCCTACATTTCTGGAGATGGGGCTCTGACAGATTTTGAAAAATACTCTCCAGGTGATTTTGACTTGCATGCCTGGTCAAGAATTGTGAGTAATCATACAAGGTAAATGTCCAGCCTCAGTCTCAAGGTCAACAGTGACCAAAATGCTCCTTCTCCAGGAGCCGCTTCTATCTTGGGAGGTTACCTCTCGGAGAAGCAAAGATCTTTCCCTGACACTCATCTTAAGAAGGTTGCATCCTCTCTGGTCTTGACTAAACAAGTCAAAGACACTCATTTACAGAACTGACAGCATCTCTTACTAGGCTAAATACTATCCATCTTTTCCAGCCCTCATTGAAAAACAAGCATGCTGGCTTTTCATGAAAGATTTCACCAAAAGTAGCTGGCTGCTTGTTTAGACAGGCAATGATTTACCAGAATGTCCCGAATATAACCTGTTTGTGTTTTTATGGCTAGTAATAAACTTGTTTCAGCCCTATTGCATAAAATTAAACAGATTCAGAAGCAGAGGCCAAAGAGGAACACACTCAAGAAGAGCCTGGAACAGGCCCCGTTTAAATAAAAATGAGCTGTGGATTCACAAAGTTGAGATTTTCATGCCATCACTTTCAATTTATTTCAAAAGGTCTTCCAACTACTTGAAAGGTAATGTAGCCCTATCACAACGAAACAATTCTGAGTTTAATCATTCAACCCTTTAGTGTAACTAGAAATTTCTGAATATTTAGATATTCTACATTTCCCCCACCCAGCTGCCCTGCCCACAAGTTCTGCACAAAAGCACTTTGGCATTAGATGACTAATGCTCACAAGTGTGCTACTATAACTGGGTATCAATGTGGTGTTCACAAACATGCATTAAATTGATATTGATGGGTACTTTCATTGTCTGTCAAAGTTTCATCCTTGCCTTGCTCTTATGATTAATTAGTCAAAGCTATTTTCTGACCATTGGGGTGGGCGAATCCAGGGAAACACTTACCAGGTTAAGATTTGCGGAATATGGGGCAGGGTCCCAGGCCACCAAAATGACGTCTTTATACAGTGAACTGTCAATGAAGTGATGGCTGGGGTTGGTCAGAATCTGCAAACACATAAAAAAACCATTTCAAAGCCAGGGTTTGGTTTTTAAAAATTGCATTTTAAAAAGAGGTGAAAATTAAAAAGAACTAGCGCAAGAAAAAGGTGGCTCAGATGTTGTATTTTCTTCTGGGGGAGGGAGAGAGGCAGGCATTGCATGCAGAAGCACTTAAAGAATGTTTGAGGAAATTACTTTTAAAAAAAAAAAAAAAAACCCAACTTCTGACATTTTCACCAGCAATGTACTCATGTCTAGCGGTATTGAATCCAGATCCTGAAGGATGCAACTCCCTAGCTAATTCAAGCCCCACAACCTCTTCTACAATTGCCTTCACATGTAATTTGGAGACAGAGTTGCAGGTGTGGATGAAGTGAGTTCAGAAGGAGCCTCCAGGGTGCTAGCCGCAGCCTTCCCTCTGTGGCCCTACCTAGTTCTAAATGAGTTCTTCAATATCAGCTGCCAATCATCTTTGTAAAGTTATTATTTCAGGAAAAAACAACGTATTATTTTCCCTCAGTTTTAAGATGCTTTTTTTTCTTTACCATTATTACGATGTACTTTTTTCCTTCACATGTTAAAGTTTCTTAGTTAGAATGTATGTTACAGATGATACGTATTCTAATTTGGTGGCATTTACCTCCTCCTTTGTAAAAAGTTGTTATTAAATGAATGGCAGATTTTACAGTCAAATGACATCTCTGAATTAAGGAAATATGGTAATTGTTTCTTACCTAGCAGCAGGCTGCCTGGTGCAGTGAACTGTGCAGAAGGCTAATCTTTTGTTCTGTAAGCAACTCACCATAAATCACTCATCACCTCACTTTTTTCTACATATTTTGAAACTCCAGAAATCGTCGTGGTTTGTTCTGAGGATAATTTTGCTATAAATTTGCAAGCCATTCTTATTAAGAACGTGAAGAAACGAGGTATTTTCATTTCCAATTAACAATTCCTTTTCGTTTTTTAAAATTTCCAAATGGCAGACTAAAGTTGCAAAGATCTCCTATGAACCCTCAGATTTTATACTTTGCTTTTCTCCCCTTTATCCTCTGCTTTCTTTATTGCCATTTCTTCTAAGTTTAACTTTTGTCAGTTCACAAAATGCAACATGCTAAGTCTATGATTATAAATATATATATTTCTATTTCTACTGATTTTTCCTTTTAATCTTATTCATTTCCTCCTATTCATGTCATGTCTAAATTCCTATTTCTCTGCAGTTTTCTTCATTAATTTCTATTAATTATAAGATCGACAGAAATAAACAAGTACCACGGTCATAATTAACCAGGTAACTTCTCTTCACTCATCCAGTTAAACTCATTTCTCTACACTGATTCAGTTAAACCTAAGAAACATACATCCATGAAAACTCTCCATCTGTCTTACCTGCGAATTAATGATGCGTAAGGTGGTTTTATTCCCAACATCTTTCTCATAACCACGTGTAGGAGCAGAGTTAAATCTCAAAACTGCATCATGAGAATCTAAGGACACATAAGTGACAAGCTTACTTTTGTTCTCTGTAGAATCACATAATCTAGGAAAAAATGTTAAAGCAAATCTTTCAATACCTGAAGCTAATTATACACCACTAATAAAGTTAAGATATCCCCACATGATTTTCAGAGAATTTACTCTTCACTGAGAATGAGATCTTGGCTAGAGGAAACATCAATATGGATATATATATATAGATATAAAATCTGCTCAATTATGGGTGACACTGTATTATCTAAGTGATATTTAGATACTTGCTACCTTTTCAACATTCTTTACAAGTGACGTGCCTGATGCAGCCATTCTCCCAAAGCTTCCAAGACATCTTGAGACTCTACTGGAGCAGATAAAGACACTAGAAGGCAAGGGCTGCTTTTTGGTGCTGGTGTATGCTTAAAAAGAAAGCCAGCCCTTAAGCAGAGATTCTGCATGTAATGTTGAAGAAAGAAAGAAAGTCAGCCCTGACTTTGACGCAGCCTTACGTACTGCTGCCGATGGCAAGAAGACCTGTGTGAGAGCAACCTTGGAGCACTCTGCGTTAGCAGCAATAGCCTGCCAGACTGCCGTAGCCCCTGAGGATTGGCGAGATGGAGAGACCATCAATGCCACCAGCTGCCAGCGCTCTTATGTTCTATAACCACACACCATGCTTCACCAAACTTGAACTATGAATGCAACATAAATCTACATCTCACTTCATTCAACTTGACAGCCCGACTTGCCCAAATTCTCTGAATGCTGCGCTGGGAGGTCCTGGATGAAAACAAGGTACCCCTATCCTGGAGGCTGGCAAGGAGGTGAAGAGTGGGAGGCACAGGAAAGTGGGTTCACCTGATTTAGCATTGGGACTAGGGGATATGTTCCCTTTACAGAAGGCAGCCTATAACATACATGCGTCTTGAAATTCCTAGAAACCAGCCTGAAGCCAGAGTCAATGAGCAAGAAAGCAATTTTCTAAGGGCCATCTTTAGCTTTAAATATCTCATGCAGATTCCAAGCTCGGCCTGGAGCAAGGACAGTGCCTGTCTGTGAGGGAGAGGCGAAAAGAGGTATGTCTGTCATGCCCAAGGGGAGCTGCATTTATAGTCCCCGAGCCCGCACAAGTGCCTGAGGCAGCCGCCTTCTTCCCTGAGTCCCCGCTATCTGCTCCTTTGGAGTCTTCTTCTTGCTCCCCAAATAGCAGAAACTCACCATGCATACCCCCACTAAAACAATGTTTAAAAAGGTGCCTTCACTGACAAACCCTAAACTTAAAAAAATTCAAATTCCAGCTTTAGCACCAAAATTAATTCACTTTTGGAATACGTGAATGCATAAAGTGTAGGTGGCTATGTCATCAAAACCCTGCAATGTTCTTTTAGGGGAAATTTTGCAGGAGTTGGCAAACTATGACCTTCTGGCCAAATGTGGCCTGCCACTTGGTTTAGTAAATCAAGTTCCACCGTAACTCATTGTACATGCTGTCTATGACTGCAGAGTTGAGTTGTTGAGACAGAGACACGGTTCACAAACCCAAAAATATTTACTACCAGGCTCTGTAAAAAACTTGCCAATCTCTAGATTCAAGGGGATCTATTCTTTGTGTAAATGATGCCAAAATACATGAATGCCTCCAAGTTAAAACCAGTTCTTTAATTCACAATTTAAGGATTTGTTCATACTTTATTGAGGTAATGGATTTCTTATTTATTTTTATTGAATAATGTTTTGTCAAAAAATTCAAATAATATTTGAGGTAGAAAAACTAGATTACCCAAAACAGTAGACTCTTGAAATTTATTGATAATCCAAACACTTTTTAGGCATATGGAATATATCTACTGATATTTACCATACTAGAAAGTAAAACAGGGAATTTTAAAATGTCTATTAATTTATTTTAAAATAGCTTTTTTTCAATTTAAAAAACCCCTATATTTTCAAAAACCAAAAGAATACTGAGAAGACTGGAACCGTTTTAAATGTTTGCAAGTATCTTTAAGGTCTGGTTTTTTAGAAAGTTGGTTTCTCATATCCGCTTTTGAATTCAACTTGTTGCAATATGTTGTTTTATTTGAAGTATATGAAGGCTCAGACACATTGTTGAATTGAGAGAGCTATTTAAAGAGTCCTTCCAAAGAACTGTGAATATTCCTCTTTGATACCTAACAAAACTCTACAAGGGCTAGTTTCTTAGGGTTGGTTATAATTTGGAATCTGAAACCTATCAATGAACTTTTTGTCCTCCGTTACATTAAAACTTGTGGTCTATTTTTCTCTTAAAATGGATCTTTCACTCATCCATAATTGTATAATATTGTACAATGAAACTATCAGCTAGGCATAGTTATATATGTTTTATATATATATATATATATATATTATTCAGATCTTCCAAATAGTGATGCATTTTGTTATAAAGAGTTGAAACACTGGCTGGGCATGGTGGCTCATGCCTGTAATCCCAGCACTTTGGGAGGCCCAGGTGGGCAGATCGTCTGAGGTTGGGAGTTCGAGACCAGCCTGACCACCATGGAGAAACCCCGTCTCTACTAAAAATACAAAAAAAAAAAAAAAAATTAGCCGGGTGTGGTGGTGCATGCCTGTAATCCCAGCTACTCGGGAGGCTGAGGTAGTAGAATTGCTTGAACCCAGGGGGCAGAGGTTGCGGTGAGCCAAGATTGCACCATTGCACTACAACCTGAGCAACAAGAGCAAAACTCCATCTCAAAAAAAAAAAAAAAAGAATTGAAACACCACATTGATTAGCATCACCATGGAGTTCACCAGTTTTTAAAGTCTGGAAAACTTCCAAGTTCATGGTTCAAAGCTTGAATTTTATCATTGGCAACAAATACTATCAGTTATTTTCCTAAAAGTGACAGGCTTGCTTGATTCCTTTTTCAGAATATATCTGCCAAATATCCAAGTCTGAATAATTAACATTTCTTTTCAAGTTAAAATTGTATTTCATGAAAAAAGTGGCTAGTTTGGCTCACAGTGCAATTACCCAAGGGCTTTTCCTTTGTGAAGTGGCACACATAAGTGCTTTTCTCTTATTTCCCCATGTGTCCCACTGAATCTGAAAAACACCTGTATTCAAAAGTTGAGCTTTGGGTTCTGCTGCCCTAACTTGTGCTAAGAAGCCCCAGTCTCACGCATCATTGTGTTTGTACCACCAGTGCAAACGTCAACAACTGAAAGGAAAAGAACTCTGAGTACACTTACCACAATAGTTTTTTCTAATGGACCCCCGAAAGGGCCTTGGAAAGTCTAAGGGTAAGCTTATATCTCACTGTTCCAACTGCCAAGCTAGGGCAACCCTCTGGTTGCAGACAGTGAGAGGAGACTCCAGACAGCGAGATGACTGCAGGTGCTGGGAGGGAGTCAGCCCCAAGCCAGAGAGGAAGTGTGATGCCAGCACTCCTCAATCCCAGTTCTCTCCAAACCACGCTGCCCGCCCCTCAGACACAGCCTAGCCAAGGGCCTCAAGCAGTGGGTGCATTCCTATTATTTGACTAATAAATCTGAATTAATTGCATCACCCTTGAAAATATTCCGGCATTTAAATGCCCATTGTCTTATTGTGGAGCTGTGCTCTAAACCATCCAAGGACTTCACGAGGCACAGGGCACAGAAAGATAATGCAGTGTAATTCCTCTGGAGGTGGTATTAGTCTGCAGAGTTAAAAGGCCACCTGCGTGGAGAGGGCAGGGAGGCAGGGTCATGTAGGCTTGTGGCTAGGCCCAGTGCAAGCCCTCTCTATGAGCAATGTGGGGTTGGGATGGAAAGGGAGGGTGCGCTGAGACTGTCCGTCACACAGACATGTTTTGTAAACGTACACCTGGCTGTGCATGCCTTGATAATGCACTGTGAGAATAAAAGCTGTCCATTCATATTTAGAAAAAAAGGAATAGGTCAGACAGCAAATACAAGGGGAAGAAAGTCAAGTTTCATTTCTGGAGAAGGCATTTCCAGGCCAGAACCATGCTGCGTTGACCTTGAGAATGGAGCCAGGAAAGTGCATCCATGGAAGGAAAATTAAAGCCCTTCAAGGAGCCCTGCCCCAGGCCCCATTCACCACATCATCCCCCTCTCCTATGCTGATGAGAAAATTCAAACAGCAGGAGAGCAAGCCTCCAGTCACTAGAGAATGGCCTGCCTGGGATTGGACAAAGCATCGCTTTGGGAGCTCCATCACCCTGGGAGCCCTGTTTCTCCCCAGGACCTGTAACCCTCACCTCTTGACGTACTTCTCTCGCACCCTCAAATCCAGGCCCTGGAGTGATCTCTCTACAGTGACTATCTGCAATGGCTGCATATCATGGGCACAGGGGTGAGAGCTAGTGTTTCTGGAGACCCAGACTGGGATTTGAATCCAGGCTCTGTACATGTGACTGGAGGTACCTTCATTTCCTTATCTGTAAAATGGGAACAAAGTTATCTATCACTTAGGGTTGTAAGGTTTACAACAGTTAGCACATAAGAAGCATTTTGGGTTGGGTGTGGTTGCTTACACTTGTAATCCCAGCACTTTGGGAGGCTGAGGCGAGCAGATCACTTGAGGTCAGAAGTTCAAGACCAGCCTGGCCAACATGGTGAAACCCCGTCTCTACTAAAAACACAAAAATTAGCCGGGTCTGGTGGTATGTGCCTGTAATCCCAGCTACTCGGGAGGCTGACGCAGGAGAATTTCTTGAGCCTGGGAAGTGGAGGTTGCAGTGAGCCAAGATTGTGCCACTACACTCCAGCCTGGGCAACAGCAGGAGACTCCGTCTCAAAAAAACAAAAAAAACAAACAGAAAACCAAACAAACAAGAAAAAAACAAGAGCATTTTGAACAGGGCCTTGTCTGTACTATAAGTGGTACCTATGATTTCAATTAAGTGAAGTTTAATTTTCATAGAGTGGCTTGAAAGGGCATCCAGGAAGATGATCTGCCTTCCAAGCCTGCTTCTCTCTTCTGTCCCTAAGAGCCCATGTACTCCCTGTAGTTCTCATCACCAGCACAACATGCTGTTTCTGACTTCCATATGATGCTGGGCCTTCAGCTTGGTCTCCTCTCCCTGGAGCAGTCTTTACCAATCTCTTCTCTCTACCAGCCCTCAGGGGAGTTAGGAATCCATTGTCATTTCTGCCTTGTCAGCCTACATATCTCTCTGTCCTTCTCCAACCCACAACACTGGAATTGTCTGTTTACCACTGAAGTGTGCTGGTATGGATAGTTGAGCCTGTGACCTATTCATTTTTGTGTCTAGCACAGGATCTGGTGGAGAGTTGGTGATCAATAAATAATGCTAATTGGATGAGTATATGGACTTCTTTCGTCTTTCTTGCTTTTTTAAAAGGTAACAGGACATGTCAAATCTCAAGCCCTCTCCACCAGTCTATGCATCCCACCCCCAGTCTCTCCCTCCATGTCCCATTTCCTATGCACTTGCCAGAATTTGAGTTTCAAGTACACAGATCTTGGTTTCCCACATGAAGGCTATTACTGGTGGTTCAGAGCAGACCTTTCTCCTCTGTAACATGTTTCCACATGAATGCCAGTAGCACTGCATAGAAGCAAATTATTATTGCTTATATGCATGGGTGAAAACAGATCATCTTATGACTCTAGGAAAGAATGATCCAGGTTTCCAAAACAATTAGTTTGTTTTTCAATAACATATTCATAGTGGAAGTGTTTACAACTGCTCTACTTTTCTAACCAAAACCAATTCCATTATGTGACTCAGTTCCAACAGAAGGGTAGGGGGATGGGGGCTGCACTGCCAGTGGAGCAAACACCAGGGGGAGCAAAAGGGCAGCCAGTAAGCAAACCTGAGACTGACTGGGTCTCCCTTTGACATCAGCGTGGAGAGGGGTCCTCCTGGCAGAGCGTAGGTAGGGCTGATAAGCACTGATCATCTGAGATACTTTCTAGCTCTGCCTTCAATTTTTCATAAGATCGTGATCTTTGGTAAGTCTTTTGATGTTCATTTAGCCAATTCACAAGTAGATACTTAGGGGCCAACATGAATTAGCTACAGCATGCCCCCAATATTCTAAGCTGCCTGAAGGAATTTGCTGCCAGAGTTTGTCTGTATTCTCCAAGCCATTCATAACTATGTGGGTTTGCTTGCATATATATTCAGGTGAACAGGAAGGAGCGAGGTCAGCACCTGGCATGTACACTGCTGATGCTGAGATACCAACTTATACAAATGAAACTTTTTGTTTATACAAATTGGGCCATGCTATGGTTACATGTTCTTAAAATAGTAGATACACAAACTGATCCAAAGGACCCTAGACAAAACAATAAAGAGAATTTTAAAGAAATTTCCAGGCATGTTCTTCAGTTGTGATTCTACAGTTCTAATCATAAAGACTCATGCAAGTGCATGCCAAATAAATTAGATTTGGGTACTAGAAATTAACAAAGATATAACTGGCATTTCAAGTTTCCCAGAAACGCGGACTTCTCAGCGTCTTTCACATTCTCTTCCAAATTCTAAACAGAGTTTACAAGATTCTGATCAGGGATATTTACGCAGAAATAAAGAACAAGGGACTGCTCACTGACATGCAAGAGCAATTCAGATCTTCACCTCTGATGCAGAGGTGTTTAAAATAAAACCAAACCGGAAGCAAGTCACTACCTGCTTCAAGCATAATACTTAAATTCCTTCTCCACATTATTAATATTGGCCCTCAGAAATGAGAAAGAATTGTGGTGTTATTTCACCCCGGGGACGTCTAAACCACTGCTTCTTCTTAACAAATTGCAGGCTGCTCTGCTCCGGCTTTGGCTACAAGCTTATGTGACACACGGACTGTGTTATTATGAGTCTGCTGTAATGTCAGCACAGGGACACAGGGACCCCAGACCTTGATTCCAGACTCACTATCTTGTTTTTTTTTTAACTTTAAAAATATTTCTCATTCAGCCTCATGCCCAAGGACTTCTGCTGAGGTGAGGTCTGGGCTTCTGAGCCTGCCTACAGTGTGGCTTCACCCTATTCCAAGAGAACTATGCAACATGGGCCACTCTTCAAGGACACAGAACAACTAATGGATCCACTTAAAATGAAGACAACAAAGATTACTTATTTGCAAAGAGGGAGCAACACTCCCTGAATGTCACTTCCAGACCAGTTATGCCCTAACACCGCCTACTGTGAGAGTGTACACAACATGATTGTTTTATAACTGGACTTGAGGCTGATGCTGTATTTGATTCACATTTGTTTTACTGCTCCTAGTACAGAATCAAGCACATATTAGGGGCTAAACACATATTTGTCAAATGAATGAGCCTAAAGGGCTAAGCCACTTGCTGATTGGTGTAGCAATGGAATTAGCCTGGGAACGGCGGGGGAGTTCCAGGAGCAAAGGGATCTGAAACTGCTGAGGGACAGCCCAGCTATGGCAACACAAGAGCCTGGGTATCTCTGGCAAGACAGGGTGAGAGTCTGGGGCAGGTGGGGAAATGAATGTGATCCAGCAAGGAAGGGGAATTCTGAGGAGAGCCAATGCAGGCCCATCTGGTGCAGAGCCTACACCACTCTGCAGGAGGGAAATGTATTTGAACCCTGCCATGCGCCCATCAATCAAAAAACATTAGAACTGGTATTTTACTTGAAAACTAGGAAGAAATAGTGATGGCTACTGTTATGTGCCATCTTGGCTAGGCCACAGTCCCCAGTTGGTTGGTCAAACACTAGTCTAGATGTTGTTGGGAAGGTGTTTTTAAGATGTGATTAACAGTTAAATCACTAGACTTTGAGAAAAGCAGACGACTCTCACAATGCAGGTGCACTTCCTCAAGCCAGGTGAATGCCTTAAGAATAAAGACTGAAGTTTCCTAAACAAGAAACAATTCTGCCTCAAGACAGCAACACAGAAACCCTGCCTGAGTTTCCCACCTGCTTGCCTGCACTACCTATTTCAGACTTGCCAGCCTTCACGATCATGAGAGTCAAGTCCTTAAAATAAATCTTTCTGTCTCTGTATAGACACATATCCTCCTGGTGTGAGTCTCTGGAGAACCCTGACTGATACAGGAGCTGGGAAATAGACGTGCTCCAGGGCTCTTGACAGGGATGTGAAGACAGAGCCTGGCAGGGAGGGAGGAAGCCCAGGTGTTGCATGTTATTTACCATCTTGGAGAAGGTCCCTGGTAGGTGCACTGGCAGTGCCCCAAAGGTTGGATTTGCACCAACAGTTGGGAGGCCAGAACTTATTCTCCCATGGGAAAGATGTTCCCAACAGCAGCTGGGCTCTTCTCAGAGCCCACAGTAACCAACATTATCTTCATGCATCCTGCTCTTTGGAGCTGATGCCCTGATTGGGCAGCTCCTGCGAATATTGCTTCCTCCTCTTGTTCCCTTCCCTTATTCCCACTGCAGGATGGGTTCACCAGGCTTTCAGGAGCCACAGCCTGGGGGCATATCCATGCAGACTGCGGTTTCTATGGGACACGAAGTCTGAACAGTGAGAAGGACGCCGGGGACAAAGGGCGGCGCTTTCCTTCCACTGCCTACTGGCATCAGCTACGGGGAGGACCCTTCCTGCTCCCTAGCATTCCCCAAATCCCTGCTCTAAGAGTCTCCCGAAAAGTACTTCTGCTGTGACCCCAGACAGACTTATTCTGTGCCAGCAATGGGAAAGCACCTGAAGAATCTCCAGCTAATATTAAGAACACCTGGTGCGGAGACCCCAGCTTGCCCCGTCAGAGATCCAGAGGCGCGCGCGGAAAAGAACCTGCCCCCAGGGACACACTGGCTCAAGGCGGGGCTACTTGGTCCCCGCGCTGAGACCTACCTATTTCCTCGCCCAAGGAAGAGTTGAGGATTGCGCCTGCAGACATGACGACAGCGCAGCTGCGCAGGCCGCGCGGGTGCAGCTGGCTCAGGGGCACGGCGGGCACCAGGCGCCGCCAGCCCAGCGCAGAGAAGGGCGCCTCGGTGCCGTCCAGCGTCCGCACGCGCGCGCGGCTCCGCAGCTGGCACAGCAGCTGTGCCCTGCTCAGCCCGGCCTCCCGCTTCCCGCGGAAGCGCACCCCATGCTTGTTGGCGGTCAGGTAATCCTTCATCGCCTTCTGCAGGCGCGGGTTCAGCATTTTGGAGGAGACGTTCCCCTTCCAGAGCCGGTACAGGAAGGCCCTGGACATGGAGGAGTACACCCTGTCGCCATCGTCGCCCTCCTCCAACACGTGGCTCCTTCTCTGCCTCCGGTGCCTCTTCTTCACCCGACTCCTCTGGACCTGTGCAGCCGGAAAAGCCCCCTCCCGCGGGCCTGGCTCTCTGGGGGAAGGGAATCCCAATGTCCCCTGAGTGTGGCTGTGCCACCCTGGCTGACCAGCAGCAAAAAAGTAGTCGTCATCCTCCGGGTAGAAAGCACTTTGAGATTTTCTTCCCACCTGGGATGAAAAAAACTCTTTATGTTCAAACCCATCTTGGGACTGGGCCCATTTCTGCGGGTCTCCAGGCCCCGCGTGAAAGGAACCGGCTAGATGGGCGCGGGGCAGCGCCTGGCGTGCGTCCAGGCCCCCAGGCAGGGAGGGCTCATGCGCGGCGCCCATGATGGCCCGCTGCTTCCCCTGCACCGGCAGGAGCCTCCTGGTCTCCAGGAAGGAGAGGGAGCTGGGCACAGGCTCAGCGGGGTTGCTGTCGGTGAAGTAGATGAAAATCAGCAAAAAGAGGAGCCCCCAAGCGAATATTCCGAAAAGCATTCGTTGTCTCCATTGCTTCAAGTGTGGTTTCATGGCAGGTCTCTGCGGTCAGCACCTTGTGTCTTAAAGCAAATGGGTGGCAGAATGAACCTGAAAAACAGCCAGACGGCACAGTTAGCCAACATGGGGCATCTGCTCAGATGCTGCTGGGGACATTCTATCTTGAGCAGTGTTTCTGTAGGTGGTGGGGTGGGGTTGTAGAAGGGGCACTAGAAACCAGAATCATCCAGGAGTTTTAGCTAAATCCAGGTGTCATATCTGTCCCCCTCCCCCCACCCCCACCTCCCACCAACCTCTGCAAAACAAGGGATCTCACCATCTCAGGTGAGTCTTTGGAGAGAGGCGATGGATGAGTGCATATTTGCAAAATCCTCCCCATATGACTCAGGGACACGACTGCCTTCCCACTTTAATTGACAGTAGTGCCCCTGCCCACAAGTTCCTCCTACTTCTGAGATTATAAAATTCCAATTTGATAAAGCAAAGCCACAGAGGTAAGCATGGTTTGCCCTCTTTTGTCTGCTTATCAGACCACCAAAAGCTCAGAGCTCATAGATTTTACAGCAGCGCTGCTGTGCACTTCTAAGGAGTGACAACCATATCTGATTCTTCCTGTTCTCCCCAGTCTGGAAGGCTGCCTAGAACATACCAGAAGTCCACCGATGGCACTGAATAAAGCAATGCTTCAGTGACTGTGTCTGTGGCTGAATGTTATTTCAGGGTGCCTGTTGTCTTCAACAATGCCACCAAGACTACCCTCCTACTTCACCCTTACCGTGAACTTTTGGTGAGATGAGAGGGAAGTACATTAAAACTTTAAATAGGAGAAGAGATGAGGAGAGAGCTTGCTGATTGTAGATGAGACTCAGAGAAAGGGTAACAAAAGGGGCAGAGATGAAAAGTAAGATACAATGAAAGAGAATGAACCTCTCCTCTGTACAGCGTTGCAACTAATATGTATTGCTATGTGGGTAGCACAGCACTTGGTACCAAAGGAAACAATAAAACATTAATAAGAAATGCTCCTAACTTCAGGAACTTAAGCAAAGTCCTGGAAAAGGAAAATAACCTAAGGTATGTTTGTGGAATAATAACTAAGCTTGCTGGAACTTCAAGCTGAGCACCAAGCCAAGCACAGGCAGATATTCAATAAATATTGGCTGGGTAAATGATGTGAGCTCGCATTTGTGTGTGTGTTTTGCAAAGGGCCCTGTGTGTCTGTGGCTATGATGGGTGTTTTGGTGGGGGTGCTGGAAGTA
The DNA here is from genome assembly GCF_009828535.3 of Hylobates moloch. Taxonomy (NCBI): domain Eukaryota; kingdom Metazoa; phylum Chordata; class Mammalia; order Primates; family Hylobatidae; genus Hylobates; species Hylobates moloch. The sequence continues at coordinate 36,041,726 of NW_026652290.1, read as the reverse complement.
GCAGCAAGACCATTTGGGGAAAACATAATTGGAAAGCTATCCTCTTCCAGCTGTGGAGGGTCTGGAGTGCCTACCTGGATGTCTGGGGCACATGCCGTATAAGAAATAGGGAGAGAGTGAAGTTCTGAGAGCAAAGGAGTTATGCATTGGTTCCATGGGCTTTCAGGAGATTCCTTGGTGGCACGTTAGGCAGAGAAGAGTGCAGGGAGGCAACACAGACTGCAAGGAAGTCGTTAGTAGAAATGAGATACTCAGAAAGTAGGGTGATTCTGAGGGTAGGGTCTGCCAGGGGAAATGTGTGACCCCCACGCTCCTTCCCCAGTACAGGCTGACCAATGCCAAAACACAAAGGCATGTAGGGCATGGCCCAGTTGTGTTTTCACTCAAAAGGATAAGAACTGAAATCAAAATGAATGTTCCTACCTCAATGTGGTCACCTTGGGAAGTCATACAATGTCGCTGGTGGGAAAGGACGTGCTAAACTAAGAAAACTACATTCCTTTTGTGGCTCTATGGCAGATTAAAGGTGGACACAGATTCTTTGACCCTCTACCCAGAGAGAGGCAGGTTCTGTGTTTCCCCCTATTAAATAAGGACAGGCTCAAGGACTGCTTGGACTAGTAGAATATGGCGGTGGTGATACTATGCCAGTTACCAGGCCCAGGTCTCGCATTTTCCACTTTCTGCCTCTAAGGACATTCACTCTGGGGGGAAGCCAGACACCAGTGAAGACATGTCCCTAAGCTTAGCCCAGCATGCATCGAGGAAGCCCAAGCTAGGAAAGTCCACATGGAATGAGAGATACCCAGCCAGCCCCAAGCTGTTCCAATCGTCCCAGCCATCCCAGCCCAGGCACCAAATGTGAAGCGCAAAGAAGTCATTCTGGATGTCCAGTCTGTTGCACTTTCCGATGACTCCATCTCCAGCCAACTTCTGACTGCAACCCCATGGAAGACCGGATAGGAGAGCTGGTCTAGCCCAGTCAGTCAATGGTGAGTGAGAATGATAGACTGTTGTTCTAAACCACGAAGTTATTTTTTATTTGTTTGGTTTGAGATATGTATAGATGTGTATAAATATATTTACATACCTATATATGTATTTGTTTTAAATTTTAGATTCAGGAGTACATATGCAGGTTTGTTACAAGGGCATATTGCATGATGCTGAGTAAACTCCTACATTTTAAGGTGATTTGTTACATCAGAAGATCATTGGAACAGGTTCTAATGGAAATGTTAAATAAGTTCCCAAAATCATCAGTAACATATACAACTATCTTGTACTCATAATCATTAAAAAGAAAAATTAAGCAAAGAGAAGTCCCAAAAATGCTTCCAACAATTGCAACATTTTCAGATAAGACTCTAGCATCCCAGAGGGATTCTACAAAATGCAACATTCGCTTACATGTATAAATTGTGGCTTTTAAACAGTGTTTGCTTTATTTTGTATTCACATGAGAGCAAGGCTATAGATTTTATATACAGTAATACATCAAACCTACATAGACAGAATATACTTTACCCAAGCCAGAACCACGGATGCCAAGAAGCAAATGTAGAAGAATACCCGCAGTTAGCTTACTATATATACAGGTCTGTGGTTAGCACTTGTTCTGGATTATTTTATTTGGTCTTTCCAGCATCGAATTAGATGGGAAATACTGTCATATCCATTTTCTAGATGAGGGAACTGAGTCCCAGAGCAATTAAGTAACTTGCCCAAGACCACAGAGCTAGCAAGCAGCAGATATTACGTGCAAATCCATCTGCTTCATCCTATGGCTCACACCTTTCACAGTAAGTTCTGATTCCATCTGGTCATACCAACCAAGGCTATATTTTCTAAATTTACACTCCCCAAACTATCTATGGTGAAGGGTAATTTTTCCCCCAAATTGTCACTGTGTGATATTTTAATATTTCCATTTCTGAATGTCTTGGTATTGTCCAATTGCTACAAAAGTTTCTAAATGCCTGCTCTCAAGTTCTGTAAACATCTTACCAAGAACTGGTAATGAACAGTTGTGGATGTGCATTAGTCTGGGACCACACTTTGAGTAGCACCTTCCACATGATCTGTCTAACCTGTCCACCCAGGGACAGTGCTTTGAGCTGTAATGACCAACATAAAGGTCTAGAAGCTGTTTCTAATACTTCAAGACTTCTATAAGAATTGCAAAATTATCCTTAATAACAGTTATTCTGTTGCATCCCACTGGGTGCACTGCAGCATAATTCTGACACTTGCTACTGGGAGTTAGTGCAGACCGCATGTGTTAAGGGCTCAGGCCTCCAGGAGACTGCCCTCGTTTCACATGCCAGCTGTGTGGATTTGCATGTAATATCTGCTGCTTGTTAGCTCTGTGGTTCTGGGCAAGTTACTCACAAGTTACTTAAAGCCACTCACTGTTCAACTACCAATCCCCAGACTCTAGGACACTCTTCAGGTTCGATAATTTGCTAACATTTAACAGAAGTCAGGAAAGTACTATATTTATGGCTATGGTTTTATTGTAAAGGATGCACACAGGGTGAGATCTGGGGGAAATGCACTTCCATGCTCTTTCCCTGTGGAATCTGAATGTATCGCCCTCTCAGCACATCAGTGTGTTCATGAACCAGAAGCTCCAGTGAACCCCAAAATCTACAGTTGTTATTAGGGTTCCCATTAGATAGGCATGATTGATTAAATCACTGGCCATGTGAGTGAACTTAATCTCCGGTGCCACTCCTCTCCCTGGATGTTGGGCAGCCCAAAGTTCAAAAAGTTCAAACCCTGTGATTTCTTTTTCTTTTTCTTTTCTTTTTTTATTTTTGAGACAGAGTCTTGCCCTGTCGCCCAGGCTGGAGTGTGCAGTGGCACGATCTTGTCTCACGGCAACCTCCGCCAACCGAGTTCAAGTGATTCTCCTGCCTCAGCCTCCTGAAACCCTGCAATTTCATCTGGCTGGTCTTTCTGGTGATCAGAGCCCAAGCTGAAGCTATCTGGGGGCACAAAGTGAGTTCCCTCATTAGCAAAATGAAACAGTCCTATCGCTAAGGAAATTCCAAAAGTTTTAGAAGTTCCATGCTGGGAATACCAAGGCTGCAGCAGCTGATTTAAAAGACAGTCTTTTTGTTTCTGACTGGTAGTCACCACTTCCTGGTTTCCCTGCACTGAGCAACAGCTCTGGTGGGCAACTAAAAAATGAGAAATGCAGGTTTCTGATTTCAGCATTTGCTCCAGAAAATATTTTTTAAAAACAGAGGCAAAGACGAGATGTGTGCACAGTGGTGGGAAGTGAAACAACAAAAACAAAGCTTTGACCTGTTGGGAGGAGCTCAAAATCTGTGGCCTAGAGAGCTTGGGGCTGAGAGCCAGTGCCCCCCACACCAGATAATCTAATATGACCTTGGTTTGACGAGTCAAGAAGCTGCAGGAACTTGACCTGAGAAAGTGAACTTGGGAAATTTCATGGCAGGATTCAAATTATCAGATGTAAAATTAAATAATTCAAATTTAAAATAATTCAAACTTAAAGCTATGGGAACTCAAAATTATCTTGAGCCTTGGGAGGAATGTGGCTATGCAGCCTGCATCAGACAGCTGCAACTTCTGCCTTTTTGTTCCCATAAATAATTAGAAAGACCAAGCAGCGCCAGAGATAAGACCCTCTCAGATCATTGCACCTCCTCATGGAATAATAAAGTATCCTTGCTTAAAATGGAACAATCTGTAACCAATCAAACAGCTGTGGCATATATACCTGGTCTTGTATGGAAAATGCTGTGATTCTGCTGGAACTTCTCTGACTCTGCCTATATAATTGAACCTTTAACTTCTACGTTTTGGAAACACTGAACCCATTAATCTGCAGTTGGTGCTTTCCCAGGTGGCCAGCCTCAAGCTTTGCACTCAAATAAACTCTGTACTTAATCATATTTCCTGAACCTCATTATTTAAGGCTGACACAAATGTAAACTGAAAATAAATTCCTAAGCCCCTCCACTGACCCAACAGACCTCCTCGTGGCCAGATGGACCCCAGAGAAACCTGAAAAACTGAATTTCCAGTCATGACTGGAAGGGAGGTCAGACAGGCCTCCATATACTCCCCCTCCCTTTGATATTTGGACACAACTGACCAGGATTAATATTAAAATAGACATCATAAGCTGACCAAACTCTTTGTGGCGACGAGATATCAAATTCCAACCTGACTGTGGTATAGCATCACGTGAAAGTTAGAAGACCTTGAAGGAAATCAAAATATTTTACCCCAAAATATATTTCTTTGACATATTTTGAAATGGCCATGCAAAGCTGCCTTTTGTGGGGGAAATTTGCATTGGTAGAGAATCTCCATTAATGCAGCCTATCTTTCCGCTTCTAGGCCTTTCCTGGACCTAGGAGAGATTAAACATGAGTGTAACACCTTTAAGGTCCCAAAAGAGACATGTACCACCTATCCTCTCTGAAGGACACTACCTATGAGGCCTCATCTCTATAACAAGAACCTTGGCTTCCACAACCCCTCTTAACTCAAGCATTTATTTCTATTGACTTCAAGCCTTGAGACCAAGCTTAACTCTTTCAACCAACTGCCAATCAGAAAATCTTTGAATGTACCTATGACTTATAAACCCGCATTTCAAAATATCCCACCACTTTAGGCTGAACCAATGCACACCTTTCATGTATTGATTAATGATTTTATCTACAATTCCTGTCTTCCTAAAGTGTGTAAAACCAACCTGTGACCCAATTCCCTCAGGCACACGTTCTCAGCACTTCCTAAGACTGTTCCCTGGGCCATGGTCACTCACATTGGCTCAGGTTTAAATATTTTACAGGGCTTTTGTGTTTTTCTCTGCATCAACACAGACACAGCCTCCATGATATGAAAACACCTAGTTTCTACCCAGAAGAAACTACCCTTGTTTGTCATGGGGAGATGACATACAGGAAAGGAAGGGAGAAGAATGAGAGGATGTCAGAGGACACAAATAAGGAGAAGAAGCACATGGCAGGATAGAGGGGGCTGTGTCGGCGCCAGGACCCTGTGGCAGAGTTTGCTCTCTCTGCCTGCTGTGCTGGGAAGTAGAAAGAGGCAGGATTTGTGAAGCTCTCTGAGCATTTTTAAAGGAGTATTACAATGCAGAGAATGAAGACTCTTCATTAGGTGGAGCTTAAGTGGCTCCTAATGCACAGGAATAATAGGAAGGAGTGGATTTGCTGCACTGCCTCAATTTGTGATTAGGTCTCAACTTTTAATAATCCAAAAGCCTCCACTGCAGCCTCTGGAGCCGCAAACCTTCTGCTGCCAATTAAGGGAACATTCTCCAAAATGATTAAGTCTCAAGGCAATGTCAAATCCTCTGCTAGCAAAATGCTACAGAAATCACGATCTGCATCATGGGTCTCAGTCATCAGCGTATCTGTAACAAATCCAGGTTAGAGAGAGGCAAGGGACGTCATCAGTGTTACAGCCCTGGATCACTGTTTTCCTTGAAATGACCACAAGCCTAATAGGAAGGCTTGGCTAAGCAAGAGAAAACACATCTTTTCCTCTGATACAGTATATCTGAAATATTATAATTATACAGCTTAAAGAAAGTCATCGGTAATACTCACTGCCATATCCCATCATTAGCTGGTGCGATATAAATGACGTCGGGGGATATAAGAGGCCCATCAGGCAAATCATCTGTCCCCAGACACCAATAGGAAAGTGTTCCTTAATCACACCTTCACATGTGCTTCGTCTACGATGGTTTAAGTGACTGGGGCTGTCGAGTTCTTGCCAGTTTTCCCCTGGGAAGAGCACTGGCAAGATTATACTCATACTGGATTGGGTGTGACTTTCTTTTCCTTTCCACTGCAATTCTAACATTATTACCCGGCAATGCAAAGGTTTGAATTCCCAGTGGATGTTCTCTGCCTATTCGGACTACTTTTTTCCATTTCCATTCTTTCTCCCTGTTCTCTGCCCTTTCTGGCCAGGCCTCTAGGGAACTTCTATTTTTAGAGGCAAAATCAAAAGTGCCCCACTGCTGGAAATCACGGTGATTGTTCCACTTGCTTAGGAAGGTCAGTGCCCATATCTTAAATACTAATGCCCAAACAAAGACACGAGTCACATTTCTTAGGGACAGTCAAACTAGCACAAAAGAGTGTTTAAATTCTCCTTCAAATTGTTCTGAGAGAAATCACACTTTCCAAAAGGCACAATTTATTACGAGTTGTCAGATGAAACTATGAAATGTAAACACTGCCACAGAGGAACATTACAATGCAGCTTAAGGTTAATGCAGCTAACTTCTTATTTTGTTCAAGGGCAAAGAAAAGTTAATTCTAGGTCTTACCACTTTAACGATGTCCCTCTTAAGCCTTGTGGTTGACAAGCTTTATTGCCCATTTTCTTGACTGGAGAGTGTTTTTCTTTTTTTTTTGTTTTCACATTTTGATTGATGTGTCTGCTATTAATTGCCAGCTGGCCAGGTCTTCTGTGGGTCTGAGACACACTCACGTCCTTTTTTGTGTCGAAGAGTTGTCTGGACTAATGTTAAGTCTAAGTATTTATTTTAATGTTGAAATAATAAAGAGGATTTAGCATGTGAGCTGTGGTGAGATACTCGTGTATCTTAATGGTCTTCAGGAGTCATTTTCTTTCGAGAATCATTTTTTCTAAAATTAGCTCTTGTCACACATCCAAGAAAACATCCAGTCTGCAGCAAAGAGGAAGACACCTCCCTCACCTGCAATTCTTTTATCTCTTAACACCCTTATTGGCACTTTTTACAAATGGGCCCTTCTCTCTTCTTTCTTTGCTTTTGGTAAATGTGAGAAAGTCTCCAGACTGCTAAAGGCAGAACACCAAGGAGGCACTCCCTTATTCATTATCCCTCTAGTTTCTGCCCATTCTTAAGCTAATGTCCAGAAGAACAGGAAGAAAAAGGTCGGCCAGGTCAGCGGAGCCTGTGGTAGCGGGAGGACATCCCCCTCTCTAAGGAGTATAGTCCTGCGGGATTGCCAAGTCCTTGCCTCCTCAGAAGGGCAGACCCCTGCAGGCAGTGCCCCCTCCTTGTGATGGCGCTGTTTGACACCAGAATGCTTGGAGCAATCCCACCTGCTAGGAAGGGCACTGCTAGGGCTGGCCGACCCAGCAGTGCCCTTGGTTGAGGCCTAAGTTTAAAACACTGGTGGCTGGGCTTCCGGTTAATGTAAAATTCAGATGTTTTAGTAACCCACAATGGGGATGCCTGTAAGGCTCCTGAAGGCGGGGACTACATCTTATTCATTCTTGTATTCCCACCAACCAATGTGGGCTGGCCTCTGGAAGGTTCCCAATAAATATTCCTGAAATCAATGAATGTCTGAAATTAAGAAAATAAGTGGGGGAAATGTACTGTAATGGCATTGCCTGACCAGGGGCTGTTGGTTGGTTCAGGAGGGGAAGGGTTCCTCATCTACTGTGCTTCTCATCCTGGCAGAGGTGTCTGGGTGGCTCCAGGCAAAATCACGGTTAGGCTGTTGTAGGGTTAGGTCTGAGTCATTAACAGCAGTCGTGGCAGGAGTCGGGGCTGATGGGTGCACGAGCAGCAAAGGTATCCCAGGCTGCCACTGGCCAAATGCCTGTGCTGTGCTGGGCACTGTGTCTAGCCCCTCACTCACATTGTCTCAATTCCTCGTCTCAGTTTACTCTTGACAACAAATTCCTTAGTAAACGTTATTTGTCTCCTTAGGCCTATGAAAGCTCCAAGTGGTTCCCTTCTGGTTTACTGTCCCAAAGCCCCTGCCTTTTTTTCACTAGAACACGAAGCCAGAAAAAGTTGCTGGGGTCAACTCAAGCACCAGCCTTAAAATTTTAATAAGATTTATTTTTCCTTTTGGCCACAAAGCACTATGTCTAATTTCACCCCAGCTCCCTACATTTAGCAGAACAAGTGATCCTCTGACATCCGTCTCTTTGTTTGCTGGAGTAAATGAGGTTCCCAGTTAGGCTTTACAATCCATACTTCCGCATGCCCTGCCTTCGTCAGAGATAGCTTAGTCTTCGGACACCTGCCAAGCGGATTTTGCCTGGGCAGAATGGGCTACCAATTTACTAACATTTCCAAAGAGACTACAGGTGTTAGGCCCACAGTTGCAGGGGTTTTCTACCTCAGTAGGAAGGCAAAACAGTTCTGCCTTTGCTGTTGCATGGTCCCAGGACTGCTGAATAAATGACAAGCAATATGGATTAAAGTAAGCCTGGAAGGCTTCAAAGAAGAGGAGGTCCAGAGCTGGACGTCGAAGGATGCATAGGTATGGAGGAGAATCAGTGATTTCAAGCCAGTGGAATGCCTGGGCCAAGTGTGCCAGGGATGAGAATGCGTATGCTGGACAGACTCATGGTGAGCTGGGGCTGGACAAGGGTGAGTTGCTCTTAGAAGATGATACCATTATCTTTCTGGGTCAGGTCATTCCAGCAGCACAGGGTTTTTCCTCAAGAGACAGGGCAGACGGGAACTAGTTTAAAAGGCAAAGACTCACATATGTGAGCCACTCTGGGCAGCTCCCAGTTGAGGAAGGGGGAGGTGGAAATGATTCCAGACATCTATCAGTGATTGTGCAGAGACACAACACAAGCTGCCTACTAGTTAGGGTCTGCTGGCTTCCAGAAACAGCATTCATCTGCTTTGGACTCAATGGCCTGTTTGTTTTACACTAATTAGCATTCAAATATTTATACTTCATACCAGAAATGTGCCAAGGCTCATGACTGGAGCTGTAAATTCACTTCAGTCCTGATGGCTAATACTAAGAAGATGGAAGATGTATACCTGCCATTGAGACTTGAAAGGTTAGGTGAACTCCTAAAATGTGAAGTGGGCTTTGAGGTAAAAGCACAGGTGGCCAGCAGGTGGCTTTTACAAGGAGGCTTCTGTACCAGCAGAGGCCACATTTCTTTCAGTGGGTGTTACAGAGTGAGACAGATAATGCCACCTATTCTGAGGAGTAAAGGCCATGCACGGTTGACCAGAAAGCCCTGTTGGCAGCTGCATAATTTTGGATAAGCCTTGATTTCGGATAAGCCTCATTTTCATCAAATGTGAGTTGTCAGATCATCACTGCTTTATGAGATGAATGAATAAAGTAATGTGCTTAGCGCTGTGCTTGGCCCAAAAAGAGAGCACAATAAATATTTTCAGTCCAGGTTTTGAAATTCTGTAAAAGTGGAAAAGGTGGCATAACACGCATGGATTTCGCTGTATATTAGTGTATTGTATTGTACGATATTACCGTATATTATACTAAATAATTTAATATCTATTACATACAGTAATTTAATTTATATGTTACATTATATGTATTATAATATACTGTATTGGCGCTATGTGTATAAACTTGATGGTTTACCAGGAGGCACCTTTCTTTAACTGACCATAAACTGACATGCCCCGGTTTAGATAAACACGAGTGTCTGACTGAAGCTAATAAGCACAGAATGAGGCCTGCCTAAATAAAGACCTCTCTCTAGTGTCTCAGTCATAAAAAGTAACCCTGTCAGGGACTGAATATCTGATAAATGTCTTCTAATGGGTTCACTGTGTTAATCAGCTTATTATAATTTATGCTGCTATAATTCAGCAAATATTTATTAAGTCTCTCATAAGGTGGCATATATAGCACATGATACCTTGCCCTTGGAAAAGTGACTCCATTCTTGGGAAGTATTTAAATTCTTGAGTAACAAGCGTGAACGAAAGGATACTATAGATTCAAATTCCAGAATCTCTCTTCAGTCCAGACCAGTGAGGCCTCTCACAAGAACCCAGGGAAGAAAAGGTGCTTAGGGGCACCCATTCAGATGACTGCAAAGGCCCCACATGGCATTTGTTTCTCTCTTTGGAAATGATGTTTTATGTGATAAGAGCTACACTTAAAAAGATAAAGCAAAGCTAAATCTCTTAGCTCCATTTCTGTGGGTAAACTTCCTGTGTAACAGTTGAGAGAAAAATAGAGGCTGCAAAACAAACATACAGAACTGGGCCATTTATGTAAAATGTTTAAACACATAATATAAACCACCTAGTAGCTACCTCTGAGGAGGGAGGAAAGGGGTTTGGATGAGTGAGAGAGCGGATGCCTGCTTCATTAATAAAGAATTCCTTCCTTATAAAGAAAAAATTGGAAGTAAATATGGCAAAATATTAATATGTGTTACATCTAGGTACATAAACTCTTATTATATTAGTTTTTCTATTTTACCACATATTTAAAGTATTCAATAATTTTAAACAATAAAATTTATAAAAATAAAGTTGTAATAAAAGTTGTAAAAAGTTCTAAAATAAGATAAATCATTTATATTTACATCTCTATTTCCAAATCAATCCCCTTAGGTGACAATTCTTGCTGATCTGGTAACACAAAACATACATCTAACATTTTACACTGAACTCCAGATTTAGTTAAAGCTTTCTTCTGGTCTTGACATGACCAGTCAAGACAAGAATTACTGAATACTATAATGGTTTATGAAAGCTTCACAGAGTGCTGAGCTTCTGGTGGAACAAGGATTACAATCGTGACTTCTACTATCCATGTAAACTTGGGCAGGTTTCTTTACCTCTTTGCACCTTGGCTGCATCTTCTGTAAAATGAAGAGCATCCCAACCTCACAGAGTTGTCATAGAATAACATATTTTAAAAGAGAAAATGCAAATAAAGTATAACTCCCATAAACAATAGATATGTAAAAATCCCAGCTCTGCTGTATGCCTGCAGGCTGAGCTAAGCACTCACGTATTCCATCTTGGCTCCTAACTGTCTGGGATAATGGCATCTCTCCTCTTTCCATGTTGAGGGACAAACCAAGCGTAACAACCCTGGCTTCTCACTCCACCTTTTAATCCTTCCCACAGAAAAGGAGTCCCCAGTCCACTGAGAGACATGGATCATGGTGTGAGTCTCTGTAGACCCAAACTGTCCCTCAAATGGGTTTGTTCAAGATCTAGACTTGAATGTGGAAGGGAAAAGGGAGGATTGGCTGCCCAAGTTGTTGCTCACCTCCAGGACAAAAGCTTCACCTGGCTTTTTCACTAATACCCTTGAGATTTTACCCTCCTCTGTTTGACATTCATGGCACCAACTACGGTGCTGAGCAGTTACCATTTCAGTTTCCCTCACATCCTATGACTGAGGAGCTATGATCAAGCCCATTTTATGGTTGTGAAAAATGAGTGACAGTGAGGTATTAATTACTTAAAAGCGCTGCTTGTTACTGTGTGGTGAAGCTAGGACAGGATCTGGTATCTTTGAAGGCAGTCAAAATAAGGACATTTGACAATGACATCTGTTCTCATCACCTCCCAGTGTTGTTGAAAATAACCAAGAAAAAATGCATTGGCAAGAACATTTTGAATTTAGATATTCTACCAATTTGTTCAATTTTCATGACATGAGGAACAGTCAATATTTAGATTTAATAATATGCCACAGGAATCTGGGTCAATTTTTGGTTTCATAAAATAAGTGTAAATGAAAAGACGATCCTGGTATACACAAAAATCACCTTGGCAGATGCAGAGGTGCCAGTGAAAGTCATAGACAGGTAAGCATGTTTCTGGGCATGTGCAGATGGAAGCTGTTTGCTTTGCAAGGCTTTGTAAAGGCTGTGGTAGAGTAGTATCGACACTACTTAAGTTTTATTTTTCAGGATGGAATTTTAAGACCTTATTCAAAGAAAATGCCAAGGTGCTAATGACCTAACATCTTGCTTTTTATGATGGGATACATTATCCATAGAAGTGACTGGAAAAGCCAGCCATGAGGTGTTGATTTTAATAGAAGACTTGGGCTGAGAGAAACTCATTAATTTTTATATTAAAACACATATATGGCCGGGCACCATGGCTCATGCCTGTAATCCCAGCACTTTGGGAGGCCAAGGTGGGAGGATCACCTAAGGTCAGGAGTTTGAGACCAGCCTGGTCAACATGCTGAAACCCTGTCTCTACTAGAAATACAAAAATTAGCTGGGTGTGGTGGCAGGTGCCTGTAATCCCAGCTACTCAGGAGGCTGAGGCGGGAGAATTGCTTAAATCCAGGAGGCTGAGGTTGCAGTGAGCTGAGATTGTGCCACTGCACTCCAGCCTGGGCAACACAGCAAGACCCCATCTCAAAGACAAAACAAAACAAAACCAAGAAAACCACACACATATACACACGTGTTCTGGAGTCAAATATAAAATCAACTTGAATATTTAATACAAAATATGGCCCTTCAAAGAAATTTCTAACTGTAGGGTTTTCAGCTCTGCCCTCTGATCATCTTGAGCTGAGTGTTCTCTGTCCGTTGAATAGCCTCTTTGGGCAGGTGTGAGCAGCACGGCCTAAGGAGGTTGCTGGGGTGACACTCAAGAACAAGGCCTCGCCGCTGACAAGAATAACATACACACAGGTCAGGTGTTTTCTCTCCAGTCTACTTGTCCAGTGTTCACTTTTCAATGCCAGTAAGAAAGATACTACTAGATTATGAGCAATTTCCGAATATTACAAAATAATTTCTGAGGTTTCTATCTCTGAGGACTAGCTTGCTGTCATATCTTCTTCTTATCAATAAACTCCAGTCATGGCCAGGGAGTCACTGTTCCCTTGTGAACAGCAGCATAAAAGCTTTTTTGTATATGTGCGCATGTGTACACATGAGCACAGAACTGATCATGCACTACACATTCACCTACTTTACTCATTTTACTTTTTTACTCACTTTACTCATGTTTTTTAATCACTTTACTCATTTTGCAGACATTGGAGCACCTGCTCTGTATTGAAGTCTAGGTAAAAATGCTGAGAAAATCAAAAAGAACTCCCGCACTCAGCTGACAGTAATGTGGCAAAGAGAGAAATTATACAAATTCTTCAGGATACTTTGTAGTTTTACTTGACTTTTTTCCATTCCCTTTTACCCTACAAACTTCCTCCATTCACAGTGATAAACACAAGACTCCCCAGCCCTAAAGGATAATTGAGGCAAAGGAATCAGAGGGGAGTTATGTCAATTCTTGGCTTTTAATTTCAAAAGCTGTATTTCAAGGAGTGAAGAAGGAAGGTCAAAAAATGGAAAGCATACTTGCTAAGCCAGTTTTCTTTTGGCCAAGGGAAGATAAAAATTATCTCCAGGCTGATGGAAAACAAGAGTGGGAGTTGAAGTAGATGAGCCAGATACCAGCGAGGGTCTCCAAAGAGGATTCCCATATCCTGCCAACACCAAACCCTCTTGGGCTAGCACTAAGAGGAAGAGGACACTAGAGCCCTAGGTAAGTTTGGGGATTGAATGTAGAAGGGATTGTGATCCACTCTGCACCTCTTAATCTTAGATGTGAGGATCTTGCAGGAATTCCCCACCCCACTGGAAATGGAAGCACTGTGATGAATGTGTGAGCCAGAGTTGTCTGTGCTCAGAATGGCAAGGGAGGACAGCCAGATGGGCCCCAAAGAAGGAAAAATCTGCACAACTAAAGAAGAAGGTGTGCAGGCATGGGAGTGGGGGCAGGCAGCAGACGGCAGCACATGTTGTAATGCTTCACAAAGCAGGAGACCAGGCTGGCTGCCAATGCTGCGACAGTACAACATATGTGCAAGTGGATGCTACTAAGGACTAGACAATCTTCCTGATGTCATGAGGCTGTCTATGCCCCCAGGAATTAGAGGGAGAATAAAGAACCTATGTTTATAATGTCAACTTTATTTAATCACCTAAAAGTGTTGGCTGAATTGACAGTAAAATTTCCCTGTTCTCAGTGGAATGGGGTCTCAAAATATAGCCTAAGCTGAACTTAGATAAAGTTGCATTTTTTGAATACTTTTGGAAGTGGATGGAAAATACACATCTGCTACCCACATGCACAGTTATAATTGTGCTGTGTTCTCTATATACTGATGTTCCCCATGTTGATATCTATACCCTTGGTTTCTCCCTTCGACTGCAGATCCACATAATCAATAAACTATGTGATATCACCGCTTAAATGTGTTCTGAGAATCTCAATCTTAACGTCCAAACAAATATTTGTTATTCTTTTTTCCTTCCGTAGTCTTCCCCATCCAGTAAATAGCATGGCCAGTCACTCAGTTGCCCAGGTCTAAAACTCTGATGTTTTTCTTGATTCCTTTTTCCACTTACAACCACATCCAATCCCAACCACCAGCAAACCCAGATAACCCTAACTCTGAAACACATCTAGACTCTGACAATGCGTTGCCTTCTCCACTGCCCCCATGTGGACCTAGTCACCTCTCACCTGAACTATGAAGAACTTTTGAACTGGTCTCCCTGTTTCTATCCTGTCTTCCTTCTGTAGATGCTCCATGCAGCAGTCGGAGTGACACTTTTCTAATGGAACTTTAATATGGCCAATTCCTGTGCTCAACCCTCCATTATTCTTCCTTATACTTCAAATTAAAAAAAAAAAAGACACCCTTTGCCGTGGCCTACAAGGCTGTGTTCCTGCTTGTCTCTCTGCTCTCTTCTCTTACCCATTGCTCCTTGCTCCCTCCTACCCGACCCCTTGCTGCCCCTGAGTCAGCTCACACAGCTCCTGGGCATTTGCTTGGGCCCTTCCCTCTGCCTGGGACAAGCCTGCTCTAGAACCTGGCTTGGCTTCCTCCTAGTTTTGTTGAAGTCTTAGCTCAAATGCCACCTATTCAGTAAGGGTTTCCCTCCAGCACGTTTGCATCCCTTTCTCTCTACCTCTCTTGGTCATCTTTGGATTTTTGGTACTGATGCCACTGGATATGCTTATTTGTTTACTGCCTTTCTTCTCTAGTGAGCTCTAAGCTCCTGCAGGGAGATCTGTCTTTCTGGCTGACCATGCATCCTCAGAGCCTGGAACAGTGCCTGGCACATAGTAAGTACTCAGTCAGTCCAGGAAGGAGATTGAGGAGGAAATGATTAAGGTGCTGTGGTGAGACAAAAGACTTAGGGCATAATTTCAATTGGGGAGCCTGGGAAGGTCTTTTGGAGGCAGAAAAATTTAAGCAGGGAACAAATGGCTAGTGAGGGGTTAGGTACTTGGGGATGGAGTGCATCTCACATGAAGGAAACAAGAGCTGCAAAGGGTAAGGCAGATGAGAGCTGTACGCCATGTACTGCAACACGGGCAGGTACATGGCTGTATCACAGGTCCTCTTTATAAAGATCAAACCACTTGTTACTGACTCCATAAAGACATTGTGATATGGAAAGAAGCTTCTATGAAATAGACTAACAACAACTTTTGAAATATAATTTTAATGTTTTTATCACGTCTAATTACATGAATAAGGTGCAATGGGCTTCAGCATCCCCATCCCAGATCAGTAAAGGCCTTCCCTCACAAATGGTTTTGGCTAAAACTCAAACATATACAATGGATATGGAAACTTAGAAGTATGTCTGAAAGTTTATTTTGTGTTGCATGGAACTAGAAAAAGAGAAAAGTGAAAACAGTAACATAGCTATACCCTCCCTGCTTTGATTGACTGCACGAAACTTTTGCTGGCTTCAGCAGTTTTATAGTCTAATACACTTAGGAGGCACCCATGCCAAATGCTGGAAACCTGAATCTGCTCTTGAAATGTCAGTGATAAAAATTAAAAGAAGATTAGAAGAGTGAGACCCTAATTGTGGCTAAATCATCAGACTATGAACATAAAACTAACCAGGATGACACAGGAAAATAGCACAGCAAAGGAGAAGAAAAACACCATCTAAAAACTGTGTGTCTCTGAGATGACACCAAGAATCACAAAGCCTGAGGAATTCTGCTTTAATATCCATATTAAACAAGTAATCTGTTTATCTTCTCATCTCAGCCCATCCCGGCCCTTTTTCCTTACTGCCCTAACCTCTCTCTGACCTATGGAAATCTCTTTCTCCCAATTTATAAATAAGTCATGGCATATAAACTGCCAACCTACCCCTTGATGAGAATACCCATTTTTATATATAATTGTGTGTGTGTGTGTGTGGATTAGACATTTATTATATATCCAGGCACTGTGCTAGATGGTGGGGATTAAAAAGACAATACACCATGTTCTTATCTTCCATGATCCTATAATTTAGTGGCAATAACTGGTGAAGTCTTCATTGTGCCTGTGTCAGCCAAGAATATTTCATTACTAAATAAAATAGATGTTCATTTATTCTTTCTTTCTTTTCTTTTCTTTTCTTTTCTTTTCTTTTTTTTTTTTGAGACAGGGTCTTATTCTGTCACCCAGGCTGGAGTGCAGTGGCCGTGATCTCGGCTAACTTCAACCTCTGTCTCCCAGGTTCAAGCAATTCTCCCACCTCAGCCTCTCGAGTAGCTGGGACTCCAGGTGCCCACCACCAAGCCTGGCTAATTTTTGTATTTTTTGATGGAGATGGGGTTTCACCATGTTGGCCAGGCTGGTCTTGAACTCCTGACCTCAAGTGATCTGCCCGCTCTTGGCCTCCCAAAGCGCTGGGATTACAGGCATGAGCCACGGCATCCAACCTCATTTATTCTTATTTCATACTCTTATGTAAATATACAAATGGAATTACAATAAGGGTATCTGCATCTAATTTCCACGCTGATTAAATGACAGTTCTGTATCACAAAAGAAAGCACTAATCAATCATTTATTCACTCAACAAACATCTCTTGAAGCCACACAGTCAGACATGAAATTATGAGTGATCATTCCATATGTGATATGCAGCTTAAATGAAATGCTAATGCTGCTGCACCAGAGTCGTGAAGCAGTACCAATCTTTATGTTGCCTCTCACTCCAGTGTGCTTTTGCTTATTTTATTTCTGCTCTTGGCAAGATTTAAATAAAGGCTTTTTTTCTTTGCTCTACAAATGTTTGCAGCAGCTATATTACACTGACTTAACACAGCATTAACTACAGTACAAATACATACTCCCTAGATTGCTTTTCAAGAAAGGAAAATGTTTATGATTTCTATCAAACAAACACTGAATTCATCACTCTGAAATTTATTTAAAGTGTCAGATGAATTTGACAAAAATCTATACCTAGAATTCATTTCTGAACAGTGTAGGCTTATTACTTTGATTTCAAAGAAAAAAAATACCCTAAAAATGTTCTGGCTGTCTCAGAATGTAAAGTTCAAGTTAAGCCATGTATGGCTACTATGGGTTTACACTGAATTATGTGAAGGAAAAAAAAAAGCATTTCTGGCTTGGTTGCTTAACTCAGAGTAAAATTGTTAGTCCCAATTCTGCAATAAAACAAAATATCAGTCTAAGTGAAAACAAGTGAGAAGCATGGGCTGAGAGGATTTTACTTTTATTACGCTGTACTTTATGACCCAGGCACCAACCTGAGGCAGGGCACAGAAAAACATTTCTAGACAGAGACAGGGCAAATCAGCCAAGAAAATGACTAAATGCTGGAGAAAACAAATCATTGAGCTATTTTAAATCTAATTAACTTGATAAAATACGTTTCTATTTTTCCCAACCTAAAAATAAATGAATACAATAATAGAATCATGAGTGCACTGCCTACAATGTAAACGTCTTTTTTTTTTTTTTTTTCCTATTAGAAAAGCTAAAGAACATGGTATTCCTGGGGATATTTTTTTCCCTTGGAAGTTTGCCATCATGTGTGTTACAGCTGGGACAAGCCTTACGAGGACTCCAAATTTCTTTCTACAAATGAGGAGCCCGTGGTCTGGAGAAACGAGGTGAGTTACCTATGGTTACAAAGCTAGCTGGAGGCAGACACAGAATGAGAGGACGAGTTGCCTGGCTCACATTTGCCCTCTTGTTCTCCGTCATTAAGTGATGGAAAGGGACCGAAATACTTACAACCTACAGAAATCTATTCCACTCACGATATGCTCCTTGTCATCCAATGATACAGAACAGACTGGATCATGGATTTTTGCTTCTTGAGTGTTTTGGAGTTCTGCAGCTAAACAGGATGCTGCAGAAACTGGGCATGAGGAACCTCAAGAACAAAACTACACACTGTGAAATGTGTAGAATCATTCCAACGGGGTTCAAAACGCACAATGTTTCTGAGGCTGGTTCCAGAGCAGACCACCATGAAGTGGCACCTGTAGAACGTGTAGGCAGTAGCCACTATGGGGCACTGTGCAACCAAGGAAATACACCTGCAAAACACTGAGAAATCTGGGTCCTCCGTTTGCTAAAGGTAGGACCTGGCACTACTTAATTAACCTCTCCCATCCCCAGTTCTCCCAACTGTAAAATAAGAAGAGTAATTAACTGCTCTGAACATCTCACAAGGTAATTGTGAGGATCAATAGAGACTGGGTATAAAAGATGATGTGGAGCTAGGAAGAGATATTATTATCATTACATGCGCGTTCTTTCCTCTTACTTGGGAAGACAGCACAGAAGCTACAAAACAATATTATTTCTGGAAGTGTGGTGCCTGGTGCTGCCTCAGAACCTCTAAGGAGGTGTGCTTAAAATGCAACTTCCTGGGTTCTATCCCAGACTCACTGAAACGAAATCTGGGGGGGTGTGTGGCCCATGATCCTGTCATGTCAAAACTTTCCTTTGGATTGCATGCCCCTAGAAGGGCTGCACTAGAAGGGATCCAAGGGAGTAAAAGCCAGAGGAGGGTGGGAAGATGAGCAACTGCATTCCACAGAAACAATGTTCAACCCACTGGCTGGAATCTCCAAACGACCCACAGATGTCTGTCTGACCACAATCCTGTAAATCTTGTTACCTCTACCAAAACCAACCTCTCTCTCTGCAGCACTTCAAGCCCTGGAGACTACAGGCACTGCCAGACACACACTTGCAAGTCTGTGCAAGGGTTGTTTTCTTATGCTTCCTGCCCTGATGGCCCTTGGTCTTCTCCCCTGTTCCTGCGACACTTCATAGGTAACTATTCCTCCCTGGGTAGAACCTTTACATGACCAGTGATTGGCACATTTTACTTTCAGCGTGTGATGTACAAATACTTGAATGAAAGACAGAATATGGAATTCATTATACTCAAAAAAATCTTACTACAGCATTTAACACTATTCTTTTTCAAAATGTATTCACATTTCCCATTCGAGAAGGCAAAGATAATAAGTATTTGAGTAACAAATACCTGGATTCAAATATATTTCCAACATAAGTTTTTTTCATTTATTAGCTGTATCAACTTGGGCAGGTTATTAAACCTCAGATCAGTTTCTTCAACTGGAAGACAGATGTAATATCATACAACCTGGCCCGCCTTCAGGAAGATTTTAATTGGGCTCCATAGGAAAGGCAATTAATGTATTGCCAGGCACAGATGCTCAAAGAATCTTCATTCTCTTCTTGTCCTTTTCCCTTTTCACACTTTCTAATGGGTTCTCTAATAGTCCGCAAAAGCCACAGCTTGTAATGAATCTTCCAAAAGGAACTCCGACAGTAAATCTGATTTCTACTCAGTAGTTCGCTATTAAATGTTTTACAATCATCTCTCAGGGAGGGGGAGTGGAGGAAGAACCCTGATTGTTAGTGTTTGCCCATTCTATGGTGTAAACGCTTCCACTATAGCCAATTTCAAACTACCAATGGGATGTTACTGAACAGAACTGGGATGCGATGTGCAAGAGCTCATCATTGTATGAGTATTTCCACCACACAGATACAATAAAAGTAAATAACTTCAAGAGCGCAGATAATATGAAATAAATTGCAAAATGAAATAAAATAATCAGAAAGTGATGAGTGTGGAGTATTTGCCACCTTTGTTTTTAAACTGGCTCATAAAATTCCTGAAAAGGTACAAGCCAACTCCAGCACACTACTGTATCTTACTCCATCAAGAAAACTCTGTCCTTAGAAGGGTATTAATTCCAGGCATTTCAGCCTACCTAGAGAGCTTTATTTATGCAGAACCCTTTAAACAGATGCAGAAAGCACATGCTTAGAGTTTCTACAGGGGCGAAACGTGGCTACAAAACAGTCTGTGTCTACGTGATACTGACATGCTGTACATGTGCATCAGTTCTGCTAGGGAAAAGCCTTGTCTGGGGAGAAAGAGAGCTGTACGGTGCTTAACACATGGAAACACCCGGTCAACAGGTAACAGTAATAGGTAGTAAGCAATAGTAAAATTTGTTACACCTCTTCTCTCCATCTCGTCCTTATTACGAACATTTATTTATGTGGCTTAACTTTTACCTTAGGTCCATCCTCATTGTAAGACACTAAGCCATGATGTAACAATTTTTAGGGCCCATGTCAGACATGTGTGACACTCTCACTTTAGACACAAGGAAACGGAGGTACAGAGGAGGAAAGCAAGTTGCCCGCAGTTAAAGAGATGTGGGACTGGAATTCAGGCCTTATACTTTTATAAAATGGATTAGTTCTCCAAAGCCTTTAGGCTACTATATTTTATTTGCTTATTCATTTGTACACTGTTTTCAAGAGATAATAAAATATATTTGTGACTTACAAAATTTTGTTTGCAGCCTGCTCAGTTCTAGAGGTGACATTTAATGACCCTGACTTGCATTCGCATTAGGTTGTCTTTACCACAACAGAGCCACCACATTTGAAAACTTGCTCAGCAGTAGAAGTGGCAGGAATTAACTTTATTATTAAAGGCTTATTAGGTACCAAGGATATTAGTACATAAATTATAAAGATGGCTTCATTTAAACAGAAGAACAACCTACGAGTTAGGTAATATTATGGCCTCAATTTTATGATGAAGAAATGAAGGCTCCTTGAGGTTAAGAATCCATCAGAAGTCTCTAGGGCTGGCTTGCTGGGCATGTGACCTGTGCAGTCACGTGGGACCCGACACCCAGAAGAGCCACACTTGTTTTAATACTCTCCTGCCACTGGCGTGAAGTTCTCAATAACTCTGTCTTTGACTTTGTGTGCTGTACCTGAAGTCAGATGGGAGAGAGTGGAACGATGAAGCAGACATGGGTCAGATGTGTGCCACATCCTGTCCACCGTTCCTTGCTGCCCACTTGGAGACAACATTCATGATGCCTCATGAGCACAGGACTCTGGTGAGGCCACAATGCTTGGGAATTCAGCAGGGCTCAAAACGAGTGCAAGGTTGAGTATAGTACCTCTAGGACAAGTGGAGGATCCCACAGCTCCCTGAGGCCATGCTTTCTGTTAGAACCAGAACTAGCTTCAACACAAAAATAAGGCCATTGTACTTTAAGAAACACAACCAACCAAGGCCCCTATCATGTCCTTTCTTATTTCCTTGTATTGGCCAAACACTTGTGCTCCAAATGGTGACACAGAAGGAAGGCCCTGCCTTACTCATCAGGAAGCTGAAGGTAGAACGTGTTGGTAAAACACGCATGTATCAAGAAGTGAAATAAAAACAACAGAGTTAGTTTTTGGCAGTGTTTCCTCTGTTCTGGTCAGAAAGAAATACATAGGCATGTAACAGCTATGAAATACAAATTGTGTAACTTCAATGATTATGCAAACAAGTTAAATGCTTTTAAATTTGCATTTAAAACTGGCATTGCACGGGTTAACAATAAACAGACAAAAATCACACCAATAATTAAATTTTTAATTTTTCTTTACTTAGAACATTAAAAATACTGTGACAATTCAAGAGGCAAGGAAGAGAAGGGAAAAGAAGGCAGGGAAGCAGTGGGAAGGAAAGGGCAAAACATTTTGTTTTAGTACCTTGGAGGGCACTTCTTTCCTATTTTTTGAATAAATGGCTCCACATTCTAATTTCGCACAGTGTCCCACAGCCAGCCCTGGCTGTCACACAACTTGGAAGCATCAGTCAGTATCTGAATCCGAACTGACTCCAAAGCTCCTTTGCGTTGACCCCATTTTATTCAGCCTTTTATTTTAAGCAACAGGGCTCTTCAGTTTCAGAAAATTTTTGTCATGATTCCACTGTTGGCAATCTGGACATGTGACAATTGTTTATCCCTCTTCCTTTTTCTTAATTTTTTCCCCTTTCTCTGAATCATTTCAGTTGTGCTTTCTCCATTCATTGAACAAGTATTCACTCTGTGCCAGGGACATCTAACTCTGTTACTCGGGGATGCATCGGCAAAGCCTATGATTTTAGAGACAACAAAGGCCAAGTCATTTCTAAGAACCTCAGAAATCCCAAATGACGAGGTTTATGCAACTTCAAAGTCTTTCTGCTTTTTTTTTCTCCTAATACTTGATTACCTCTCTAAGCAGGGGCTGCACTTCATGCAGGTCTAATCTTTCAGAGCACAGTGTGGTTAGGAACCCACCCCCTGCCTGACCCCCACCGCCGAAATCTGCACTGGCTGCTAAGTAGGCATTCAGTCTCAAAGAGGGTTTGTTCCACTGAACACCAAATGTGGACTAGAAGCAGCAGATTAAAATTCTGTTTGCTTGTGTCCCATGGAGGACTCAAAGTCAGGGGATTTCTATCCAAGACTTTCTTTTTTTTCTTCCTCAACCGCTCCCTCCCCCCACAAAAGCCAATGTCTGGGTTGTAAGTTAAATCAATCATAAGTCATCTCAAAGAATAAGGTATTATATATAAGAAGGTAAGGCAAGAGCGAAACTAACAAACAAAACCCTATGCCACTTACGCTGCTTAAGCAAGAGCTAAAAAATGTGCTAGACATGCCGCCAATTCTTTTTCTTTTAATTCTTCTATTGTGTCCTAACGATAATAGCCACAAATGCCACCTTTGAGCCCAGCACAGGTGTTCTGGCTGGCAATTTAAAATACTTTGTCAAAAGGAACCAGATCATTTACTCTCACTTTACAGGGGAAGGAACGGAAGCCTGGAATACGGTCAATTTTTTCGTGGTTTGTTAAAACAAACAGAAGGAAAAGAAAGAAGGAAAGAAAAAGGTAACTCACACA
This sequence comes from Hylobates moloch, assembly GCF_009828535.3. Classification (NCBI taxonomy): domain Eukaryota; kingdom Metazoa; phylum Chordata; class Mammalia; order Primates; family Hylobatidae; genus Hylobates; species Hylobates moloch. The sequence goes on along the minus strand of NW_026652290.1, from coordinate 36,018,896 downwards.
AATCTCCGCAAGGTGCAGGGCCTGGAATTTGAGACTAAATCTGTGGACTCCAAAGCCCCGTCTCTCCTCACAGACTGCCCTCTACAGGTTACAAAGTGCATTCATGCACCACGCATCTCAGTGCCATATGGATTTCAGATTAAATGTCCAATTCTGACCTCAGTTTTACTGAAAATAAACTCTTCATGGGTCATAAATTTTTAGAACTGGCCATAATAAACTAAATATCTGTGTACAAGTCCCAAAGTGAACATCACTGCGCCTGAAGCCTCTAGCAGTGCTTCAAACATGCTTGCTGCTAACACTTAGAACTGCCGTTATCAGAGACAGAGATGGGAGATGAGAAAGAAACAGATTGGGAGACTAGAAACTGAAGAATGCCAAGGAGAGAATCCAATATGACAAAACTGTCATCAATCTAGCATCTGTGTAGAGTTTGGGGGTTTCAGAAACATCACAGGTCAACTTGTTTTTCAAATGTCTGAAATTGTGCCCCCACATGTGTGAATTGTGGCTAGAGAGCATACATCAGGGAGTGCAATACAAAAAAAGAAAAACCACTTATTAAATGCATCATTGAGGGAGTGTCATTACATTCTGCTGTAAGCTAGTGGTAAGATTCAAAAGTAGACTGGTGGTGGGCCATTGCTAGGTTGTAATAAACCCACATCTATGGTGAAAGGAGTTTCTTTTGTTTAACAAACATCTGTGGAAGAAATCTGCTAACCACTGGGGATATAACGGCAAATGAGATGAGCTCCCATATCTTAAGAACTGGTGGCAGGGGAGGGGCGGTGGGCTTTGGAGGGCATTTTGGGAGTGGTGAACAGAATATTCTACAAGTACAAGACGGGTACATCCGAACTGACTTCAAAGGTCCTTTGTGTTGACCCCATTTTATTCAGAAGGGAGCTGCAGACTCCCTGGAATTCTTCATTTGGAGGGGAGGGGCACCTTTCAAACAGGTACAACCAATGGGGAAAGGGGTGTGGGCCTCTGGCAGCTTCCTTCTGCACAGAGCTTGTCTTCTTCCATTGAGGTATTTGGACAAAAACCAAACTAGGGCTACTCTGTTAATTTTCTGCAGCAAACTGTAATACATCTTGTTTCATCCTTTCATCTTCTCCCCCAGGAACTTCAAAATATCGACCGCCCTTTAAACTCAGTGATAACTGCTCCCATCCCAGGAAGCCTGCAATTTGGAAATGGGGCAGAGAGGCTCCAGCTCTCACCCAGTCAGGGAGGGCATGGGTTGACTGTTGACAAAGTGCAGATGCCCCCTCCTGCTGCTGCTTTGGCTCTCTGGGCAGAAGCAGGGCCTTCAAAGCTGTCAGTCAGACCTTTGAGAACATGATGAAAGAACTCTGGGTAGGGAAGAAAGGGTTTGTTTGTTTTTAAGCTCTTCTCATTAAGTTGACTGATAGGGAGACTCACACACAGCAGTGGGGGGCATCCAAGTCTGATGTTTAAGCCTAGACAGCTCCAAGGGGACACCCGTTGGCTGTTGTCCCTTGCACCTGCCCAGGTGGCTGGGCCTCCGACTGTCCTCTCTGCACCTCACCCCTTCCCGACACCAAGCAGGACTGAACAGAGGGCCCTGCCCACAAGGCACCTGACCTTTGAGCCAGGGAGACAGCCAATCCTTTATTTAATTGTGGAGACTGTGATGAGGCTAGCCACTGTGTTGTGCCACTTTCCACTTCACGTGGTGTGACGGACCAACACAACTAATGAAGGTGACGTGCCTGGGGTCTGTCTGCAAGATGGCCAGTGAGAGGAGGGTGGGAAAGCCAGCTCTGTACAGGCAGTCACCTAGGGTATCAGGGAGCGCTACACTCAGCCGCTTTTTGCACATCCCCACGGAATGAGATTCTCCCCACCCTTCACTGGCCAGAGAGTGAGTCCTGGAATTGTGCAGAGCCCCCAGCCTGATGCTAGTCTTCTGTTTCCTGGACACCAAGAGACAGCCTTTCTTTCCAAAAACGAATAAAGATAGTTATTTTGATGTATAAACTGAATGTTTAATAGTAATTCACTAAGAGGGTGAAAAATGTGAAAACTTCCACTTAGCTTGGATAGTCATGAAATGTAAACAGGTAAACCCAGGCCACTTCTTCTTGTTAGATCCATATTATTTATTACCAGTTTTCTAGGAAGCCACAAAATTGTGTTTACTTTCACTGCCTGAGAGTACACGTTCTCAAGGAATATAAATCAGTTGAAAAAGCAATCTAACAAATAAACAAGCAAAACACCAAACTTATTACTAAAGGTGTGCCCAGGCCAAGTTCATCTCTTCTCCCAAAAGCTTGAGATCCTTTCAAATCCAGTGCCAATATCCAATGATTATGGGTTTCCTGAAGAGTGCAACATTCTTCAGGTTCACAGGTTGGTTTGGGCACAGGATGAAGGCTTCCTAGACATTAACATTCCGGAATACAGTCACAGACCTTTCTAACCACATCCAGTCATCTAAAAACTTATCCAGGACAACAATATAATCAAAAAGTGTGGAGAAACCAACCGGCAATGTAAACCCTATTAAGATGGCATAGCACGGCTCATAAGGAAAATGAAAAGGGCTTGGGGGTGTGCGGGGATCTAAGATCATTAAGCAAAGTGAAAGAATTTTAACAGATTTTTAAATTTAATATAGTCATGCCATGCTAATGACAGAGACACATTCTGAGAAATGCATCCTTGGGCAATTTCATCGTTGTATGAAATCACAGCATGTACTCACAAAAAATCTAGATGGTACAGCCTACTTACTGCACACCTAGGCAATGTGGTAGGGCCTATTGCTTTGCTCCTACACTGCAAACGTATACAGCATGTCACTGTACTGCATACTAGGCAATTGTGACACAATGGTATTTGTGTGGCTAAACATATCTAAACATAGGAAAGGTACAGTAAAAATATGGCATAAAAGATCTAAAAATGGTACAGCTGTATAGGACACTTACCACAAATGGAACTTCCATGACTAGAAGTTGCTCTGGGTGAGTCAGCAAGTGATGAGTGAATGTGAAGGTCTTAGGACATTACGATATGCTACTGTAGACTTTATAAACACCGTACACTTAGGCAAAGTGTAAGTTTACACGAAATTTACAAAAAAAGATTTTCTTTCTTCAATAATAAATCTTAGCTTAAGATTAGTAATTTAGCTTAGTAACTTTTTAACTCTATAAACTTTTTATTTTCTAAGAACTTTGGACTCTTTTGTAACACTTAGCTTAAAACACAAACACATTGTACAGCTGTACAAAATATCCTTTCTTTATATTTATTCTATAAGCATTTTTCTATGCTTAAATTATTTTATTTTTCACTTTTTAAACATTTTTGTTAAAAGCTAAGACACAAACCCACAAATTAGCCTAGGCCTACACACGGTTATGGTCATCAACATCACTGTCTTCCACCTCCCACATCTTGTCCCACTGGAAGGTCTTCAGGGGCAATAACACGCATGGAACCACCATCACCTATGATAGCAACGCCTTCTTCTGGAATCCTCCTGAAGGACCTGCCTGAGGCTGTCTTATAGGTAACTTTCTTTTTTATTAATTAGAAGAAGTACACTCTAAAAGAACGATAGAAGTATAGTAAATACACAAACCAGTAACACATTTATTATCGTTACTTTATTATCGTTTATAATCATTATCAAATATTATGCCGTGTACATAATTGTATATGATAGACTTTTCTATGACTGGCATATAGTAGGTTTATACCAGCATCATCACTAAAATACAAGTAATGCAGTAATGCACACTGCAGTACAACCTTACAACAGCTACAAGTCCCTAAGAGATTGGAATTTTGCAGCTCCATTATAATCTCAGGAGACCCCTGTGTTATATGTGGTCTGTCACTGACTGAAGGTTGTATGTGGCACATGACTGTATAGTATCTGAAATACCAGCAGTGCTGAAGTGCTCTAGGAACCAACTTAGGTTCCTAATAGAAGATGAAGTTTTCTTTGCTTGGTGCATGAGTCCAGGGCCAAACCTGAGTTTGTGCTTATGTTGTGGAAATCAGGAGCAGCCCCAGGCAGTGGTGGGGACTGCCAAGCTGACACAGTCAGAATAACAACCACGAATAGTCAGCATCCATGAACTCACTGAAATCCTTTTAAGTTGCTTATGAAGGTAATTTAAAATGATTTCCACGGATGTGAGGACACCCACACTTAGGCTCTTCTTTCCTCACTTGTATGAGAGGTCCCTGTGTCTAACATAAATGGAAAAGTGACATCATTTATTCAAATGCCCCACATACATCCTTTTGTTATTTATTTATTTATTATCATTATTTTGAGATGGACTTTCGCTCTTGTCACCCAGGGTGGAGTGCAGTGGCATGATCTCGGCTCACTGCAACCTCCGCCTCCCGGGTTCACGCCGTTCTCCTGCCTCAGCCTCCCGAGTAGCTGGGATTACAGGCGCCTGCCACCACACCCAGCTAATTTTTTGTATTTTTAGTAGAGACGAGGTTCCTTTTGTTTTAAACTTCATGTGCTTTCATTACATCCTGTGAAGTTCTATTTAATACTGAAGATCACTTAATGTTCCTAACTTCAATCACTGGTAATTTGTTTTTATTTCAATTCTAGTACAGGTTCAGAGTAAGGAAAAGTGTCCTTTTAATTAACTGACATGTGCCCAGCATTCCCCTGATTTTAGCCTTGCCTTTGGGAAGCTGAAAAATTTCAAAAAACAAAATAAAACTAAACAAAACATTCACTCAGAAGGATGTGAGTCTGGGAAGAAATTCTGAAAATATACAAAGTTCCACATAAACTCTAATGACCCCAAATGCTCACTAACCCTTCATCTCTCTCCGTAGATGTCCCCAGCCCTGTGACCATCTCCTGCAGGGAGAAATGGCAGAACGAGGTCATGGCCATGCATCTGATACACACAGGCAGGGGACAGCACAGCAGCTTCCTGGGCTTTAAGCTAAAGGTGTGTGTTAGTTTTTCCATCTGCAATGGGGTTGGGCTAAACCCAAGATCAAAGCCCTGCATTTATAATTCTTCATGGACAACTGACGCTGTATACTCCCCCTGGTGTAGAAGTACTTTTTTCAAATTTCATACATGATTCTTATGATTCTTGGGTGGGCAGCATAATAACAAAACACTGCTGAGCCCATTCGTTCTGGAACGGCCTTATTATCACACCAGGTGCTGAAAATGTATGTAGTTCTAATTGTAGGATGTGTACAACATTTATGATTCCAAGACAAAGTGCTTTCATAAATTCTCCACGGACAGATCCAACCCAATATATTTACTAATTATTTACCGATTACACATGTCCATTAGTTCCAAATGCTTTGCTGAAGGAAGAAACAAAGATGCTGAACCTTATTTTTAATCATTTTCAACAGAAATGTGAATGTCAGGTTTTCTCTGTGAGATTCACAAGTGGCACAAAAATTATGAGGTTGAATGGTTTAGCAGTGATTTCCTAACATTGCTAGTAAATGTGTTTCTCCAAAGTGATTAGTGGCAACTCCAAAGTATAAGACAGTGTATGTGCAGAATGGCCCATCTGGGCCATGGTGTCTTGTCCTTAGAGAATGTTCTGTTTATAAATAGATCACTAGAATTTGAGGAGCTCTATTCATGGCGATTCAACTTGAAGAAAGAGGGAAAAAATCCAACCTCCTCTCTTTTGTTTTAGAAATCACATTTAGGGAGTGGACAGCCATCCTTTCAGTCTAACAGGACTCTTAGATCCATCCATTCAACATAGATTTATGAAGAACCTCCAGGGCTCAGTACCACACAACATGCTCGATAGCTGGGACACGGAGTTCTGGAGGCTGCCTATAAGGAACTTACAGTTCAGCAGGGATGGGAAGGCAGCAAAGTCAATTATAACAGAGTAGCAAGTGTAGCAACAGAGAAATGATGCTGTGCTGCAAGTGGGCACCATTAAATCATGTTAGGTGTGTGTGTGTCAGGGAAGGCTTGCTGGTAAGTTAATGGGAGTTGGTGGAAGTTAGGGGTTGGGAGGCGGGCAGAAGGAGAGGGAAAGAACCAAGTCCATAACAACCAGGTCAAGGAGAGATGCTGAAGGTAGCTGTGGCTAAGAGGGGAGTAGGAAAGTGGAGACCATGAGCGTGGATCCAAGCCGGAAGCACATGATGTTCTAAAAATGGCAGACAGTGTTCCATATGCAATGGAGGATGACTGGGGAATCTAAGGAGAAGAGAATGCAGCACAATCGAGCTCAAGGTTTGGAAGGAGGACTCTTGGCCAAAGCGGCAAAGGGATGGGTATGCAGGAGGGGCAAGAGTGTATGGAGACATCTGTAAAATGAATTCTAATAGAACATGCTATGTTAGCTATGAGCAGTGCGCTGCTTCCACTCAATTTTTTCCTTAAAGAGTATGATAAACACGGGATGCTGAAGCCCAAGAAACACTTCACCCTCTAGAAACTGTAAATGTCACTGTTTCCATAAGGGCAGAGACTGTGGAGAAGCACATGAAGCATAATCACATATTTAGAAGCCACTTAAATAGCGCATGCCCAAGGGCACATTGTAGACAAGCCAGCATTTGCAGCAGCAGGTAGCAGAGGCAGCTTCCTTTTCAGGAAACAGACACCAAATCATTAGAACCTTAACGCTGTGTCAGCTTTGGCTGCCAAATATGCAGCTCCATACCAAATGGTACCATTTGCATCTGGCTCTGTATTTAAGCCAACTTCTTTGGCTTTAAGAAAATTCTGAATTTATACAATATAATATGAGCACATCTGATTTTCATTAGGCAGTTTGCCGCCTGTTCTCCTTTTTCACTTTTGAAATCACATTTATATTTCTTATTCTCTTCCATTCTACTAAATTTTAAGATATCACTTTACTTTTTTTATTTCTCTTTTTTTTTTTGAAATGGGGTCCCACTCTGTTGGTCATCCAGCCTGGAGTGCAGGGTGTGATCTCAGCTCACTGCAACTTCCGCCTCCCAGGGTCAAGCAATGCCCCCAACCTCAGCCTCCAGAGTAGCTGGGACCACAGGCGAGTGCCACCACTCTTGGCTATTTTTTTGTATTTTTGGTAGAGACGGGGTTTCACCATGTTGCCCAGGCTGGTCTTGAACTCCTGAGCTCAGGCAATCCACTCATTTTGTCCTCCCAAAGTGCTGGGATTATAGGTGTGAGCCACTGCGCCCAGCCCTTTCTACTTTTTCTTTATATTCCTTTGAACTTTAGTTTTTGGTATCATGGACACATCTCTCAAAGCTGGTCAGCACACTCCAAGTACAGACCAGGAACTGATGGGGTACGGGACAGGCCTGGACTGGGTTTTTATATTTACATTCATTATTTCCAAATTGCAATGTAGAATTTCTCTGTAAGAACAAAACTACAAGGAATCTATATGACTTTAATCTTCCATGTCCTGATGAACTTTTCCTGATGAGCTAGTTCTTTAAAACATCTCCTAAGAGAATCTAATTATGTTATGTAGAAAAGCTTCTAGAACTGACCATATAGTAAGCTTCTATATTATAATTGGGATAGAAATATATCATCTAGAAACAAGAGAGATTCCTTGGGCTAAGAGTCCTATATCAATGTCCACTTGCAATGTTAAATTTTTTCCAAATTCACAATTCAGAGGCTACAAGTTAAATGCCAAATAAAATTGAACTCAGTTCGTAGATTTCTTTTTTTGTAAATAGATGAGGTCTCGTTCTGTCCCCAGGCTGAAATGCACTGGAGCGATCATAGCTCACTGCAATCTTGAACTCCTCTAGGCTCAAGAGATCCTCCTGCCTTAACCTCCTGAGAAGCTGAGATTAAAAGTGCAAGTCACCATGCCTGTACACAAATTTCATTTTTAAAGTGTTTTTTTCATATAAATGTTATATGTCCAGCATTATTTTTAATAAACTGGAATATTTTAAAATATATCTTCAAGATTTAGAGTAAAATGTACTGGCTTGTACTACATTTTAAAATTTACTTTTGGTCTTCTGGTTACAGTCTACCAAAGGAAGATCTATAGTACTGAACAAACGGCAAAACTAGGCTCTTATGTTATAACAATCCTGGGGTTTTTATGACAAAATGAACTTCAGACAGCATGAAAGTTTCAATGATGAACAAATATTGAACTTTTGTATTTTAATAGCACAACCAATACTTTATTCCTGGTTAACTTTACCTTATTTTTCTAAAAAAGATAAATTGTTTAAAAGTTATTTTGTTTAAACTTTAAGTATAAACTGGTGAGCAGGTGACACAAAACTAATCTACTCTGATATAAATCAGAATAGTGAGTACCCATTGGGGGACAGTGACCAGAAGAGGGCATCAGGAGGCTTCTGGGGTGCTGGTAAGAATTGCTTCTTGATGTGCTGGTTATATAGGTATATTCCGTTTATGAAAATTCATCAAACCATACACATGCTCTGTGCAAGTTGGCACTGGCAAAAGATTTAATAATTAATTTTTTCATGTAGCAATTTTCTGGTTAAGGTATATGGCTGAAGAAAACAAGACAGATAGAGTAACTGCATAAACGCCAGAGTAAACCTGTGCCTTGGAGGCAGCAGGCGCCACAGCTTCCTCCCTCCACACGTGGACAGAAGCAGCACATTGGTGAGAAAGACATGTGCTTAGAGAGGCAGAAAACGAGGAAGAGAAACGTTCAGGACTCCAAAGAGTCTATTTAGAGAGAAAAAAGGTGGTTGGTGGGGGAAAGTAAAGATGACATGTTTCTTTGTACCCTGTTCTCCTCCCAAATTCCATTTGACATCATGCAGAGATGTTCATTTGACATTTCTGGTTTGAAGACTATGAGGGGAATGCATCCCATGGGCCAGTGGTTACTGACTACAATACCACCTTCAGAAAGTTTAGGAAATCCTCTTACGGCCTTCTGTGATTTTCAAGCTGGGGATATAGCCAAGTTGGCTTCTTGCAGACCTTCAATCCCAGAAGGTGGTTTGGGGGCAATATTCCACCTCAATCTTTTGTACCTGAAGTTGATGAAATCTGACATGTGAGATTACATGGAGCTGACAATGTCACATGAAAGTAAATCTGGATTAAAATATTACATATATATGTATATACACACGATAGAAGGCCTGTGAGCTCCACACCTTCGTTGGGTGCAATGACGTCACTCACCCAAGCGTCTGAACACAGCAGCACCTGTGAGCTTCTTTTAGTAAAATTTAGTATCTACCTCCCATTCTACCATCATAAACAATGGGGCCTGTGACTTAGTCTCTATTTCTCCCCCGCCTTAGAGACTGTCAGTACCAAATGAAGAAAATTTTATTTTGAAGTACACAGTTGGACATGCCAAGAGGCTTAACCACATCTCTATAAAAATATTTGTTTGGCACCTACACAAGATAAACAAGAGTGCTCAAATACCTTACTGCATTCATTAATCCTTATTTTCCACCCACCATATATATATATATATAAAACAAACAAACAAAAACAGGCGTGAGCACCTTCCTACAATCCTGTTTCCTACAACCTCTCCACACACACAAACTTGAATGTTACTTAAAGGAGAAACAAACCAATCAATATGGGTATGCCGTTCAGTTCAGTGAGGAACAGTTCTAAGGAACAGCCTTGTGACCAAGGTCCTACTGTCTGGGTTGAGCAGGGACCTCAAGGGCTGCACCCTGGTGCCTGGCTGGAGGTTGTGCCCACCACCCTGAAAATTCAGTGGCTATTGCTTAGGTGCTGAATGCGCACAGTAATTCCCAAACCAAATCTGTACGCCAGTCACAGTTAACCCTCTGCATCCGCAGGTTCCACATCCACAGATGCCACCCACCAAGACTCAAAAATATTTGGAAAAACAAATAAATAAATAAGAATACAACAATAAAATACCAATAAAAATACAGTATAGGCTGGCATAGTGGCTCATGCCTGTAGTCCCAGCACTTTGGGGGTTGAGGCGGGAGGATCGCTACAGACCAGAGGTTCAAGACCAGCCTGGGCAAGAGAGTGAGACCCTGTCTCTCCAAAAAATTTTAAAAAGTAACCAGGTGTGGTGGTGCACACCTGTAATCCCAGTTACTCGGGACGCTGAGCGGGGAGGATTGTCTGAGCCCAAGAAGTTGACGCTGAGGTGAGCCATGATGGCACCACTGTACTCCAGCCTAGGCAACAGAGTGAGACCCTGATTGTAAAAGACAAAAACCAGGCTGAGACGGGTGGCATGTGCCTGTAATCCCCGCATTTTTGGAGGCCAAGGTAGGAGGATCGCTTGAGTCCAGGAATTCAAGACCAGCCTGGAGAGAACAGTAAGACCCCTGTCTCTCAAACAGAAATAAAAAAAACAAAATCAGCACAACTGTTTAGATAGAATTTACATTGTATTAGGTACTATAAGTAACCTAGAAACAACTGATTTAAAATATACAGGAGAATCTGCCTAGGTTATGCAAAGATACTATGCCATTTTATATCAGGGACTTGAGCATCCATGGATTAGGGTATCCATGGAGAATACTGGAACCAATCCCCTAAGGATACTGAGAGATGACCGTATTTCTACATCATAAACCCACCTCTCATTTTCAACACAGTGTGGTAAGAACAAGATTGAGCTAATTTGCCAATTGAAAGACAGGGATCGACATGGAGTAAAATGGGTTTGCTTAGTTTTACCTGTAAGACATGCACATTAAGCACTTGATTATACTCACGGGCTTCGAAATTATAACTGGGATAGATACACACCATCTAGAAACACACCTTAGGCCAGGAGTCCTTCCATTACCCCTTAAGAGGCACATTGTGTAATACAGTCTAAAGCTTTCCTTTCACCGACTTCTGGTTCTACATAGAATACTGTGCTTAACAGTCATGAGACAATACTGAAAAAATGCCAAACAAAAAAAGTTAACCCTGCCTTTTCTGTGTATGTATCCAATGGTGATATACAGGGTATTAATAGGATATGATGATAATACAGCATGATGTAATCAGTGGCTATTGCTTAGGTGCTGAATGCACACAGTAATTCCCAAACCAAATCTGTACGCCAGTCACAGTTAACCCTCTGCACCCGCAGTTAACCCTCTGCATCTGTATTATCTGTGATAATACAGATGACGTGTTTTAACTCTGTGGGGCAAAGTGTAGAGTGAAGCAAGTAACAAATGTTTAGATTTAACTTACGGAAGCAATCACATTATTTTAAAGCCATACCTTTCAGACACTTTCCTACTACTATCAAGCCAACTTTGGAAACTCTCCCACCTCAAATAGTTAATGAAATAACCTACTTAAAGGCACCCCATGAATGTTATTCTAACATATCAAGTATTGAGTCAGGCCAATTACTTAATTAGTTCAACTTTCCCAGCTACTAATTTTGAACATCAGGCAGAAGAATGTTTTTTAACTACACTGTCACTCAGAGGGTGTAAGCTGCCCTTTAAACAACAGAAACTATAGACCAATTATATACATATCTATTATAGACCAATCATATACATATTTAATGCATATAATAGAAATTACATATTATAGACCAATTATATACATTATAGATCAATTATATATTATTATATAGACCAATTGTATATTATTATATATACATATAGACCAACTATATACCATTATACATATAGACCAATTATATAGACCAATTACATACTATTATATATATAGACCAATTATACAGTTATAGACCAATTTATACATATCTAATGTATATAATGTATATAACAGAAATTATAGACCAATTATATACATGGCTATACATATATTGACATACTTTTAAAAGAAAACCATATTACACTTGTCTATTTCCCATTTATTCATAAATTATTTAAACTTTACCTTAGAAATTAGAGCATACAGTTTTCTTTTAAAATAACTCTTAGGCTTATGGTCTTAATTATTTTGCCTACGTCTATAGTGATTAAAAGACACTATAATTCAGGGCAATTCCAAATAGTCGCCTGCTCTCCAGAAAAAAAGATTGAATCACCTATAGTATTTGGTAAACTTCTGGCTGACCTAAAACATCTCAAGTGGTTCATCTCTGTCATCACAGAGAACAGCTAACCAATATGTAGGATTCCAGTCATCAACCTGGGGCCAGGTTCCCTGAGGGACCTGCCTGAGAAGCCAATCTCAAAAGTTAGTCTCAACAGTCAAATGCAAAAGTTAGTCTCAACAGTCAAATGCATTCTGCATATCACCAAAGGGACCAAGGGAGTAGAGGTTCTTGCATGTTGAGCATGATGTCTGCTGTCGTCATAAAGAACATTTACACAAACATGCACACTCACATATATGTACACATGTAAGTATGTTTTCCATATGTACCCTATTTATAATAAACTAAGAGAAAGTTTAAACCTTAAACATTTTTGTTGGCTTCTCACAAGCCATATAATTTGGAAGATAAAATTTTCCCAGAGATAAGCCACATAGGAAAAAGAATGTTCTTCCTTCAGTCGGAAGGGCTAGGCTCTTGTCCTGATTTTGTTAGGCAACAGCCATGAATCCCAACAATTAATGCTGAAGTATCCTAATTCAAGTTCCCACTCCTGATTGCTGATGTAACAACACATAATGCGGGAATTTATTCCTCTGGTACTTACTTGCCAGTGTGTGTGTCTGTGTGTGTATGTGTGCACATGTGTTCTTTTGAAAGACATTCCTCTTTTTCATACGAAAATTTCTTTTATTTATTTCTTTATTTTCTGAGATAGGGTCTCATTCTGTCACCCAGGCTGGAGTGCAATGGAGTGATCATGGCTCACTGCAGCCTCAAACTCCAGGGCTCAGGTGATTCTCCCAACTCAGCCTCCTGAGTAGCTGGGACTACAGGTGCACGCCCTCACACCCAGCTAATTTTTAAAAAATTTTTTGTAGATATGCGGGCCTTGCTATGTTGCCCAGGCTAGTCTTAAACTCCTGGGCTCAAGCAATCGCCTACATCAGCCTCCCAAAGTGTTGGGATTATAGGCACTGCACCAGGCCCATACAGAGATTTCTAATGGGGTATAGTTTCCCTAATTTTAAAATATAATTTACATAGCAAGATCCCTCTTCTAACAGTAAAAACAAATCCATTCATTTAATCCTATATGTACAGTTCCATCTTGTAACTGGGTTAGCTCTATCATTTAGAAAACAAATCCCATATTAACTGTACTTTTTTCTACCCATTTGAGGTCAGTGGCACAATTATGGGTTTTTGGCACATAGCAATATACTTACATTTCAGAAAAGTCATCATTACTCTTTCAAAGAAGCTACTTTTACATTTTACTTCTGAATAATGAAAGCTATTGGATTATCTAAGAGACTTACCCTTTCCCATATTTAATTTAAAGCTAAGTCATTTTGGAAACCACAATTACCAACATGCAAGAACCTCTACTTGAAAAATTTGTATAATTTGAACATGGAAAACCAATTGTTTTAAATTTAATAAAGCATTTTTCTCTCGGGCTCAAACAGTAGAAGCAGCCCAGAGTAGAACTTAATGTGTGAATTATAAACTTCTGAAAACAAAGACTTATCATCAAGATACTGCAGAATTTTTCTTTACAGTGTATTATCTAATGCTTTAGCCAATGTATTTCTAAATGTCCCAGGAGACTACTTTTTGAACTTGCTATCCTTACCAACCCAGTAACTCAAAGCACATGGATCATTTTCTTGAATCTTAGCCTAAATTTTTCCTTGGAAATTTCATTTGATATGATATGCTTCATATCAGCCCAAATTTCATTCTAATATTGACTGCCTGGATATTCCACATTTCATAGCCCATTTTTAAGTTGCAGCTTAAACCTTTCTCTGCTTCCAGGTTCTGATGAACACATGCTTTCTGTATACATGGGCTCCCTGACATCCTCTTCCATCGCATACAATCTTCCCCATCCAGCAGGCTCAGCCTGGTTTGAGGATATGAAAACTTATAGTCTTAGTTGGTCTCCGGCCCCACACAATGACAGGAGTTGTCATTCTTGTTTTCCTTTGTTGAGTGGATCTCAGTCTAATAGCATGGGCTTTGGACACCCAGACACAGGTTCAAATCCCAGCTCTGCCAAGGCACTTTACCTTTCTGAGGTTCAGTCTTCTCGCCTGTAAAATGGGCACAATGATACCTCCCAGGATTGTGGCTAAAGTACACTTTGATAATCTGTGCAAAGCAAATGGCAGGATGTGGTACATCATAAGTGCAAATTAGTTACTATTATTATTCTTTGAATTACTACTATCTCCTGGGGCTGCACAGGAATTAGCTTTTAAGTATGCCACAACTTACAATTATCAATTTTGTGGAATCTCACACCAGAAGACATGTTGGAAAGGATTTAATGTAAGCCTTCCTTTTCCAGCCCTGGAAACTGAGCTCTGATAAGGCTGTTTTTCCCCACTGCTGGTCGCTGCAGGAGCACTGGCCAACAGCTTTCCTTGGCTCTCTAAGAAAGTCCAGTGCAAAACTACAAACCTAGCCTTCACATGCTTCTAGCTTTGTAAAGCCACTGCATGCCTTCAATTCGGTCTTCTTCCCTAGACAAGACCACAGAGGGCAGCAGAAGCCAGGACGGCACAGAACAGTTCTGTCCAGCTAGAAGTCCCCCACAGTGGGCAGCATGCCTCTGATGTCATTTCCATGCACAGAACAATTCCCCCAACCAACCAGTGGCGCTGGGTACTGTGGGATAATCAGGAACCTGCAGGTGGCAAAGTGAAGATAATAGTCCCACAAGTGCTGGGACCCTGCTTTCACCAGGGCTAGGACCAATGCTGGGACTGGACCAGATCACCAACTCCTGAAAAGCCTTAGGACTGCCCAGGTCATACTTCACCCCCTTTAAATGTTATTTCACCTGTGGACTAGGTAGATTCCAAGTATTTTGAATTGCAACTGTTCCCCTGTCAATTCAATGGGAGGGGTGGGAGGTGGCTGGGACCAAGCAAGAGTAAATTTCAATTTTTGGAAGGGGCATAATAAATCCGTGTTTCTCTAACACTGATGTCTTTGTATTGTGTACTTAATAACATTTAGAAACAAATTTCTCAAAAGTTGGAAGGAGAGCTTTCAGAAAAATGGTAGGTATATTAAACTGAAAATGTGGTAATCCACTAACAGTGGCTGGTCATCTACAGCCCATTCAGTCTTTGGCATTGATATCAACAATTAGTGTAAGAACATTGAAAATTTCTGTGCAAATATGCACCTGTGTTTCCCTTCCACTTTCCAAAATTTGGAAAGAGAAGTGTTTCCCTTCCACTTTCCAAAATTAGTATATAATTATATGCAATTATTACTTTTATAGTCATTTGGGAATTTCATCCCATTTTTTTTTCAGGGATGAGATTTCAGATTTCAATGCTTAGAAAATCAAAGCTTAACATACACCTGCCATGAGGGTACTATCTGATTCCCTTAGACACTTACGCATGCTGAATTAAGTAGTTAATTTAATTTAAGTAATTAAATTTTAAGATCATATTACAGAAAATCCAGGAAAAGAAAAAACTCAATCAATCAGGAATAACACAATACATTTAAAGAGCAAATGCAGCAACAAAGACTGTCCTTATTATCATGCATAAGATATTTTTATTCAAAGTCTCACCAATGAGGCAGCAATCTGCAAACTAATTAAGAGCTTCCCAGAGGACAAATATTTCCAAGTTTTTGGAAAGGAACCTATCATTTATTTACCTAAGCAGGAGTGGCAGAAGCCTAGAAATGAGTTTGTCATTTCAGGAAAGATTTAATCACTTGAGAAATGCTTGGATAAATTCTAAACCTGGAGGGTAAAATTTCAGTCAGTATCGGTATAAGCAATAGACCACAGCCTCACACACTGAAATCATCTCAGAAAGAGGAGAAACTCGGGGGTGGCGGGTTGGAACCTCCAGAAACAAGCAGGTACAGGAATTTTTTCAGCAGTCCCTTCACTATTTAACCAATCTTTGCTGGCTGGATTGGCCACAACTCCCTAGACTCAACTTATGTCTTCACCCCAGAGTAAACCTTTTCCCTCTTAATTATCCTCATCAGAAACTCAACACAGATAATTGCCCTCTTCTGCATGATAAATCATTCATGTGTTTTCAAATGTTAAATTGTCTCAACTTTGAATCCTGTAGTCTAAATATCCTGAATTTTGTATCCTTTCTTCCTAGATCGTGTGCACCACATAGCAAACTCACCAAATGTTGGTCCTTGCTCTGACCTCACTCTTTCCAGTAGTATCCATCCAAAGCCTCTCTAAACTGTGGAGCTCAGTACTCCATATAAAGCAGTGACTCCTATCACAATCTCTACAAGAGATTTAACTCAAAACTCCAGAAGCTTTCACAGCACCAAGCAAAAAGGTAAGATGTTACCATTTGTATCTATTACAGTAAGAACTGGATACAGTGCCTTTTTAACTTTGCAGTAAAATTCAAAGCACTTCACCTATTATTTTAGAGTTTCATTAGTTTTGAGCACAATATCCATTCACCTTTGCCAACAGTTTCTTTTAAGGCATGAGTACAAAATTCCTCAAGTGCTATAAAAATTTTGGTTGTCAGCTCCAGAAAAATAATGGGGCAAGGGGAGTGGGTGAAAACAGGTTCAAGGCCACACATCATTTTTCCTTTTAAAAGAAGTTTTAACCCTAACTTTGCAGCATATATATATATAGATATACACACATATATACATAATATGTGTATGTATATACATATACATCATATATATAGCACTTCACTTTATTGGAATTCTTCCTTAGTCATAAATTATATTTCAAGTTGGCAAAAAATGTTGGTCAGAATTTCAAAAAATGGAAGCATCAAAGTAACCAGCATGGGGTTTTTCAAGTGTGCTGCCAGCCCACCAAAGACCCCCTCACCTAAGCAGACAGTCCGCGGCGAGGAGGGCCAGCATGCCCCTTTATGGTCAGAACGGCAGTGGTACAAAAGACAATGATTTCAACCAAATATGGTTTGCCTCTCGTCAAATTTTTCGCACGTCCAATAAAAATAAGTTCACAAAAATCCAGCCAAGCATTACTTTCCCCCCAAAAGTGCTTCTCAGATTACAAAACAGCTTTGAAAGTTCAGCCTGACAAAACAAATATGGTACTAGGAGGAGAGACCTGGAAGGCAATCACAAAAAGTCTCATTTAAATTCCTGGAAAGCACAGCTTCTCCAAACACAGCTATTCAGCTCTTTGGAAGGCAGCACTTGCGGGAGCCATTGAGTTTAACTTCACTCAGTCCCCCAACACAGAACCGGCAAATCCGAATGAGATGGACGTCACACTCCCTACTCAAAAGAATGCATCAAATATCCACTCCGGACACCGCGGAAAGTAAACCCAAAAGCGGAGTTTGCCGCCTGCCAACTACATAAGAATTAACACTCGGATTCTAAAGATCCCTACTACCCCAAACATTATAGCTACAGAGAACCAGAAATCAACAGAACACACTTTAACCTTTAAGAAGTGTAGTTTTGTACGGGAGTTGGCTGAAGAAAGACAAAAATCTTCACTCCCTTCCAGAGCCAAAAGAGCCAAAATAAAAGATCACCGTTACTGAGCCACAGGGGCACAACTGTATCCGCCCGTCCCCAAAGCGCAAGCCGTCCTCCCGTTCGCTTCTCCAGAATTTCCTGCTTTTCCCCAAACCACCTTCAACATTCCCCACACACGGGTCTGGCCCCAAACACGTAGTGTATCTCCGCGCACAGCAGCGCGGAGGCTGCAGCGCCACCAAGGAAGGCGTCGCCCACCCTTACCCAGTGCCCTCCCTTACCAGCCTTCTCCCCACGCTGCGCCTCGAAGCGCACGACACCGTGGTGCTCGGCGCTCCCCCTGGCAGCGCGGCACTGGAGTCCGAGGCGTGCGTGTCACATTTTATTCCCCGGCAGCCGCTCGGGTGCGCGCGCTACGCGCTCCCACACTCACACTGACGCCCGCTAGAGCTGGGACCCTGGCCGGGGTCTCCCGACTCACGCCGCGGAACTTGGGGGCTGCAGAAGGCGAGTGCGCGGCGGGAGTCGTCCTGCCGCAGGCTCGAGTCCTCCTCCTGCCACCGTGGAGTCTCGGAGCTGCCACCGTGGGGTCTCGGAGCTGCCCCGCGCTCCCGTCCCGGGCGGCCTGCCGAATCACCTCTCCGAGGCCAGCGCTGCTCCGCGCCGGCGACGGCTGCAAGCGCGGGCGGCAGGGCACAGCGGGTGGCTCGGCCTCAAAGCCGGCGGGAGGCTACGCTCAGCCCCGTGCCGCACGCCTCATTGTTTCGGGCAGCGCGGCGGCGGCTCCCGCGGCTAGAGGAACCGCGGCCCAGAGCCCCGGGGAGAGGCGGCGGCTCCCGGCCCCCGCACCGAGGCTGCGCTGCGCCCCGCCCCCGAGCTCCGCTCGCCCGCTCCGCTCGCCCCAGAGCCCCCTCCCTCTCCGCCATCCCTTTCATCCTCCCCTCTCCAGGCTCACCTAGCTGGCGGGAGCCGGGCACTGGGAAGTTGGGCTGCCCCCTCCCCGCGCCCCCGGCCCGGCAGCGCGGCCCGCCGGCGAGCGCAGGCGGGGCGCTCCCTGGCTGCGCGCGGATCTCTGCTTCTCGCGGAGAGTGATTGCAGACTTGGGCTGCGTGGGGCGGTGCGGGGCAACACGGCTGCCTAAAAAGGCGTGTTTCTCCCCGGCCGCCGCCTCCATCCAGCCCTAGTTCTTCCGAAGGTTACCTGCACAGTACCCGCCTGGCACGGTGCCTGGACACCCCCGGGGCACTCGGGTCCCGGGCGGCGGCAGGGATGCAGGAATGCGCACAGGCTGTGGGCGGCGGGGAGGGAGTCCGGGCGCCTGCCCCGGCGGAAGTGAGTCTTTGTGTACCCTCTCCAACACCTCCCCCCGCCAGCGCCGAAGGCCGGGCTACCTGCGCGCCTGGCAGTGCCTGGCAGCGCCTGGCAGCCGGCTGGGTGGGGCGCAGGGGAGCGCAGCATCCTCCCCGGCTCGCTCGCTCCCTTTGTTCCTCTCGCTCAGCCAGGCTTCGCGCTGCCGCCTGGCCCACGCTTCCAGAGCTTCTCTAAGGATCTGGGATGGACTTGGGAGCGGGCCACCTTCCATTTGGGAAGGGTAGCTCGCCAAGTCCGGTGACGGTGCTCCCTGGAGACCCTCACCTGCCCGCCCCTCCCCACTGCCGGTCCCCAACCCCAAGAGGGACGGAAAGTTCTTGGGGTAGAAGCCGGCGGGACACGTGGTGAAGCAGCCTCGGGAGCCAGTGGGCAGCTGCAGGCTGGGCAGCTGGAGCCTGCGGGCGGGGCCGCGGGGAGGTGCAGATCGAGTGTCCGTCTGGTCGCGTGCGGAATGTCCACTTGTCACCGCGGCCCTTGCTTTTTCTCGCGGCGGCGGCAGCTGGTCCTAGGAACCCGAACCGCGCCGCTCTTTGTTTGCTGGTAAATACTCTCCTCTGAACTTCACCGTGGCTCTCCGCGCGCGCTCCTGGCACTGGGTGCCCCACCCCGCTGGTTCTCTCGCGGACCCAAGAAGCTGTTCAGGTGCAGGGGAATCCCAGGTAGATGGATAATATTGCTAAGGTTGGGCCCATCTCAGGGGGACTGGTTAGTCACCCCTCACCCCACCCCACACCCTAAATCGCTAGAAGGACACACGTTTTGGAGACAGAGATCTTCCATTAAATGTATTATTTAAAAATCCACAAGTGCGTACGTTTATTTAAGTAATTTAGACTTTTTTTAGGGGGGAAAAAGCAATTAACTGGCTACCCAATTCATTCAGCATTCATTGGTGCCTACCTTAGACTGGAACTCTGAGCTAGACAGTGGGCGCCCAGAACTCCCTCAAAGAGTTTACAGAAATGTAAAACAGCACAGGAATTAAACTAAAATCGAGTGGGTATAATGCACTGTGTTCAAACAAAAGTGTGGGCCGAAAACGCTTACTCAGTATTTCCCCAATTGTATTAATTATGTCTGACACATGGAATTCTGCGGAACTGCCTGAATGAACAATGTGTTACACAGATATTTTTTTAAAAAAGAAAAATTATATTTTATAAATGTGAAATACATACAGTGTGGTTAAAAGTGACCAAAACAAAACAGAAACAAACAACTTGATAGAGACCCATAGCTGGTGGGGATAGAGAAAGGAAATACTGCAGAAAGACTCACCCTCTTAATAGTAGAGGGGCGCAGAGGGGGTTGCAAAGTCTGTGGGCTTCTGTTTCTCTTCTATATAATGGATGTAATAGTACCTACTTTCAGCCTGGCGCGGTGTCTCACTCCTGTAATCCCAGTACTTTGGGAGGCCGAGGCGGGCGGATCACGAGGTCAGGAGTTCAAGACCAGCCTGGCCATAATGTTGAAACCTGTCTCTACTAAAAATACAAAAATGAACCGGGCGTGGTAGCACCCGCCAGTAGTCCCAGCTACTCGAGAGGCTGAGGCATGAGAATCACTTGAAGCCGGGAGGCAGAGGTTGCAGTGAGCCAAGCTGGTGCCACTGCACTCCAGCCTGGGCGACAGAGAGAGACTCCCTCTCAAAAAAAAAAAAAAAAAAAAGTACCTATCTTCAAGGTTTGTTGTAAGTAGAGAGTATGTGTTAAAAGCATCTCCCCCAGTGCCTGACATGTTATACCTAATAAATTGTAGTAATTAATAAATGACAGTGGCCATTATTAAAACACTTTACCTTGAGACAGAAAAAGTTTTACACTTTTTATAGTGTATATGTATTTTATACATTTGCTGTCCTTTCTGCATAAATGCTGCCGAAATTGATATCTTAAAGAAATTTTAATGAGTTAAATAAAAGTGTCCAAATAACAGTCAACTTTATAGAAGTAGAAAAACTACCATCTTAAGGCAAATATGCAAATTACTGTTGTAAAACTTTAAGTGGATTGAGTTCATTACTTATGATCCAGGTAGTAAATACACAGTCACTAAACCGACTTGCATCTATTGCTTCCCACAGAAACCACAAAGCCAGTTTATATACAGGAAGCTATATGCTGATGATTGCTTCTGTCAAAGTGTAATGGTAAATAAAATATTTTGGCACCCTTTAGTTTAATTACTCAGAGACACAAGAAGCAGATTATTTAATTATTTTATTGGTCTATAGAGTCATGAGGAATTCCTGAGTTCCTCTGGCACTATAATATTATTTTCCTTAAAAAATCATCAATAACAACAAAACACAATAAACTTATTCCTACAGATAGGCAGCATTCAGAAATCCACTTGCTGTTATCCATTTGCTCATAATAATATGAATTTCCTTTCTTTTTTTTTTTTAAATTCAGTGTTCCTCAATTCTTTTCTCACCCTGTGTTAACTAACCAGCTAAGCTTTCACAGGGACAATTCCTTCCTGTTTCAGGAACTTGAAGCACATCATGAACAATCAACCAAATCAGGAAGCTCAGTTACTCAGCTGAGCGGCATTCAGGTGGGGCAGGCATGAAGAGTAAATATTTTCTAACTCCACCACTGGTGAATCTGGGCTATTTTATTTCACGTACCTATTGTTTATATAAATATATTTTTCTCCCATTCATTATGCCACTCAAATTTCACAATAAAACTATAGATTATTTTACAGATGAGAAAACTCACCAATAGAAACTTTCAGGACCACTTTCTCTAAACAAGATGCCTTTGTTTTCTGATTTACCTGAGATTTTCCATCTGTAGCGTTGCAAAAACACATTGATTTCTTCCCTTGCTTGAGAAATTAGTACCTCAGAAAGGAAAATCTTCTATATCTGGGCTCCTCCTATTTAATCAGTGAAACGAATTTTCATGTGGCCGACAGTATAAAAAAAAAAAAAAAGGAATTTCAGATTCTTGCTTTTTGGAACCCATTATCCACTGACAAGATTAGGTAGAAACGTTTGTTTCCTAGCCAACCCATAGATTTTTTTTAAAAAGTAGTTCCTTTTGTCTTTGGAAATGTTCATAAGGAAATAGACCACCATTAGAAAAAAAATGCTTCAGGTATTTGCATATGTGTAGGGGCCCAAATCCTCAGCCAGCAGGAGCTTCTTCTACCTTTCTGTCAATGTTTTCAGGTAGGTAGAGAGAAAAACATTATTTTTTAGCATCAGATATAGGAATGATGCCATTTTCAGTATCTGCAGTAGGAACAATAACACCAAAATGCAATTGGTTACCCTTAGGCTTGCTGACACCAGCGCTAGTCTGTGGGCTGCCCTCCAGGAAATAGAGGCTGGCCTCAGAGGCAGGGTCCTGGGGCCACAACCTGACCTCAGCTGGCAATGAGCTCTACCAGACAGAGCAATAGAAAAACGTGTCAGTATGTGAAAGAAACTATCCTTTCCTAAACTTCTCCTTGCAGCCCACTATCCAATATTAAAAAGACAGAACTGAAAGTTGGGATCTCTGGGTTTTGGTCCTGACTTTGTCCCTTTAGTGATGTTATTTGAACTTTCTGATTCCAAAGAACCTCATCAGCAATAGAGACAAAGATCATCAGGTAGCTGCACCCAAGAATCTGAGTTCATATCCAAGCTTACAGACATTCACCAAACCACAGCACTTCACAGTTTATGTAAAGACTTTTCTATCCATTGTCTCATTGGATTTCTCCAAACTCTGAGTGATGAAGTGCAGGGATGAGGGAATTAAGGATAAGGGTGTATAGGCCAGGTAGAGGTAGCCTTGCCACTTCTTAATTCTATGGTAATAATAATTACATCTAATCATTAATATTTTAAGGTCTATGTTCTAAATCCTTTGTAAGCATTAACTCATTTAATCCTCATAACAGGTTTTATTTTAATTTCTTTCACATTTAACTTTTTATTTTGAAATACTTTCTGATTTACAGAAAAAAATAATAATACCAGTTGTCCGTAGACAAATAATACCAGTTGTCCGTATTTCCCAAATATCACCACTTTACTGTGTTTGCTTTATCATTCCTCAACTGTTTTATGTTTCCTCCTGAACTGTCATAAAGCAAGTAACATACAACATATCTCTTTAACCCTAAATACTTCATTTTGTGTTTCCTAAGAACAGGAACACTGTCTTATGTAACAAGAGTGCAGTTATCATAATTAGGGAAATAGCATAATTAGGGAAATAGATAATAATACTATTATCTAATCTCGGAGTTTATTAAAATTTCACTAATTATCCAACTAATGTCCTTTAAGCAAAAAACAAACAAGAAACCCCACATTCCATTCAAGATCCAATCCAGAATCATGTGTTCTAGTTAGTGGTTATGTTTCTTTAGCCTATTTAATCCGAAACAGTTCCTCTGTGTACTGGTTACATGATATTAACATTTTTGCAGAATTCAAACTATTTGTTTTGTTAAATGTTCCTCAATTTGGGCTCATCTGTTGTTTCCCCCACGATCAGAGTTAGATTAAATTTAGGTTATGCTTTTTGTCCTGTATCTTTATCTTTTTCACCAGGAAGGCCACAGAGTGTTATGTTCCTTTCAGGGCATACTTTGCAAAAGGCCCATTATGTTTATTTGTTCCAGTCCTGGGTGAGGTTAACTGGTTACTTGGTTAAGGTGGTACCTACCAGTTTTCCCCACTGTGAAGTTATTAGTCATTCCTTTCAAATTAAAAGGTAATGTATGTGGACATACTTGGAGGCTGTCTCAAAGAGGAACAGAAAGTGAGAAACAGTCACTGCTAGTTTTAGCCACCATTTATGGTTCCACCTGCAAAGCTGGTGATTTTCTACTTTCATTGCTCCTTTGCACTTTGTGGTTAGTGTTTTGCCATAAAGAGGAGTGTTTTTTTTTCTTTACTTTTCTTTCTTTTTTTTTCTTTCTGAGACAGAGTCTTGCTCTGTCACCCAGGCTGGAGAGCAGTGGTGCGATCTTGGCTCACTGCAACCTCCCACCTCCTGGGTTCAAGTGATTCTCCTGCCTCAGCATCCCAAGTAGCTGGGATTATAGGCACACATGCACCACCACACCCAGCTAATTTTTGTATTTTTAGTAGAGATGGGGTTTCGCCGTGTTGGCCAGGCTGGTCTTGAACTCCTGACCTCAAGTAATCCATGTGCCTCAGCCTCCCAAAGTGCTGGGATTACAGGTGTGTGCCACCGCGCCCCCACCATGTGCAAGTGCTTTCTGTCACCCTCCTTTAAAGAGGAGTTCAGTTCTAGAATTTGTGGATATAGATGTTAATAATGGAACAGGTGCCTGCTCTTAATGCCTTGTATATTTTTCAGGCAACAGAGTAAGCCAAACATACCCCCCTAACCAATCACACAGGAGGCCCTGTTTCTAGTTAGTCACTTCCAGCTCCTCCACACCAACAGCCTCCAATCAGGGCACGCCTGGAGCCTTCCCTCCCCTCTTGCCACCAAGAAGCTTTCCCACTCCTCTGCCTGCCTTTGAGTCTCTGCCAACACAGGTGATGGTGGCCAACTCCCTTGCTATGGCAAGCTCTGAACAAACACCCTTCGTTTGTTCTTATTTCAGTGGTTTTTGTTTATTTCCACACAGGGAGAAGGGAGACAAATCAGAAAGTTACCAGAAGGACACCTAACTCCACTCCAAGACCTTGAGCGGCTTTGAAGATGGACTGAAGAGTAGTCGAGAATTTTCCATTTTAAATATAGTGCTAAGAGAACAAACAGCCCATATGTGATGTTTCTTTGATTACCTTTTCAAAGACCTCTCCCTAACAAGCTAGCAATATAATTAATTAAAACCCACCTCGACTGCTGGGTAATTTTCTCTTGATTAGCCCTGCAATTTGTTATACATCTCTCACAAAACTCTAATCACTCTAAGGTGAAGCAGCCCGTACTGACGCAAAATTACAGCAGAGTTGAAAACACCATTCCATTTCAGAAGCCTAAATCCTACAGCAATTTAAATTGTTTTCAGTCAATGACAGAACTGGTATAAAATAGCTTTAGTTATAGAAACTAATGGATAATAATGACGCTAATTTAAGAGATATCAGAAGCATGAATACAAAGTAGAAACTTTGGACTAATTTTTTTTTCAAAAACCTCACATAGTTTTTTAAAAGTAGTACTAGATTGTCTCATATTTCTCTTGTTCAGCTCAAGTTATTCCCCCCAATATATTTCTAGGTCTCCAACACAGCTTAAAATCAATACATGCTTCCCAAGAGTATTCTTACGTGACTGGGATTGATCATAAGTTATATATTAAATAGCACAATTTAGATGTCCATAAATGTCTTTTTTATTGTTGTTGTTGTTGTTTTGAGACCGAGTCTTGCTCTGTGCCCCAGGCTGGAGTGCGGTGGTGTGATGTCAGCTCACTGCAAGCTCCACCTCTCGGGTTCATGCCATTCTCCCGCTTCAACCTCCCGAGTAGCTGGTACTGCAGGAGCCCACCACCAGGCCCAGCTAATTTTGTTTTTGTATTTTTAGTAGAGATGGAGTTTCACCATGTTAGCCAGGATGGTCTCGATCTCCTGACCTCGTGATCTACTGCCTTGGCCTCCCAAAGTGTTGGGATTACAGGCGTGAGCCACCGTGCCTGGCCTAGATATCCGTAAATTTCTTAATTCAAAAAATAAACAAAACTGAAAAAAATACCAAAGTAAGCTGCATTACATTACATGCAAGAAATAATTTTTAAATTTTTGACTGACTTGGCTAGGGGAACTAATTATCTTGTGACATGTACAAATATTAGAGAGAAAGAATCAATTTCTTCTACCCTTTTAGTTCAGCTTAACTTATGGTGGCAGTATTGATGAGACATAATGAATAATTTGTTCTGAAAAGGTTAGCACTTTTTAAAATGTGCCCTTTTTTTCTAGTTTACATGCTGATATAGTTTGGACGTTGTCCCCTCTGAATCTCATGTTGAAATTTAATCCTCAGTGGTAGAGGTGGGGCCTGGTGGGAGGTTTTTGGGTCATGGGGACAGATACCTCTTGTTGGGTGCTGTCTTCTGATAGTGAGTGAATTCTCAAGAGATCTGATTGTTTAGAAGTGTGCAGCATCTTCCCCAACTCTCTCTCTTGCTCCTGGTCTGGCCATGTGATGCACCCACCCTGCTTAACCTTCTCTCATGAGTAAAAGCTCCCTGAAGCTTCCCCAGAAGCTGAGCAGATGCTGATGCCAGGCTTCTACAGCCTGCAGAATCGCGAGCCAGTAAACCTCTTTTGTTTATAAATTGCCCAGCCTCAGGCATTTATTTACAGCAATGCAAGGATGGTCTGACACACATGGGTGGTGGAGGATGCCCCAGATGCTCCTATCTATGAGTCATTGAGAGATGATAAGAGGAAAAATACATATACATTCATGATTTTACCACTGTTGAGAATGGTAAGGTCCATGGAAGAATGCTCTGGAAGGCACAGTCCAGCAGTCCACAGTCAGCGTGGGCTGGCCACATGCAGGCAGGTTCTTGGGGCCACAGGCCTCTATGTGTGGCCAAGGGCTCTGGGGGTGCTCAAGTCCCTCTCCAAAGGGCTGGTGGAGTCAGATGTATTCTTTTTGTAATAACTACTAAGTGTCATTTGCCTTTTTCACTCGCTATCTCTTGTGAGGCAACGTGGATTTTCTTGAGGTTGTGGCATGTGATACTGTAGCAGAGTGACTGCACGTGCAGCCATGAGGATCTACCTGTTTTTTAAGCCAGACATTAAAACAGTTTGCAAAAATGAGAAATGATGTGATTCATCTCATGAGATTTTAAAAAATAGAGTGACTTTTCCACCAAAATATGTGCTTTCAGTTAGCATGTGCAGTATTCCTCCCTTAAACTTGGTTTTGCTTTTGGAGGTTTTAGTTACCTGCAGAAATGGTCCATCACTGTCTGAAAATAGTCAATGGAAAATTCCAGAAATAAACAATTTCTGAGTGTTAAATTGTGCACTGTTCTAAGTGGTGTAATGAAATCCTTGCTGTACCACTCTGTCTTGCCCAGGATGTGAATCCTTACTTTGTCCAATGGGTCCATGTTTGTCTCTGCCAGGCACGCTCTGGTCACTCAGCTGTTTCAGTGATCAGATACACCGTCTGACTATTGCAGTATTTGTGTGCAAGAAACCATTATTTTACTTCATAATGGCCCCAAAGGACAAGAGTGGTGATGCTGGCAATTTGGATATGCCAAAGAGAAAGCTATAAATTTCTTCCTTTAAGCAAAAGCCAAAGTTTCCAACTTACTAAGAAAAAAAATAGATGCTGAGGTTGCTAAGATCTGCAGTAAGAATGAATCTTCTATCCATGAAATTTCAATGAAGAAAAAAATTGTACTGGCTTTACTGTCACATCTCAAACTGCAGAAGTTATGGCCACAGTGAGTGCTAGGGGCTTAGTTAAGGTGAAAAAGTCATTAAATTTGTATGTGGAAGACACAAAGGGAAACGTGTTAAGACTGACAGCTATCGGGTTCTGCATTTTCCTTGGTTTCAGGCATCCACTGGGGGTGTTGAAACAGATCCCCCACGAAGAAGGCAAGGCTACCGTAATAGCTTATTTTTGTTATTTTTAAATGAATTATTTTTAAAATTTCCCAGTTTTGATTTCAAATATAATAAGTATCAATAGATAGAGCTGATAAAGCCTACACAAATAAAATTCTTTGGGGGCCAGGAGTGGTGGCTCATGCCTGTAATCCCAGCACTTTGGGAGGCTGAGGCAGGTGGATCTCTTGAGGCCAAGAGTTTGAGACCAGTCTAGCCAACATGGTGAAATCCTTGCTGAAAAGGAGAATGAGAAAATCCAACAGGATCAAGCTCCTGGATATCAGGAGAAGAAGGAATAGCAAGAAGCAATGATAATAGAGGTGAGCTATTTATTAAATATTATAAGGCAGTAAATACTTTAAAAGTATAATTACATATATTTTTTGATATCTCTTTCCCTGCATGAATCAATAATAGTGAGGATGTCATCTGTTGTGTTCTGTGATCTGTAAATATTTGTTAGGCGAATGCCGAATGATCAGTGCTAGCTCTGCCTCTTCACCTGACATTCATGAGGTAGCTTCCATCTAAGTACACTGTCCTCTTGCTTGTAAAAACTGGCTGCCCTTGCTTTAGTTTCTTTCCCTCAACCTACCCTGCAAATGGAGGCTTCCCTTAGCAGGGATGCTCAGCTCCTCAGTGGGACAGCAGGATACCAGCCTGCTCCTGAGATGATGTCTCCCTTTCTGGGGGGCACCTGCTGACCTCTTCCGAAGGCCAGGTCAGGAGTGTGTCTGCCCACTGGGCACCTAGAACTCCTCAGGCTTTGACTGTGGTCAAACTCATTACCACCACCCACACTCACCCCAACCTCCTTCTCCCCTAGTAAGCCCCGTCTCTGTGTTTAATGGGCAGTGTTTGCAATCCAGAGGGAAGGCGGGTGTTAACTGTTACCCATGTGTGCTCATTATAGAAAAGTTGCGTGGGTGCCTTTACCAATGGGCATAAGTTTGACTTAATAAGGCTTGACTTGAAAACAAAATCTGAAAATAGCCTGGAATGTATAGGCATAGGCCCCTCAAACTCTAAAATTAGCAATATTCCATGTCTTCAGCATGGAATATGGTTTGGCATTGATAGAAAATGAAACAGTGATGGACACCAGCAATGATGTTAGAGATCAGCTGACACGCAGACTAAACCGAGTTTTAATTTATCCACAGCTCACAGGAGTGAAAAGAATACAAAAGGCAGGTCAGGTTATAGCTTAGCTAATAGCATCATCTTCCACCTAGGTGCCTAATCTAAGAAGCCAGGAGTCAGAGGATATGTACACATCACTTTACTTCTAATAGCTAACTAAATCCTTTGAATCCTGTATTCGCATAATCTATTTAATATATTCTTTTATTTATTTATTTTTTTGAGACAGAGTCTCACTCTGTCAATGAGGCTGGAGTGCAGTGGCACAATCTCAGCTCACTGCAACCTCCACCTTCCAGGTTCAAGCAATTCTCCTGCCTCAGCCTCCTGAGTAGCTGGGATTACAGGCCCCCATCACCATGCCTGGCTAAGTTTTGTATTTTTAGTAGAGATGGGGTTTTGCCATGTTGGTTGGCCAGGGTGGTCTCGAATGCCTGACCTCAGGTTATCCACCCACCTTGGCCTCCACCCACCGTGCTGGGATTACAGGTGTGAGCCACCACACCCAGCCAATTTAATATATTCTTGAAAAGAATATTTTCCTAATACTTTGGGTAAGATTCTTATTCAACTTGCACTAAAATTATTGTATGGGCCAGTCTCCCTACCTATAATTTCTCCTCTATTCAATCCACCCCCATGGCCACCATCTTATGCTCCTAAAACATAATGATAATACACACACACACACACACACACGAGTTTATCTATCTCTATGCATAGAAATATCTATATATAGGCTTATCTATGTACAGATTTACCAATCCACTCTCTCCTCTTTAAAACTTTCTTTGAATCTGTTAGCTTCAGAACAAAAACTAAACACTTTCAAGGTGGTATTCATTTGCTAGTCCAAAATTCATTTTCCTGCCACATTTTTGCCATTTCTCATAAATTTTCTATATTGAAAAAATAAACATATTGGTTATCTCTTAAATAGAATACAATTGATCCTTGACCACTGCAGGCATTATAGGTGCTGAAACCCCGTGCAGTTGAAAATCCACATATAACTTTTAACTCCCCTAAAACTTAATTACTAATGGCCTCCTATGAACTGGATGCCTCACTGATAATATAAGCTGTTAACTAACACATATTTTATATGTTATATGCATTATGAACTATAGTACTATAATCAGCAAGCTACAGAAAAGAAAATGTTATGAAGAAAATCATGAAAAAGAGAAAATATATTTACTATTGATTAAGTGGAAGTGGATCGTCATAACATTCTTCATCCTTGGCATCCTCACGTTGAGTAGGCTGAGGAGGAGGAAGAGAAGGTATTGGTCTTTCTGTCTCAGGAACAGTGGAGGCAGAGGAGATGGAGGAGGCAAGTGGAAGGGGAGGCAGGAGAGGCAAGCACACTCCACTTGTAACTTTTTAAAAAAAATTTTAAAGTTCTGGGGTACATGCGCAGGATGTGCAGGTTTGTTACACAGGTAAATGTGTGCCATGGTGGTTTACTGCATCTATCAACCCATCATCTAAGTATTGAAGCCAGCATGAATTAGCTCTTTTCTCTAATGCCCTCCCTTGACAGGCCCCTGTGAGTGTTGTTCCCCTCCCTGTGACCATGTGTTTTCATTGTTCAGCTCTCACTTTATAAGTGAGAAGATGCGGCGTTTGGTTTTCTGTTCCTGTCTTAGTTTGCTGAGAATAATGGCCTCCAGCCTCGTCCACATCCCTGCAAAGATGCATGCATGTGTATGTTCGTTGAAGCAGTATTCATGATAGCAAAGACATGGAATCTAACCAAATGCCCATCAATGATAGACTGGATAAAGAAAATGTTGCACATATACACCATGGAATACAATGCAGCCACTTCTAACTTTTACTGAAAACAATTCATGTATATGTGGACCTGTGCATTTCAAATCTATGTTGTTCATTGGCCAACTGCATTTAATTTCACTCTGGCTTTATACATTCTTTAATTAGACCCACAGTTCCCAAACAGTGTGCTGAGGTGCCCAGGATGTCACAGTAAATTTAGTAAGATTCTGCAGGATAGTTTAAATTTCCACGGGAAGCACAGAATACGCAATATTCCTGTGGGATGATGTAACTTGTCAGTCTCATCATTAGAGCATGCAATATTTGTATTAATGATGTTATATCTTCTTGAAATTGTGTTTCCAGTGATTGCTGTTATTAAATGTATGCGAAAAGCAAAGTGGAACCAGAAATGAAGGTGGCGGTTCTCAGTCTGATTCTACATTTGAGAACGTGTGTAGCACTCAGCAAGAACACACATTCTTAAGCAATTTGGAATATTTAAGAATGAAGTAAAGGCATGTTTTTTCCTTCAATTTATATGTATTGTTTTTCAAATAACTACAGTTAATTCTCACTATCCGCAGTAGTTATGTTCCATAAAGTCACCCCGGACACTGAATTAGCCAATACTGAACTATTATTCCCAGGGAAAATACAGGAGTTCCTGCAAGCTTCTGACCACAACAGTTTCGTCAGCCAACCAATACATAACCTTGCTTTATGTGAGCTTCTGTTTAAAAACACCTTATTTTATTTATAGTGGATTTATTAATATAGAACTTTTGGCCAACAGCACAGTAACGTAACTCCTGCCTGAACAAAGAATATCTAACAAATATACATTCTCTGTAAGGTACATCACAGCCTTCCTGAGCTTAGGGACACTAGAAAGCACTCCAATACTATGTTTTGGGTCATTTTAAACAGCAAATTCACCAACATAAAGCACAAAAAAATGAGAGAAATGTGGCACCAAACCACAGAAAGGACATTCACTTCAACAGGAAGACAGAGCAACGTGTTGTCACCTCTATTGGGAATATGTGGCTCAAGTGACTAAAAATGTTCACTATCTTGTGCATGACCCTGAGTGACTTGAAAAAGCACTGTGAGGCTTGGTCTTGGGGTTACAAACACGTAGCAAACAGGCAAACAATGAGGATCCTCTGTAAGTTGTCAAAACAGATACTTTTTAAATTGTGCAAACTTTACTAATGATTAAATGGAGCTACACTATTAGATATTTCTTTTGGCTTGGATGCACCTTGAAGCATTTCTGAGATGCTAAAGGTCATGGTAAACTAAGTTTGAGGAACTTTCATTTAAACCTCTCTCCTCCCCAAGTTATGTACATCTCAGTTTTCTTTCCCAACCCAATGGAGCTATCCCTTCTTGACATTGGCTACTTCCTCTTTTGGCTCCCATATCATAACAGCTACCTCTATCATGAGACTGGTAACTCTCTGAAATCCAAGAAAGTATTTCCTTCTTTGCCCACCTTTTTTCTCCCCGCTAGGTCACAATATTCTAGCATCATCAACCCTAACAAGTGGAATTTTGCAAACTCGTTTTCTGCTTCCTTATCGCTAGACACTCTGCATTGTCTCAGTCTTGCCCATTTTATTTCCAGGATTCCTGAATTTGGAGGAAGGAGGGAAGGGTAGGATCTCATTTGTGTTCAAAAACCTTTCATGTGCTTCAGTCCTTGCTGAGCATTGTTTGCCCTTCAAGCCATCGGTGCTTCCTTTGGGTCCTGGGGCTGTCATCATAGTTTGACGGTTCTGCTTGCTGTTGCCTCAGTACACCAAAGGTGCACCAGGCAGCATCATTGAAAGAGGCCGGGCAAGGATCAGACTACACCGGTCATGGTTAAGAGATCTTTATTGGAGGTATCGAGTGGAGAAGGAAGAGAAGAGAAGAGAAGAGAAGAGAGAGGAGAAGAGAAGAGAGAGAGCTGCTGGTATGCTGGGTTTTATATCCCTTGGGCCTACGTGGGATGGGCCCAAGGGAAGGCAGGAGATGCTTCTTTCTGATTGGCCCTCCTTTGGCAGGTTCAGACAGTGCCCGGTCAAGGAGGGGAGAAGAACCCGGAACCGGTGCCATTAAGGTACCCCTGTTACCTAACAATCATCACCTATGGACTTCATCCTTCTTCCAAAACTACACCATTTTTATGGAAACATGGTAGTGCCTTGGCCTCTCTCCTTCCTTGAAATAGGAAAATTCTCTGTACTGTATAAAAAAGGGTTCACCCAAAGACATTACTAAGAAAAAATGCAATTCACAGAATGGAAGAAGACACTTGCAACATTTACAAATGAAGAAGCACAGCAGCTCTACAGAAAATAAGCAAGACTGAACAGGTGACTCACAAAAGAGGACATGCAGATGACCCACAAACCTGAAATGATGTTCAACCTCCTTTGTAATCAGAGATATGAAAATTAAATCTGTAATTATTTTCCATAACAGAATTCTTAAAATTTAATAAAAGACTGATGATAGCAATAATTATAAATATTGTCACTGTATTATTTCTATTTATCCCAATCTGCAAGCATTCCAAAGTCCTTCAACCATAAAACATAAATAAAATATGATATATCCATGTGTGGAATATTATACAATAATAATAATAATAATAAGTAAACTATAGCTACATGCAACAACATAGGTGAGTCTCACAAACATAATGTTGAGTGAAATAGTTCAGACAAAAAAGAATGCATGTTCTTTGAGCATTGCTGGATCATTTTACATTCCCACCAACAATGTATTAGTGATCCATTTTCTCTGTATCCTTGCCAGCATTTGGTATTGTCCCCATTTTTAATTTTAGTTGCTCTGGTACATGTGTTCAGACATATCATCATGGGTGTAATTTGCATTTTCCTAATGGTTACTTATGTTGAACATCTGCTCGTGTGAGTATTTGCCGTTCATATATCTCTTCATGTTGTTAGCCATTTTTTAATTGGATTATGTTTTTAATGTTGATTTCTGAGAGTTTTTTAATACAGTATAGATCAGTCTTTTGTTATATATGAAATTTGCAAATATTACTTTGTCTTTTCATTTTAACAGGGTCTTTTGCAGAGCAAAAGTTTCAAATATTGTTGTATTCCCCTGTGTCAATATTTTTCTGTTATGAGTTATGTTTTTAGTGTTATATCTTAGAACTCTTCACCAAGACCTAGGTCCCAAAGATGTTATCTATTGTCTTCTAAAATGTTTAATGGTTTTATGTTTACCATTTAAATCTACATTGAGTTAGGTTTGAGGCTTAGGTCTAGGTTCACGTTTTGCTAATAGATAGCCAATTGCTCTAGCACTGATTGTTAGAAAGACTAGCCTTCCTTCGTATAAATGCGTTTATGCCTTTGTTATTAGTTGGTCATAATTGCATGGAGCTATTTGTAGGTCTTTAATCTGAACCATGGATCTCTGTGTCGTTACTACCCCAGTCTTACACAGTCTGGATTACTGTAGCTATCTAAGTTTTAAAATTGGGTTAAGTGATTCCTCCCACTTTATTTTCAGAATTGTTTTAGCTATTTTATCTAGTTTCTTTGCCTTTCCACCTAAGTTTTAAAATAACAGTGTCTGTATCTACAGAAATTATTCCTGGAATTTTGATAAGAATTTTGTTAAATCCATTTATCAATTTGCAGGAAACTGACTTCTTGACTCTATTGAGTCTTCTAATCTATAAATTTGGTATGCCTCTCCATTTATTATCTGCTTTCATTTCTTTCATCAGTATTTTGTAGTTTTCAGCATACAACTCCTGTACAGGTTTCAGATTTATTTCTAAGAATTTCATCCGCATGTTCATTGCTAATATACAATAAACATACAATGTATGCCTGTATGTCAATCTTGTATTGTGCAAACTCATTTAGTTCACTTATTAGTTCTACGAGTTTTTTGTAGATTTTTTTGGGTATTTTCTACATAGACTATCATGAAATTTGTAAATATGGGCAGTATTATTTCTTCTTTATAATCTGTTTATCTTTTATTTCCTTTTTTGTCTTGTTGCTCTGTCTAGAACTTCTAGTAGTATGTAGAATAGCAGTGTTAATAGTGGAAATCCATGCCTTTTCCTGGTGTTAAGGGCAAAGAATGGACTCTTTCACCACAATGTATGATATTAGCTGTAGGTTTTTAGAAATGTTCTTTATGATGTTGAGGAAGTTATTCTTTATTCATTGCTTTCTGTATTGTCAGTATTTGTCATTAATGAGTGTTATATTTGACTGTCAATTCTATATCAATTGATATGATCACATGATTTTGCTTCTTTAACCCGTTAATATAGTGGATTACACTGATTGCTTTTTGCATGTTGAACAAGTCTTGCATCTCTAGAATAAACCCTACTTGGTCATGACATAAAGGCCTACCTTGTCTTTATAATATCGACAATTCTATTTGCTAATATTATATTAAGAATTGTCACATCTATATTATTAAGGGATATTGGACTGTGGTTTTGTTTGTTTTGTTTTGTATTTAGGTCTTTAACCTGAACCAAAAGAGAAGTGATTCCTTCTCTTTTTTGGGGGGGGAGGGGAATGTGTTGTGTAGAATGGTGTCAATTCTTTTTAAAACATCTGTTAGAATTCTCCATTCCCCTTTGAGCCTGGAGATTTTAATTGAATTAAAATTACAAATTCAATTCCTTTATAGTTGTAGGGCAATTCACATCTACTATTTCACACTGAGTGGGTTGTGATAGTTTGTATTTTTTGAGAAATAGGTTCATTTCATCTCAGTTGTCAAAATTATATGTGTAGATCTCTCCATAGTATTGTATTTTTTAGTTCTAAACATTTTTTCTGGCTCTTCTTTATATCTTCAAATCTTTTCTGAGATTTTTCCATATTAAAAATTTGTTTTAAGTCTTTTTATAATTGGCCATTGATGCATTTTTATCATGGCTTCTTTGAATCCTTGTCAGATATTTCTCACATTGATTTCATCTTCGTGTTGGTGTCTATTGTCTTTTCTCATTAGTTTGAGATCTTCCTAGTGTTTTGTATGACAAGAGTTCTTTTATTGAAACCTGAGAGTTTTGACTAATATAAGATTCAGGATCTTATTTAAATTCTGTGTTTCAGAAGGGCCCATCTGACATCATTTCATTGGGGAAAAGTGGCTGTCAGTTAGTTACTCTCAAGGTGGTGGAGAAAGCCCCAGTTCTTCATTTGGCTCTGTTGATAGCTGGGTCAGGGTCAGACTCCCTGGTGTTGCTGGATAGGGAGAAAGTTTAGGTATTCACCTAGTCCCCTTCCCCCATACCACCTTGGTACCCTGGCATATTATTCTTTCTAGGTATATTAAAAATGATAGATCTGAAAGTATTTCTCTGTCAACAATTAATCGTAAGGCAAGAAGGAAAATGTGAATTTAGACCAGGTAACTATTCTGGCTGACCCTTTCTTGAAAGAATGAGAGCGCACTCCAACAGAGAAGCCTTTGGAAATGCAAAGCCAGAAGTCATTTAGGCAGAAGAGAGGTTCTCCCTACAGACAACTTTTCCAACCCTCTTAGTTTGGTTTCCCCAGAAGCAGACCTTGAGACAAGCATGTGCTTGTTTGGAGGTGATCTCAGGAAACACTAATAGGAAGGAAAATGAAGCCAGGAAAGAAAGACAGCCAAAAAGGAGCGCACCGTGAGGCAAATGACCAACCTGGGCATTGGAGCTCGATCCTGCTGAGATGCTGTGGGCACCAGCACGGTACCCATAGCTCAGAATGTGGAGGAGCTGGGGTATGGACCCACGATTTTCTGTTCCTGTTAGGAGGAATGCTTCAGAACAGCTGGGGTATGGATGCATGAGTCTCTGTTCATGGGCTGCCTGGGGATGAAGGGGGTGTTACCAAGTTGGAGTGACAGGACTCCAGCTGCCAAAGAATGTTCCCTGGCACAAAGATGAAATAATGGCATTTGGGCCAGGCGCAGTGGCTCACGACTGTAATCCCAGAACTTTGGGAGGCCGAGGCAGGTGAATCATGAGGTCAGGAGTTCAAGACCAGCCTGGCCAAGATGGCGAGGTCCCCATCTTTACTAAAAAATACAAAAATTAGCCAGGCGTGATGGTGGACGGCTGTAATCTCAGCTACTCGGGAGGGTGAGGCAGAGAATTGCTTGAACTCAGGAGGCGGAGGTTGCAGTGAGCCAAGATCGTGCCACTGCACTCCAGCCTGGGCGACAGAGTAAGACTGTCTCAAGAAAAAAAAAAAAAAAAAAAAAGGAATAATGGCATTTGGAAGTCAGCCTGGTGCACTACAGTGACAAAGCCTGATGCAGGGCAGGCACAGTACCACAGCATCAGCAACATTACCTAGAGGGTACCTGTAATTCTCCACTGCCACATTTTGGTAGCCAGCATAAAATACCGGGATTTTTAAAAATGCCTCCTTTAGCTGCATCCTTCCTCTGTGATTTTTATTTCTCTGTATGATGGGAGCATTGTTTAGGAGGAATGCTTCAGCATCTCCACTGCCCTTTGTGAGAACTTTCCCTGTCCCAGTCTTCTTCAAGAGCATCCCCATGCTCTCAAGAACCCCACGCTTCATCTCTTTATATAGCACAGGACAAATCCATGCTGAAATGATAGCAATTGAGTGTGTTATTGCTGCAGGCTGAGGTGCATTCTGAGAGGAGGATGAGGATCTAATGGCATTTCAGGCATCTGAGCCTTTGAGAGTGGCTGCCTGTTGTGGGGTGGGAGGGAGATGCCAACTTCGATTTTTTCTGGCTTTGATAACAGACATAAGCAACTGCAAATGGGTCGCCACCTACAGCTGTTCTGGAAGCAGCTGTTCTGGAAGCAGTCCACACCTGGCTTCGACTTAAGGACAAGCAGTGCCTCTCTGAAGATCTGATTAGGCAGGTGAGCAATATGGATGATTAAATTAATACTTAGGACCTGGTGTTCTAAAGCAAATGCCTGGGAGGCAGAGCTCTATCCTTCCTGAGCCACTGAAGGCTGTGGGGAAAATCATTTAACACTTCAGTTCTTCATCAAGAGATCAGAAAAAATATTGAACCACCACACTGGGGCATTGTAAGAATCAATTAAAATATAATTGTTTAATTTTCCCTACAATCACATAGGATGATTTCCTTGCTGGGGACCCTATGATGCTTTGTAAGAGGGAGGTGCCATTTCTGCTCCTTGGTTGCTGCAAGCCTTAGAAACATGTAAACATATGAAGAAATGTATGGAGGAGACTGTGTCCCCTATTTCCTAAAGGGTAACAGCAACTTTACCCTTTCTGCATGTTTTATCTTAGCCTGAAATGTAAAATTATGGAATCTGACAAGGAACGCCCTTTTAAATGCCATAAGTGTATCTTTCAAAATACTTGCATGGTTAGAAACATCTTACCCTATATAAGAAGTCTGAAATTTATTGAAAGATAAAGATTCTCTTTTAAATTCTCTTTATCTGCTACCTCTAATGGCAGTCAAAAATGACATGGATATTCACTTAAGAAATAGAATTCAAAGCCAATCAGTGAAACCAAGCCAGGACTTTCCCCAAATCTGGCTTAGCTTGAAAAAAAATATTTTTGGATAAATACCAAACATTTTATTGAATTTTCTTTTAATATTAGACCAAGAATTAACACAAACAGGAAGCTAGTTTTAGGTATCTACCTCCTAAAGCCAAAGTTTTGAGGTATATAGCTCCTAAAGCCAAAGTTTTGAATGATTCAGCAAACCATGGTTTTTATGTAGCATTTGTATTAGTTTTCCCCTGGAAAACCATGCGGGGAAGTGTGAAGTGGCAAAAAGAAGTGCTAACACAATGTCTTAAAACAGGTCTCTGCTAGGAATTTTAGTGGCAAGGATTGAGTCAGTGGCCAAAGAAAGAGTGAAGACAAAGAATATTTCACTGGCTGAACAAAAAATCAAACTTCCAAAATGGGTCCATTTCTCTTTTCCACTGTTGAGGTCCCTGTTTTTTTGGTATGTCTAGACAGCCTGATAAGTATTCTTTTTTGTGTGTGTGACAGTGGCCACTCCAGGCCACCCCAACTGCCCTTTTCTAATGGAATAACAGTAATGCCACACAACCCTTTCGTGACTGGGTTGCCCAGGGAGCTTGTCTATACCAGAGTGGCTAAAATTATGTCTTTATCAGCTTAACTGTAAATGTCAGAGTTGGCATGCTGCATTCTGGTTGCAGATCTCTGTGTCTTCTGACTTTTCCAAGGGAGGGCCAACACCTGGTGAACTTTCAGGATTCATGCTTCTCATTCCCATTCAGGTTGAAAACTGATAGTTTTCCACAAATATCCTGGCACCCCCTACTCTTCCCTCCTCTCTTACTATGTGGTCTCTGCACACATGAGCTCCCCTTCACCTTCCGCCGTAAGTGGAAGCAGCTTGAAGCTCTCACCAGAAGCAGATGCTGGTGCCTTGCTTCTTGTACAGTCTGTAGAACCATGAGTCAAATAAACCTCTTTTCTTTATAAATCACTCACCCTCAGGTAATCCTTTATAGCAACATAGATGCACTAAGATGGAAGTCTTCCTTATCCCATCAAATATGGCTAAGAGTTTGGGTTCACAGTTTACAAAAATGGCTGCTACGAGTCAACTCCTGATCTGAGGAAAATGATGGGCAGCTCGTTTTCCATGGGATGAGCAGATACCTTAAAAAATGACTGCTGGGAGAGAGGTTCCAAGATGGCTGAATAGGAAGAGCTCCAGTCTGCAGCTACCAGCATGAGCAACACAGAAGATGGGTGATTTCTGCATTTCCAACTGAGCTTTCAAGAGAGTAGTGGTTCCCCCAGCACAGAGTCTGAGATCTGAGAATGGACCGTCTGCTTCCTCAAGTGGGTCCCTGGCCCGCGAGTAGCCTAACTGGAAGACACTTTCCAGTAGGGGCCGACTGACACCTCGTACAGCTGTGTGCCCCTCTGAGACGAAGCTTCCAGAGGAAGGATCAGGCAGCAACATCTGCTGTTCTGCAATATTTGCTGTTCTGCAGCCTCCGCTGGTGATACCCAGGCAAACAGCATCTGGAGTGGACCTCCAGCAAACTCCAACAGACCTGCAGCTGAGGGTCCTAACTGTTAGAAGGAAAACTAACAAACAGAAAGGACATCGACACCAAAACCCCATCTATACGTCATCATCATCAAAGACCAAAGGTAGATAAAACCACAAAGATGGAGAAAAACCAGAGCAGAAAAGCTGAAAATTCTAAAAATCAGAGTGCCTCTTCTCCTCAAAGGAATGCAGCTCCTTGCCAGCAATGGAACAAAGCTGGATGGAGAATGACTTTGATAAATTGAGAGAAGAAGGCTTCAGACTAAGGTTAATAACAAATCTCTCCTAGCTAAAGGAGGATGTTTGAACCCATTGCAAAGAAGCTAAAAACCTTGAAGAAAGATTAGGTGAATGGCTAACTAGAATAAAAGAATAAACAGTGTAGAGAAGTCCTTATACGACCTGATGGAGCTGAAAACCATGGCATGAGAACTATGTGATGCATGCACAAGCTTCAGTAGCTGATTTGATCAGGTGGAAGAAAGGGTATCAGTGATGGAAGATCAAATGAATGAAATGAAGTGAGAAGAGAAATTTAGAGAAAAGAGAGTAAAAAGAAATGAACAAAGCCTCCAAGAAATATGGGACTATGTGAAAAGACCAAATCTATGTCTGATTGGTGTACCTGAAAGTGACGGGGAGAATGGAACCAAGCTGGAAAACACTCTTCAGGATATTATCCAGGAGAACTTCCCCAATCTAGCAGGGCAGGCCAAAATTCAAATTCAGGAAATACAGAGAATGCCACAAAGATACTCCTGGAGAAGAGCAACTCCAAGATACATAATTGTCAGATTCACCAAAGTTGAAATGAAGGAAAAAATGTTAAGGGCAGCCAGA
This sequence comes from Hylobates moloch, assembly GCF_009828535.3. NCBI lineage: Eukaryota > Metazoa > Chordata > Mammalia > Primates > Hylobatidae > Hylobates > Hylobates moloch. The sequence continues at coordinate 35,978,585 of NW_026652290.1, read as the reverse complement.
GAGAAAGGTCGGGTTACCCACAAAGGGAAGCCCATCAGACTAACAGCGGATCTCTCGGCAGAAACTCTACAAGCCAGAAGACAGTGGGGGCCAATATTCAACATTCTTAAAGAAAAGAATTTTCAACCCAGAATTTCATATCCAGCCAAATTAAGCTTCATAAGTGAAGGAGAAATAAAATCCTTTACAGACAAGCAAATGCTGAGAGATTTTGTCACCACCAGGCCTGCCTTACAAGAGCTCCTGAAGGAAGCACTAAACATGGAAAGGAACAGCCAGTACCAGCCACCGCAAAAACATGCCAAATTGTAAAGATCATCAGGGCTAGGAAGAAACTACATTGATTAACCAGCAAAATAACCAGCTAACATCATAGTGACAGGATCCAATTCACGCATAACAATATTAACCTTAAATGTAAACAGGCTAAATGCTCCAATTAAAAGATGGAGACTGGCAAATTGGATAAAGAGTCAAGGCCCATCAGTGTGCTGTATTCAGGAGACCCATCTCACGTGCAGAGACACACATAGGCTCAAAATAAAGGGATGGAAGAAGATCTACCAAGCAAATGGAAAACAAAAAAAAGCAGGGGTTGCAATCTTAGTCTCTGATAAAGGAGACTTTAAACCAACAAAGATCAAATGATACAAAGAAGGCCATTACATAATGGTTAAGGGATCAATTCAACAAGAAGACCTTACGGTCCTAAATATATATGCACCCAAGACAGGAGCGCCCAGATTCATAAAGCCAGTCCTTAGAGACTTACAAAGAGACTTAGACTCCCACACAATAATAATGGGAGACTTTAACACCCCCACTGTCATCATCAGACAGATCCATGAGTCAGAAAGTTAACAAGGATATCTAGGAATTGAACTCAGCTCTGCACCAAGCAGACCTAATAGACATCTACAGAACTCTCCACCCCAAATCAACAGAATATGCATTCTTCTCAGCACCACATTGCACTTATTCCAAAATTGACCACATAGTTGGAAGTAAAGCACGCCTCAGCAAATGTAAAAGAACAGAAATTAAAACAAACTGTCTCTCAGACCACAGTGCAATCAAACTAGAACTCAGGATTAAGAAATTCACTCAAAACCACTCAACTACATGGAAACTGAACAACCTGCTCCTGAATGACTATTGGGTACATAATGAAATGAAGGCAGAAATAAAGATGTTCTTTGAAACCAATAAGAACAAAGACACAACATACCAGAATCTCTGGGACACATTTAAAGCAGCGTGTAGAGGGAAATTTATAGCACTAAATGCTCACAAGGGAAAGCAGGAAAGATCTAAAATTGACACCCTAAGATCACAATTAAAAGAACTAGCAAAGCAAGAGCAAACACATTCAAAAGCTAGCAGAAGGCAAGAAATAACTAAGATCAGAGCAGAATTGAAGGAGATAGAGACACAAAAAACACTTCAAAAAATCAATGAATCCAGGAGCTGGTTTTTTGAAAAGATCAACAAAATTGATAGACCACTAGCAAGACTAATAAGGAAGAAAAGAGAGAAGAATCAAATAGACACAATAAAAAATGATAAAGGGGATATCAACACTGATCCCACAGAAATACAAACTACCATCAGAGAATACTATAAACACCTCTATGCAAGTAAACTAGAAAATCTAGAACAAATGGATAAATTCCTGGACACATACACCCTCCCAAGACTAAACCAGGAAGAAGTTGAATCCCTGAATAGACCAATAACTGGCTCTGAAATTGAGGCAATAATCAATAGCCTACCAACCAAAAAAAGTCCAGGACCAGACAGATTCTCAGCCAAATTCTACCAGAGGTACAAAGAGGAGCTGGTACCATTCCTTCTGAAACTATTCCAATCAATAGAAAAAAAGGGAATCCTCCCTAATTCATTTTATGAGGCCAATATCATCCTGATACCAAAGCCTGGCAGAGACACAACAAAAAAAGAGAATTTTAGACCAATATCCCTGATGAACATCAATGTAAAAATCCCCAGTAAAATACTGCCAAGCAGGATCCGGCAGCACATCAAAAAGCTTATCCACCACGATCAAGTTGGCTTCATCCCTGGGATGCAAGGGTGGTTCAACATACGCAAATCAATAAACATAATCCATCATATAAACAGAACCAAAGACAAAACCGCATGATTATCTCAATAGATGTAGAAAAGGCCTTTGACAAGATTCAACAGCCCCTCATGCTAAAAACTCTCAATAAACTAGGTATTGATGGGATGTATCTTAAAATAATAAGAGCTATCTATGGCAAACCCACAGCCAATATCATACTGAATGGGCAAAAACTAGAAGCATTCCCTTTGAAAACTGGCACAAGACAGTTTTCTCTAACCCTCCTATTCAACATCGTGTTGCAAGTTCTGGCCAGGGCAATCAGGAAGAAGAAAGAAATAAAGAGTATTCAATTAGGAAAAGAGGAAGTCAAATTGTCCTTGTTTGCAGATGGCATGATTGTATATTTAAAAAACCCCATCATCTCAGCCCCAAATCTCCTTAAGCTGATAAGCAACTTCAGCAAAGTCTCAGGATACAAAATCAATGTGCAAAAATCACAAGCATTTCTATACACCAATCACAGACAGAGAGCCAAATCATGAGTGAACTCCCATTCACAATTGCTTCAAAGAGAATAAAATACCTAGGAATCCAACGTACAAAGGATGTGAAGGACCTCTTCAAGGAGAACTGGAAACCACTGCTCAATGAAATAAAAGAGGACACAAACAAATGGAAGAACATTCCATGCTCATGGATAGGAAGAATCAATACTGTGAAAATGGCCATACTGCCCAAGGTAATTTATACATTCAATGCCATCCCCATGAAGAAGCTACAAATGACTCTCTTCACAGAATTGGAAAAAACTACTTTAAAGTTCATATGGAACCAAAAAAGGGCCTGCATTGCCAAGACAATCCTAAGCCAAAAGAACAAAGCTGGAGGCATCACGCTACCTGACTTTAAACTATACTACAAGGCTACAGTAACCAAAACAGCATGGTACTGGTACTAAAACAGAGCTATAGACCAGAACAGAACAGAGCCCTCAGAAATAGTACCACACATCTACAACCATCTGATCTTTGACAAACCTGACAAAAACAAGAAATGGGGAAAGGATTCCCTATTTGACAAATGGTGCTGGGAAAACTGGCTAGCCATATGTAGAAAGCTGAAACTGGATCCCTTCCTTACACCTTATACAATAATTAATTCAAGTTGGATTAAAGACTTAAATGTTAAACTTAAGCCATAAAAACCCTAGAAGAAAACCTAGGCAATACCATTCAGGACATAGGAATGGGCAAGGACTTCATGTCTAAAACACCAAAAGTAATGGCAACAAAAGCCAAAATTGACAAATTGGATCTAATAAACTAAAGAGCTTCTGCACAGCAAAAGAAACGACCATCAGAGTGAATAGGAAGCCTACAGAATGGGAGAAAATTTTTACAATCTACTCATCTGACAAAGGGCTAATATCCAGAATCTACAAAGAACTTCAACAAATTTACAAAAACAAAATCAAACAACCCCATCAAAAACTGGGCAAAGGATATGAACAGACACTTCTCAAAAGAAGACATATATGCAGCCAACAGACACATGAAAAAATGCTCATCATCACTGGCCATCAGAGAAATGCAAATCAAAACCACAATGAGATACCATCTCATAGCAGTTAGAATGGTGATCATTAAAATGTTAGCAAACAACAGGTACTGGAGAGGATGTGGAGAAATAGGAATGCTCTTACACTGTTGGTGGGACTGTAAACTAGTTCAACCATTGTGGAAGACAATGTGACAATTCCTCAAAGATCTAGAACTAGAAATCCCATTTTACCCAGTCATCCCATTACTGGGCATATACCCAAAGGATTATAAATCATGCTGCTATAAAGACACATGCACACGTATGTTTGTTGCAGCACTATTCACAGTAGCAAAGACTTGGGACCAACCAAAATGTCCATCAATGATAGACTGGATTAAGAAAATGTGGCGCATATACACCATGGAATACTATGCAGCCATAAAAAAGGATGAGTTCATGTCCTTTGTAGGGACATGGATGAAGCTAGAAACCATCATTCTGAGCAAACTATTGCAAGGACAGAAAACCAAACACCGCATTTTCTCACTCTTAGGTGGGAATTGAACAATAAGAACACTTGGACATAGGGTGGGGAATGTCATACACCAGGGCCTGTTGTGGGATGAGGGGACGGGGGAGGGATAGCATTAGGAGATACATCTAATGTAAATGATGAGTTAATGGGTGTAGCACACCAACACGGCACATGTATACATACGTAACAAACCTGCATGTTGTGCACATGTACCCTAGAATTTAAAGTATACATATAAAAAAAGTCTGCCAAGTGCCGTGGCTCACGCCTGTAATCCCAGCACTTTGGGAGGCCAAGGCAGGTAGATCATAAGGTCAGGAGATAGAAACCATCCTGGCCAACATGGTGAAACTCCGTCTCTACTAAAAATACAAAAATTAGCCGGGCGTGGTGGCGTGCACCTGTAGTCCCAGCTACTCGGGAGGCTGAGGCAGGAGAATCACTTGAACTTGGGAGGCAGAGGCTGCAATGAGCTGAGATCGCAGCACTGCACTCTAGCCTGGGTGACAGAGCAAGACTCCCTCTCAAAAAAAAAAAAAAAAAGTCTCTTTTATCCCACTCACCCTGTTAACTAAGCTTATAGACGTTCTTCTTTTGAAAGTATTGTTTTAATACCTAGGGGGAAAATGGGCCTGAAATGTTTTAAAAAGTAGATGGTTAATAAAAAAAAACAAAGCAAAAACAAAAAATGAAGAAGTAGATTATGATACCTTTTTCCTCCAAAATATTTGTGGAGTGAATATGTTATAATTGTTAATATCACACTTTATTAAAATTATTCACTTGCATCCCATGTTCCTTCAATTGCATGGTAAGCTTTGTGTAGGTATAATTGGGCCTTAATAATCTCTATGTCTTCGGTTTTTGGCACAGAGCAAACTGAACTGGGCTTATATGTGTTACTCTGGGTCAGTGCTGCACAAGCAGACCTTCTGTGAATATGGAAATAGTCTATCTTTGCACTGACTGATATGGTAGACACTGGTCATAGGTGCCTCCTGAGCATGTGAAAAGTGCCTAGTGTGACTAAGGAATACAATGTTTAGTTTTATTTATATTTAATTTATATACACTTAAATTTAAATAGTCACATATAAATCAAGGAGGACGACAAATATTAATACACAATGAGAAAAATAATTTCTGTTTAAGGTTTGTGGTAGAGATGATGAGTTCCTAATCTAAAACCAGTCACTAACTGTGGCATGTCTCTCTTGCTTCTTGCTAACCCCAATTTTGTTTGGGTATCAGGAGGCCTGTGTTTCCAGAAAGGCCAGGTTGTCCTCCAGCTTTTAGGGTGTAAATCTTAATTGATCAAATCCAGAGGTTCTTAACCTTGGCAGCATAGTAGAAACACCCTGGGAACTTTTAAACCTCCACATGCTCAGACTGCACTCCAGACCAAGAAAATCCAGATCTCTGGGGATGAGACTTGGGCATCAGTATTTTATAAAATGCACCAGGAGCAATGGTTAATTTTATGCATAATCTTGTAGGGTAATTTTGGATGAGATTAACATCTAAATCAGTGAATTCTGAGTAAGCAGACTGACCTCCATAATATGAAAGGACCTCATCCAATTATTTGAAAGCCTGAATAGAAGAAAAAGACTAACCTCCCTAAACAAGAGGAAATTCTCCAGCAGACTGTGTTCAGACTTAATCTGCAGTATAGGCTTTTCTGGGCTTCCAGCCTCCTGGCCCACACTGCATATTTTGAACTCACAAGGCTGCATAATAACATAAGCCAATTCCTTATAATAAACTTCTTTGTATGTATGTGTGTATATATGTATGTGTGTGTGTATGTATCTATCTACAGATACATGGACGTGTGTGTATATATATGTATAACATACATATACATACATGTATGCATATATATATATAGAGAGAGTACTATAGGTGTGTGTGTGTGTGTGTGTGTGTATATATATATATATAACTTATAGGTCTTATTTCTCTGGAGATCCTTGACTCACAGGGATTTTGGAACCAAAAACAGAGAGAAATATAATTTTAAGTATGAGTTTTCTGAATTTGCTCTGGGGTTTCTGGAATTTGCTCTGTATTCTGATTAGATTTAAAATTCTGATGACTCTGTTTTCAGTACTAAGGAGAACTCTGATTGCTCATGGTGTGATCTGGCAATAATAATATGCAATATGTCTGCATGGGTACTCTTTATGAACCACTTATAAGAAGCAAGAAGCTGGGTAACTGTACATGTAATATTTTGAAACATTTTTGGAAAACTAATGAACATAATAAGGTTGCCTAATTGCTCCTAATGTCACTGGATAAAGTGGTGAAAGAAAAGGTTGAGCTCGGGGATTTGAATTCCTGGCTCCAGTCCCATATAAATGATTCAAAGGCTTTAATGTGTGCCTGGAAGGAAATCCTTATCTCCTGTAGCAGCAAAGCTGAGATTGCTGAAAATCAAATGCAGAATCTCATCTTGTCACTGGTTGAATTGAATCCCCTGCCTCATAGTGTTCTACTGATAGATTGAGAGCATTGACTGAGAAAGAAAGGGACCCTATAAGTTGAACTGGGGACATGTAGGAAAGTACTGGTGAAGTTGTGGAAATTGAGCCCCTAAATTCTGAGGCTTCCTTGCTAGTGAAAGTGGTCTCCCCACCCCTGGTGGAAAAAGCTACTCCATCCCAATGGCAGCAGCCCACCCTTAGTGATATCTGCCTTTCCACCCCTATTTCAGGGATATAATGCTGTGTTGCCTGAGTAAAGTGGAATGGCCTCTCTTCAGGCAGTTGCCATGCAAGACAACACTGTTTCTCCTAAGTACCCACAACACCATCTCTCATTGTTTCTAGACCATTACTTCAAATCCCAGAAGACTCCTAATGGTACAAAGTATGACCCATGACAAAGTGTGCTTTGACCCATGACAAGAAATGCTTTGGACCTTTGATCCAAAGGGAATGGGAATGGACGCTAAGAGTGTGGGATAATGGTGGATGGAAAATAAATTTGAATCAGGTCCAATTTATTGGTATGAGCTCACTAAGTAGAGATTTGGCATTAAATATTGCAGTTTCCAGAGTCGTAAAGGGTTCTGTCTGGTTGGTTGGCTGAAATACAGACCAAAAGATGTCCCATGGTGAGCAACTTGGAAATGTCTAGGGCATCCTAATTTAATGTGGAGGAAGGGATTCAAGGGCTTGGAGTGGAATGTTACAGTAAATATATCATTTAAGACCTACTCATCCACATTGGGAGGATAAAGAAGACTTGCTTTCACCAATACTGTGAGAAATGTAATTGTGAAGGGAGCTGGATTATTGCTGATGAGCTCCGTAATTGCTCTTCTCGGCAGACCAGACCTTTCAGTGGGAACTATGGCCACTTAATTGAGAAACCTAAATGCAATGAGTGTAACTGAATCCCAGGGTGGCAAGGGCCAAGTGGGGGCTGCACTCAACCATCAAAGGCAAGGTGAGCATGATTAAGGCAACGGACTGTAGAGTCAAGGCAGCAAGCAGAAGGGTTTGACTACTGCAGACTTAGGGCATGGGCTAGCTGATGATGGTGTTCCTAGAACCAAAATAGATAGCAAGCCTACTAAATGTTTGCTTGATCTGTATAAGCAGAAAGTTCTAGGTCAAGTGAACAAAAGTCTAACCTAAACTATAAAAATAGAGAGTCACAGTCCCTCAATTGATTACAGACTTGAGTCAGTTTACAGACCCAGAACCTCTTGGATGAAGGGGAGGCTGCATAGCAACCCATTGAGGAAGGACCCTTATATACTACCAAACATTTATATTGTTAATCTTTCTCCTATCTTTCTTTCAGTTTTTTATTAGGGTAACAGTGCATTGGGGAAAAGGAAATAATTGGTTATTTTGGGAGTTGCTGGACACTTGCTCTGAACTGACACTAATTCTAGGAGACCCAAGCATCACTATGGTCTATCATTCAGAGTAGGGGCTTACGGATGTCAGGGGATCAATACAATTTTAGCTCAGATACATTTCAGCGTAGGCCCAGTGGGTCCTCAAATTCATCTTGTGGTTATTTCACCAGTTCTGGAAAGCATGATTTGAATACATTTAATCAGCAGCTGGCAGAATCCCCACGTTGGTTCCCTGAGCTATGGTGTGAGGGTTATTATGATGGAAAAGGACAAATGGAAGCCACTAAAACAAACTCTGCCTAGAAAAATAGTAAACCAAAAGCAATATCACATTCCTGGAGGGACTGTGGAGATTAGTGCCACCATCAAGAACTTGAAAGATGCAGGGGTGGTGATTTCCACCACATCCCCATGTAATTCTCCTATTTGGCCTATGCAGAAGACAGATGGATCTTGGATAATGACAGTGGATTATTGTAAGCTTAACCAGGTGGTGACTCCAATTGCAGCTGCTATGCCAGATGTGGTTACATTGTTTGAGCAAATTAATACATTTCCTGGTCCCCGATATGTAGCTATTGATCTGGAAAATCCCTTTTTCTTCATCCCTGTCCATAAGATCCACCATAAGCAGTTAGCCTTAGGTGTTTATCATCTTGCCAGCCATGTGTCATAAGTTAGTTCACAGAGATTATGATCACCTTTCCCTTCCTTGAGATATAACATTGTTCATGATATTGATGACATTATGCTAATTGGACCTGGTGAGCAAGAAGTAGCAACTACTCTAGACAAATTGTGAAGATATTTGCATGCTGAAGGATGCAAAATAAATCTGATAAAAACTCAGAGGGCTTCTACCTCAGTGAAATTTCTAGAGGTCCAGTGGTGTGGGGCACCTTGAGATATCCCCTCTAAGGTAAATGATAAGTTGTTGCATCTGGCCTCTCCTTACACACACAAACACACACACACTCACACACAGTCACAAAGCCTAGGGAGCCTCTAGGGATTTTGAAAGCAATGTATTTCTCATTTGGATATGTTGCTGTGTCCCATTTATTGAGTGAACCATAAAGCTGCTAGTGTTTGCTAGTGGGTCACTAGGGGTAATGGTGACTGGTGGGACCCAGAACAGAAGAAAGCTGTACAACAGGTCCAGGCTGCTGTACAAGTTGCTCTACTGCTTGCACCATATGATCCAGCAGATCCAATGGTGGTTGAAGCATCAGTAGCAGATAGGCATGCTGTTTGGCACCTTTGGCAGGTCCCTACAGGTGAATCACGGTGCACAGATAACTATTCTTCTTTTGAGAAGCAGCTCTTGGCTTGCTACTGGGCCTTAGTGAGACTGAATATTTAACCATTGACCATGGAGTTACTATGGGACATGTCCTGCCCATCATGAACCAGTGCAATCTGATCCACTAAGCCATTAAGTTTGGCAGGCACAGCAACAGTCAGATAGAAGTGGTATATATAAGGCTGAACTCAAGCAATCCCTGAAGGCACAGGTAATTTACATGAAAAAGTATCCCAAGTACCCATGGCCCCACTCCTGCTATACTGCCCTCCCTCTCCTGACCTGCATCTATAGCCTCATGGGGAGTTCTTTTGGATACATTTGCAGAGGAAGAGAGGATTCAGGCCTGGTTTACAGATGGGGCTTCACAACATACGGGCACCAATTGGAAGTGCAAAAATGCAGCACTACAGCTTGCCTCTGGGACATTCCTGAACAGTGATGAAGGAAAATTCTCCCAGTGGGCAGAACTTTGAGCGGTGTGCCTGATCGCTCACTTTGCTTGGAAAGAGAAAGAACCAAAAGTACAATTATGTGCTAATTCATGGGCTGTGGCCAGTGGTTTGGCTGGATGGTCAAGAATTTGGAAATAACGTGATTAGAAAACTTGGCAACAAAGAAATTTCAAAAAGACGTATATGGATAGATTTCTCTGAATTTGGCAAAAATATGGAGGCATTTGCGTGCCATGACTTCAGCCGAGGATTTTAATAAAGTAGATAGGACAACCCATTCTGTGGATACCAGTCAGCCTCTTTCTCCAGCCACTCCAGTCATCACTCAATGAGCTCATGAAAAAAGTGGCCATGGTGGCAGGGGTGGAGATGATGCATGGACTCAGTGACATGGACTTTCATTTACCAAGGCCAGTCTGGCTATGGCCACCACTGAGTGTCCAATCTGCCAGCAAAAGAGATCACACTGAGTTCCTGACATGGCACCATTCCTTGGGGTGATCAGCCACGTACTTGATAGTGGATTGATTACGTTGAACCATTTCATCATGTAAGGGGCAGCAATTTGCCCTTATTGGATTCAATATTTATTCTGGATAAAGATTTGCCTTCCTTGTATGCACTGCTTTGGCAAAAACTACCATCCGTGGACTTATAAAATGCCGTATCTGCTGTCATGGTATTCCACCCAGCATTGTTTCTGATAAATGACTGAGCTCACAGCAAAATAAGTGTAGTGATGGGCCCAAACTCATGGAATCTACCAGTCTAACCATGTTCTCTGCCATCCTGAAACAACTGGTTTGATAGAATGTTGGCACGGCCTTTTGAAGACTCAGCTATGGTGCCAGCAAGGTGGCAATGCCTTGCAGGGCTGGAGCAATATTGTCCAGGAGGCTGTGTATGCTCTGAATCAGCATCAATATATCATCCTGTTTCTCTCATAGCCAAGATTCACAGGTCTAGAAATCAAGGGACAGAAATGGGAGTAGCACCACTCACCATTACCCCTAGTAACCCACTAGCAAAATTTTTGCCTTCTCTCCTCATGACTTTATTCTTTGCTGATCTAGAGAACTTATTTCCAAAGGAAGAAATCCTTTCCACCAGGAAACACAAAAATGATTCCACTGAACTGGAAGTTGACTGCCACCCAGCCACTTTGGACTCCTTATATCTCTCAATTAGCAGTCAAAGAAGAAAGTTACTGTGCTCACAGGAGTGACTGATCCTGACTACTCCACAATGGAAGTTAGGAAGAGCACGTCTGGAGTTCAGGAGATCCCCTAGGGCATCCCTGAGTATCGCAATGCCTTGTGATTAAAATCAATAGGAATTGACAATAGCCCAATTTAGAATCCGAATGGACCAGACTTTTCAGGAGTGAAGGTTTGAGTCACCCCACCAGCTAAAGCACCATGGCCAGCTGAGGTGCTTGCTGAAGGTAAAGAGAATATGCAATGCCAGTCTGAGCAACATAGTGAGACCCTAGCTCTACAAAAACTACAAAAATTAGCCAGGCTTGGTGCTGTGTGTCTGTAATCCCAGCTACTCAGGAGGCTGAAGTGGGGGGATCATTTGAACCCAGGAGGTAGAAATTGCAGTGAGCCGCGATCATGCCACTCCACTCTAGCCTGGGTGACAGAGCAAAACCCTGTCTCAAAAAAAAAAAAAAAAAGAGAGAGAAAGATAATATGAAATGAATAGTGGAAGAATGCGGTATGAATACCATCTATGTATAAGTAACCTGTTACAAAAATGAGGACTAATTTTTATGAGTAGGTTCTTCGTATTTTGTTATAAATATGCTACGTGTGTGTTTGTGTGCGTGCATGTATATAGTCATGTGTTGCTTAATGAGGGAGTATGTTCTGAGAAATGCATTGTTAGGCAATTTTGTCATTGTGTGAACATCATAGAGTGAGCTTAGACACATGTAGATGGTATAGCCTGTTATACACCTAGGCTACATCGTATAGTCTATTGTTCCCATGCTACAAACCTGTACAGTATGTTACTGTACTAAATACTGTAGGCAACTGTAACACAATGGGAAGTATATGGTAATCTTATGGGACCATCATTATATATGTGGCTCATCACTGACTGAAACAGAATTATGTGGCACATGACTACATACATATACATACATATATAACAAATATCTTTGTTTTCTCCCCTCTCTTTTCCCCTTATCCAGTAACATAAGTTGTATTGGCTTTTTATCATAGTATATAAGTTATAAGATGTCAAGAAGAGTAAACATCATCAAGAACATCAAAAAAGGACTTTTAATCCTTTTTGAGGAAAGCTGTTAGTGCATTTTTGGTTGCACTCAGGGTAGGTTGAAGTATGACCGTTTTTGTGTTTATTAGGAGGTTTCATATGGTTTAAAGAGATGCATGTGAGCGCCAAGTTGACAAGTTTAGACTTGTAGTGGATAATTTTCTGTGTCAACTTGGAGGGTGTTTTTGGATGAGGTTAACACTTAAATAAGTGAACTTTAAATAACCAAATTGTCCTCCATAATGTGTGTCAGCCTTATCCAATCAGTTGGAGGCTTGAACAGAAAAATAAAAAGATACTTCCCCCTCCCCCCAGCAAGGGGAGATTGTGTATCAGATTGCCTTCAGACTGGAAGCTCATCATTGGCTCCTCTGAATTTCCAACCTACTGGCCCAGACTGCATATGTTGTAACCCTCTGCCTTCATATTCATGTAAAACAATTCTTTATAATAAGTCTCGATACACATCCCCATTTTTCTGTTTCACTGGAGAATCCTGACTAATAGGCCAGATGACTCGAATGTCAGGAGAAATTTAATAATCAATAGTTGAAAACAATTATGGTCAGTCCATTCTTCTTACCAGAGATGGCTGTAGGAATGCAAATATATTTCTGCCCATTCCTACAGCAATCACTGATAAGAGAAGTAGAAGAACCATAATTGCAAAATTCAAAACTATAAAACTTCTGAAAGACAACAGGAGAAAATCGAGGTGGCCTTGGGTTTCTTGATGACTTTTTAGATACAACCCAAAAGCATGATATGTGAAATTAAAAAAAATGAATAAGTTGGATTTGATTAAAATGAAAAAGTTTGGCTCTGTGAAAGACACTGTAAAGAGAATGAGAAGACATCCACGGCCTGGGAGAAAATCTCTGCAAAACACATATCAGATGAAGGATGGGTGTCCAAAATATTCATAGAACTCTTAAAACTCAGCAATAAAAAAACAACCCAACTTTTAAATGGGCCTAACATCTGAACAGAATTCAATATTGGTTAGTAGCAGTGCTGGGGCTCTCTAAAATGGGTTCCTTATTAAAAGGTGGCATGAAGAAGGACCATTCTCCTTCTAGGTCTTGGATGTTGCTATGTGAAGATAGGATGCTTCACCTTGCTTCAGCCTTCTTGCAGCCATGGAAGGGACAAGTGAGGTGGTAAAAGTCAAATAGTAGAACAAGAAGTGGAGAAAATCTGAGTCCTTGGGGAAGCTGTGATTCTTAGCCAATTGTCAAACTACTTTGCACCTGGACTTCTCATTTTATGGCATAATAAATCTGTTTAATGTTTAAGCTGAACGGCTCAAAGCATTCTGACTCAGTTTTTTTTTTTTTAAATTGCTTGTGCTGCTTGGATTTTAACAGTTAAGTTAGAAAAGCATTATAATTATCATATAGCAGCAGGTTCAGAGACAGTGGCCTGGGTTTAGTTTCAACCCCCAAATCCTCTTTGGTGAAACGATTCTGGGCACAATTCTCTCACCATTCTCCTGATTTATTTACAAATGAGGACACTGGATGATATTCTTAAGTCTGGTGATGCTAACTAAAGTTCTTTACTTGGCCTTGATTTACTTGCTAACTAAAGTACTTTACTTGGCCCAGTTGATGATAGTGAGCTGAAATAGTCTACATTTTCCAGGTAAACAAGCCCACATGAATTCCTGTTCTCAGCTTTGTGTGAATCGTGAAAAATGTGAGGATGACAAAAATACCTGAAAGTCATTTTTGCTTAGTGTAAATCTGAAAGGGAAGTCAGGGCACTATAATGAAATATGCTTCTTTTTTTTTCTAAAAGGTCAAACCAAAAGATCTCATCCTTAAAAAGAAGGAACTTATATTAATATATTATAGGGTAAGACACAAGCATAGTAAATATTAGAGCACTGCCTGCTAACATTTAAAAATGTATGAGTTGTCAAGATCATGGTGAGTAAAGTAAGAACCAAAATCCCTCTCTTCTGTTGATTTTCCTGTGTCTTTTTTCAATTTATTCAGTACTGTTAATAATTGAGTAAAGGAGCTCTTACTGCTGAGCTTTATGAGGACAGGGAGAGGAAGGAGAGACGAGATGAAATTATGTGTGGCCATCAGATTGCTCATAGATGCATTTATATGTAGTACCCTTGAAAACAACCCACAGCGAATGTCCAGGACCCAAAGGGACAGAGGCTCAATCTGATGAGACACAAATGGAGCACCTTTGAGGAGTCCTACTTCTAACTTGGTGTACTTTAATCTTTTATTTTCTTGGGGGTGTGTGTAACAGGGTGCTCTAATTCCATTATTGGGGAAAGAATTTTATGCTTGTTTATGCCCCTGGATACATTAAACAGGAGAGAAATATATGGACATCTAGGAGTGAGAGAGTGTAAAGCTGGCCCTTGTGGGCAGAAACAGATGACAAATTCGTGGACAGTATGTTTGTTTTTAAAATGAATGATTTTTAAAGTTCTGCAATGCTTAAGATATAGACTATAGTATACAAACACACGTGGAAGAACATATGAATGGCAAGGGGGACTTCTAAAACTAGGGGTCTTGTCTTCATAGGAATAGACGACACGTGGGTAGCATGGAGCCACAGAGCTCGAAGAGACATGTATTCTTATCTTTGCTTTCTTTACAAATTAACTAATTAATTAATTTTATCCAACACACTTTATTATTTAGAGCAGTTTTAGGTTTACAGAAAAATTGAGCAAAAAGTACAGAGTTTCCATGCATCTCATTCTCTCTTCAATGTCCTCTATTATTAACATTTTGCATTAGCGTGGTATATTTGCTACAATTAATAAATATGGATACAATATTGTTAACTAAAGTCCACAATTAATATTAAGTGTTGTAGATTCTATGGGTTTCAGCAAATTCATAATGTCACATAGCCACCATTATAATAATGGTTTCATGGATCTAAATATCCCCCATGCTCCAACCATTCATTCCTCTTCACCTTCCCCTAACTTTTAGCAACTACTAATTTTAAAAATGTTTTTTTGGCCAGGCATGGTGGCGCATGCGTATAGTCACAGCTACTCGGGAGGCTGAGGTGGGGAAATTGCTTGAGTTTGAGGCTGCAGTGAGCTATGATTGTGCCACTGCACTACAGCCTGGGCGACAGAGAGACATTTTCTCAAAAAAAAAAAAAAAAAAAAAAGGGTTATTTTTACATGCTAAAAAACACATAACATCATATTTACTGTCTTAACTGTTTTTAAGTGTGCAGTTCTGTAGTGAAGCATGTTCACACTGTTGTGAAATAGCTCTCCAGGACTTCTTCCTCTTGCAGAACTGAAACTATATCCATTAAACAACTCCCCATTTTCTTTCCCCCCAGCTCCTGAAAAACCACCATTCCACATTCTGTCTCCATGGATTTGGTTACTTTAGGTACCTCATATAAATGGAATCATACAGTATTTGTCTTTTCGTGACACAAATATTTCACTTAGTATAATGTCTTTGTGTGTTGGGGGGAAACTCTACCTTTTAGGGTCCTAGTGAGTCTAAGAATTAAATTGACAGGAGACAGATTAACAGGAGAAAAGCATACAAATATATCTAATACAAGTTTTAAGTGGTATGGGAGCATTCATAAAGAAATGAAGACTCAAAGAAGCAGTTAGAGTCAGTTACATATAATCTGAACAAGACAAAGAATAGTAAGCTGCAAAGATGTGATAAAGCAAAGGGGATTGTGCTAGGAAATTTAATTGGGTGGAGAAACAGCTAGGAAGATAAGGGTTAGTTTAACAAGGCTTGTTTGTACAAAATTCTTTCCGCCTCAATTTTCTCATCCTTGATGATAAGAATGTTGCTTTTTCTTTCGCACAGGGAGGACAAATTTCACATGGGAATTTCTTCTTTTGCTTTTAAGAAACAGCAAAAAAGTCAGAGTGATCTTTTTGCACCTGCTATTTTAAAAGTGCCTTTAATTTAAATAGTAAATATGCCAGAGTGGTATGTTTGTCACGCCTTCATCCTCAAGGTTTATCTACGTTGTAGCATGTGACAAGATTTTCTTCTTTTTACAGGCTGAATAATGTTACATTGTACATATATGCCACGTTTTAAAATCCATTCATCCAACAATGGACACTAGGTTGCTTCCACCTCTTGGCTATTGTGAATAATGCTGCTATTAACATTGGTGTGCAACTCTCTCTTCCAGACTCTGTTTTCATTTCTTTTTGAATATTTATGCACAAGTGAGATTGCTGGATTCTATTTTTAACTTTTTGAAAAACGCTCATACTCTTTCCTATAGTGGTTGCACCATTTTATAATCCCAACGGCAGCACACAACTTCCGTCTTCTCCACGTCCCCACTAACACTTGTCATTTTCTTTCTTTCTTTTTTTGGTTTTAGCCATCCTAATGAGTGTAAGATGAGAGCTGGTGCTTTCGATTGCAATTCTGTGATGATTAGTGATGTTGAATATCTTCTCATGTGCGTATTGGCCATTTTTGTACCATCTTTGGAAAACTGTTGATTCAAGTCTTGTCTGTTGTTTAACAAGTTTATTTGATTTTTGTTGTTGTTGAGTTGTAGCTGTTCTTTTTATATTCTGGGTATTAACCCCTTATCAAAGAGATGATTTATAAGTACTTTTTCCCATTCTAGGTTTCCTTTTCACTCTGTTGACTGTGTCTTTTGATTCATGAATTTTTTTGTTCAATGTAGTCTCATTTGTCTATTGTTACAATTGTGGCTTGTGTTTTTGGTGTCATATCTAAGAAACTGTTTCCAAATCCAGTGTCATGAAGCTTTTGCCTTATGCTTTTTTCTAGGTGACTTATAGCTGTGGGCCTTATAGTTGCTATGATTCGAGTATTTGTCCCCCAGAATTCATGTGTTGGAAGCTTGATTCCCAATGCAGTGCTCTTGGGAGGTAGGACCTACTGAGACATGTTTGGGTTATGGGGGTGGGTCATTTATGAGTGGATTAATATTGTTACCCTGAAAGCCAGTTGTTATAAAGTGAGTCTGCCCCACATGCTTCTGGTCTTTCACGTGCACTCACTCACCCTTCTGCTTTTCTGCCATGTTATGATGCAGCATGAAAGCCCTCACCAAAAGCCAGAACCAGGCCCTTGGACTTTCAAGCTTCCAGAATCATGAGCCAAACTTCTTTCCTTTATAAATAACCTAATCTGTGTTAGTCTTTCATAGCAACATACACTAAGCACATATTTAGGCCTTTAATTCATTGTGAGTTGAATTTTGTATGTGGAGTAAGGTAAGTTTCCACTTTTATTCTTTAGCATGTAGATTTCCAGTTTTTACAGCATCTTTTGTTGAAGAGACTGTCCTTTCCCCATTTAGTGGTCTTGGCACTCTAATTGAAGATTAGTTGACCATGTATGCATAGATTGATTTCTGTGCTCTCTATTCCATTAATTTTTATGTCTGTCTTTTTGTTAATGCCACACTGTTTTGGTCACTGTAGCCTTGTAATATGTTTTCAAATAAAAAAGTGTGAGTCTTCCAACTTTGTTCTGCTTTTTCATAATTGTTTTGGCTATTTAGGGTCACTTGAGGTTCTACATGAGTTTTAATATGATTTTTTTCTATTTCTGCAACAAAAATAGCAATAGGATTTTAATAGGGATTACATTGAATCTGTAGACTGCCTTGGGTCATGTTGACATTTAACAATATTAAGTCTTTCAATTCATGTGCATGGGATGGTTTTCCATTCATTTTCTTCTTTCATTATTTTCAGCAATGTTTTGTAGTTTTTAGTGTACAAGCTTTTCATCTCCTTGGTTAAGTTTATTCTCAAGTATTTTAATCTTTTTGTTACTACTGTAAATGGGATTGTTTTCTTAATTTTCTTCTCAGATTGTTCATTGTTAATGCATAGAAATACAACTGATTTTTGCATGTTAACTTTGTTTTCTGCTACTGTGCTGAATTTGTTTCCTAGTTCTAATGGTTTTTTGTGTAGATTCTTTAGTGTTTTCCACATATAAGATTATGTCATCCTCATGATTTTACTTTTTTTTTATTTGGATGGCTTTTATTTCTTATTCTTGCCTAATTGGCCTGAATAGGACTTTCAGGACTCTATTGAGTAAAAGTAATGAGAGCAGTCATCCTCATCTTATTCCTGATTTTAGAGGAAAGGCTTTTAATCTTGCACCATTGAGTGTAATGTTAGCTGTGGGCTTTTCATACATGGACTTTATTATGTTGAGGTAGTTTCCTTCTGTTTTTAGTTTGTTGAGTGTTTTTATCATAAAAGGATGTTGAATTTTGTTAAGTGCTTTTGTTGTATCAATTGAGATAATCATGTGGTTTTGTCCTTCATTCTGTTAATGTAGTGTAATACATTGATGGATTTTCACATGTTAAAACATCCTTGCATTGTGGGAAGAAATTCTACTTGGTTAAGGTGTATAATCCTTTTAATATGCTATTCGATGTGGTATGCTAGTATTTCATTGAGGATTTTTGTTTCAGTATGTATCAGGAATATTAGTTTGCTGTTTTCTTGTCAGGTAGTACTAGTCCTGTGACTTTGAAGTTCTTTCAGATTAATCCTTTGACTACTCTAGATTGTTTGTCTTTCCATGTAAACTTTAGAATCGGCTTGTTGATATCCACAAAGTAACTTGCTGTGATTTTGATTGAGAATGCATTTAGTCTGTAGATCATATTGGGAAGAGCTAATATCTTGACACTATTGAGTCTTCCTATCAGTGAACATTGGATACATCTCCATTTATTTAGATCTTTGACTTCTTTCATCACAGTTTTAAAGTTTTCCTCATGTAGCTCTTATCCATATTTTGTTAGATTTATACCTGTTTCATTTTTTGGTGCTAATGTAAATGGTATTGTGTTTTTAATTTTAAATTCTAATTGTTCATTGTTGGTTTGTAAGGAAGCAATTGGCTTTTGTATACTAACCTTGTAATCTGCAACCTTGCTACAATCACCTTTTAGTTCCAAAAGTTTTTATTTTGTTTTTGTCAGCTCTTGGAAAATTTCCATATAGCTAATTATGCCATCTGCAAACAAAGGCAGTTTATTTATTTCTTCCCAAGCTTTACGACTTTTTAAATTGTTTTATTTCATTAGCTAGGGCTTACAAATGATATTGTGTAGAAGTGATGAGAGTGAGCATCCTCACCTCATTATTCATCTTAGGAGGAAAGCCTCTAGTTTCTCATCATTAAAATATAATATTAGATCTAAGTTTTTGTAGAGCTACTTATCAAGTTGAAGAAGTTCACTTCTATTTCTAGTTTTTCTGAGTTTTTTTATATAGATTTTAAATTTTGTCAAATGCTTTTTCTTAATCTATTGATAAGATATTATGATGTTTCTTTTTTAGTCAGTTAATATGATGAATTATATTAATTGATTTTGAATGTTGAACCAGTCTTGCATACCTGGAATAAATCTCACTTGGTTGTGGTGTACAATTCTTTTTATATATTCTTGGATTCAACTTGCTAATGTTTCAATGAGGATGTTTTTATCTATACTCATCAGAGATATTGGTCTGCAGTTTTCATTCTTTGTAATGTCTTTGCAAGGTTCTAGTATGATGGTAACGCTGGACTCTCAGAATGAGTTAGAAAATATTCTCTCTCCTATTTTCTGAAACAGATGTAGAGAATTGGTATCATTTCTTTCTTAAATGTTTCACACACCTAATCAGTGAGGCACCATCAGAGCATAAGGTTTTGTTTTTGGAAGGTTATTAATTATTAATTTAATTTCTTATCTATCTATATATGTAGATAGATAGATATTTGACCATCTTTTTCTCCTTGAATGAGTTTTGGTATATTGTGTCTTTCAAGGAATTGGTCCATTTCGTGTCAGTTATCAAATTTGTAGGCATGGAGCCATTCAAAATATTTATTTTTTTCATTGTCTGTGGGATCAGTAGAGATATCCCTCCTTTATTGCTGATATTAATAATTCATGTCTTTGCTCTTTTTTCATGGTTGGCATGGTTAGAAATTTATTAGTTTTATTGATCTTTTCGAAGAATTGGCTTTTGGTTTCACTGATTTATTTTCCAATTGTTTTCAATGCCAATTATTTCTGCTTTAATTTTAATCTTTTTCTCTTGCATTTTTTAAATTTAATTTGATATGTTTTTCTATTTCCATATATATATAAAATCTCCCTAATATATGCATTTAATGCTGTTTCTCTCTAAAATAACTAATTTTTGTGCATCTCACACATTTTGTTAAGTAAAATTTTTATTTAATTTAGTTTAGAATATTTTTAAAATTTCTCTAGAGACTTCTTTGACCCATGTGTTAGTTAGAAGTGGGTTGTTTAACCTCCAAATATTTTGGAATTTTTTTTTTTTACCTATTTCATTGATTTCTAGTTTAATCCCATTGTATTCTTACAGCATACTTTTTATGATTTCTATTCTTTTAAATGTGTTGTATGTTATAAGATGCCCTCTATCTTGGTGAATGTTCCATGTGAGCTTGAGAAGAATGAGCATTCTGCTGTTGATGAAGTATTCTACAAATGTCAAATAAATACCACGCATTGATAGTGTTGTTCAGTTCAACTATATTGGGGGAAACTGCCCCCAGTATTTCAATGTAGGTTATTTCTATTTTCCATAAGTGTCAGCTGGCTGAAAATTAAAGAGAGACAGTACAAAGAGAGGAATTTTACAGCTGGGTGACCGGGGGTGACATCACATATTGGTAAGACCGTGATGCCTGCCTGAGTCTCAGACCAGCAAGTTTTTATTAAGGGTTTCAAAAGGGGAGGGGGTGTAAGAACAGGGAGTAGGTACAAAGATCACATGCTTCAAAGGACAAAAAGCAGAACCACTAATAAGGGTCTAACAAAGATCACATGCTCCTGAGGGAACAGGACAAAGGGCAAAAGCAGAACCACTGATAAGGGTCGATGTTCAGCAGTGCACGTATTGTCTTGGTAAACATCTTAAACAACATAAAACAGGGTTTGAGAGCAGAGAACTGGTCTGACCACAAATTTACCAGGGCGGGGTTTCCCAACCCCAGTAAGCCTGAGGGTTCTGCAGGAGACCACTGCTTATTTCAGTCCTTATCTCAACTGCACAAGACAGACATTCCCAGAGCGGCTGTTTATAGACCTCCCCCAAAGAACGCATTCCTTTCCCAGGGTATTAATATTAATATTCCTTGCTAGGAAAAGAATTTAGCAATATCTTTCCTACTTGCACGTCCGTTTATAGGCTCTCTGCAAGAAGAAAACTATGGCTCTTTTTGCCCAACCCTGCAGGAAATCAGACCTTGTGGTTGTCTTCCCTCGTTCCATAAAAATCACTATTATTCTGTCCTTTTTCAAGGTGCACTGATTTCATATTGTTCAAACACACATGTTTTACAATCAATTTGAACAGTTAACACAATTATTATAGTGGTCCTGAGGTGATGTACATCCTCAGCTTATGAAGATAACAGGATTAAGAGATTAAAGTAAAGACAGGCATAAGAAATTATAAAAGTATTATTTGGGAGCTGATAAATGTCCATATTAAGATGAAATCTTCATAATTTATGTTCCTCTGCCACAGCTCCAGCTGGTCCCTCTGCTCGGGGTCCCTGCCTTCCCGTAACACAACTACATGGTTACTGATTGTTTGCCTGCTGGATCTGTCAATTAATGATAGAGGTATGCTACATTTTTAACTACAATAGTAGTGTGTCTATTTTTCCTATCGTTCTATCATTTTTGGTCTCACTTATGTAACACTCTTATTGGGTACATATACAGTAAGAATTGTAATGTCTTCTTAGAGAATTGACTACTTTGTCAATATATAATTCTCTTTTTTATCTCTGATAATTTTTCTTGCTCTGATGGCTGCTTTGTCTGAAATTAATATAAATATCCTAGCTTTGTTTTGGTTAGCATTCACATAGTACATCTTCTTTACCTTTTTTCACTTTATCTGTACCTTTATATTTAAAGTGGATTGTTTTGTAGAAACATATAGTTTTTTTAATCTACTCTAACAGACTGTATTTAAATTGGTATATTTAGATTATTCACATTTAAAGTGATTATAGATATAGTTGGATTAATATCTACCATATTATAACTGTTTTTTCTTTGGTGCACTTATTCTTTGTTTCTATTCTTTTGGTCTTCCACTGTTTTTCTGCCTTCTCTGGCTTTAAATGAGCATTTATATGGCTCTATTTTCTCTTTTGGCATATCAGGTATACTTCTTTAAAGAAATTAGTGTTTGTTTTAGTGTTGGCATATACAACGAATATATACAATATACAAGTAATTTACATCCACTTTCAAATAACACTATACCACTTCATAGTCACTGTAATTACCTTATAACAGTATTCTTAATTTCTCCTTCCTATTTCTTATGACATTTCTATCACTCATTTAAATTATCTATAGGCTATTACCACCAGTCTTAGATCAGCTAAGGCTAAGAAAAATAGGTTTTATTTTACCTTTTTACTTCTCAGTGATCTTTTACGTGGGTCTGAGTTTCTAACCTGTATCATTTTCTTTCTCTCTGAACATTTTAACATTTTTTGCCTAATAGTTCTACCGGCAACAGATTCTTTCAATTTTTGTTTCCCTAAGAAAGTCTTTATTTCCCCTTCACTTTGACAAAAATTTTGGGAACTATTGAAAAGTTTGCTGGATATAGAATTCTAGATTAGTGGGTTTTTATCTTCCAATACTTTCAATATTTTACTCCACTCTCTTATTACTTTCATTGTTTCTGAAAATAAGACTGATGTAATTCTTAATCCTGGTCCTTTATAGGTTAAGTGTTTTGATTTCCCCTTTCTACTTTCTTGCTTCTTTCTAGATTTTTTATTTGTCTTCAATTTTCTGCAGCTTCAATATGAGATGTCTTGATGTAAATATTTGCGTGTGTTTATTTTGCTTGGAGTTCTCTGAACTTCCTATGTATCTGTAGTACAATGTCTGTTTTTAGTTTTGGAAAATGCTCAGACATTATTACTTCAAATACTTCTGTTTTTCTTTCTGTCTTTATTATTCTTCTGATACTATCATTATGCATATATTATTCCTTTTGTAATTGTCTCAACCTTCTTCATTTTTTCTGTTTATTTCATTTTTTCTCTTTATTTTTCTATTTAAGAAATTTATGTTGACATACCTTCAAGATCACTGGCACTTTCTTTGGCAGTATCTACTCACTGGTGAGCCCAATGAAAAGAATTTTCAGTTTCTATTATAGTGTTTTGACTTCCTTTTTATTCTTTTCTTAGAGTTCTCATCTTTCTGCTTATATTACCTATCCATCCTTGCATGTTCTCCACTTTTTCCATTATATCCCTTAGCATATCAATCATTGGAACTTTAATTTCCCAGTCTGATAACTCCAAAATCTCTGCTCTATCGGAGTCTGGCCGTGATGCTTTCTCTATCTCTTCAGACTGTGTTTTTTCCCTGTGAGCATGATTTATAATTTTTGTTGAATGTCAGACATTCAGTAAAGGAACTCAAGTAAATAGATCTTGAGTGTGAGGTTTCATGTTTATCTGGCTAGGTGTAAGGCTGCATTTACTGGGTTTCCCCAGAGACTCCTTCTTAAATAGGGTCTTAAAGAGGCTTTCAGTTCTTTTAGCTATAGGCTTGTTATTATACATGAGCCCTTTATAGGTGGTGTAAAGTGTTGGCGAAGAGGAGATGTTCTATAGTCTTCTGACAAGGTCTCAGGTTTTTCACGAGATTGTGCCCCTGAGCTGTTACCTTCATGAATGCCGTTCAGCTCCCTCCCCACTTTACTTCCCTTTTATTAGAGCTTTGTGAATCCCAAATCACTTAGGCTTTGGTAAAGTAGTTTTCCCTGAGGGCAAACATCATTAAGGAGGTCAAAATTTTAAGCATATTTCAAAATGGTTACTTTTCCTCTCCCCCTGACAGAAGCAAGAGGGGAGATTTTGTTTGTTTATTTGTTTGTTTGTTTTTCCAATCTTTATTCTGAGAACCTGATGAGTTTCCTGGAACTAAAACTGATAAATATGTAGGGCCTCACCATTGATCTCTAAAGCTCACAATCCAATGGGTGGGATAGAGATGGAAAGAAATAATTGCAATATAGTGGGCTAAACACTTCGTAAAAGGAGGGTATGATTTGAATCTGCCCCAGGAATACTGAGTCTTATGTCTGAGTAAAAATTGAGGGTGGATGAGATGGAAATTTGGGAGAGGTATGAAGGGGCATTCCAGGCCATGGTATGGAATAAGCCCATGCAAAATAGTAAAATACTTCATAGTAAAATATTGCTTGCATGTTAAACATGTTTTTCCAACTGTGACATCATTAGAAGGCTGATATTTAAAACAAGAAAAAGCAGATTCTTATTCTCTGTCAGACCCTTATTTGCCTCTAGCCCAATGTCACTGTGATAGTTAACTTCCCATGTAGTGCTCAAGTGGCAGGTCAAGTGCTGTGTCCTATATGAGGTGCTTTCTTGATGCTGCACCCCATTTAATTAAAACAACCATTTTTAAGACATTGTAATTGCTGGTTTACACATGGACAAGGGTCCATGTCTTGCTCAATGGACCCTTACCTCTTCTCTGGCAAGGAGCTTGCTTTTTCATCTCAGCATCTCTGCCACCTAACCAAGACCTTACCATGATACTTACTCACAAATGAACACATAGGGTGGTGCTTACTGCCATGTGTGATGAAGGACTTCAGTCTCACAGCATAAGTCCAGTCTCTCTTGTTTAGTGGCTGTGTGACTTTAGGCAAGTTAATTAACCTTTCTGACTTTCAGTTTTCTAAATAGAAACAAAAAATAAAATACAGACATTTAATACACTTGAAGCACTAAGTGCAGTGTTTATTTGCACAATGAACTTTCCATAAGGGATAGCTATTTCTAATTATTGTTTGGTGAATAAGCAAAGGGTGATCTCCTGGCAGAATACTTTAGATGGAGACCGTCACAGATTTCCAGGGACATATACAATGTGTTACACTTTGTAGCACACTGTAAGAATACCTGCTTTGGCCACATGCAGTGGCTCACACCTGTAATCCCAGCACTTTGGGAGGCTGAGGTGGGTGGATCACCTGAGATCAAGAGCTCAAGACCAGCCTGGCCAACATGGTGAAACCCCATCTCTACTAAAAATACAAAAATTAGCCAGGCATGGTGGCAGGCACCTCTAGTCCCAGCTATTTGGGAGGCTGAGGCAGGAGAATGGCTTGAACCCAGGAGGCAGAGGTTGCAGTGAGCCTAGATTGTGCCACTGCAATCCAGCCTAGGTGACAGAGCTAGACTCCATCTCAAACAAAACAAAACAAAACAAAACACAAGAGCACCTCTTTCACACAGATTCCTGTTTCCCTAAGGTAGGTTGATTCAGGTAGGTTAACATCGTTGGGTCTCAAGTCCCTCATCTTTTAAATGGGGGTCATTTAATTGGTTGCCATGAGGACTAAATGAATAAATATCAATGTTAAGTGCTTAGAACAGTTCTTGGTATATAGCAGTCACTCTGTAAGTCATAGCTACTATTATTAGTAGTATTATCAGCAGTAATAGTAGCAGTACAAACTATACCCTGCAGTTGTTTTCAGGCTTACTTAAATGGGGAAATGTATGTGAAATATTTGGCCCCATGTGGGCATAGAGAGATCTCATTAGATGTTAACTGTTAGCCTCTCTTTGGTGGTGCATCCATTCTATTTCTTAAAAGCAGCACCTTGGGAGGAGGCTCTCTGCCTCCCATCTTCTCTGCTAGGGGATACATCAGCCCCAAGAACACCCTCTCCCTCACTTTCCCATTCCTCTCTAAGTGATTTCATTCTGTACATGAGACACTTTGATTTTTATGTGAGAAGCACAAAGCATCTTTCATAGAATTTTAGCTTCAAAGACAGCGTCAAAAGGTTGTGTTTGATGTTTCCGAAGGCAGCATTTCACTTCATGACTATTCAACGACAGGTGATTTGACTGATACTTCTTTGTCAGTGTTCACCCAGATGTTTGGCACAGCTTGACAAGGAGAGTGTCTGAGCGCCGCTCTTCTGTCATTGTCAAGAGCCATATGGGAATATACTCGAAATCCAACAACAAAGATACACTCCTCCTGAGCTTTTCTGTTCACTATACGGTCATATCAGTATCCTTGAATGACAAACACACTCCAGCATTCATCCTGATGGTAACTTACATCATGTGAGTCATGAGTTCAAGGAAAGTCTAATCCGCTGCATTCTAATCTGACCTCCAAACAGCCCTGGAGATTATTATCCAGTAACATTATTTCCTTACTTCCCTTCTTTATACTCTAGGTATTATAGGAGACAATAAAAGAAGATAAAAATGAGATGAGTAAAAAAAATGAAGAAACAAAAATAAAAAATGACTAGAATGGGGTAATAAAGTTGAAACTTTGAATGTGTTCACAAAGCGGTGGTTAAAAAAAATACAAAACAACAACCCAAATAGACAAGTGGGTGTTTTTTTGTTATTGTTGTTGCCTCTTGTGCTCGAAGTTGTCTGTCTCTATTTGGTACAATGAGGCAAAATCACAGTTAAAGAGTAAATGCAAATATCACAATTTCTGACTTCATTTAGCCTCACTGCATTTACCAAAGCTGTGTATAACATCTTGCCTATTCAAAATATAACATATGGACCATGTGGGTGAGAGTGCTAAAAGAGCCTTCATTTGTGCAGTCTTTGACTGGGGAGGCTTCAAAACAACCTGAATGTTATGTTGCTATTTAAAAAAAGAGATAAAATTTTGACTTTTAAAAACCATTGAAAAGAAAGGAAAAGATACCATAGGTGAAGAGTTTCCTAATGTCTGCAGGGAAGGTTAATGGAGACCTCTGGGAGAGCAGGAGTATTCTGAGGTGCCCCTGCCACAAGAGGGCTCCCTGGGGGTGGGGGTGGGTGCAGAGTCTGTGAGAAATCTCCAGAGCAGGAGGGTGCAGGCTTGGAAGCCTTTGAATTCTAACAAAGAATGTGTTTGAACTATTGAGGTGTGTATATACACTTTCGTGTGTGTGTGTGTGCGTATGTGTTTGCAAGAAAACCCCTCTTTATTAGCATCATTTTGTTTGCAACAAAACCCCTCTTTATTAGCATCTCAAAAAGAAAAGTTTCAGTAGTACACCTGGGAATCTAGCATTTGCTTCTGCATTGCTTCTATAAAGTTGCATTCTTCAAAAAGGATCTCCTTTTCAGTTTAGGTCAAAATAGATTGGAGAACAAACTAACTTTCAGAGATATTTTAGTGAATTTGGGGCCAGTTATATAAAAGTTGTGTGTGTGTGTGTGTATGTGTGTGTGTGTGTTTGCAAGAAAAATCCTCATGCTTCTTTGTAGTAGAATCTGTATCAAGGAAGACCATGGATAGGAAAGGAAAAATTTTAGAAATCTACCAGAGGTGGAGTACATGGCAAGTTGTATGAATGTTACATTTTAAAAGTTCAATCTCTCACTAGTGAGAATTTGCAAACTAGGGCTTTTAAACACCTTTCAAATGTGTTTAAATAAAAATAGTCTGATTTATTATAGAAAACTGTATTTTCTATTTTAGAAATAGCTAGAACTATTTTAATATGAAATCTTCTTTATTTAAATATGTGCAACTTGTTGCATTTTGTATAGATAATGAATAGAATTTCAATGTAGTTGTTAAATTAAAGCCTGAGAGTTTCATTTCATCATATACGTTTTCCTTCCAATCTTTGGGTGACAAATTTCAAGGTCTAAAAGAAAATTAAATATCACATTTTCAGTCAAAGCTATGTTTATTTGATCAATGTAGGTCACCGTTTTAACATACACATGTTAAATGACACCAGCTCTCCCCTCTCCTGCTGAGGGATCTGCAGTCTGTAAAGCACACGACTCATGCAGTTGGGTAGTCCTGGGCTTGAGGCTGTCTTTTTCTTGCACAAATCTCGTGACTTCAAACAATACATTCACTAAACTATTTTGCTACTTGTTTATGTCTAAAATACAAATGATAATTCCTACTTGGTAGTGTTCTTTGGGGATTGAATAAATTATGTATATTAAAAGTTTGGTTCATGGTAAGTTGTCCTTCAATAAACAGTGTTATTATGGAGAAAAATGGTAAATTCCATTCCTCCTAGAGCAGGGGTTATTTAGCCAAGGTCCATCTGTATTTCCACTAAGCGCAAACTGAAATTTAACATTTCCCTCCATTTTGAATATAGGCAGCAAATTGCACCACATTTGGGAACAGTTTGGGGGCCCCAATTATGGCTTTGTGAAGTATTGCTTATATTTGGATTTATGGAGTATATACAATTCCTATCTCTCTTTGAACTATGGATATTCCATGTTCATGGGTAGGCATATTGTAGGCCTCAGGCCAAATCCAGTCCTCTATCTGTTTTTGCAAAGAAAGTGGTATTAACACAGCCATCTGTATTTGTTTACTATTGTCTAGGGCTGCTTTGGCTGACAAGGGTAAAGTTGAGCAGTTGCCACAAAGACCCTATGTCCTGTAAGCCTAAAGTTTACCATCTGTTCTTTTCAGGTAAAGTTTTCTAACCCCTGAAATGCAAAATGCACCAGTTGCTACCTAGGTCAGATCATTGCTGCTTCATATACAATTCTTTTTCTGGTAGGAGTTGACAGCAAACGACATTCATCATCAAGTCCCTATCATGAACCAGCTACTCTGTTAGGTACAGGAAATGCAAAAATGAATAACAACAACAAAGCAGTTATTGCCCTAAGGTCTTTCTAGTTGGTAGTGGACATAATAACAAAACAAACAACTGCAATATACAACTGTGATGTAGGTAATCATAGTTGTATCATAAGTACATGTGACAGTGGTTCCTTCTGAAGTCAAACTTTATGATTGACTTAATTAAACTGTGTTGTTACTAAGCAAGTAGTTCAGGAAATGTACCTTCTATGTTTTTGTCCTCAGAGAATTAACATTTGCTTGAAGGAGCTGAAATTGTTAACTAAGCAAGACCCATGGGCCAGTATGCACTCATTCATGCATTGTATGCAACATGGAGTATAGGTCATGTGAGACCATGGTCTATAAGGGCAGTGTAGATGGTAGGCAGAGCACTGAAAAGATCTGGAACCGCCTCATGGAAGAGGTTTGGGACCAGAGTCAACCCTCATATATCTTGGTTTCTGTATGTCATTATGGAGTTACTACTTTATTGGTCTCAATCAATTTTTTTATTGATGGCCTGATTTTGGAGGAAACAGAAGTAACACTGTATGCAGCAATATTGACTTTACAAGTAATTTCTTAATAATAGGTTTCTTTATGGCTATATGATTTATTTACTTTGTTATAATCATTTTCACAGGGAACATCTCCTGACCTTGACTGTAATCTTAAGAGACACTGAGTAACTTATTACATCCTCATCAAAGAACAAACTTTATTGTTTAAGTCTCTGCTCTCCCTGTGCAGATCATTTATGATTTGATGGATATTTGTCATCTTACCTTTTCTCTTGTGGAAATAAACGAAGACCACTAACAGAAAATAAACAGAGGTGATTTATTCAAAGCTATCTGTTCCAGGGAGTTAGTTACTATTACTTGTTTTTTGCATAAATGCAAAGTCAAGTACAAGTATAAAAGCTTTATAAGGTGATAAAAGAGAAGGCTTCAGGTATTGAAGGTTGTTGGCCTGTTGAAGGCTGTTGACCTGGGGACACTGGAGACGACCTAATCAGAAATGAGGCATCCCTTGTGATTGATTTGGGAGCATATGTGGCTTTCTTTTGTTGGCCCTGTGTTAGAAGTAAGAGCAAAAAGTAGGGGAGCTGCCATTCATTGACCAAGTCCTGGCCAACATGAGTTGATTGCGGCAGAGGTTGTGATTTGGTTTCCTGGGCTGTTAGCTACAGATTGCAGGTCAGAGTCCTAATGTTATATACAGTCTGGCTGTTGTCCCTTTGTTTATTTTAGTCTCTGACTTTCCAATCTGAGTAGTTTCAAGTGTTTAGCCCATCCCATCTCCATAACCATTTCAGTTGTTCTTATTTTGATGATCTTCAGTTTTATTTTTTCTTGAACTGCAGGGGAAAGAGCTGGCCATCCATTACAGACACTGATTTTGTCTATGTTTATACACAGCACAGATGATCAAAATTTTTGTTTTGTTTGTTTTTTCTATATGAAGATGATGTTTAACCTGTCCTACTGAAACACCATGTTTTGATGGATGTGTTGGTTTTTAATTTAATTTAGTTTAAGTTTAGTTTTCCATTGTAACATATTGAGTCTGTAGTGGCTCCCTCTTTTAGTCAAGGTTCTCTAGAGGGACAGGACTAATAGGATAGATGTATATATTACACGAAAGGGAGTTTATTAAGGAGTATTGACTCACATGATCACAAGGCGCAGCCCCACAATAAGCCATCTGCAAGCTGAGGAACAAGGAAGCCAGTCCAGTTCCCAAAATCTAAAAAGTAGGGAAGATGACAGTATAGCCTTTAGTCTGTGGCTGAAGGCCCGACAGCCCTTGGCAAACCACTGGTGTAGGTCCAAGAGTCCAAAAGCTGACGAACTAGGAGTCCGATGTTCAAGGGCAGGAAGCATCCAGCATGGGAGAAAATTGGAGGCCAGAAAAGTTAGACAGTCTAATCCTTCCACGTTCCTCTGCCTGCTTTTATATTAGCCGTGCTAGCAGCTGATTAGATGGTGCCCACCCAGATTGAGGATGGGTCTGCCTCTCCTAGTCCACTGACTCAAATGTTAATCTTTTTTGGCAACACCCTCACCGACACACCCAGGAACAATACTTTGCATCTTTCAATGGAATCAAGTTAACACTCAATATTAACCATCACACTCCTCATTTTTATTTTGGATTGAATAGGTAGCTAAAAATCTGTAGTCTAAGTAGAGGTGTTTTTTTTCTTTCTACACTTATAACTGGCAGAATAATCCTGGGCCATGCCTACTGCTTCCTCAAGGGAGATGTCCCTGCTCCTGACCCTTTTGTCCGCAGTCCATTGTGTGCCTAGGGAAGACATTATTCCTCAGGCTCTGACTGATTGAGGTGGGCATCTCATCCAAGTATGGGGGGTCTACATGCTTTGTAAGTGGTTTATGCCAAGACCTGCTGGACCAATCTGAATCTCTCTCTTGGAAATTTAAGCTGAAAAATATGAAGAGATAGAAGAAGCTGGAACTGGGCTCTGAAACTAATAGGATGCTTCAAGAAAGACCATGAGGTAGAATATGAGTCTAAGGAAGGTGAATTTAGGAGAAAACAAAAATTACGGCTAATCAGAAGCCATGATGTAGAGTGAATGTTTGGACATAAATAGAAGAAGTCAGAGGGGAGGGAACAGTATAATTAAACTAAAGAAGCAGAAGCACAGAGGAACTGAGACACATAAGGAGCACAGGAAAACTCAGATTTTTGATGACTTATAATGCTCTAGGGTCTTAACATCTTATATATGTTACATTATATAAATACATTCATTATCTGACTCCTCTGTAAGAATGAAAGAAAGCTGTAGGCAACACCATAAGCCTGAAAAAGACAAAAAGCAGAATTTGGGCCCACCAAGGTAGCCAAGATAGGTTTTTATGGAATCAATATTCAACTTTGGTAATTTTCTTCATCACTTGTTTGTTTCCTTTTGCATTGATTTCTGCTCTTCTCAGCATTCTCTTATAGACAGCAAAGATTTGGCTCTGCCTTTCATATTCAGTCTAAAACCTCTGCCTTTTAATTGGAGTGTTTATATAAGTTACATAAAAAGTAATGATTGAGAATTATGTTAATTAGTATATATTGAATTAATAATAAGGTTTATAATTTTATGATTCTATAAAAGTTATTTGCATTGATTTGGAACTTTACTGTTAGCAGATCTCAGTGGCTGGTACAGGCTAAAAGTTTTTATTCTGTAATTTACAGATCATTGTTAAAAATATAGATAAGTTGGAATCCAATGATATGCCTTACTAAGCCCAATATTTAACTTTTTCATTGACAAAATGTGATTTTAGTAACTTTCTTGTCTTTGAGTAATAAGGCAATATATAGACTACCTAGGGGATATACATATTAAGTAGCCTTTCCTAAAACTTTCCTTTTGATGAATTAGTTTTTTTCTAAGAATGGATTTTTTAGATTGAATATTGAGAATGAAAGGTGTAATTATAAGAGGACTAGACAGAAAGCACTAATGATAACCCAAAACATGTGATTCTACATATTAACACAATAATTTCTGAAGCTAAAAAATTAAATTCTATGTTGAGTAAAGTTGAGTATGAAAGTACAAATCAGACCATGAATATTGGCAAAATATAACACAACCATGTTTTAGAAGAAACTCAAATTGTGTGTGTCTTTGTGTGTTTGCACACAAAGCTGTAAAATCTGCATTATCTCACCTAAAATATTTTTAAAATTTATTTATTTTCATATTATTGTATTTTATTACAGTATGTGTAGTGTATACTAACTTAGGGGGATATATGTAAACAAAATTAAAGTCATGGGGAAAATGGCATCTTGCTTCAATCTTCAATTTAAAGTTACTCTTAACAATCCATTTATACCATTATGTCAAATTTTAGTCATCCCTGCAGAATTTTAGACAAATGAAAAGAGATAAGGTAACACTAAAGAATTAAGCACAGAAAGTGATATTGATTAAAAAGTTGAAAGAAAAATCTACCTTGACTAGAACTGAACATTCAGATCTATCTCTCCAGAGGAAAATCTAACTTGAATCATAATGGTTCGTATTTTGACTAGTTCATACCAAGTCAATTAGCCACTTATGACTTGAAAATACCTTTCCTCAGCTGCATTTGACTATCTAAAATCCTACTGAGCATGCTGTTTGGCATGTCTTATTCCTCTTAAATGAAACGAGATGAAAGTCATCTACTTTCTAAAAACCAGAAAATCAGTTTGCTTGTGATTTAAATTTCAAAAAATAGTTTGAGAAAAACACAAAAAGAATCAACTGTTTAAAGTCTTATCTTTTCTTCATTGCACAGCAGCTACTTCTACCAAAAACAAGGAGTATGTAGATACTTTCTAAGAACTCAAAAATGGAAAACCAATATCAGAAGTCTGGGTGCATGAATATATGTGCGCACATATGTACAGACTTAATCTCTATATCCCACAAAACAGATTTTAATAGGTAATCTCAACATTCTAAATTCAGAAAGCAGAGATAAACAGTTTTGTTTCTAAATCAGTGGTATTACTAGATGAAATGTTTAGTAGAATACTGCACCTATAGTTCAGCAGTATTTTGATTATATCCCATTTAAAAAATCAAAATAATAAGCACATTCTTCTAACAGCAATGAATTCTCCCACTTTTTATTTATTTTGACACACTGATATTTCCATAAACTTGCAAGTGGAAGATAAGCTGTTCAATAAAAGCCTGCTTACATATATAGTATACAGAAATTATTTTAAAAGTCTGCTTATATAACAGATTATTTTGGTACTAACAAAAAATTAAGATACAAAGAATTGGGTAGAGAGGAAACCATCACTAAATCAAGACACACAGAGCTTTCCTGCACTTCATTTCAGGAAAAAAATTTCCAAGTAATTCTTACTGTGTTAGAAGAATAAAGTACGTTTGTCATAGTATACATTATTGTATTCCCTTAAAGCAAGGACTATTTAAAATTTTTAAATTAAACAATGTCCAGGCTAACTTCTGTCTGTACATTCAGGAATAATCGTATCACTGGTTACACACAATTTTCTCCTCATGCAAAAAACCCCCCTCCAATAAAACAACAATAACAAGAACCTCAGTTAGTTGTTTTCTTAAGTCTAAGTAAGCCAAACAAACTAATAATAGCAATTTAATTAGCAAGCTGTAAATCAGGGAGGTATAGAAATTCAGCAGTTAAACTATTTCCTGTCTATAGTACTGCTGCTACTCAATTTATTTTCTTAATGTATTAGAAGAATTAATAGGCATTGATGGTCAAAATAAGAATTTCAGTATCGCAGCAAATGACAGAAGAGTGAGAGAAAGAGTTCCTAATGTTGTGACAATCTTAATGATCCTTTAAAAGGTAAAGGATTGTGTGCGTATGTGTGGAAAGGAGTAGGAAATAAAAGAAGAAGGTTAAGACAGATATTTAAAGGGAATGCTGAGATAGCTCCATTAGAATATTTATTTCAAAAAAACTGCTCTGAAGTCTGCCCAGTGTACCAAAAACATAAAAAACAAAAAACAAAACAAAATAAAAAACAGAGCCAACATTAGTGCAAGTTTAATCTGATAATTTATTTTTGGGAAAAAAGCTAGTTTTGATGAGAAAAAGTTCAGTCCTTTCCTTGTAAATACAAAGAAACTCAACAGGAATTTTAAAGGTAGTAGGCCAGAAAATGCAACAGTAACTCTTATCATCCTTTTCAATTAAACAGACAAATCAAGTTGTAGACAAGTGTTAAAATACTATTCAGCCTGAATATTTATCAGTCTATATATCCTGTTGTTCAATTGGCTTTTGATTAAAAAAAACCCAACACACTTTATAAGAGATATCACCACATTTAGAGTGATGAAAATAAATTAGTTCCTCTCCCCCTTAAAGATACTGTTTAACTTCTAAAGCATAAAAAGCTATATACTATCTTATACATATTAACAAGTGTTTTTACATAAGTAATGCAGTTTTGGAATGATGATATTACACTGTATTTGTGGTAAAGTACTAGGCACAATAATATATATATCAATTAGGCATTTTCAGTCTTATCAGCCTCTAAGGTTATCATTTAATTCTTGGCAGTTTATAATAACTGGTATGCATTTTGGTACTTAAGTCATGAATTGTGGAAAACAAGAAGCAATGTATTACAGTAACAGGGTTTATATCCAACAGTTGCAGTGTTGAACAAATCTGTGAACTTTGTGATTTGTTTAGCTGTTGGTCACTTGCAGTAGATCCTTAATTTGATTCTTTCGTATTCATGCTTTCTCCACCTGTAGTCTATAACATTTCTTCACCTTCGTCATCATCTTGTAGGTCTTTTGAAACTAATTGTCTAGCTAGTTTGATATTGAGTCCTTCACTGTAGTGAAGCTTCCTTTTCATTTCAAATTGTCTGTTTTTTTTCTCCTTCTTCAGCTAAGAGGTCCTCCTCTCCACAGCTTTCTTGCTCCTGAACCCAATACTTTGGCTCCAAGCCTTCAGCAGCAGCTAATTTCTTAGCTAAGATATCTGATACCATGGTTTCAGTGGTTTCTGTATCACTACATGCATTTTCATCATCACCCATTATACCATGGTAAGGAGGGCTTGGTTCATCTATTTTCATTAAACCATAGTCTTTGTCTGTTGGACGATATGTTAACAGGATGTTCAATTCATTCCACTTCTGGCATTTTTTTACTCAGCTCCTCGTCGACACTTCTGGGGGGCTGTTCCGACAATGCCACCATAGAGGAAGTCCTGGAGGTCTTGTTCTTCAGGATCCCCTTGATGGGCTGGTGCGAGGCTGCTATTGCCGGGGACTTGGGCTGTGGGCTCAAGGTCCGTGAAGAGAAGGGTCAGGCACTAGCAGAGACCTGCAAGCAGCCGCAGAGCCTGCTCAGCTCTAAAGCGGCCGCACCTGCACCTGCTGTCTCAGAAACGGCTACCAGAGAGGTTGTCAGGACACAACAACCCTGATGCCAGAGCCAAAGCTGAACTGGTAGCAGCTCCTTGCGTGCCCTTAGCCGCTGGCACTTGACCCTTAGCCACCTGCAGTTGACCCACTGCTCATGGGGAGACACTGGCCAAAAGATTTTAAAGGGTATATCAGAAAGGATGAGTTAAGTTGTGCTGCAGTAATAAGCAGCCCCAAATCAGCAACTTGCCACACAGTTTCTTTTGTTTTGTTTTTTGTTTTTTTTTAATTACACTCTATTTCTCTCAAGGCCAGCAAGAGGTTTGTTACACTACTTAGGTATTCAGGCTGCAGAGACTCTGACTTTACATGGCTTTTATGATCTAGGTGCTGGAGAAAATGTTGCAGTTTGTTTGTTTGCTCTTAGAGTTTCTGCCCAAAAGTGATACTTAACTATTTCAACTCATGTTTCACCATGAAAGCAAGTTACATGTCCATGCCTAATTTCAAAGGGCAGGGAAAGTAGATCCTACCATGTGCTTAGAAACAGAAGAAGAAGAAGCTGAAATTTTCTTTAATTTAATTTAATTTTTTATTTTTAAATTTTTTATTTTGTAGAGATGGGGTTTTGCCATGTTGCCCAGGATGGTCTCAACCTCCAGAGTACAAGTGATCTGTCTGCTTTGGTCTCTGAAAGTGCTGGGATTACAGGTGTGAGCTACCATACCTGACCTCTGAATTTTTCTAAACATCACTAATGACTACCATAAAGGGTAGTTTTTACTTTGGCTATGAATGAAGATCCACAAACAGGGCAGAATGCCTAAGCATAGAAATCCGTGGCAACTTGGTGTTCCCTTTCTGTTGATACACCTCCTTTCTTCAGGAAAAAAATGACCCTGGGAAAGTGCATGATGACATCTAAGGTTGTTCTACTTATGCCTTTCGAGTATTAATTTTTTAAAATGGCTCCTTAATTACATATTGAGTTAAAATTCTTTTTCTTTGAATGAGAAAGAAAAAGTGTTGGAAGAAGGCAGGAAAAGAGGCCAAGAGTAACAAAAAACAGATGGGAATAATAGAAAAGCAATAACAAAATGGCTTATTTAGATTCAACCTTCTCAATCATTACTTTTTATGTAAATTATATAAACACTCCAATTAAAAGGCAGAGGTTTTCAGACTGAATACAAAAGGCAGAGCCAAATCTTTGTTGTCTATAAGAGAAAGCTTAGAAGAGCAGAAATCTGTGCAAAAGTAAACAAACAAGTGATGAAGAAAATTAAAGAAGTTGAATGTTGATTCTGTGAAAACCTATCTTGGCTACCTTGGTGGGCCCAAATTCTGTTTTTTGTCTTTTCAGGCTTATGGTGTTGCCTACAGCTATTACTGGCTTCTCTGCCGCTTAGTGGTCACTCACTGACCAGCTTCTCAGACTCTTCCTATGGTCCATGAATCAAAAAATATTTTGAGAAGAAAAGCAATATGCAGATAAATAGGTGCACCTTAAGTACTTCCTTTCTCCTTCAAAATCTGGACACTCAAATCTTTGGAGTACCTCAGACGCTCTCCAATTTCTTTATAAGGATTTAAAATAAATTTGTAAGTATTCACAGTGGGAATAATGTCATTCTGCTGCAAGCCAATCCATTACAGCCAGAAGAGAAAATTATCTGTAAATGATTATTGACTAGCACTGATTAATGTCCATGGATTTGGCCTTGTTGTGAAAGTATTTTGCATCCTCTAAATACAGGTATGTCTATTGAGTTATTTATAATAATATTAGTATTAGTAGTAGTAGTAGCATTTGCAATTTAACTTAGTGTTGGATCTGTAATTCATTGCTTAAAATATTTAAGAAATTTAGCTTTACAACTATAGACTTAAAAATACAGTCATTTCGTATACCAAAAAATGCCTTTCACATCCAGGCAATATAGTCAAAGGAAGTAGAAATTGCCAAAAGTCTCATAGTCAAAGCTTGAAATAGTTGCTATAATTAATTCATATTTCTATCTCTGAGACAGTGACTACCTACCTATTAAAATGTCTGTCTGACTTTCAAGAAGAACTGGATGACTATCAGCAAAATATGATTCAAATAAGACAAAAATTTAGCTATATGTTTAATCATAGGAAATTTAATATTTTTGAAATGTTTCAAAGTTATGCTTGTAATCCTAAAGCTGCTAAATATATCAAAAACCAAACAAGCATGAATTTTGAAAGGCAGTGTGTCACCATAATGTTAAAAGTCTTTTAGAATACTTCCGTGTCTCTATAAGTAAAAAAATTTTAGCAAAAGGAAAGAATGATAAATTACTATGTGAAATGTATGCTGTTGTTGGTTAGTTAATAAAAAAAAGCAGCCTACAAGAAACAAAAAAATGCACATTTTTTTTTCTCCAAAAGCCTGCTGTTAAATTGATAATGCAGCTTCTATTTGATGGTGTCATCAAATCGAGGAAACAATTCGTTTCTGTATTAGAGTATGGAAGTACATGTTTTTCTCATAGCTTTAATTTTCCAGCATTTTATCTGCAATCATTTTATTCTTAACTCACATACAATTGTTTGGTCTGTTGGTTGGTTGATTGGAAGGGCTCTGTGGCCCCCATCCCAACTCCTTTCTGTGTGCCTTACCAAGTTATATATCAAAAGGGCTTTTTGGCAGTTAATAGCTGATGCTTCTCTTGATTTGCTTCTTTTTGCTGATGTTGTGACCAAATCTTTCAGGCATTTGTTTTTGTGCTTTTAAATGCAAATTCCAGTCCGTGGGAGAGAACACATTTTGAAAAATCTTGCCCCTTGCTTTGTGATTTGCATATTAGAATGACTCATGGTCTCCATTTCAGATTATTGCCGACCATGATATGCTCTGAACAGCTCCTAATTAAAATGGATGACTTTTACTTCTGGAGTTTTGCTGGGGTGTTCAATATATCCAATTAACTTTTACCTTTGAAGCCAAAATTACAATAAGCGCAACAGTACCCTGGATACTATGTCTGGGCTGTTTGAAAATATTTAGAGATTATTTAGGAAGATATAATTTGTTTGATTCTGATCTTTCTAGATTTGGCAGAATTTAGAACTCTGTAACAATTTTTCATATTACATGCATTTTCTTGAAGTCGTTTTGAGTAGAGATACTTTTCAGGAGTATATTATGGGCCATTAATTAAACTCCATCAACGAATATCAGCATTGAAATCATATTAAAAGTTGATCATTTTTAGGTTGAAATTGTAGTCATTTTTGATTGAAGTTACAGACTGAGACTATAATCTAAGGTCACATTGAATACTCATCTGCATAAATACTTCATCACCACCTTTGGGAGAGCAGGCCATCACCCTGTCCCTCCCTCATGCAGTTTATCTTTTTTTATATGAATATCTAGAAATATTCACAGGCAAATGGCCAAGAAAGTGAGATCCCTAGGAAGTCAATATTAACATTTCCAACAAAGAAAAAGTCATTCTCATCCTCTCAGAGTGTGTGACTGACTAGAGAGTGTACTTGAAGGTAGAAGATAACCAGAAAACTGTTGCAGACTGCGCCTTAGGCACCTCTTTGATGCCACTTCTGCTCTTTTCAGACTCAGATGTTTGGACAGTTGGTCCTGGCTCATCCACTACTGATTCTTCCTAGGTAGCCTCCCTAACTCATTTTATGAGGCCAGCATCATCCTGATACCAAAGCCTGGCAGAGACATAACCAAAAAAGAGAATTTCAGACCAATACCCCTGATGAACATCGATGCAAAAATCCTCAATAAAATACTGGCAAACCGAATCCAGCAGCACATCAAAAAGCTTATCCACCATGATCAAGTGGGCTTGATCCCTGGGATGCAAGGCTGGTTCAACATACGAAAATCAATAAATGTAATCCAGCATATAAACAGAACCAATGACAAAAACCATATGATTATCTCAATAGATGCAGAAAAGGCCTTTGACAAAATTCAACAGCCCCTCATGCTAAAAACTCTCAATAAATTAGGTATTGATGGGACGTATCTCAAAATAATAAGAGCTATCTATGACAAATCCACAGCCAATATCATACTGAATGGGCAAAAACTGGAAGCATTCCCTGTGAAAACTGGCACAAGACAGGGATGCCCTCTCTCACCATTCCTATTCAACATAGTGTTGGAAGTTCCAGCCAGGGCAATCAGGCAGGAGAATGAAATAAAGGGTATTCAATTAGGAAAAGAGGAAGTTAGATTGTCCCTGTTTGCAGATGATATGACTGTATATCTAGAAAACCCCATTGTCTCAGCCCAAAATCTCCTTAAGCTGATAAGCAACTTCAGCAAAATCTCAGGATACAACCTAAAAAAGTCTCAGGATACAAAATCAATGAGCAAAAATCACAAGCATTCTTATACACCAATAACAGACAAATAGAGAGCCAAATCATGAGTGAACTCCCATTCACAAATGCTTCAAAGAGAATAAAATACCTAGGAATCCAACTTACAAGGGAGGTGAAAGACCTCTTCAAGGAGAACTACAAACCACTGCTCAATGAAATAAAAGAGGATACAAACAAATGGAAGAACATTCCATGCTCATGGGTTGGAAGAATCAATACCATGAAAATGGCCATACTGCCCAAGGTAATTTATACATTCAATGCCATCCCCATCAAGCTACCAATGACTTTCTTCACAGAATTGGAAAAAACTACTTTAAAGTTCGGATGGAACCAAAAAAGAGCCTGCATTGCCAAGTCAATCCTAAGCCAAAAGAACAAAACTGGAGGCATCACACTACCTGACTTCAAACTATACTACAAGGCTAGCATAACCAAAACAGCATGGTACTTGTACCAAAACAGAGATATAGACCAATGGAACAGAACAGAGCCCTCACAAATAATGCCACATACCTACAACCATCTGATCTTTGACAAACCTGACAAAAACAAGAAATGGGGAAAGGATTCCCTATTTAATAAATGGTGCTGGCAAAACCGACTAGCCATATGTAGAAAGCTGAAACTGGATCTCTTCCTTACACCTTATACAAAAATTAATTCAAGATGGATTAAAGACTTACATGTTAGACCTAAAACCATAAAAACCCTAGAAGAAAACCTAGGCAATACCATTCAGGACATAGGCATGGGCAAGGACTTCATGACTAAAACACCAAAAGCAATGACAACAAAAGCCAAAATTGACAAATGGGATCTAATTAAACTAAAGAGCTTCTGCACAGCAAAAGAAACTACCATCAGAGTGAACAGGCAACCTACAGAATGGGAGAGAATTTTTGCAATCTACTCATCTGACAAAGGGCTAATATCCAGAATCTACAATGAACTCCAAAAAATTTAGAAGAAAAAAACAAACAACCCCATCAACAAGTGGGTGAATGATATGAACAGACACTTCTCAAAAGAAGACATTTATGCAGCCAACAGACACATGAACAAATGCTCTTCATCACTGGCCATCAGAGAAATGCAAATCAAAACCGCAATGAGATACCATCTCACACCAGTTAGAATGGCCATCATTAAAAAGTCAGGAAACAGTAGGTGCTGGAGAGGATGTGGAGAAATAGGAACACTTTTACACTGTTGGTGGGACTGTAAACTAGTTCAACCATTGTGGAAGTCAGTGTGGCGATTCCTCAGGGATCTAGACCTAGAAATACCATTTGACCCAGCCATCCCATTACTGGGTATATACCCAAAGGATTATAAATCACGCTGCTCTAAAGAGACATGCACACATATGTTTATTGCATCACTGTTCACAATAGCAAATACTTGGAACCAAGCCAAATGTCCAACAATGATAGACTGGATTAAAAAAATGTGGCACATATACACCATGTAATACTATGCAGCCATAAAAAGTGATGAGTTCATGTCCTTTGTAGGGACATGGATGAAGCTGGAAACCATCATTCTCAGCAAACTATCACAAGGACAAAAAACCAAACACTACATGTTCTCACTCATACGTGGCAATTGAACAATGAGAACACATGGACACAGGAAGGGGAACATCACACACAGGGGCCTGTTGTGGGGTGGGGGCAGGGGGGAGGGATAGCATTAGGTGATATACCTAATGTTAAAAGATGCGTTAATGGGTGCAGCACACCAACATGGCACATGTATACATATGTAACAAACCTGCACGTTGTGCACATGTACCCTAAAACTTAAAGTATAATAATAATAAAAAAAGAAAGCAAGTTCAAAAAGGAAAAAAAAAGAATTCAAAGAGGTTTTGGAGAAAACATAGGTGCGTTTAATACTACAGTGCAACCACAGAACTAAACTGGGACTCTGTCTGTAAAGCAGATCCTGTGGCCATCTGAATCTCAGCAACTAACGTCCTGCAGCCACCATATAATAGAGACTTCTGTTTGCCCACCTCTACTGTTATTGGTGCTCTCTGTTGACTCTGAAGTTTAGTAAGAATAACAGTCTCAGCTTGGTGCTGTCTTGGTCCGTCAGTGCTGCTATCACAAAATACCTGAGACTGGGCAATCTATAAAGAACAGAAATTTATTTCTCATAGGTCTAGAGGCTGGAAGTCCAAAATGAAGACAATGGCAGGTTTTGTGTCTGATGAGGGTCTGGTCTCTGCTTCCAATATGGTGCCTTGAATGCTGAGTCCTCACGTGGTGAAAGGTGAAAGGACAAAAGAGCCTAAATAATTCCCTCCAGCTTCTTAATAAAAGCAGAAGTCCATTCTTGTGGGTGGGGCCCTTGTGGCCTAATTACTTCTCAGAGACCACACCTTTTAATATTGTTTCATTGGCGGTTAAGTGTCAACATAAATTTTGGACGGAACACAAACATTCATACCATAGCAGTGCCCATGCATGTGCAACTTGGAAGGTGAGAAAATTAACCCCCTTTTGGAGCAAGCCTTTTTAGCAATGGAAGTCAGTGGATATTTTTGTTTCTTCTATGAACTGACTATAATAAAAGCTTCAGAAAGGGTCTCTCAAAAGACATTAACAAAATATGAACAGTCAGGCCTGCTTGATGTGAAGTGGTAGCCAGCCAGGAATGCACTCTTGCATTGTCTCTTCCCATTCTTTGCTTTCTTTCTCAAACTCCTGGTGCATCAGCTCACACTGCTTAATAAAGCAATACCACATAGGCTTATACCTCAGGCTCTGCTCTTTGAGTAACCAGCCTAAGAATATTGGGAAGAGTTACATCTATAAAAACAAATTTGGCACTGTTTTAGATGAATACATTGAATCCCTTTCAGTTGGTGCCTTCGGAAAATAGCTACTAGCTCTTGGCAATAGGCAGCTGTAATATTCAGAGGTCAAGGGCATAAGAAAATATAATATAGATATGACAACTATTAGCAAAGGCTCTCAACAACAGAACTCAGTGGCAGCAGACTTGGAAAAGTTCTAACAAAAGTAAAGTCTAAGAAAGTGTTTGCTCACCTTGAGGGAAAAATTGGGAAAAAAGAGACAGTATGAAAATGATGTAACACAGTAAAGCAAAGCAAAAGAGGTGGCCCAAATGTAGAACTGCATAGAAATAAAATTTTGCAGGAAGCAGTTGCATGAGGAGGCTGAGGAGCAGAGAATGAATGTGTGCTTTGTGGAAAGCAACAAATTTGGAATCTTACACTGGCTTCACTCCTCCTACAAAAATCTCTTGCAGATAGCTGGCTCAAAAACACCCAGTCATATGAATGATATTTTAGAAAAGAGACTAGAACCTTTTATATACAACATCTATATAAAGATGCTACCAAAAGGGGAAGAAAAGAGCAGCAAAGAACACCCAAAGAAGAAGAGTATTCCCCAGAAAATTATTGATATGGGGGAGACCAAAATGGCAAAAAATAAAATTTTCATTAATTTCAAAGAAATGCCATTTAAAAAGTATACAATGAAGAAGTGGAACTTGGGGAAGAGATGTAGGAAGGCAAGATACTATTAAACACAGCCTGACAGAACTCAGAATAGAAATAAAACAAAACAGCAAACCATCACCAAATGCATACTAAAGAAAATAAATTAAGTAACAGGAATTAAAAACACCTCCACCAAAAAAAAAAAAAAAAGAAAAAGAAACTGTTAAAAAATATTACGGCAACAAACAGGGAGAAAAAACTAGCCCAAATAACTTTTTATACTTTATTTTTTAAAATAACGCATAATATTTGCACATGTTTATAGAGTACATGTGATACTTTGTTACCTGCATAGACTAT
The DNA here is from genome assembly GCF_009828535.3 of Hylobates moloch. Classification (NCBI taxonomy): domain Eukaryota; kingdom Metazoa; phylum Chordata; class Mammalia; order Primates; family Hylobatidae; genus Hylobates; species Hylobates moloch. The sequence continues at coordinate 35,934,664 of NW_026652290.1, read as the reverse complement.
GTAATGATCAAGTCAGGGTATTTAAGATTTCTGTCACCTCCAGTACTTGTAATTTCTATGTGTTGGGAACACTTCAAGCCCTCTCTTTTAGCTATTTTGAACAACATATTTTTGTTAACTATAGTCAATCTACTCTGCTATTGAATACTAAAGCTTCTTCCTTCCATCTAACTGTATGTTTCTACCTGTTAACCAGACTCTCTCTGTCCCTCCCCCTGCCACCTACACATCCTTCCCAGCCCCTGGTAAGTGTCATTCTACTCTCTACCTTCATGGGATCAACATTTTTAGCTTCCACATATGAGTGAGAACATGCGATATTTGTCTTTTTGTGGCTGGCTTATTTCATTTAACATAATGACTTCCAGTTCCATCCATGTTGCTGCAAATGACATGATTTCATTCTTTTAATGACTGTATAGTATTCCATTGTGTATATATACCACTTTTTATTATCCATTCATCTGTTGGTGGACTGTTAGGTTAATTCCATATCTTTGCTATTGTGAATAGTGCTTCAATAAATATGTGAGTACAGGTGTCTCTTTTATATACTGATCTCCTTCCCTTTGGATAAATACCCAGTAGCAAGATTACTGAATCATATGGTAACTATATTTTTAGTTTTTTTGAAAAACCTCCATACTGTTTTCCATAGTGGTTGTACTAATTTACATTTCCACCAATAAGAATTCTCTTTTCTTTACATCACCAGCATTTGCTATTTCTCGTCATTTTAATAATAGCCATTCTAACTGGGGTAGGAGGACATCTCCTTGTGGTTTTGATTTGCATTTCCCTGATGATTAGTAATGTTCAGCATTTTTTAGATACCTATTGGCAATTTGTATGACTTTTGAGGAATGTGTCTATTCATGTCCTTTACCCACTTTGTAACCAGTTGCATGTAATCAGATTATTATTATTTTTTCCTGTTGAGCTTTTTGAGTTCTGTATTAATCCATTTTCTTACTGCTATGAAGAAACACCCATGACTGGGTAATTTATAAAGCAAAAGAGATTCAGTGGACTCACAGTTTCACATGACTGGGGAGGCCTCACAATCTTGGTGGAAGGTGAAGGAGGAGCAAAAGCATGTCTTCTATGGCAGCAAGCAAGGGGAACTTGTCCTGGGGAACTGCTCTTTAGAAAACCATCGGGCCTCCTGAGACTTACTCACTGTCATGAGAACAGCATGAGGAAAACCTGACCCCATGATTTAGTTACATCCCACCAGGTCCCTCCCATGACATGTGGGGATTATGAGAGCTACAATTCAAGATGAGATTTGGGTGGGGACACAGCCCAAACACATCAAGTTCCTTGTATATTCTCGATATTGGTTCCTTGTTGGAAGAATAGTTTATGAATTTTCTCCCATTTGACAGGTCATTTCTTCACTCTCTTGATTCTTTCCTTTGCTATGAAGAAGCTTTTTAGTTTACTATAGTCTCATTTACCTATTTTTGTTTTTGTTGACTGTACTTTTAAGGTCATAGTGCTAAAATCTTTGCCTGGACCAATGTCCTGAAGTATTCCCCCTAAGTTTTCTTCTAGTGGTTTTATAGTTTCAGGTCTTGCATTTAAAGTCTTTAATCCATTATAAGTTGATTTGTGTACAATAGCAGTCCAATTTCATTCTTCTGCATATGGCTATCCAATTTTCCCAGCATCATTTATGGAAGAGGGTATCCTTTCCCCAACATATGTTCTTGACACCTTTGTCCAAACTCGGTGGGTTATAAATATGTAGATTTATTTCTAGGTTTTCTATTCTGTTCCATTGGTCTACGTGTTTCTTTTTTTTTAATACCAAGAGCATGATGTTTTAGCTATATATATATACACATATATATTGCATCTTTGTCTGGTTTTAGTATCAGGGTAATTGTGGCATCACAGAATGAGTAAGGGAGAATTCAGTGAATTCTCACATTGAGAAATCAAGGTATAAATTATGGAAGAAAACCAAAAAATTATTCAAACAAATAAAAATCAAAATACACCAAAACCAATGAGATACAGCAAAAGCCGTTCTAAGAGTTCCATCAGTTTTTTGGAATAGTTTAAAGAAAATTGGTTTTAGTTCTTCTGTTTATGTTTGGTAGAATTTAGCATTAACGTTATGCAGTCCTGGACTTTTCTTTTTGAGGATACTTTTTTTAAATTATTGATTTAATTTTCTTACTCATTATTGGTCTGTTTAGGTTTTCTGTTTCTTCCTTATTCAATGCGTAGGTTGTGTGTGTCCAGAAATTTATCTATTTTCTCTAGGCTTTCCAGTTTGTTAGTGTATAGTTGTTCATAACAGTCTCTGATGAGCTCTTCTATTTCTGTGATATCAGTTCTACTGTCACTTTTTTGTTACTGATTTTATTTATTTGAGTCTTCTCTCTTTTTTTCTTGGTTAGTGTGGCTTTCAGTTTGTTGATTTTGGTTATTTTTCGGAAAACCAACTTTTCGTTTTGTTGATCCTTTGTATTTTTTAAGTCTTCATTTTGTTTAGTTTTCCTTTGATCTTGATTCTTTCTTTCCTTCTACAAATTTTAAGTTTGATTTCTTCTTGCTTTTCTAGTTCCTTTAGGTGCACTGTTAGATTATTTATTAGAACGTTTCTACTTTTTATTGTATGTGAAACTATCCTCTTAGAACTACTCTTGCTATTTATCTTGCAGGTTTTTATATGGTGTATTTTAATTTTCATTTGTTTCAAGAAGTTTTTGGATTTCCTTCTTAATTTTTATCTTGACTCAGTGGTCATTCGGGAGCATAATGTTTAATTTTCATATACTTGTACAGTTTCCAAAGTTCTTCTTGTTATTGATATTTAAGCTTATTCCTTTGTGATGAGAGAAAATACTTAATATATTTTAGATTTAAAAAAATTTGTTGAGATTAATTTTGTTTCATAATATATGGTCTATCCTGGTGCTGATGAGAAGAATGTGTATTCTGTAGCTGTTGGAGGAAATGTTCTACAAATGTCTGTTAAGTCTACTTGATTTAAATTGAAATTTTAATGCAATTGTTTTTTGTTAATTTTCTGTCTAGATGATCTGTCTAATACGGAGAATGGGGTGTTAAAGTCCTTAACTATTATTGTATTGGACTATATCTCCCCCTTTAGATATAACATTTGCTTTGTATAGCTGGTGCTCTGGTGTTGGGTACATATATAATTGTTATAGCCTCTTGCCAAATTTATCCCTTTATATAATAGCTTTCTTTGTTTCTTTTTACTGTTTTCAATTTAAGTCTGTTTTTTTTTCCTGTGTGATTTTTTTTTTATTATATTTTAGGTTTTAGGGTACATGTGCACAATGTGCAGATTTGTTACATATGTATCCATGTGCCATGTTGGTTTGCTGCACCCATTAACTCATCATTTAGCATTAGGTATATCTCCTAATGCTGTCCCTCCCCCCTCCCCCCACCCCACAACAGTCCCTGGAGTGTGGTGTTCCCCTTCCTGTGTCCATGAGTTCTCATTGTTCAATTCCCACCTATAAGTGAGAACATGCAGTGTTTGCTTTTTTGTCCTTGCGATAGTTTACTGAGAATGATGATTTCCAGTTTCATCTATGTCCCTACAAAGGACATGAACTCATCATTTTTTATGGCTGCATAGTATTCCATGGTGTATATGTGCCACATTTTCTTAATCCAGTCTATCGTTGTTGGACATTTGGGTTGGTTCCAACTCTTTGCTATTGTGAATAGTGCTGCAATAAACATACGTGTGCATGTGTCTTTATAGCAGCATGATTTATAGTCCTTTGGGTATATACCCAGTAATGGGATGGCTGAGTCAAATGGTATTTCTAGGTCTAGATCCCTGAGGAATCGCCACACTGACTTCCACAATGGTTGAACTAGTTTACAGTCCCACCAACAGTGTAAAAGTGTTCCTATTTCTCCACATCCTCTCCAGCACCTGTTGCTTCCTGACTTTTTAATGATGGCCATTCTAACTGGTGTGAGATGGTATCTCATTGTGGTTTTGATCTGCATTTCTCTGATGGCCAGTGATGATGAGCATTTTTTCATGTGTCTGTTGGCTGCATAAATGTCTTCTTTTGAGAAGTGTCTGTTTATGCCTGTTTTATCCAATATAATCATAGCTACTTCTGCTTGCTTTTGGTTTCCACTGTCGTGGAATACCTTTTTCCTTCTTTTCACTTTCAGTCTATATGTGTCTCTACAGGTGAGATGAGTTTCTTGTAGACAGCCTATAGTTGAGGCATGTCTTTTTTATCCATCAGCCAATCTATATCTTTTAGGTGTAAAGGTTCATTTATTTACATTCAAGGTTATTGTTGACATATGAGGGCTTATTTCTGTCATTTTATTAATTGGTTTCTTGTTTTATATATCATTTGTTTCTTTCTTTCTCATTGTTTATCACTGCAGTTTTGTGGTTTTCTGTGGCAGTAACATTTGAGTTCTTTGTTTTCCTCATTTGTGCATTTGCTCTAACAGGTTTTTTCTTTCTCTTTTCTTTTTCTTTCTTTTTTTTTTTTTTTTTTTTGAGACAGAGTCTTGCTCTCTTACCCAGGCTGGAGCGCAGTGGCATGATGTTGGGTCACTGCAAGTTCCGCCTCCTGGGTTCACGCCATTCTCCTGCCTCAGCCTCCCAAGTAGTTGGGACTACAGGCACCGGCCACCATGCCCGACTAATTTTTTGTATTTTTACTAGAGACAGGGTTTCACCGTATTAGCCAGAATGGTCTTGATCTCCTGACCTTGTGATTCACCCGCCTCGGCCTCCCAAAGTGCTGGGATTACAGGCGTGAGCTGCCGCACCCAGCCTCTAACAGGTTTTGTTTTGTTGTACTTTTGTGTGTTTTTGTGATGATAGAGTCCATTTGTTTCCAGATGTTGGACTCCCTTAAGCATGTACTGTAGGTCCTGTCTAGTGGTAATGAATTTCCTCAGCTTTTGTTTGTCTAGGAAACACATTTAGGAAAGACAACTTTACTGAGTATAGTATCTTTGGCTAATAGTTTTCTTTTTCTTTCAGCACTTAGAATATCCCATCTCATTCTCTCCTGGCCTATAAGATTTCTGCTGAGAAATACTCACCATCCCACATGAAATCATTATTCTGTTCTTCTGATACAGGCTCCCCAATAAGTGACTAGACATTTTTCTTTTGCTGTTTTTAAAGTTCTCTTTTTGTCATTCACTTTTGAGAATTTGACTATAATGTGCCATGGAGAATATCTTTTTGCATTGTATCTATTTGGGGATCTCTTAGCTGCCTGTATCTGTTTAAATATCTTGTTAGACTTGTGAAGTTTTCAGCTATTATTTTGTGAAACAGTTTTTCTATTTCTTTTGTTTCCTTTTTGCCTTTTGAGACACCCAAAATTTGGATATTCAGTTGCTTTATGGTGTCCCATATTTCATGTAGGCTTCATTTTTTTTTCTGACTGGTTTATTTTAAAAGAACTGTCTTTAAGTTCTGAAATTATTTATTCTGTTTGATCTAGTCTATTGTTGACACTTTTGAATGTATTTTATGTTTCATTCAGTTAGTTATTTAGTTCCCAAATTTCTATTTGGTTCTTTTTTTTACATTATCTACCTCTTCGGTAAATTTTTCATTTATATACTAAATTGTTTTTCTGATTTCTTTGTATTGGTTTTCTGAGTTACCTTGTATCTCACTGAGCATATTTAATATCATGAATTTGAATTCTTTTTCCAAGATTTCATAAATCTATTTCTCATTGAAATCTATTGCTGGAGAATTATTGTATTCCTTTGGAGGTGTCCCATTTCCTTGCTTTTTCATGTTTCTTGTGTCCTTATGTTGATATCTGCACATTTGGCATAACAGTCTCTTCTTCCCGTTTTTTGAATTTGCTTTTGTTGGGAAGGACTTTTTCCTGAATATGTATCTATGGTGTTGATAGGGTAGGGCACTTTGGCTTGATTCCAGATTTGTGCAGTAGTGTCATCTACACATGATTTTTTTGGCTGTAAACAGCATCCATGATGTCTGTGATTTCCTTGGTGTCTTCTTGGTACTGAGGGAATTATTGGTAGAGGCTACGGTGAAGTTTTGCTGGGTACTGGAACATCAGGTAGTCTAGACCTCAGGCCCCAGTGGTAGCCTATGCATGCCTGTCTTTTGGCCCCAGGGTAGTGTATAGTGGAATGGGTGTTAGTAGGTTCAAGTGGGCCAATTATTGGGCTTTCTTAGGCGCCAGAAGTTGTAGTGGTGGGCTGGGCGGGTGGGCAGGTCCTCAGGTCCCTGGGCAGTGAACATGATGTGGCCAAGGCCAGGCGGGGAATGGGGCAGGGAACAATCCCGTGGCTCCAAAGTGGTTTTTCCTGGCTTTGGCAGTGGCTGTGATGGGCTGTGCAGGCCAGTCTGAAGGCCCACAGGTGGCATGTGTGGGTTAGTGCCAGCAGGTGTGTTAGTCACAGGTTGGGTGGGCCCATCCTTATGACCCTGGGAAGAGTGTTTAGCACCAATGGTGGTGGATGGTACAGGGTGATTCCCAGGATCTCAGATGATATGCTTGGGTGCTGTGGAGGAAGGGTGAGTAGAGCTGGCCTGGGCAGGCCTGTCCTGAAGAACCCTCATTGATTCATGTGGACCTGGCTGTGGTAGGTAGAGGCAGGGTGATCCCCAGGCCCCTGTCAAATGCTTAAGTGAGAGCAACAGCATTTGCACAGTGGCCTTGCTGGAGAGGAGAGTGGAGCTGCTTTCAGTGGCAGCAACTGTAAACAGGCAGCTAGCAGGACACATACTTTGACCCCAGTTAGTGGCTACAAGCACAGTTGCCTTTCCTCAGGGCACTTGTAAATGTGATGTGGCCCTCCTAATGAGGGCTCTGGAGTCATTGTCCGTGACTCCTGCTTTAGACCTTGTGGCCGCAACCAGCAGCAATACCCAGCTGCACTTAGGAGCTGTCACTGGAGCACCAGGGATGTGGAGATGCAGGGGCTTATAGGCCCTAGAGCAGGATGTAGTCTGACAGGGGCTGGGCTTTCAAAATGGTGCCTTGCTATAGCTGCCCAGCCCTCATGGTGTGTGGGACCCAGAGTGAGCTCTCTCTCATGAGCAATGCCATTGTGCAGTCTCCAGGCAGCTCTGTGTGTAAATCTCGGGCCTCAGGTGGGTCAAGGGACTCTCATGGCTGGAATCGCAGGAGTCCATGGTGAGAATGTGGATCACTGTTAGTCATTCATTTAACCTTTCCCATGTTGGAAATCCTTTCCAGGCTCTCAGTCAGTCCCAGCCAAGCAGGCTGCCTCACTTCCCTCTCCTTCCTTGTCTTAAGTATTTCTTATCATTTCTTTGTTGAATTCCAGCAGTCTCTTTTAGCTGATCTACTCAAAGTGTGATTATTCAACTCAATATTTTGGTTCTTCTTTTTCCCAAATAACTTTTGAACATAGTATTTTGACTATATACTTCAGATTAAAGATCAAAATAGATATGCATATTGAATTTTAGTCACTTTGTTTTTCACAGTCATATGGGTTAGTAGTTTTGAAACAACTTCTGGGCATTTCAGGATTAAGCAAATAAATAAATATATTGAGGCTAATGGGTCTCAGGTTTCTCCCTGTTGGAGAACCGATTTAACAAGCATGTAGAGGGCGGACATTAAGATGAACCCTGTGGTATGAAATGGAATTGGAGGTTTCTGTATAAATTCATAATTATATACATGAATATGTCATTCATATATTTCCTAGCTTTCCCTCCTGAGGGGGGCTGGGAGGAATATCCCTTGGTACCAATGAGCACCCAAATCTTGGGTTCTAAATCCCACCCTCTAATAAAATGTCTTGGAGAAATGGCTCCCTTAGAGAAAAGGCAGATCCAAAGGTTGTGGCAAGTAAAATACAAGGTGAGTAATAGAATATCCTTTTGTACCAGTAAGTAAAAAAGTGATTAAAGAATGTTGGGACATGCCACAAGGCCCCAGGAACCAACTTGCAAAGATATTACCACTGGTCAACGTGTAGAATGTGCAGGTTTGTTACATAGGTATATGTGTGCCTTGGTGGTTTGCTGCACCTATTGACCCATCCTTTAAGTTCCCTCTCCTCAACCCCCACCCCCCAACAGGCACTGGTGTGTGTTGTACCCCTGTGTCCATGTGTTCTCAATGTTCAACTCTCACTTATGAGTGAGGAAATGCAATGTTTGGTTTTCTGTTCCTGTGCTAGTTTGCTGAGAATGATGGCTCCGAACTCTATCCATGTCCCTGCAAAGGACATGATCTCATTCCTTTTTATGGCTGCATAGTATTCCATAGTGTATATGTACCACGTTTCCTTTATCCAGTCTATCAATCATAGGCATTTGGGTTGGTTCCATATCTTTGCTATTGTAAATAGTGCTGCAATAAATATAGATGTGCATGTGTCTTTATAGTAGAATAATTTATATTCCCTTGGGTATATACCTAGTAATGAGATTGCTGGGTCTAATGGAATTTCTAGTTCTAGATCCTTGAGAAATTGCCATACTGTCTTTCACAATGGTTAAACTAATTTACATTCCCACCAAGAGTATAAAAGTGTTCCTTTTTCTCTGAAACCTTGCAAGCATCTGTTGTTTCTTTACTTTTTAATAATTGCCAGTCTGACTGCCATGAGATGGTATCTCATTGTGGTTTTTATTTGCATTTCTCTGATGATCAGTGATGTTGAGCTTTTTTTCATATGTTTGTTGGCTGCATAAATGTCTTTTTTCGAGAAGTGTCTGTTCATATCCTTTGCCCACTTTTTCATGGTTTTTTTTTTTATTGTAAGTATGTTTAAGTTCCTTGTCAATTCTGGATATTAGACCTTTGTCAGATGGGTAGATTTCAAAAATTTTCTCTCATTCTGTAGGGTGCCTGTTCACTCTGATGATAGTTTCTTTTGCTGTGCAGAAGCTCTTTAGTTTAATTCGATCCCATCTGTCATATTTTGGCTTTTGTCGCAATGGCTTTTGGTGTTTTTGTCATGAAGTCTTTACCCATGCCTATGTCCTGAATGGTATTGCCTAGGTTTTCTTCTAGGGTTTTTATGGTTTTAGGTTTTACATTTAAGTCTGTAATCCATCTTGAGTTAATTTTTGTAGAAAGTGTAAGGAAGATGTCCAGTTTCAGTTTTCTGCATATGGCTAGCCAGTTTTCCCAGCACCATTTACTGAATAGGACATCCTTTACCCATTGCTTGTTTTCATCAGGTTTGCTGAAGATCAGATGGTTGTAGATGTGTGGTGTTATTTCTGAGGTATCTGTTCTGCTCTATTAGTCTATATGTCTGTTTTGGTACCAGTACCATGCTGTTTTGGCTACTGTAGTCTTGTAGCATAGTTTGAAGTCATTACTGGTCAATTCTAGAACAATTTAAGCATCAAAATAAATAATTATAGAAAAGAATTATTATCTATGAAATAAAATGAGAATCCATCAATCGCTGATATAAATAAATAATTAGTAAAATTATTTATCTACAGTAGTTCCTTACTGTAGAACAAAAGAAGAAAATAAAGAAATGAAGAAGGAATGACAGAATTAGGAAATCATTACAAGGCAGCCATTATAGAAATAATTGATTCAGGTCAAAATCAGTGAGTAAAATATGAGACTATGTAAGTATGTTGTCATCAAAATTTCACCCCTCAAGATACTCACTATTTAAAAAAGGAAAAAATAATCACTTTATGGCAGAGAAACATTGTAGGTGTCATCTTCCCAACAGGATTAAAGTTACCTTTTGGACAAATCAAGATCTAGTATCTCGATATGATGCACTGAAGAGATCACAACATCATTTCTGAGGCACTGCACTATCCTTTTAATCATTATTTTAGAGTGTAGTCCTTCTACTTACGAAGGAAAAGTTACCTGTAGAGCAGCCTCAGACAGGTCCTTTAGGAGGATTCCAGAAGAATGTGTTGTTATCACAGTAGATGACAGTTCCATATGCATTATGGTCCCTGAAGACCTTCCCATGGGGCAAGATGTGGAGGTGGAAGACAGTGATGCAGATGATCCTGATATTAAGTAGACCTAGGCTAATGTGTGCTGGTGTCTTAGCTTTTTACAAAAATGTTTATAAAGTAGAAAATAAGAAAATTTAAAAATAGAAGAAAACTTATAGAATAAAGATAAAGAAAATATTTTTGTGAAATTGGACAGTCAATGTGTTTGTGTTTTAGCCTGAGCATTATTACAAAAGAATCAAAAAGTTAAAGTTTATAAAGTAAAAAAGTTAGAGTTTATTACTGAAGAAAACTATTTTTATAAATTTAATGTAGCCTATGTATACAGTGTTTATAAATTCTACAGCAGTGCACAGCAATGTCCTAGGCTTTCACATTCACTCACCACTATCTTGTTGACTTACCCAGAACAACTTCCAGTCCTGCAAGCTCCATTCATAATAAGAGCCCTATGCAGATATAACATTTTTAATCTTGTATTCTATATTTTTACTGTACTTTTTCTGTGTTTAGATACGCAAATACTTAGCATTGTGTTATAATTGCCTACAATATTCAGTACAGTAATATGCCATACAGGTTTGTAGCCTAGGAGCAATAGGCCACATCATATAACCCAGGTGTGTAGTAGGCTGTACCATCTAGGTCTGTGTGAGTGCACTCTATAATGTTCACATGATGAAATCACCTAAGGACTTATTTTTCAGAACTTATCCCAATCATTAAGTGGTGCATGACATATTAGAAAGGTAGGAAGATAAGGATATAGATATCTTTTTAACTGTAGAACAAAAAGATAAGGAGATAAAAAAAGAAAAGGTTTGAAATTCAAGAGGCTCAATCCAGAAGGTTATCCTACTAGTAAGAGTTCTAGAAAGAGAAAACAAAGAAAATATAGGGGTAATATTTATCAAAAATGCTAAGGAGGATATTTCTCAAAGATGAAAAGAGATATCTCCTTAAGACCATAGTAACACATAACAGGTAGTGAAAACAGAAACCTGGGGCTAAGGTAATTAGAGAGCAATCCTATATTTTGTTCCCTGATATTTAAGTAAAATCTGAAAATGTCTAAGTGTAAAGATTATCTGGATAATTTCAAAGTTCAACAGGACAAAAAGCTAAGGAACAAAACAGTGTGCATAAGACCAAATTATCCTAGGTCAGCCACTCTTATCAAAATCCAAATCCCAGGTCCCAGAAATTTCCAAAGTTGTCAGATGAAACAACTCCACAATGATAGTGGTATGTCACAGGGACATGGGAGGGTGTGAACTGAAAAAACTGCCAATGGTCAAAGCTGGAACAATTCAAACAAGAAAATAAAGTACTATTGGATTTTAACTCAAAGTGTAAAATAAATACCCATGAGTCCGTGATGATATAACTATTCCTAATAATGTATGCAGATACTTTGTTCTCAAAGAGGTGGAGCATAACTCCTCACCCCTTCCTGTGGGCTGCACATGGTGGCTTCCTTCTCAATATTACTGCATGAAAAGGGGGAAAAAGTGTAAGTTGGTAGTGGAGAAACCTGACAAACACTACTTTGGTTAAGAGCAAGGCTAACATCAGCAGCAGTAAACCATGTTCACCGTATGCATCCTTGATATGATGTGATGAGAATGACACTTTATCACTATAGTCCTTCTCCCCAGATCCCAAAATGCAACTCTGATTCATTAAGAAAACATTAGCCAACCCCCAACTGACATTCTACAAATACCCCTCAAAGCTGTCAAGGTCATCAAAAATGAGAAAAGTCTGAGAAACCATCATAGTCAAAAGGAGCCTAGGGAGATGTGGTGATTAACTGTAATATGGTATCCTGGGTAGGATTCTGGAACAGGAAACAGGACATGAGGAAAAACTAAGGAAATCTGAATGAAGCATACACTTCAGTTAATAATAATGTACCAATATTGGGTCATTAATTGTGACAAATGTTTCATAATAACTAATAATTTTAGTAATGGTGACACTCGGTAGGAAATCTCTGTACTATCTTTGTGATTTTCTGCAACTTTCCTATTATTTATAAATTTTATTTTAAAAAAATTCAAATCCCATATCCTGCCCTGGGTTGCTCCCCTCTCCAACAGGGCGGAGGAGCCACACCTTCCTGTCATGTCTGTTGCCTGAACTCTGCCTCCACATGGGACAGACTCAGTTCTTTGTTGCTATTGTGTCCTGCACACACCATTACTCAGCAAGAAATTCAAAGGGCACTAGGATTAGGCTCATTTCGGCATATGTATTGGTGTTCCTAGATCCCAAATCCTCTCCCAAATCCCTAGAGGTCGAATTATTTATTCTTTTTTCTGGGGGGGGGGGTTGCTTCGAACTTTATTTGAGAAAAACAGGAGACAAACCTATCAAAAGAACACACAGGTGGTGGGGGGAGGCACAGCCAGTGGCGGCGGCAGGGGTGGACATCCGGGCTAAGGCTTTACTTGGCGGCAGTCTCGTTGGATTTTGCAGCTTCTGGGCCCCCAAGCTGGGCCCGCGACTCGAAGGTGACTGGGATGGTGATCTCGTTGGACTGCGTGGCTAGATTGGGCATGGGGGCCTCCACGGTCAGTGTGCCCTCAGGGGACAGGGAGGAGGAGACCTGGGTGGGGTCCACACCGGGGGGCAGCGTGTATTTCCGCGTGAAGCACCAGGAGATGTAGCCATGCTCGTCCTGCCGCTCCTCATGCTTGCCTTTGGGGGGAAGAGGGGAATTATTTATTCTTAACGTGTTGCCGACTTGCCAGGGCTTCAGCTCCCTCTAACTGTAATCACCCAAGTTCCTGGCCTCTGCTTTGACCTGGCTCTCACAACTTGATTTATTATTCCTGAAACAGAAAGAAAGCATGTTTGTTTTGGAGGGAAACTTAGACTGTATAGTCAAATCCTTTCACTTTATAAGAAAACCAAGATCCAAAAGTCTCATAGCTAGTCTTGACCCCAGAGGCAAATCGAATTTTATTTTTACATCTTTTGGAGTAAATGTAAGATAAAATATTTACCTAGTTTCTTTTCTTTTAGTTTCTAAAGCTCCTATATTCAGAAGAAAAGAGAGCCTCTATTTGATTCATTAGTTAATGCAGCAGAGTGTAAAAAATAGAATTAATTTTGACTTTTAAGCCTTGGTCTATATTTGCTTTTAGACACAGAGGCCACATTTTTCTTTATGGAAATGAGCTTCAGAATATTAGGCATTTGAATGAATCATTGACCATGTTATCTCCTTTTAGATGATATGGTAGAAATTTGTAGAAGCAATCTCTAAGAAAGCAATCTAAATTTAGAGTTGTGCTTTGGGGAAGATGTCACAGGCTCTGAAAATAATGTATTTATTTTGGAGCTGTTGCAAATTGTCCCTTGACAATTCCAACAATCATAATAAAACAGGGACATCTCTGAAGATAGAGAGCAGGTCCAGAGGTATGGAAATGTTGCCTCTTCTGACTGGTCATATAAACATATCCATGCTGACAGTGTGTTATTTTTTTCCTTGCCAATAATCATTTTAGGCCTTTTAGACTGAAAAAAGAAGAAGAAATAAATTAGTATCTTGCTGAAACATTTCTACCAAATACCAGGATGCATTTAAGAAGTGGAAAAATATGTGGGATTTGAACATATCGCACACAAAAAATTAGGATGACTTTTAAAAATACTGGTATTTCTCTTCACTTTTCAGTTCTTAAAGTCTATCATGTCTGAAGTTTACTCTAACTCCCACCAAACTATAAAATGGAATAATGATCACTCAAATTTCAAAGAAAAGCACATTTGCACCTCCCAACTTTCTGTTAACTTCTTTTGCTATCTAGCATCAAGAAAAAGTTATTTTGAAAATTGTAACCATTTCCTAGAGTTGACCCAGATCGTTCTTCCAATGAATCCATGGATCAGATACTATACAGCAATGAGAATGAACAAATAATCACTATAAGTGACAGCTTGGATGAATCTCAAAAACATGTTAAGTTAAATGAGCCAAACACAGCACATACTGTATGATTCATTTATATAAGTTTCAGACAAAGGCAGAACCAACCCACGGAGTCAGGATATAGTTATCATTGGGGGATCATTACTCATCCCCCATATCCAAAGCGAGGGCCTCCTTTGCATCTTATTCTGTTCTGTTTCTTAAGCTAGGTGCTGGTTACACAGTATGTTATATTGGCAAAAATGAATTAAGCTGATTATACTTATGATATGGATACTTCTTCCTATTTGAATATAACATACTGCAATAAAAAGTTTATTTAAGAAAATCAGTCTGAATCCCAGCAACTCAGGAGGTTGAGGCAGGAGGATCACTTGAGCCTAGAAGTTCAAGGTTGCTTGAGCTGTGTTTGTGCCATTGCACTCCAGCCTAGGCAACAGAGTGAGTCCCCAACTCTATAAAAAGAAAGAAAAAAATCAGTTATCAGTCTGAAAATCTTCACCTCAAGATAGATGATTTTTTAACCTGTGGTTCTTAGTAAAGCCAGTCTGCATTCCATCCAAGAAACTTAAATTATGATTACAAATGCACAAAAAGATTTGCTTGGATTTTAAGATTTTTCCTTTAGACCTTAGCTATGGCATAAATGATGATGAGGGTCTTTGCTAAGCAATGATCTGAGGAAGCTACTTGTTCCAAATTTTAGCAGTTCTTAGAATCTCACTGCATTTTTTTCTAATGTAGGGTGTTAAAAGTATTTTTGATGTATTGAAGTCAGGGACATTTTGCGTAAAACTTGGAGAACTGAATCTTGATTGCATAGAAATGCTACTATACTGTGGGCATTATTCATTTCAATTTCAAGAACAATGAAATTGCTTTGTAGTTACACTATTTTCTTAAGAGAACAAGCCAAATATATAGAACAAGAGAAGGTCAAAAGCATTCTACCATGTTTTCACTATGTTGATTTCTTAGAACCTATACAACACCTGCCATGAAATTCACCTCAGCAAGAAGTTACTATTATCTTGGAGACATTATACTTTTTCATTAATTCGACTCAAGCTTCCTTAAAGCATATAAGTGCTGCACAAAGAATGGAAGTTTTGACTTGACATGGTAGTGAATAAAACTGATATTAGCACAAATGGTTATTTAGAGCTAAAAATAGTTCAGATTCTCTATCATTTCAATTTTTAAAAGAAAGACATTGAAAATTGATCTTGAAACATAGCATTTAGTATAATTACACAGTGTGCATGTTTTAGCACACTTTGAAAATACTGACTGGATATCCTGGGAGCTCTTATCACAGTAGACCACAGCACATTCAAAAATCTGTCTATCATTTGGTTGTTGCTATAGCAACAACCCAGTTCCTGCTGGAGAGAACAGGATCGCTGCGCTGGCTCCCACAGAACTATAAGCTTGCTTTTCCCCATTGTCCAGCTATAAGCTGCCATTTCGGCAACATGGGATGGGAGCACACAATATCCTATCAGCAAATACGGTTCTAGTGATTGTGAATAGAGGCAAAGTCTATTTCAATGCCTCTTGTCTGTTTGCTTACAAGTTATGTAATGACACCGACCAGGTAGATGCCTGGTAATTATTTTTGATGTGGTGGTGTTTGATCAAGTTTTTATATTAAGGGAAGCAATTTTAGGTAATTTAAACATAATTTTCACTCTTTCTCTGCCACTGGAAATCTTAGTACCATCTCCAGGCTGTCACAAGACTCCTTTATGCCTGTAGGGGGTTTTGATGCTACCAGTGGAAATTCCTGCTAATGCTCTCCAGATGGGACGGGCTGATGGCCGTTTCCAGGCAGGAAACCTCCTCTGAGTGGTTCGGAAGAGGCCCTCTTTGATTCTGATTCTGATTCTGGCCTGATTCCTCCCATGTTTTCACATGTGGCTTTAATTCTATGACTCAGAGCACCAAAAGTATGGCTGTCTAGCATCCTATTTAAGAGCTCAGGGTCGTAGACCTGAATAAACCCAGGACGCATCACAAGTTTCTCTTTAGATCTTTATAGATTCTTGCCTTTTAAGTATAGTTTAAAAGTAGCCAGGAGAAAGCACAGACAGCAGAAATGCATCTCTGTATCATAGATCTATGGGTTGTGATTTTTTTTCTCCTTTTCAATTTTCTATAAACATACCAATTTCATAATATAAACTAATTATACCATTTTCTGTAGATTAATTTTACACTTTTGATCTTGAAATAATTTTAAATTTACAGAAAAAGTTGCCAAACTAGAACAAACCTCATCACATGGTAACATTTTAGGTACCCACAGTACAATAATTAAGACCACCTTTATTAATTGGAATTCCACAGTAAGAAGGAGCTTTTCCTCCCTCTCGTCCATCCATCTCTATTTACCTCCCAATCAATCAATCAATAAATCTATTTATCTCTATCTGTACATCTATTTATATATGTCTATCTACCTACATATCTTTGTATCCACGTAAGTATCTGTATGTATGTATGTATGTATGTATGTATGTATCTATCTATCTGCTATCATTTTTCTTCATATCAGTATAGACTCATGGACATCTGTTTCATTCTATGGATTATAATTCTTTCTGTAATTATTTTCATGCTCAAATTTCCCCAAATTTGGATGTTGAGAACCCTTCGAGCTGCCGCCTGTGTCTTTTGCTGCATCTGCATCATTGTTTGTGCACGTCCTTAGTCTCTGGCATCTTAAGATGCTCCAGGCTCATTCTGTACTTTCCCTGCCTTAGACCTGGAATTCAGTAATTACCCTGAAGATCCCTGGTTTCTGTTGTTGGAGAATATATTTCTAAAACAAAATCTATTAGGGGAATTACATTCCGTTTTTTAAAAATGTATCAGAGAAAACCTTATGTTCTCACCATTTTTCTTGCCATTAACAAAAATTATGCTTTAGAACTAGAAGTTTTTTTTAAAAACTATATTTTCAACAGAGAGTATCACATTTATTTGAGAATATCTTTACTACTTCTTTTCTGATTATAAAAGTAATATATGTACGTTGTGGAAATTTTTAAAACACAGAAAGATGCAAATGAGGAATAAGTTCCTGTTATCAGGTGCTAATCACTGTATTTTTTAAAAATTACTTACTTTTTTCTTCAGATTTTAATACATTAAAATAAACTCAAAATTCTATTGTACATAATATTATATATTTTTAAATATTTACCATGTTATTAAATATTTCCCTAAAATGTTCTTCTAATGAGTGAATAATATTACATTGTATAGACCCTATTTCTTAGAAATGTGTGATGTTTTCTAGTATTTAATCTTATATGTAATCTGACAACAGATATCTGTATACAGAAATATTTGGGCTCATCTCTTTATATTGGAGACCACATTTTAAGACAAAAATTATTTTATTTTTCCATAAACTGGCTTATAAGCAGTGTTTTTTGTTGTTGTTGTTGTTGTTAATTTTTTTTTTTTTTTTGGATTGTTTTGTTTTTCAGACAGTCTGGCTCTGTTGCCCAACCTGGAGTGCAGTGGCATGATTTCAGCTCACTGCAACCTCTGCCTCCCTGGTTCAAATGATTCTCGTGCCTCAGCCTCCCAAGTAGCTGGGACTATAGGCATGCACCACCATGCCTAGCTAATTTTCCTATTTTTAGTAGAAACGGGGTTTCACCATGTTAACCAGGCTGGTCTCAACCTCCTGGCATCAAGTGATCCTCCCACCTCAGCCTCCGAAATTACTGGGATTATAGGCGAGAGCCACCACCCCCAGCCATCAGTGGCTTTAATATCTTTTGAATTTGGGGTAGAAGCTTTCCAGAATGTCTGATATCTCTAGCCTGTGCTTACCAGGACAGTTACTACACACTACGACATTAGTTTTAGTTAAGATGGCGATTCAACTTTGGTAAGTACTGTAAGCATTCTCCTCAAGATAAGAATTTCACAATTATTGTTCATGAAATAAATTGACAGCATTGTGGATTTTACTGTCCATTCCTGACAAATTTCTCAACGGTGAGAAATTTTTTCAAACATTAAAATATCTCTGAAATGAGACTTCCACAGGGAAGAGATTGAGGTTCATAGTTGATGGGACTTACTCAGGGTCACACATTTGGACATTCCACAGCCAGGAGTTCAGCCTTCAGGAAATACATAAATGAGTGGCACTGATGCTACCCATACTTGAAACCAAGTTTTATACAATTTACTATTTAAAGGAGTGTTATGAACTTTAGGTGCTATAGGAATTTTAAAGAGAGAGAGAGTGGTGTATGGATTGCACATTCCTGGATGGCTTCCTGGAGGCAATTGAATTTATGCCCTTCCTGAAAGACAACTCGACTTTTCTAGGGCAAAATTGCCAGTATTTATATCATCACAGTAAGAATTAGACAGGTGAAAAGGAGTCTTGGAGAAGATTTCATCAATGGAGAATGGCGGAGTAATGTTGAAGAATTTCTTAGGTGATGAGCCTGGTAAAAATGATCTATGCTTTATTCTCTAAACAATTTTACTTCAACCTGAAAAACTTTGTCAAAAGATGTGTAAGCCACAACCAAACGTCAAATTCTGAGCCCAAGGCAGCATTTTCTTTTCTCCTCTAACAATGAAAAATCAATTAAGATCTGAGTTATTAGGAGATTAGACTTGATGTATTGTTATATGAATGCTTGGAATGTGATTGAATACATATATACTGTGAAGAGTGTATTTATTACCATCAACTGGTATATGAGTTAATACTCATTTTGCCCACTTTTTTATTTCTTAAAATATATATTGTTGGGAGGAAAATACCTCTAAAGGTTTTCATAATGACACATTCTATATTCTATGAAAATGGTTTCTGTGAAACTCCATAATTATGCACTTATATATATTTACAGGCCATCGCTCTTCCAAATATTGCTGAGGCAAAAATAGATGCAGGCTGAGAGCTGAGTGATGGAAGTCGTGTGTCACACTTCAATGCTCTTCCTCACTCCACAGAATGTGTTTGGTGTTAACTTTATGCAGCCATAACACAAAGTGGAAGAACATGCTATCTTCTTGTGTGCTTCTGAAAAAGTCAGGTAGTTCACTTGCCAGGGAGAGGTAAGAGGAGCTACAGGTACCTCTTCTGTCTGGGGGCTTCGGATTCTTTCCTAGACTTCAGAGTGGGTGGCCAGTCTGAAGTTGATGAAGCCCCTAAAAGTGTATGCAAAGTTAGATAAGTTCAGTGGGTGTGGTGGTGCTGAGGAAAATGAATCACATTCACAAAGCTGTGTGTGAGTCCATATAGAGGAGGAGCCACAGCTCCTACAAAATCTTGTACAAATGGTGTGTCTGAGGTTCCAACAGTTCTCTTTGTCTTCCCTTATCTCAGACTGGCATCCCCCTAACTCCTATCCACCAGCTCCTAAACTTACACAATTGGAACAGAAATAAGTCTGTGGGGCTCCTGTCCTCTATGTGCTTATACTCTAGGGTAGAAACAGCCACATGAACTCATCATTTCAAGAAATGGTGCAAGGTGATGAGATAAGGGTTTGTGTTGGGGGCAAATTTCTGAAAAGACAAAAGACAAAAGGCTATGTTATGCTAGCTTTCATTTATATATACTTTTACTTACAGTGATTAATGAGAGAGAGACTTCCTCTTTGAGGGCATGTTGACCCACACACAAATATCCAGATATCTGCCTTAGGGAAGCAGACCAGACAAATTCCAGGGGGCTCTTACAGAGGAGTCTGTGACTTCTAGAACAACATGGGGCCCATTATGATTGGCTCAGAGGCAGACAGTACTGCGTTTGCAGGCTGAAGACCTCAGTCTCCTGTCTGGGTGAGCAGGGCTGGTCTGAACTGACAAGTGCTAATTACTGCTGGATTGTCATTCTGAACAGACACCAAATAGAAGATGAGACTGCACACTCAGAAACCTTCTCATCAACTATAATTAGCTCCTCCAGAGAAGAGTCATATCAGAGCCAGAAAATCAATCCCTGGGCCTGATTCACACTGGCTCCTTGGTGAAGATCTGGGGAGGACACCTCCACAGATTATATTTTTATGAGAAGAAGTATCGGTCCAGTGGAATACAGAGTGATACAGTATGAACTACTGGATCTGTTCACAATGTGCCTTAGAATAATAACATGTCATTTGGAAAAACAAATGTTCTTTGTTCAAGTGTTTAGATAACTGTGGTTGGGATTTAAGCACTTAATAGCATGCACTGGAGTCACAGGTGTTCTGATAAGATTGAAGTCACAGCTCCATGGAGATCAGATGCTGTTGTGGATTCTGTGGCATGTCACCTAGGACATGTATGCTGATACCTGGTGTGTTCCTGCTGAGAGCTCACAGCTCAGTCCCTCTCCGAGAACTGACACAGCTGAAGGAATTCAGCTCACCTACAATTACACCCAAGGAAATAACATGTGATCTATGGTATGATGGATCAATTGGAGTGGCTGTAAAGGGCTTTTTCCTGTGCCTCTGTTGGGACAACTCTGCAGGGCCATCCCACTCCAGAGCTCCCTGTGGAGCCTCCATTTCAGTTGTATCACAGCCCAATCTCTCCTTCTGGCTGTTCTTGCTTCCCTCACCCGAACAAGAGTTGCTCCTGTGCAAACTGCCCGCTCAACCTCCTGCATGCCAATCTCAAAGTCTGTTCCCAGGGAGCCCAACCTGCAACAGATGCTCTGGGATCGAGCTGTTGAAAATGGGAGACTGCCACCAATTGTTGATGTTGGCAGGCTCAGTGGCATTGCAATTTGAGGCTGTTCTTGCCTTCCAAGTATTGTCTAAGGGAGTGATTTTCAATGAGGGGTGATTATGTCCTCCAAGAGTCATTTGGCAAAGCCTGGTGATTGTCTTGCTGGTTACAACTGGTAGAGGTGAGGAGGTGCTACTGGCATGTAGCACAGAGGGTTCAGGGATGCTGCTAAACATCACTTTGAGAAGCCCTGTGCTATGCTGGGCTGTGGCTGTCTTACACCTGAAGTCTAAGGTGTCATCAAAGGTGCATGCCTCTGGGCTGGGAAGAGGAATGCTTCTCCTGCTGACTTTGCCCAAATGCACCCACATGGCTTTGAGCTTTGTTTTCTACCATTGGATATTCTGTTTTGATTTGGGTTATTGTCTTCCAACTGCACTCCTGTTCATCTTAGAGGGGATGCCTAGAGGGAAGCCTGCCACATCCCTGGGCTGCCTGGGCGTGGGGCAGGAGCAGCTGTGTGCATCACTGGTGGTCACTGGCAAGCAACCATGTGGGGACTCAGCTAGGGCCTCTGACACCATACCCTGGTCTCAAGAGGTGCAGCAGATGTAGGAGGATGGAGAGACAAGAAGAACCACCACCAGTCATGACAGCATCTGCTGTGATCCCGGCACTGTCAAGGACTGGGGTGAGTGGCAGGCACCAGACAGACAGATTGCACATTCTGCATATGTATGGCAGAACTTAAAGTAAAATTAAAAATAAATAAATAAATAAATTTAAAAAAGATTTATATGATGGTTTACCCATTAATGTATTTTCATGGCAAATAATAAGTATTTAATAAAATTTTGGCTAGTACATTGAAAAAAGAGTTTATAAACTGCATTAGATTTGAACATTATCTTCTTTCCACAGTGGAGATTTCCTTCAGTAATTAAGTAACCAATCGCAGTATAAGGCTGTTTGAGGATGTGAGAAGTTTGTGGCTTAGACATGACCAGGAAGATGGATCTTTGAATTCTGACAGATCTGACTATATTGCTGCACTGGGAACCCAGGGCTTCTCCTTTGGGAAACACTACTGGGAGCTGGATGTGGTAGACTCATGGGACTGGTCTCTGGGAGTCTGAGAGGAATCTTGGATAAGGAAGAATGAAACACTGATTGCATCTGAGGATATATTTCTTCTTTTATGTGTGAAGGAGGATAACTATTGCAGTCTCTTGACCACCTCCCCAGTGTTTCCTCACTATGTACAAAAACCTCTGGGCTGGATTGGTGTGTTTCTTAATAGTTAAAGTGGAAGTGCGAGTTTTTTAAATGTCACCAAAAGTTCTCTCATATGGAGGTATCCACCTGGCTCTTTCAATTTCCCTGTCATGCCTTTCTTTCTCACTGGCCACAGATAATCAGGAGGAAGGAAGCTGACTGTGTCTGGGAACTCCATGTACAAGGGCACCCGTCTTAGTTGAAGCAAAGGAATCATATTTTTTGGCCTAAGTTTTTTTCTAATTTAATACAACCTCATTTTATTGCTATTAAGTAAACAATATGTGAAATGAAAAAAAAAAAAAAAAAAAACCAGACAGACAGACCTGCCCTCAGGACGCTTACACCCTGCAGGGCAGATGCAAAGACAGAAGGTGAAGAGTGGTCCAAAAAGAGGGGTGGCAGCAGGACAGGGCTTGGCTGTGCATGGAGGAGAGGGCATGTCCCTTTTAGCTGGGACCCCAGAGGAAGGCTTGCTGAGGTGGTGTCTTGAGTCAAGATCCAAAGGAAGTGAGTCACCTTCCAGACTGAGAGGAGAGTCTCTCAGGTGGGCTGGCACATCTGGCACAGATCCAGGTGGCCAGAGTGAGACAGAAGGAGAGGTCAGAGCAGCCCACTGGGGAGCCGTGGGCTCATGGAAAGGACTTTTGCTTTTATTTACAAAAATGTTCTGGCTGGGTGGTAGCGTATTCATGTAATCCCAGCACTTCGGAAGGCCAACGTGGGAGGATCACTTGAGCCCAGGAGTTCAAGACCAGCCTGGGCAACATAGTGAGACCCCCATCTCCAACAAAAAATAATTAGCCAGTGTGGTGGTCCATGTCTGCAGTCTCAGCTGCTCAGGAGGCTGAAGCAAGAGGATTGCTTGAGCCCAGGAGGTTGAGGTTGCAATGAGCTATGATTGTGCTACTGTACTCTAGCATGGGTGACAGAGCAAGACTCCATTTCAAAAAATAAAAATAAAAATAATTAAAATAATGTTTTAAAGTACTCACAAAAAACCCTTTTATTCTTTTTAGCTATGTTGCCCAGGATGGACTCAAACTCCTGGCCTTAGCCTATGGTACTCTGGTACTTGGACTACAGGTGTAAGCCACCATGCCAGCAGAACTTTCACTTTTACTGTAAGCTAGGGAGTAACTGTAGGGGTTTGTGACAATGAGTCCCATGAACTGGATTATATTTTAACTAGGTTACTCTGAGAATAAACTGCAGGCACAGGGGCAGAAGAAGAGGGACCCAAGGTGGCTACTGCAGTTGTCCCAGCAAGAGGTGATGATAATGGTTTGGTTGTGGGAGGTGGCAGTGGGCATGGTGAAAAGTGGACAAGGTCTGCTTGTGTCTTCAGAGATCAATCTCCCTTCCTTGTAAGTGTTCTGAGGGTTGATTCTGCTTGTTGAAGTGCTCTGTTGTACTGGTGGATGTGCAGATGGTTAAAGAGGTTTTCTGATTAGGTGGCCAATGTTTTTAAGGATTGTTTTCTTCACTTGGGTTTCCCAGAGGCAGATCCCAAGATGAGCATTCATGTGAAGGCAACTCATTGGGGAGCGTTCTCAGGAGATGTGGTGGTACAGGATCAGAAAAGCACAGGATGAACAACTGTCGAAGAGTTTTCTAGAATGTGGAAATTTCAACGCTAAAGCGAGTGTAGTCCCAGGCAACCCAGGGTGGTTGGTCACCCTGGCTGGGAGGAAAAGGGCAGGAGACCAATCAAAATATGCTACCAACAAGGTCCCAGGGGAAATAACTTTGGCTCAAGCCATCAGGGACAAAGTAGCCGATTATTTATGCCACTGACCCACTCAGTTGTGGATAAAGGGCTATCCCCCAAGTTTCCAGGTACTCCTGGTTTCCTTCCACAGGGAAAGTGGGTCTGGGAGCCTAAGGACAGTCAACACCAAGCTGGCTGCATCTGCTACGACTCTTTATTAACTCTTCATATTAGTAACTGTGAATTGAAAACATGCACGGCTTCTGAGGATTTTTCTTGAACTCTTAAGAAATTCCCTAAATGCTGAGAAACTGAAGAATTCTTTTTTTGTTGTTGTTATCATTGTTGTTTGTTTGTTCTCTGTTCTAACTGCCTGATAGAACAACAACCTCAGACTTCATAATAAGCAGGTAAGTGCAGATCTCTGTTTGGGACATTGCCACTAACCTCCTGCAGTGGCATCTTTTCTGAATGGAGATTCTGCTGGAGGAGGGGGAGGAAGGGAGCCGGCGGGATTCTGCCTACTAAAAACACTGAGTCACAAATGACCGAGGTTCCTTGCTACTTTCTAGTTGAAATCCATTTGGCACAGTGTCATTGTACTGACGTTGCCACACTGTCAAGAATACTACTGAAGGCCGGGCTTGGTGGCTCACGCTTGTAATCCCAGCACTTTGGGAGGCCAAGGCGGGCGGATCACGAGGTCAGGGGATCGAGACCACGGTGAAACCCCGTCTCTACTAAAAATACAAAAAAATTAGCCAGGTGTGGTGGCGGGTGCCTGTAGTCCCAGCTACTCGGAGAGGCTGAGGCAGGAGAATGGCGTGAACCCGGGAGGCGGAGCTTGCAGTGAGCCGAGATTGCGCCACTGCACTCCAGCCTGGGCGACAAAGCGAGACTCCGCCTCAAAAAAAAAAAAGAATACTACTCAAGTTTTCAGCTATTATAGCAACGTATTGTCAGGTAACAAGTTCTACACAAAGTGCACCAAAACTTGTTTGATCCCTCTAGGAGTGGTGAAATGATGTGTGTGGAGGGTAGATTAATTAATGCAATTTGCTACTGGCGTCACAGTAATTTACAAACAAATTGCAACTTTTTTTCTGGAGGCAATCGTTAGTTATCTTCTTGAAGAAGTGTAATCTTCTTCCTTAATCAATAAAGGGCCATTATATGAACTTGATTTCATAGAGTTAGAAAATGAGGATTATTATAGCCATTGTGTATGTTCTCAAGATACTTATAGGAATTAAAAAAAAAAGAAAGAAAAAAATCAAAGAAAAAAGATCTGGCAGCTGTGGGCAATTTAATGGGGGATAATTTGGGCTTTATTTCCAAAGACAGGAAGACAGGGAAAAAATAACCTTATGTCTACATTTCTTTTACCTAAGCTAGTAAAACCCATCAATGTATATTTTTTCCTCCAAAAATACATTTCATTGAGGTAAGTTGCAATTCCATTTCATTAACTTAAAAATGCTATAAGGATGCTATCATAAACCCTGTGTTAATTACCTTTCTTGGCTATTGTTGGTAAATATTCAAGATACTGTTTTCCAGTTTCACGTCTAAAGTTCACAGTTATCTTTACTTCACTTTCTACCATCTGAAAATGTCCCTGACATCTACAAGTTCATTTTCTTATGTAAGGGGAGGGAGGACAGCAGCCAGAAATAAAAAGGGGGGATATGGGTTTGTGTGCAAATTTCTTACGGAAAGAAAATGGAATATTGACAAATTATGCATAAACTTATTAATGAAAACATATTTATTGAATTCTGACCATGTGCCAGACAATGCACATAGGTTTTCAAGGAGGACTTAGAGGCAGGCATTGCTTATAGTTTTATGCGGAAGGCAAATCAGTGGACAAATGCAATACCCCGAGTACTTATGAGATGTACATCCATCCAGAGGGCAAGGAGGAGCCTGTGAAATCTTAGGAAGTCTGGGAAAGCTCCCTGAAGGAAGTGATGGCTGAGCTGAGTTTTGAAAGGGTGGGAGAGCTTTTAAGACTTCCAGCAGTGTGTGGAAAGGCCTAGAGAGAAGCAGGGTGGGTAGCCTGAGGGAATGAGCACCCAGTGGAGATGTTCTCATGTGATGTGAGCCTGGTTGGTTCAGGTTCAGACTGCTGGTTAACACAGATTATTATTAAAGGAAGACACATGTACTTTAAACATTTCATTTTACATGAAAACATGTAAGTGCACTTATGTTTGTCCAGTTTTTTATAAAGGGTAACTTTGCTTGATTATATATATACTGTTCTACATTTTTCTCCTTGCATAACATACATCCTTAATGTACCCTCTGAATTGTTGTTTCTCTTCCTTTCAAGTGGAGTGAGAAATTGAAGTCACGGGGAAACAAACTCCTTGAGAACATTTTCTAGAGAGTTATACCCTTTTCTCACTGTTTTATTATTGTTTCATCCAAACTAGAGAGCCAATATAATCAGAAATTCACCTTTGTCAAGCCTTTTTAATACATTCAATTTAGTTTTCATAGAAACAATCTTTTTTTTTAATCTTCCTATTTTACTGATTTATGTAGTTTTAAATTAAATTATACTATGGCAATGACAATAAGTGCTAGCATAAACCATTTTGGGAAGAACTGTTTCCAGGTGTGCACTAATACAACTGGGGAAGCACAGCTGTGTGGGGATCTTTATGAGTAGTCCACCTGCAGCAAGCAGCCGTCATAGATTACAGAGGGCTGGAGAGTGCCCATTAACCCAGTGCACCATCTAACACAACTCACCAGCTAAATGAAGGAGTTCAGGGACTTTAGAGTGAAATTCAATATGACGGAAGTGTAAAGTTCAAAGATTGTACAAATTGATGTTAGATAACTAGGTAGTGAGCACATGAATGACCTTGTTTCCTGAGATGTCTGAATTTTATCCTGCCAGTAGATGAAAACTGTCTTAGGTTAGGTTACCTTGGAAGTAGAGTTAAAAAAAAAAGGCAGGCATGAGGAAAGTTTATTGGAGATTGCTTTTCCATGTCAACGCCTCCTGAGAATTGGAGAACTTAAACTGTACCAAAAGCTACAGCTGATGCCAGAGGAGCTTTGGAGCCGGATGGTTCTTCAGAGTTGCTCTACCTTGAGGCAATTATGCCTTCGCTCCAAGCTCACATCTCCCATCGAGCAGCCATTGGATGCAGGCTGCCCTCAAGGAGGGGCAGTCGCCTTGTGTGGTATAAGGAACGCATCTGGTTTTTTTCCCTAATTCCTGGTACAGAGCTCAGAATGGCTTGGAATTTCCTGAGTGATAAGACTGTCTTTGTTATACTAATGAAGTAACTCAGGTGAGCCCCTGGATGGCTTCAGACTGGGGGCCATCACATAATTAGAGGGCTGAAATTTTGGGACAGCTCCACCTCCAAGGAGGGGAGATGGAGGGGAGATGGACTGGAGATTGAGCTCAATCAGGTGGCCAGTGATTCACTCAATCATGTTTATGTTATGAAACCCACATCCCTGCGGCCATAGCTACTCTGCTCATGCTCCCACTGTCCCAGGCCTGAATGGCTAGTGGCAGAGGTTGGTGGTGTTGATTGGCTGACAAATGTATCTGCATGGTTGTATAGTACTCCTTCCATGGGGGACACTCTCTGGTAGGTGTTACCATAAGATAAAAACATCTTCATATTTCTTGCCCACTCTTATCAGGCCACCTAAATGCCTTTCCTCAGACTTCCTTGTCTCTATCTTTCAATCTTCCCTCCAGGCCCCAACTAACCAGCTTAGCCATTTGTTACCTCCCATGTGTTACACATTCTTACCTTGGGTCACTTCTCTTTCCACACAGAGCCTGCCCTCAGCTCTGTCCATTGGGAGGATTTATCCTCATTGCTATAGAACTAGAGAGCAATGGCAGTCAATTTCTTGCTTGTTCCCAGCTGTGGAGCCAATGCATTTAGGAACTAAAACAAATCCTCTCCCCCTTGGTGGGCTGGTCATAAGGGACAACTCATGTGGCTAAAGATTTGAACTAAAAGATTCGCACCCATGCCATAGCGGTGGATCGCATCAGGTTCTGGGCCACTTGTTCTTATAGATTATCTGTGTCTTCTGGCCCTATTCCTGCCTGGTCTCAGATGTAACATTTGCACTTTACAAGTTGTTTTTGCTTTGCTCTGATATTGTGATTTGGGGAGTCTTACACAACACAGGTCATAATGGAAAGTTCTGTCTGTAAGGTCACTTGGTACCTTATGATTATGCACCTTTTTTCCTACCCCTGATACCTTTAGGGGTACATTGGCATGCTTCTGGGGTCTTGCATCCCTTCTTGCCTGATTCTCTGCTTGGGGTGGGCTGTCTGCATGCACAGTCGCCTGCTAGCACTTGGGAGGGAAGCATGCACGGTGTGTTCACTGGAGTTATACACATGCTCACTTGAGGTGTTCTTCCCTTACCAGTCGAATGTCCCTAGGCGGTCACATACCAGTTAAACTCTGCCATTTTGCCTCTTAATGTGCTTCCTTGGGCCCACTCCCTAACTTCTGAGATCTTATCACCAGTTTCTGATATTTCTATTTATTGAGAGACTGCCTTTCCCTGGTGCTGGCTGTGACCAATTATTATTTTAGAGACAATGTGACAACCACCTGACCATATGGTCGCCTGACATTCGTTGGGGGTGGGAGGGCCCTCTCCTGCCTTGCTTCTGCCTGACTAGCTACCTACTGTAACAATAGGGCTTCTTGCCTTCAGCTTTGACTTTCTCTTTTGGGCCCCACTGAAAGGTGGCAACCTTTGATGTTACCTGGTATGCTGGTTAATTTTATGTCAATATGGCTGGCCATGGTATCCAAATATTTGGTCAAACATTATTCTGAATGTGTCTGTGAGAGTGTTTCTTCAGATGAGATTAAAATTTACATTGGTGGACTTGAGTCAAGCATGTTGCCCTCTGTAATGTGGGTGGGTCTCGCCCAATCAGATGAAGTCCCAAATAGAACAAACACTGACCTTACTGGAGCAAGAAGGAATTCTGCTAGCAGGTGGCCATCAGACTCGACTGCCATCAAAAAAATTGCAACAGCAGCATTTTTCTTGGTCTCTAATTTTCCTGTCTACCCTGAGATCATGGACTTAGCCTCCATAATCATGTGAGTTAATGTTTTTGAATAAATGTTTCTCTCTTTCCTGTCTCTCTCTATATACACATCCTATTGATTCCATTTCTCTGGAGAACCCTGACCAATACGCCTAGTAAATGGACTGAACCCCAGCATGGAAATTCCCAAGACCTAGAGTGGCTCATAGGCATAATGCTTCCTTGCACCTGATAAGAAGTGTCAGATGCAGCAATTTTTTATTTGCAATGAAGAGTCCAGCATGCCCCGACAAATATTTTACTAAAATGGTGAGCCCCTAAATCTTAATAAAATTTATCTCTCATCCTCTGAAATGATGTGATGTAAATTACGAAGGCCTCTAACATACTTGCTACTTTTCCCTCATCTGGTATGATTAGTATCATGTTATCACCGTAGTGGACAGGATACCCAGGTGGTCAGGTCTTCTCAGAGAGAAGAACTGCAAATTATATTTTTGTGTGTTCCAAGTGAATGCAAACTCTGTCATATCTTCTTCCTCAGTAGGGATGGAAAATAATGCATTTATCAGATCAATGGTGGCATAACACACACCTGAGGCAGTGCGGCTCTACACTAGCAGAGATGCCCTGTGTGGCACAGACTGCAGTTGGTATTACCACGTGGCTGAGTTTGTGACACTCCACTGCCAATCCTTTAGTATCTCTCTGGATTGCCTTCCGTTAAACTGGTGAATTAATGGGGTTATGTTGGGGGCCAGCCCTGCTGTGTTCTATGTTTTTAATGGTAATAATAATCTCTGGAATATTTTCAGTATGCTAAACTGTGCCTGATTTACTATATAGTCATGTGTTACTTACTGACGGGGATATGTTCTGAGAAAGGTGTCATTTGGTGATTTCAACATTGTGCAAACATCATAGAGCGTTCTCACACGTATCTAGATGGTACAGCCTACTGTACACTTGGGCTAAATGGTGTAGTCTGTTGCCCCTAGGCTACAAACCTGTGCACCATGGTACTGTGCTGAATACTCCAGGCAACTGTAACATAATGCTGAGTATTTTTCTACCTAAATATATATACATATGGAAAAGGTATAGTAAAAATATTACATAAAAGAAAAGACATGCTGCACCCATACAGGGCACTGCAGGACTAGGAGCTACTCTGGGTGAGTCAGTGAGTGAGTGGTGAGTGAATGTGAAGGCCTAGGACATTACTGCACACTGCTAGAGACTTTATAAACACTGTGCCTTAGGCTACCCGAAATTTATGAAACAAAAACCTTTTTCTTAGTAATAAGTTAACCTTAGCTTACAGTAACGTTTTTACTTTATAAGCTAATTTTTAAAATTTTTGAATTCTTTTCTAACAATATTTAGCTTTAGCTTAAAACTCACATTGTGCAGCTGTACAAAAATATTTTCTTGTTTATATTTTTATTCTGTAAGTTTTTTTCTATTTTTAAATTTTTGATTTTGATGTTTTGCTTTTTAAAACTTTTTGTTAAACACTAAGTCGCAAAAGCACACATTAGCCTAGGCCTACACAGAGTCAGGGTCATCAATAGCACTGTCTTCCACCTCCACATCCTGTCCCACGGGAAGGACTCCAGGAGCAATAACACGCATGAAGCTGTTGTCTCCTGTGATGGCAGTGTCTTCTTCTGGAATCCTCCTGAAGGACCTGCCTGAGGCTGTTTTACAGGTAACTTTTTTTTTTTTTTTTTTGGAATTAGGAGTACATGCTAAAATAATGATAAAAAGGATAGTACACTAAATATATAAACCAGGCCCATAGTTGTTTATGGTCATTATCAAGGATTATATACTGTACATAATTGCATGTGCTGGACTTTCATATGACTGGCAGTACAGTAGGTTTGTTTGCACCAGCATCACCACAATCACATGAGTAATTCATTGCACTAAGATGGTACAGTGGCTACAATGTCACTAGGTGATAGGAATTTTTCAGGTCCGTTATAATCTTTTGGGACCACTGTCGTATTTGAGGTTCATAGTTGACCAAAATGTCAGTACTTGGTGCACAACTGTATTGGTGACAGAAGAGGGAGGGCTTAGAGACTTCCATGTGGCCTTCCCCACTGTGATAGCTCTTACCTCACATGGCAAGGAGTTGATGTGTGGTTTCTGCCAACGGTCACATGTATCCCTCCCAATTAACATTTAGAAAACAGGGGAAATGACTGCTGGGTGGGTCATGGACCCACTGGACCCAGTGTAACCCAGATCTGAGCCACGGCTTCATTCATTACTCAGGCCTCCTTTAACCACTCTCTAAAAGAGGGACCATGGGTCTCCCAGTATCTCATCAGCTTGCACATTGTGTAACAGTCATAAAGTATTTTGGTATTTTCCTTTCCCCACTGTATGGTTACTCATTTAAAGAGCCCTGTGTCCTTTTGGAAAAGGACTGGAGATATCATTAATGAAGGCACTTGCCATAGGACTGCAGGTTTCTCCAAGGGACATGGTCTCTACGTCAATCTGTGGGATCTGGGTCTGAATGCTTAGGTTCAGAGGCTGGAAAAGTGAGTATGACGATTTACTGGGACAGCTTTCCTCAGTCCTCTGATCATCCATTTTTGATTTATGTAGACTGTACAAACTGAGCATTAATCTTGTTGCCTACTCATCTAAACTGTCTGTGTGACATCTTCTATTACCCCCAGAGCTTTTTGACTGCTACAATGACCTTGCATTTTATTAGAAAACTTGTTCCCTTTTGATTGTAATATTTAAGCGCACCATCCAACCTCTTTGATTTTGGGATTTTATCGTTCTTATTGCTGTCAGGGAGCCCAGTTGTGTAAGATCATTTCCCACTGTTAGCCCTGGCCTATAGAACACAGCCATTTCTGAGATTCTCAGGGATGCAGTTGTACCTCTAACCAGTGCATTTTTTACTGCTTCGGTAAACACTTTTTACCAGGCTGCCCACAGAACATAGTCAGCAAGTTGGTTTTCTGGCATTGCATAGTACATTCCTTCTACCACATTCCCTTCTCTGAGCTTTTGATCATCTATTTTATTGTCTTCCATGGACTTTCTTCCATGTTGACCTTATATACATGGACCATTGCTTTCTTCAAGGTTCCAAAACTATTCAAGCATGACTGGGTCTTTGCCAGCGTGTTAAATTTTGTATCATGGGAGAGTACTTCTATATCAATAAACATTCTTTTATACCACTTTGCCACCTCCCTTGATCCAGTGCCTTCAAGATGTAGTCTCATCTATCAGATCCTGCTGGTACATGTTGGCTAGGTCCTGTGGCTTCTTTAGGGAATAGTTATTTTCTCTCTTAGTAAACCTATTACCTTCCTGACAAATTTATGATATGACTTAATCCTAGTTTTTTGTGTGTGTCAAGGAGGGGATATGGAGTAGGCATTTAAAGAGATGTGTATTATCTTGTAAGGGCAAGGACCTTCCCCCTTGCTTTTCATCATCTTCAATCAAGGTGGGGAAGGGGGGCTACCCTGTTACAGAAAAGAGTAGACTGTGTTAGCAGGTGCAGAGATTTCACAGGGATCTGGCATTTAAGATTTCAAGTGCATTAGCTCAGATATTCCCATCCCATGTCTCAGGGTCCTGTGCCTTTCCAAGAGCCCTGACTTTGGCAACAGAAGACTTGTTGAGCTTTAGAATTCAACCTCCTCTGAAGCTCTGTTACTCTCTTATAAGCAGGTCCTGGGTTTTGATACTAAGCTTTTTCTTCAGCAGATGAGGGGAACTCTATATCATGCCAACGAAGCTCTCCAACTCTTAGATTAAGCTCCCCAACCCTCAGATTGTAACTATTTTCCTACAGTGTATTGATTGCACCCAAAAATAGATACCGAATTCCATAGTTCTTAGAATTTCTGCTTTCCTGAAATTTCTCAAGCACTGAGATAATTCTCACCCTAGTGCATTCCTTTCCATTAGTATCCAATTGCAGCTCACTACTGGGAAAAGCTTTAACAATTTCACTGCTACAGGATGCCTGTGGCTACGCATGCTCCATTTACCACCAGTGATAGGATTCTCATAACCAGTTGATCAGGGATCATCCACGTCCCCACTTTACACTCTATTTAGAGACCCCCATTTTAGAGTCTGCTTCCTCAGACTACTCCTGGTACAAAGTCTTACATTGAGTTCCCCCAGGAAGCAGACACAGAGGCAGACATTTACTTGCATGCAGATGTTTATTAGAGAGTGTTCACGGGAACAATATCTGTAGGGAAATGATGGAAGGAGAGGTGGGCAGAGGAAAGAAGTGACCTGCAGGGAGCTCTAGAGCTGAGATGACCCTTCAGATTTGCCCCAACTGAAAGCAAGGGGGTCAAGCTCTACAGCCTGCATTGACTAGTCATCAGAGGTTGGCTGTTCCTAGGGAGGGGGTGTGGCCCTGGGTGAAGCTGCTGTCTTCAGCTGAGGGTACCTTCTGGGGAACCACTCAGTTGACAACCATTAGCCCCAACATTCCTGGCAACTGTGGAGAAGGGGTGCTCAGCCCCAAAGGAGGACCTAGGTAGCATAGCACAGCACAGCACAGCACAGCACAGCACCCAAAGGAGGACCTAGGTAGCATAGCCCAACATCCACTAAAAGATTTTCAAACTGGGAAATTAACATGATCACATTCTTTCATTAGAAAATCATCTTGTCAGAATTTAAAAAAGATTGGAAAAGTTCATGACAATTTGAAGTGCTATAATGTTGCTATATTTATATATTTATATTTGTACATGAAGGACAGTGTATTCCTACTGGGAGGAACTCAAAGTTAGGAATTACAAGAGAAATATAGAAAAATGTAGTCTATATGTGACAGTAATTCCACCAGGGTATTTCCATTTCAAGTCCTTATAAGTCTTACTATGATACCATGGTTAGTTAATTTCCCATTCACTAAAGCATTTTCACCAGGGTCATTGTACAAGCCAAACCAACGGGAAAGTGAATCACAAGTTAAACAGGTAATAACAGGTTAAACAACTGGAAATTCTTTTGTAATTTGCATGAGCATCAGGGTATGGAAAAAGTTACAGTGGATGCAATAACAATGAGAAATAGACCTAAAGCTATTGAGTCAAATAGTGCAATAGACATTGTGAGCACTAAGTCACTGTTCGACCTCTAGCCTTGGTTGAAAGTAAGGGTAGAGGAGAAGGAAGAGAAGCGACAATAGAAAAGGAAGCACAATGTTAAAAAAAAATTGCTATTCTTTCTGCTTTACAAAGGTGATGTATAAATATATTCCTTGCAAGAAGTTTAGGAAATATGGAAATTTAAAAATAAAAGTTTCTAATCTTATCACCAAAAAAATTGCTAAAATTTCGATTATTTTTATGAATATTTTAAATATAGTTTGTTACATAATGTATTATAAGTTTGTAGCTTGCTTCACTTAATATTTTACCTTATATCAAAAAATTTTGTCATTAAAACTAATTATTTGAAAACTCCTAGTTTCATTGTACTACTCCATCATATGAATATGCCATATCCCCTTTTTATTGGACATTGAGGATGTTTTCCAGGGTTTTTTTTTAACTATTAAAATTGATGCTGAGAATAATTTTTTTTTTTATAGAAAATTTTCAATGTAGCCCTTGTTAGTTTCTGAAGAAAAATTTCTAAAATCAGGAATCTTGGGTCAAATTATACAACTTTTTAAAATGTCCTTGATGAAATCACCAAATTGTTTCCAGAAATGTGGTTCCACTTTTTGCTGACATGAGCAATGTGTGGTGTGTGTGCTCCTCTCAAAATGCAGTCCTGTCTTAACATTCTGCCAGTATGATCGACGTAAATGTGATCTTGTTGCTGTCTTGTTTTGTATTATTTTAGTTACTAGGCTGACTCTTAGGCACTTGAGCATGCTTGGAAGCCCTCTTCCCAGAGCCACACCTGAAAGGCAAGTTGGTGCCCATACACCCCTCACCCGAGTCTCAGTTTCTGATGAGCATTTGGCTTGAGCAGTTCTAGATGCAGCAAGATAGGCTGCCACTCTGACATGGCAGGCCACCAAACACTAGACTTCCCAGGGGTCTATGCAGAAAGATCTCATGTTTAGGAACTGTGCTGTTAGGCAGTAAAACGTGTTCCCTCTGCTCTCCAGGTTCATTCATTGAATCCCTAACCCCAGGACCTCAGAAAGTGACTTTATTTGGACCTACGGTATTTATAGAGGTAATCAAGTTAAAATTAGTTCATTAGATTGGGCCTTAATCCACTATGACAAATAGTTCTTATAAAAAAGGGAAATGTGGACGCTGAGACATGCATGGAGGGAAGAAGACGTGAGGGACACAGGGAGGAAATGGCCATCTCCAAGCCAAGGGGAGAGGCCTGGAACAAATGCTTCCTTGCAGCCCTCAGAAGGAACCAACCCTTTCCTACTTCCAGCCTCCAGAACCGTGAGCCAATAAATCTCTGTGGTTTAAGCCCCCGGGTCTGTGGTACTTTGTTACGGCAGCCCTAACAAATGAATACAAACACATTCCAGAATCTGAGGAGGCCCGTCAATAGCTGTTTTCTGGAAGGCTGAAGAACACTGTGTTGCTGTGTGCAACCCCTTCTCTGCCACACTGTGCATCCCCATTTTGCTGGGCCGCTCAGAGCCTGCCCCTGGAAGTGCAGAACAAGGCCCTGGAGCTCTGTGAAGCTCTTGGACTGGGAGGTCATGGTCATCAGGCCTCGGGGAAGTCATCAGAGCCCCACATGCAGGAAGTTCTTGGGAGACACAGAAAAAAAAAACAAAAAACAAACAAAACAAAACAAAAAAACACATAGCTTAGAAAGTGCAGCGTCTGAGACCTGAAGAGGAAAGTCAGTTTTGAGCTTCTTTTTTCAGTTTAAGCACCTGAGGCTGTTTTTCCTGCTTCTGGGTTCTCTGAACTACACCTACTACTCCTTTACCTGGGCCAGTTTCAGCAGGTTTCTTTGCCTGGTGAGCAGACAACCCTAGATTAAGACAGCTTCAGATTTTGAGTCTGTGAGGATGGGACTAGGTGTCGGGGGTAGGGTAAAGGGCTGTAGGGTTGGTGTCGGGGCACCATGGACAGATGGTGACTGGCATCAGAGTATGGATGGGCTACCCCTTTGGGCTCTGTGTTCAGTGACTTTTGGTGAATCTGGAAATTTTCCCAGATTCTTCCAATTGAACTGTCAGTCCTAGATCTTGGGAGGTAGTACAAGAGTTAGGCTTTTTCTGTATTCTTCAACATTTTTGTGGTAAGAAGGGAGAGGCTATACCTAGAATTGCTTTTGGAAGCCATTTTAAGTGGTTGCCTCAGGCTCAGACTTGAAACAGAAAAGCCTGTTCACGGAAAACACACAATCACCTTTTCCTTTTATTTTGCCATGATTAAGAGAGGATTTGAAAACCCGCCCTCTTTTTCGTAGATCTTTATTTTAAAAGTATTGTGAATGGCTAAAAATACTATCCCTAATCATATAATAACATCGCAGCCACATAAAAGCATGCCATAGATAAGTATATAAAGAATCTGTTCACATGCACCTATACAGATAGAATTGCTCATATCCACCCTGATTTCACTGTCACTCAGATTCCTCCCTCTTCTTTATCGCTTAATCTCTCTGCCTCCAAACATGATTAAAACATGAAAGAAAGTCATTGTCCTCAAATACGTTAGAGGCTTGTTGGAATTTTTTTCAGGAGAATAGAGAGAGGAGAAAGATAGGCAACAAGTAACTGCGATGCAGTGTTTCATGTGTTGTAATAAAAATATATATAAAGACACGTAGAGTCCAGAGCAGCTGTGTCTGTGTCTGGGATTGCTGGGAAGTCTTCCAAGGAAAGTAACCCTTAGCCTGCACCTAGAAGAATGAGAAAATTTTTCGGGCAGAACATGGGAAAAAGTTGTTCCAAACAAAAAGTCTGCTGGCAAAGTCACAGAGCCTATCCAGGGTGCTGAGAAGGGAGGCTGCGACCCAGGGACCAGCTGGTGATAATGAGGGTGCGTGGAATGATGCAGGATACATTTCAAGGCTCCTTTGAGATCTGGAATCCTATGATTCCATGTCCAAGGAACCATAAGGATTGGCTGTCACTGAGTTGTATGTAAGTAAATTGCCCATTGGTGGAGGGAAAGTAGTAATTTGTTCTAGATAAATAAGGAGAATGATCATATAAGCTATTTCGTTAACTTATATCATGTGGCCAAAAAAGACTGACCACACAGAGCTGCAGGCTGGTGAAATATTAATATTTTATTTATTTGCAAGACCTAACTAGAGTCTAGCCAGGTGGTTGGACGGACACTGTTTTCTCTCTTTTTTTTTTTTTTGAGAAGGAGTCTTGCTCTGTTGCCCAGGCTGGAGTGCCACTGCAAGCTCTGCCTCCTGGGTTCACGCCATTCTCCTGCCTCAGCCTCCTGAGTAGCTGGGACTACAGGCGCCCGCCACCATGCCTGGCTGATTTTTTTTTGTATTTTTAGTAGAGACGGAGTTTCACCATGTTGGCCAGGATGGTCTCGATCTCCTGACCTCGTGATCTGCCCATCTCGGCCTCCCAAAGTGCTAGGATTACGACACTGTTTTAAGTGCACATCCATTTGTGACTAAAAGTACATAAAATCCTATAGACAACGACAGGTCCCCTATGAGCATCACTTGCACCTGCTGGGACTTTGCCCCATCAGCAACTTGGCTCTCGCTCCTAAGTGCAGATCATAAGCAGCTATGGCCATGGGAGCTCCGGTCTCTTCGTTTAGCTGCTGACTTCTCTTTATTACCTGGCGAGGCCTCCGGTTGTGGGAGCACACAGCACTCGTGTTGGTAGAAATGCTAGCTCAGGGTTTTAGTGATGCTTCTTAGATTCCACTCCTTTCTGAAGTCTGCATGGGGCAGAGCTGAGTCTTCTGAAGGCATAAACACAATCTCAAGTGCATGTGAGCCAAATTGGTTTTCCCTGCTGTTTCCCAGCGAAAAATGCTGGTGCTGGTGGTGGCATATGGGGAAGTTGACTACTGTAGGGCACTAGACAGGTGGATGAGAATAGGTAGAAATATTCCACTGCAAATCTTCTCTGGCTTGTATTTTATAGAGTGAAAAAGAGCTCAAGAGACAAGACTGGTAGGATTTAGATGCCTTTGTCGACTCCTGTTAAAGTACTGAGCCTTAATTATGTTGTAAGAGGATATTAAATTGGTCTCTTTCAAAGACTGGAGTTTGAGGTAAAGACAAGAAATGGTCTATCTTGGATTTAAATTATTTAAAAAAATAAGGTATAATTCATTTTATGCATCCTCATTCATCTTCTTCTCTCACATCCTATGTGAGAGAAAAGCACCAGCTTAAAGAAAAAAATTGCTCCTTAACCTCCCTCCAGCTGCCATGCCATCTGCCCCGTTGGGAGTCATTCAATATAGAGGAAAAATGCCAAGTGGAAAGTGAGAGAAAGGCACTGCAATTCTAGTTTTGCCTCTGGGATGGGCATTTAGCTTGTTCGGGGCATTGGTCATCTCAACTCAGCAGTGAGGGAGCTGGGCCTTGGGAGTTAGAAGCAGCAGTGACAAAAATTTCTTTTTGATTTACTTTGGAAAATAAGGAAAAACTGGCTAAGGGTGAGTAAATGACAGAAAATGGGACTGTGATCACGTTACCTTAGAAACTATAGAAGCAAAGAGAGGAGGGGCAGAATCAACTACAAACTCATAACTTAAAGAAGATGAAGATTTCCAAATGTTCAGAGAAAAGCTAAAAGGCACTGCACTGTGAAGGAAAGAGGGCTCAAGAGGGATGGTGGCTCTCAAGAACAGGGCTCTTACCGCGCAATTACATAGCAGCCCATTGAGAAAAAGAGGAGGAACAGGCAGTGACATCTCAAAAAAATGAGTATGGTTCAAGGGACCTCAAAATATAGCCCCAAGATAGGCAGAGGTGCCATCATCAAGGATGAAAACATGAATGAATTGCCTTTTAAAGTGCAGGCTTGGTGATTTTACCCCTTCTTAAAATCCCATGCTCTATAGAAAATATTAACACCAAACATATTAATTAAGATGCTATTGAACATTTTTCTTTAGCCTTCAACTCCAAGACCAGGCCTTAGATGTGTCAGGAGACATGGTGTCCCCTAGGTGTGACACCTATGGAAACTGTTCCTAGGCTACAACACCTTTCGCTTCTTTGATGATGCAGCGCCTACTCATCTTAGATTACTTTTTCATTCTCAACAAAGCTTACCTTAAGAAGTTGAATATCAGAGGAATAAAAAGAATATAAAAGTACCCATTATCTTTCCTCACACAGACAATGGTTAATAACTTATTGTGTATTTTTCTAGATTTCTATGTATAACAAAAAATTCTATTATTATATTTAAATAAAATGATATTGTTTATGTGGTTATGCATGCATATATGTTATGCATGCATATATGCATATATCTTTGCAATTTTCTATTTTCGTTTATTCTACCTAATATGATATTTTGGGCGTCTTTGCAAATTAATACTTACAGCTTTTTTTTTCATTTATTTTAACAACTGTTATAATTACATGCTATGTGTCATTTAACCAAACTCTTTTCTTTTATGTTTTTCTTGTTTTTCTTTTATTTTAGAGACAGAGTCTCACTATGTTGCCCAAGGTGGTCTTGAAGTCCTGGGCTGTAGTGACCCTCTCAACTCAGCCTCCAGAAGTGCTGGGATTACAGATCCTTTCTAATGTCACTTAGTTTGAATTAATTTCTATTATAAACAAAAACATACTTACACATATTATCTTGTACAAATATGCGCTTACTTTTCTTATTTATTTTCTCATGACTCATATATTCAACAACTGTTAATTAAGCAGTTGTGGTTTATTACAATCTGCTTAAAGCTTAGCTGCACTGGGAAGCCTAAAACTGCCAAATCTCCTGGCTAAGGCAAAATTACTCTTGTCCCTCACCTCCCTGTTTGTACATTTTTGTGTCTCTCCATCCTTTTGGATTGTGAATATTTGTAAACGAAGTTATCATTGTTCTAATTTTCAAAATATACAATAAAGGTACATTTTTAAATTAGAGATTAGAAAACTGAGTACTATTCCTGAAACAAACTCTATAACATTTTTAGAGCATTTCAAAGAAAGAGAGAAATCTCAATGAGTCAGAATGGATTATGTAAAACAAGGCCATGCCAGATTAACCACATTTTTTAAGAAGGTTTTTTATATGGCAAATATAGATCAGGGAATGTTATAAATGGAGATTATCCTGGCTTCAATAAAACACTTTTTAAAAACTGACATGCTTATAGCTATAGAGGAAAAAATGTATTCAACAATACTGTCAATAGATAAATTTATAATTGGTTGAGCAACTGTGTCTGGAGAGTAGAGATTAATAAGTCAACATCAACCTAGGGGAACCTAGAAACATACCATAGAATTCTGTCTCTGTCCTACAGAGAGTTAAATAGAAAATTTCTTCCTAAAGGCTCATACAACAAGCCAACAACAGAATTATACAAATGCTATCTTCTTGGCTTCTTGTAGAGCTTCCATTTGCCAAGCCTGTGGTCCCTGGGATATACTGACATGACATAGCAGAAGGGGATGGATTACATAGCTGCTGCATTTTAGGGCACTTTTAATTATTTTTCTTTTCCTCTGAATTAGTAAGATAAAACTAGATGGTGAAAATGCAGATATTTCAATCCTGAAAAAAAAAAATCACCTGTTATAGCCTGGTGTTTTCTTCTACATTGATTACATTTTTTTTTGGAACTTTTAATGTTGAGGTCATTTTAAATTCACATGCAGTTGTAAGAGATAATACACTGACAGCCTGTATATTTTTCACACAATTTTTCCCAGTGTTAACATGTTATATAACAGCAGTGCAATATCAAATCAGAAAATTGGTATTGATAGGATCAATATCCTTCTTCAGATTTCACTAGTTCTGTATGCACTCATTTGTGTATGTGTGTATTTAGTTCTATACAATTTTATCATATCCATAGATTCATGTGACACCAATATAGTCAAGGTATGAAACAGTTCCATTGTGAGGATCTCTCACACTACCTTTTGTAGCCATACACAGCCGTCCTGCCTCCCCTTCCCCATCCCTCTCCTAACCTTTGCCAACCAATAATCTGTTTTCATTTCTATAATGTTGTCATTTCAAGAAT
Organism: Hylobates moloch; assembly: GCF_009828535.3. NCBI lineage: Eukaryota > Metazoa > Chordata > Mammalia > Primates > Hylobatidae > Hylobates > Hylobates moloch. The sequence continues at coordinate 35,893,822 of NW_026652290.1, read as the reverse complement.
GCTATATAAATAGAATCATATAGTAGTATGTTTCCTTTTGAGAATTTTTTTCACTCAGCCTAACTTCCTTGAGATCCATCTAGGTTATATGTATCAATAGCTCATTCCTTTCTACTGCTTAATAATCATCGTGGTATGGATGTATCAGAATTGTTTAACCATTCACCCAATGAAAGATATTTGAGTCATTTCCAGTTTTTGGCAATTACTAATAAAGCTGCTATGTGTATGTTTTTTTTTTTTCTGTTAACCTAAGTTAATATTTCTTTGGGTTAAATGCCTGAGAGAATAATCACTGGGTCTTATGACAAATACATATTTGTCTTATAAGAAATTGCCTTCTTCTTTTCTAGAGTGGCTTTATGATTTTATATTTTTGCCAGCAATGTATGGAAGATTCCACTCCTCCATACTCTCATTAGCATTTGGTGTTTCATTAGTATTATTTTTTAGTTATAGTAGGTGTGAAATTTTGGTTTTAATCTGCATTTCCTTAATAGCTATTGACATTGGAGCATCTTTTCATGTGCTTATTTGCCATTGTATATCCTCTTTGATAGGATGTTTGTTCATGTCTTTTGCCCATTTTCTAGTTGTATTGTTTGTTTTTTCATTGTTGAGTTTTGAGAGTTCTTTACATGTTGCAGGTATGAGTTCTTTGTCATATATGTGGTTTGTAAATATTTTCCCCAGTTTGTGGTATATCTTTTCATCTTCTTTACAGGGTCTTTCACAGAGCAAAAATTTTGACTTTTGATAAGGTCTAGTTTATTAATTTTCCCTTTTTACCTTTTATGCTTTCAACAGGTATGGCTTATATTTTCTTAAATAAACTTTTAATTTTAGAACAGTTTTAGGTTTACAGAAAAGTTTCAAAAACAATACAGAGAGTTCCCATATAGCCCTCATTCAGTTTCTCCCATGTTAACATCTTACATTACTATGGTAGATTAGTCACAGTTAAAAAATCAATATTGGTATATTACTAGGAATTAAACTCCACACTTATTTGGTTTCAGAAGTTTTTTCCTAATTTTCCTTTTCTGTTCCAGGACCTAAATCAGGATTCCACATTGGGTTTAGTCATCAGGTCTTCTTAGCCTTGTCTGGTATGTGGCAGTTTCTCAGACTTTCCTGGTTTCGGATGACCTCGACATCCGAAGAGTCGAGGAATTGAGGAGTTGGTCAGATATTTTGTAGACTATCCTTCAATTTGCATTCATTTGATGTTTTTCCTCTGATTAGACTGGGGTTCTAGGTGTTTAAGAAAATCACCACAGAGGTTAAGTGCCATTCTCATCACTCTATAACTAAGGTACATGCTGTCAATATCCCTTACCACCGATGATGCTAATCTTGACCATCTGGCCAAAATAGTGTTTGCCAGTTTTCTGCACTGTATAGACCCCATCCTCCTTTTTTCATACTCTACTTTTTGAAAGCAAGTAACTAAGCACACCTCTTTGAGGGGGGTGGTATCTACATCAACTATTTGGAATTCTCTCATATAGGAGATTTGTTTCCCCCTCACCCCCACCATTTATTTATTTATATCAGTAGATATTCATGGATATCTTCAATCTTGCATTATAATCTGGTATTATGTTGTTTTGTTGTTCAAATTGTTCCAGCATTGGCCATTAGGAGTTCTTTCAGGGTGACTATTGTGACCTTCTGACGTTCTCGTGTCATTGTTGAGCACATCTTGACTTCGACACTTGAAGTCACTCTAGGCTTGTCTTGCATGCTCCATGCTACAGTCTTAGAATCAGCCATTTCTCCTGGGAGACCTGGTTCCTTTTATCAGAGGATGATATTAGTAATCAGTCTATGTGTTGGTAGTGCTTTACTTTTTTTAATAATAATTAGTGATTTTCAGCCTAATAGACTATGTGGTGTTCTGTGAAATATGAGCAAAATAAGTTGAAGCCCTTTCCCATAAATACCTTCTTAGGTTCTAAAGACTTGTGCACGAAAACTTGCCATTTGTCTTGAGTTTGCTGTAAAGTGCCCAACCTTCCTGTTTTGCTGGGACGGAGAGGGTTCTATTACAAGGGACTTGCAGCACAAAGCCTAGGGTGATGTCACATCTGATAGTGATGGCTGGAACTGGGCAGCCCTCTTGAGACCATGAAGAATGCCAATCTAATGGGAAAAGTAATGTGCTGCAAAGAGCAGAGCAGAAAAATGGAAAGAACCTGGGACTTTGGTGACTTCAGTAAGCCGATTCTTGAGTTGTTCTTCTTTGGAACATTTGTTCCTATAAGATAACTGTTTATTATTAAGTCATTTTGTTTTTATTGCTTACAATGAAGTATAAGGCATTCTGTCAGGACAGATGTATATGTAGAATTAAGGCTCAATGTAAATATGCCCTTTGGGATTCAGAGCTCAGGCATTATTGATATTAAAATTACTGATATTGATACTTGTGGTTTCAACATCTTTTTGTGACACAGCTTTTCTTTCAAAAGGAGGTCTTTGGATCAGTGTTTGTAAAAATTAACACATTGAGTAGTTCAGTCTTCTACCTCTTCATTCATTTTCAACAACTACTGCTTATTTACAATGGGCCAACACTTATGTTAGGCTCTGAGAATACGAAGATAATTATGGGATATCTCCTGCCTCTGAGGCTCAGAGGCAGTTCAGAGGAGGAGATAGAGATGCAAACAACTAAAGTGACACTGGTGATAGAACAAGCAAAATGGCATGGGCTTTCAGAGAAGAAACCAAATAATTTCTAAGTGTTGGACAGGGGAAATGTGAAGGGGTTGGAATTAGAAAAAAAAGAGAGAGAGAGAGAGAAAGGAAAAAGAAAAGAAGGGCATTCTAGGGTGCAGGAAATGTGGGAGCAATGTGTGGAAGACGAAGACACAGTCTTTTCTGGAGAGAGCAAGCAGTGGTATGTAGCTGGAGAATGGTGAGGGATGTGCTACAATGAGAGATGATGAGGTTGGCAACATTAGGTCTAACTAGACTGTGAAGAGCTTTGAATGACAGGCTAGGGGTTTTGGATTTTAATTATGTCATAAGCCTCTTAACAAATAAAAGTTATGTGTCTTTCATAAGGGTTTATCTTGCTCTTCAAAAAAGATTGTATTCAGCTCTGTAAACAGGAAGTAATAATCACATTTTATTGATTCAGAAAAAATAGTTATAAATTATTTTGGAAGGAGATACTTTTTTCTTTTTCTCCTCCTCCTTTTCTTCCTTTTAAGCAAATCTGGGTTTTATATGTTAATTTTATTTAGAGTTTTTTTGCTTTATTTCAAAACTAGATATGCAATCTATTCTCACGTGAGTTCAAATACAATGGAAAAATATTTTCTCTCTATAGGACAATAATTTGGCATTCAAAAACCACAGCTGGTTTTATGTAGCTATTGATCCTTTAGATTTAAGGTACAACTTTCCTGTCTAAAAAGTATTTAGCGATGGTATCATTACCTTTAAAATATTATATATGAGATTACATTCATGGTAGTGCTCTTCAAATAGAATATCAGGGGATACTGGGAAACCAGCAGGAGAACAGTTCCTTCCTAGATATGTTACCTAGGGCAAAACTTTGAAAGCTTCTTAGAATTTGTTTTGTTCTAGGAATCTTAGTGCTATTTTAATACCATTATTGGTTTAACTTGTTTACTGAATAATAAAAACCAGGAGAAACGGTTCAGTTGAACTTAAAAAAAAATCTATGTTTTGACTAACAATATAAGCAATTTATGACATCTCTTTTTGAGATGAAGTCTTGTTCTGTTGCCCAGTCTGGAGTGCAGTGGCACAATCTCAGCTCACTGCAACTTCCACCTCCCAGGTTCAAGCAATTCTCCTGCTCCAGCCTCTAGAGTAGCTGGGATTACAGGTGCCCACTACCACACCTGGCTAATTTTTGGATTTTCAGTAGAGATAGGGTTTCGCCATGTTGGCCAGGCTGATCTCAAACTCCTGACATCAAGGTGATCCACCTGCCTCAGCCTCCCAAGTCCTGAGATTACAGATGGGAGCCATTGCACCCGGCCACAATTTATGACATCTTCTTTATATTTTGGGGGGTTAGGGATATACAAACTATCATAAATTTAGTGCAAGGAAATGCTCTTGGAGCAGGTAGGAAGGTAGGAATCAAATGTCTGTAGTACACAGTACAGTGTTGTACATGGTGTGGTCCTAATTTCTCCTTCTTCATATCTCCTGTGGAAGTATATGTGGTTTATCAGTGAAATCCCAGTCACTTTCTGCACGATTCTCTGGTGTCCGAAGTCTCTGGCAAACACATGAACTTGAGCTGCTGAGTTGGTGTAAATTCCTTGTGGAAGGCAATGCTCCTGAGTGCTTGCACATAATTACACAATGATGTGGTTTTGAGAATTTTTGAAACAGTCTATTTTAAATTTGGCTTCTCCAGAGCAATTCTTTACTCTCTGGCAGTTAGATTTAATCTATCAAATTCACATTAGACAAATAAATGTTAGAAATAGGAATCCCAAGAGCATCTTGGCCCTCATAACTAAGCCTGGTAACCACTCCTGTGGTGGGTCTATACATCAAGTCTTGAAGTTACACAGGGAATAAAATGATGTCACTTGGAGATCAGAGTCAATGCTTGTAATTGGGCTCAGATGCCTGTTAGAAACCACAATCAATTGCAGAATTAAAAGGGACTGACCAGCTCTGGGCAGTACAAATAAAACCCAGGGTGAGAGCAGAAAGTCAATATCATGGAACTAGGGGGAAATTATGAAAAACACTAAATTCAGTAGAAAATGTAAGTTCAGGGAGATAATGACAAAAGAAGGGCTCAAACATTCTTCTTCTTTTATGCAGACTTTAAGACCAAGGCAGAATACAAGGCAATGATACATTTTTTCCCCCTGAATAAGAGTTTTAGTACTAATCCAGCCACCTCATTTGGCAGATGAGATAACTCAAGGGGGCTGTGGCCTATCTTTTTTTCATAACTGGAGCAGAATCTTAAACATTTCTCTTATTTAGTACTTTCCTTCTATAAGAGCACTTTTGGAGGGCACCGTGGGAGTGTGAGAGAGGGAAGTGATGGAGTTTGAAGACAGATTGGATTTGAATACTGGTTCTGTCATTTTAGCCACAATCCCCTCTTCTGCAAAATGAGAATAATAGTAGTGTTAAATCGAGTTTAGCCTGAAGCTGCCTCCTTATGCCTTTTTAGTTTGGCCTAAAGATTTTTCTGTACATCATGAACTATAACCTAAGTGAACCTGTAAAAAGACTGTAGCCTACTCTTGTACCAATCATCAAGTTTTGGCCAGTCAAAGGTGGCCATTGTACAAACCCTGTTGAAATAAGGCAAATGCCTAACTATAACCGATCCCGCTGTTTGCACACTTCACTTACATTTTCTGTATGTCACTTTCCTTTTACTATCCGTAAATCTTCTTCCACCATGTGGCTGCGACGGAGCCTCTGAGCCTACTCTGGCTCAGGAGGCTCCCCGATTGGTGAATCATTCTTTGCTCAGCTAAACTCTTTTAAATTTATTTTAGCTAAAACTTTTCTTTTAACAGTAGCTTTAACAAATTTTTTGATAAAGTTCTGTGAAAATTAAATGAGCTGATGGTTGTAGAATGCCTGGTACAGGACACGACATAATAAAATGACAACTAACACTATTAATAAGGGGCAAGAGTTTATAACTTTGTAATTCAATATGGGGATGGAGATAGCAGCAGAGATGTCAGGGGAGACAGGGCAAATGACTATTGGTCTAGAGTTTGGAGGAACCTGCAGGGATATTTGAGGGCATCTTACAAGGAGCACAAAGAATGTCCTTTCTCAAAATTTCTGCCTGGAATTGCAAATTATGGACATTTCTTTACATAGAGTATTGAGCCTCCAGAATTGGGAAGGGTAATCAATAAACAATCAAATTGGGTCTGGGGAAGAGGGAGATGAAAGAACAATCTGGAACACAGCAGACCCTGGGGTACTGGACAGAGAATCAGGGAAATGTATGGGAAAGCAGGGGGCTCATTCTGAAGCTCAGATGAGCAGAGATGGGAACCTCTCTCTACTTTAAATCCTATTTCCAGAAGAGGTGAAGATTGACTGCAATTATTTATTTCCACTAAAGGAAACAGGAAAGCAAGTAAAGTAATCTATCTATTGTTTACTCCATCTCAGATCATTGGGAGTAGGTGGTTCTATCTACAAGGATTTATCTGGAAGTGCTGTTGATCCATGAGTTCCATGAATATTCAAAAGTGTCAGAGGGATGAAGCCTTGGCCAGTCTCTGTTGAGATTTCATGGTGTCTGCTAATGCAAAAGGAAAATTCTATTTGCATTTCTAAAGGATTGCAAAAGCAGTTTTAGGATTTGGGCTTGTTCTCCCATCATTCTCATGTTCTGTTTGTTTTTCATCACCTTTATTTTAATTATAGGATACTTGCTGAGAAAGATCTGCATAAGGAAGTGTGCTTTCACTGTCTCCTCCACCAAAGGGAATTGTAATTAAGAGCCGATTGACGAGACAAGAAGATGATTAAATCCTGGGCTCAAAGCCTTGCTCCCCTGACACTCTTGATAGGAGCTCTCCCTCCAACTTTAACTTTTCTCTATGTGTTGGCATGTTAACCTCTCTGATCAGCACTATCTTTATAATAATCAAGAGTAGGATAATTGCAGTATTTATTTTCAGTTGAACTATACTATAGCTGTAGGTTTTCAATTTACCTGTTGGGGAACTGAAGACAAAATTGATTTAAAGTATTCATTTTCCGTTTGAATTTAGATTTTGCCATAGTTTTGCAAGGTGACAATATCATAGTCCAAAACACTTGAATTTTTGCATATATGTTTGAGAAATTCAGAGAAAGCATTGCATGGTTTGTATTTCAGAGGACTCAGTGGATTCACATTGCAGGAAGGATGAACATTAACTTTTTTTTTCTTCATTTACCAGAAAGTAGTAGGAGCTGGTTAACTCCCATCTTAGTGTTCAAAAACTAAAGACCAGTGTGACAAAGCCATTTTCTATTTTTCAAAGGGAGTGGGAATTTATTATAAGTATTTTTAAAGGATTGAAAAATCACTTAAAAGGAAGCATTCAGCTAAAAAGATTCCTTTCTTACTATAAATTAATACATAGATCTCAGAAACTGTCATAAGTACCAGCAGCATTTTTTATTTGAGTTTATAATAATTGCAAATTATAACGATGTTCATTTTCTTTAAACTGACATGATTTGACACTTGTGCAACTGCTGACTTTAGCAAATTGGTAACTATTTCCAATATTAAAAATAGACATTTAAAATCACCGATTGAAATAAGTCGTTGAAGGGTATATTAAGCAAAACTTTTTAAGTGTTCTTCTGAAATCATTTAAAAATTAACTTTATATAGAGACATAATTTTTAATACTTGACTACAGCAATTTTAAAAATTTTAAATAAAATTCTTTTTAAAGCTGGAGCCATGAAGAAGATTGGTTCTGAATGTCATCAACTGACTGAAGTATAGATCTTCACAAAGTGGTGTTTGAAATAAACACTAATAAACACTATGGTAACTCAGTTTGGACAGCCCAGCCCAGTCATAAACAGGATCCTTCTTTGCATGACAGGCTTTAGTGTTTGACAATTCTATTAGTAAATCTTGGCAGACACTTTTGAACATTCTGGTAGACTCATTTCCCTGTACCTAACTTCGGCATTCAATTTACAACTTTTGTGTTAAACAGGTGCCCCTGCACTGGGAAGAAGTTAACCGTATCCTTAGTTACAGCAATGTTCTCTGAAATTTATGTTGGGGCCATATAAGTGGCCACTCTTCTTGGCACCTTACTGCATACATGTGTTAGTTATCTTGTTCTAGGCATTCCAGGCTAAAATGCACCATTTCCATTACGTCCTTTGAAGTTACTGACTGAGAAACAGTTTCTACTTCTCAGATATATGGTGTGATGTTAGGCCAATTAATACTTAAGGAAGTTGTACCTATTGTCCTAGCATCTGCAGTTGCCTATTATACTCTTCTTGTGTGACAGTATTCGAGTCAAAACTAATCCAGACACTGCTCATGTCTGCCAAATGGATGGTGAGACAGGAGGTCAGACTGAATTAATTTGCACAGTTTCCCATCTGGCGTCTAATTCATTCTGTGAGGCTGCTGGAAACACAGGAGGTCTACAGATGACTGCTACTAAAACATGACCATAAGTGTGTGTTTTCTACCAAAGGATGTCAATGTGAACAGTGACATTGCCCATGGCTCTACCCCATCTTTGTGAAGAGACCTGATATAAATGCCTGTGGTCTAATATTTCCTGACAGCAAAGATTGACAAACACTGGCACATGTTGGTAAAGGAGATGGTAGCTTGCTTTAATACTAGACACACATATTTATGGGCGAGATTATGAACTATTCCAATTGGAGATAGAGATTCTAGAATAAGCTAGAAGGCTCTCTAGGGATCTTTAAACCATACTGTCAAAATTTAGAGTTACTAAGTATTCTTCCCACTGAAACACCTCGTATTCACGGTAAATCCATGAATGCAGTGGCTCTAATCCTGAATTGTACTGTCTGCAGTCCAGATATGCTTAGAAGTGACTGTATATTTTAGGACTCTGTTTCTTCTGATTGAAACCCTCTCCTCATCCTTCAAGAGAATCCTCTGTTGTCTGACCCATTGAAAGTTAGTCGTGCTTATTTTATTGAGTGAACAAACTAATTAATTTTCAAAAATCAAAGTTTTCATGACAGCATCAATGGACTTAACTGGATAATTCTGTTAAAAGTGGCTTTAATATTAATAAGCGCAAGGAAAAAATGCTCAATATTACTAATCACTTGGGAAATGCTAATCTAAACTGTAATGAGATCCCATCCACTAGGATGGCTATTATCTAAACAAAACAAAATAAGACAAAGAAATTAGAAAATAACAAGAATTGGCAAGGATGTCAACAAATTGAAACTCTTGTGTGCTGTTGGTGGGAATGTATAAAGGTAGACCTGCAATGGAAAACAATACTGTGGTCCCTCAAAAAATTAAATAGAATGACTGTATGATTCAGAAATTTCACTTCTGGATATTTATTGAAAGGATTGAAAGCAGGAATTGGAAGAGGTATTTGTACACCCATGTTCATAGCAGCATTATTATAGTAGCCAAAAAGTGGAAGCAGCCCAAATGTCTACTGATGAATAAACCAAATGTTCAAATGTATACAAGGGGATATTATTCAGCCTTAAAAAAAGAAATTATGATACATGCTACAACATGAATGAACATTGAAAACATATAAGTGAAATAAGCCAGATATAAAAAAAACAAATATTGTGGCCAGGTGCGGTGGCTCACGTCTGTCATCCCAGCACTTTGGGAGGCCGAGGCAGGTGGATCACGAGGTCAGGAGTTTGAGACCAGCCTGGCCAACACAGTGAAACCTTGTCTCTACTAAAAATACAAAAATTAGCCGGGCATGGTGGCGCACACCTGAAGTCCCAGCTACTCGGTAGGTAGAGGCAGGAGAATCGCTTGAACCTGGGAGGCGGAGGTTGTGTGTGGTGAGCCAAGAAACGCACCACTGCACTCCAGCCTGAGCAACAGAGTGAGACTTCTTCTCAATATATATATATAACAAATGTTGTATGATTCCACTTTCCAACAGTCAAATTTATAGGTTATCGGGGTGGAAGGCAGTGGAGAATCTGGAGCTATTGTTTAATGGGTGTAGATTTTCAGTTTACGAGACGAAAGCTTTTGAGACTGATGTCAGTGGTGGTTGCTCAACAATATAAATATACTCAATGCCACTAAACAGTACTTTAAAAAATTGCTAAAAAGGTAAATTTTTAAAAAGTAGCTTTGAGGATTATTCAGAGATTTAGAAAAAGAATGGGCTTTTCAGTTAGTGGATCTAGATTTGACCTTGATTCTGATTGACTTTGACTTTGACTGGGGCCCCTTCTTGCATAGGCCACTTCCAAGGTATTGAGAGAAGCTCTAGCAACATGTTAACCGAGACACATATTTTTCACATTTTGCAAAAACAAGCTGTTTCATCTCAGTTAATAAGGCCATTTTATCTTTCCACTTGACTTTCCCTCTCTTATACTTTTTCTCACTTCTAATGCCATTGGAAGGGCAGCCAGCAATTTTGGGATGTAGCTAAGAACTTGAGTGAGGAATGCATTTAATTTAGTTTTAGGAGGGTAGGTTTATGTGGTTTTGTATATTCTTCAGCTATTGCTAGCCCAGTATAGGATTGACTTTGAGGAATGTTCCCTGGGCTAACTCACCTCACCAGGTATAGTAACAAAGAGATTTGGGGCTAGACGTCCTGTGGCAAAAAGATCCTATGGTGCCTGGCATGGAAAATATCTGAGTGGAGCCAGAAGCACCAACCATTTACAATTCAAAGAGAATCTAAGATGAGTCACTGAGTAACACTTGAAAAGCTCTGAAATCTTGCAGATCATATTAAAAAGAAACTTGATGAAAATCTTCCCAAATTTGACAATAATCGTAAAAACTTACATGACATTACAAAATAGAGTCATGAAGATAAAAGAAACTTTCTTTTCTGATCAATTTTGGGATGTAGCTAAAAGGAGTTGAGTGAGGACTGTATTTAATTTAGTTTTAGAGGGGTATGTTTATGTGCTTTTATATATTGCTTTTTGTTTTTATTTATATGCTTTTATATATTGCTAGCCCAGTATGGGATTGACTTCAAGGAATGTTCCCTGGGGTAACTCACTTCATCAGGTATAAGCTGAGAAAAATATGTAGAATTATATTTCTATTCTTTTCATAGAAAATATTACAAAACCATGGTGATAGAAAAGATCAAGGAATATACACATAAACATTTTGGGGAAATTATTATAAAAGTTGATAGTTAACTCATGAAAACATATTATTTTACTGGGTTTTAGGACCTTTTGGTTTACTTTTAAAAGTTGTAATTTCAGAGAGGAATAACAGACATTAGAGACTCAAAAAGCAGGGAGGCTGGATGAGGCCCGAGGATTGAAAAACTTACCTATTCGGTACGATGTTTACTGTTCCGGTGATGGGTACTCTGAAAGCACAGACTTCACCAGTAGGCAATATATGCATATAACAAAACTGCATTTGTATCTTTGAATCTATAAAAAGAAAAAAAATTAAGTTGTAGTTTTTTTTCTCATTTTAAGTATACGTACACTTTCATATCTACTTTTATATTTATGATTTTGTATTCCAAGAAGTGCCAAAAATTGTAAAAAGTACTTCAGACTCCGTGAAACCTGAATTGAATCTAGTTTGGGACTTAGGGTAATTTTGCTCTAAATTTATTTTCTGCAGGTTTGAAAATGGGTGATTATACTATTAAAAAGAGCTATTATGAGCATAAAATTAGGTGGTATGTGTGAGTTTCTGGTACATAGCAGGGTTTCCATAAATGCTTATTTTCTTTTCTCTCACATGAACTCTGAGCGTATAAATTTATGATCTTCACATTGGCTTTGATATTTTTTCTACCTGATTATACATTTTTTATCTCCCCGAATCCATCCTGAGTTCATTATCCTACCACCTGGCTCCTGCCTGTGGCCTCTTCCTCCTCGAATCTATCTTTGTCTGCTGCCATGGTGATTTTTTAGAAAGTCAGACCAGATCTGAGTTAAAAATCTGACCTGCTTAAAAAACTTTAATGACTCCCTCTGACCAGAGATAAAGTTGAAATGCCTCACTGTAGAATTTAAGGTTTGTAATTTAAGATTTTGACTCAGCTGGGGAGCAGAGGAGGCTTCCCGGGGTACAGGGTTCTGGGAGTTGTCCAGGCTGGTGGTGGGCTGGCCCAGGGAAGAGGGTGCCCCCCGCTGCTACAAGCGCACAGAGACCCTTCAGCAGCTACAAGTAGTTGGCTCTGGCTGGTGTATGAATCTAACATGGAGAAGTGGCAAATGTGTGGCTGGGAGACATTGCCAAGGAGCCTTCCGTGATTGGCCTTGACTAGCTTGCTAAGGAATGTGCTCATCTTGAAGACCAGGAAGGGCGGTGAAAAAACTTAAAGTCTGTCTTTCCCTGTCCTGACCTTCCAAGTCTTGCCTCTATCTGTGATGGTTGAACTTGTATGTCAGCTTTGTTGGATCATAGTACCTAGATAGTTGGTCAAACAGTATTCTAGATGTTTCTGTGAAGGTGATTATGGGAGGAGTGGGGAGGATTAACACTTAAATTAGTAGACTTTGAGTACAGCAGATGACCCTCCCTGAATTAGTGGGCCTCAACCAATTAGTTGAAGGTCTTAAGAAATAGACTGAGGTCTCCTGAGCAAGAAGGATTTCCGCCAGAAGACTGCATTTGGACAAGAACTGATTCTCTTTCCTGAGTCTCCAGCCTACCCTGCAGATGTTGGGCTTGCCAGTTCCCACGATAGAGCAAGCCAGTTCCTTACAATACATCGTGTGCTCTCTCTCTCTCTCTTTCTCAATGCACACACACTTGCACATACACACATTCAATTGGTTCTGTTTCTCCGCAGAACCCTGACTAATATATTATCCTCTGGTCCAATTCAAGTATTATACTGTTTGTAGAATCCTCTAGCTCCAAGTTAGTCATTCTCTACCAAGCTACCCCTGCAACATTTTCTGCATAATATTGTTCAAGACTCAGCACACGATTCATGTTTATTTACATCTGTATCTCCCTCAACATTGTGAGCAACCTGGGGACCAGGTCTCATCCATCAGCGAAGAGCCTGTGACTAACCATAGCTGGTACAGAAAAGGATGCTTGATAAATATTAACTGAATGAATGAAAAAAATAGAATGGATGAAGGACAGTGTGTAGCTGTACTTTCCACAGAGTTTATGATGAAGGGCACTAATAGGCTATCAATGAATATCCATATACCCATGTTGATACCGTAGGCAACTGTGAGCCACGTTACTATGAGCCAGACAGGGTTCCAGGCTGTAAAAATATCATAGAACCTGAAAGAGCTCACACACACTTATTTTTATTAAATTAAGGGGCTCTGCTGAAGATTTCTGGAAACAGCCTGTCTCAAGTTAATTCCTCCACCATATAACCACCACAGCTAACCTCTAGTTCTTTTTAGAACAAAGACAATGCAGGGCTTGTCCCCAGGCAGAAGAAGGAGAGCACTGGTCGATGAGTCAGTGGTACAGGGCTGTTCTGGGTGCCTGGAAGGCCACTGTGGCAGCTTCAGGCTCTCACACCCCTCCCGAGCTCCCTGCAACCCTTCAACTCCTATCCCAGAAACCTCGAGTTTCCTTGGAACTATATTCAATGTGATGTGTGTTGAAATGACCATGTAGGCTAATGGAGCCCCCAGCAGGCCTTGGGGAAAGGCTTAGGGAAATAGAATAGGCTGTGAGAAAACAGGGTCATAAATCACACATTTTTCACACTGTAAGGCTGAGAGAGATGACTAAAGAGTGTTTGTAATTTATTTTCCCCTTTTGGAAAAAAAGGTATTTCTGGCAGGGTGAACACAAGAGCTCTAAAAATAAGTTAATTGCTGATTTGTCACGCAGATATGGGCACATCAACATCCACAGGAAATTTGAGTCTTCTGGGGTGGTGGCTTCACATGGAAGACAACAGAAGTCAGAACAAAGACAAATCGCTCTGTATTGGGCTTTCCAGCTGAGCAGATCCAGAAAGAGATAATGTCAGAAGAAAGTAATTTCAGGTTTCCAGTTCTTATTCCTTCTTAAAGGTGTTCTGTGTGTCCAGGGCCGACTGTGGCCCCTGTGTCTGTGGGTGGGAGCCTCCACTCCAGCCTTCTGCATCATTTCTCTCCTTGACTTCCTTCACCTGTCCTTTATCACATTGCTTCCTACCCAAGGCAATCTTGTGATGCCATTAGCTGATTGAAGATTAATAGGAGAGAGGAGGATCCCACAGGACAAACAAACAAACCAATCCTGCCTTTTTGAAAGCCTGCTTGTCAGAAGCTTCCTTCGGCAGGTGGCTGCAGGTCACAAAACCGATTGGAGCATTTCCACTTTGTAAAGCCGACCACAAAAGGCAAACGTGGAATCAGGATTCACGTTACACGGCGATCCTGCACATGCCCCTCCACTTCTGATGAATTGCTCAGGAAGTAGGTGAGAACTGGAAACGCACAGAAAGTGGAGCTATTAAGCTATTTGGGCCACTGATGAGATGCTGCTGGCTGGCTTAACCTCTTCAGTGCCTGCCTAGTTCTGCTGCAGCTGTTGGCACAGTTACCAGCCCTGAGAAATATAGGGCACTTATTTTTGGAAACATGCTCTATATCCGAAAGCACTCATGATGATGAGATTCAGCCAGACGGCAGAAACACAGTCACCTGCTCCTGCAAAACATCAATGTGCACAGCAGTGGTTCTGGGTGCCATTAATTATTATTAAGCCCGGCTGCATTTCCCTTGCCTCCCCCAAGCCTCAAAAAGAATCTAGATTTGGCTCAAGGAATTTTGAAAAATGCTTAAGATGAAATTTTTACTTATTTTAATGGAAGGAAAACATAACCAAGATGAAGCAGCTTTATGGATAGCACTGCCTTCTCCTTGGATCAGGTGTTCCCCAACATCCACTCCTCTGCCCCCAATCTGGGCTTCTGAGACCTGTCTTGCCGCTGGAAGGTCCTTCCTTTGACCACATCAAGGGACCCAGCTTGCTGGCCTTGTTTTCCTCTTCTGTGGTTTTAAACAGAGGAGAGCCATCACCCTGCCCTGAGGTCCATAGTCTATAGGGCATTTTTAGTTTGGGTTCTTCCTATGCTCTAAGAGGAAGAGACTGAGACTCTCTTAAAGTCCATAATTTTGCCATGTGTTCAAGGGTCACCACAATACTGACCCTGAAGAATTTTTTTCATGATTGAGACAATGTCTTAAAAGTGGCCTATACATATGGGTCCCTTACTGAAGAACAGAGGAGGGGAATTAATCCAGCTTGGAGCTGAGAAGTTAATATATTCCATTACCTCAAAAGCTTACAGCTTGAAACACAGATACCCCGGGAAGCTAGGTTTTGTTGCACTGTAGTGTCAATAAACAAAGCAAATATTCACTGAGTCATGCTGTACATAGGCATTGTACCTGCCAAGCCACTCTCGCCTTCACAGAGCTCACAGTTTAGCAGAGGAGACAGGACTCAGAAACAGAGGGAGATCAGAGCTGTGATGGTGCTGGTCTCATGGTAGGTGTGGGGACCTGGGAAGAACAGCTAACTCCACTGTGGGGACTGCACCACGAAAAGCTGTGGGAGGGAGGAGAGCTTTGGAACTCTGCAGAGAGGTGATGAGGTCTTTTAAAGAGGGAGGTGACATCACTCCTTTTTCTGGAGTGTTTTACAAAGGTGACTGTGGCTGCTGTGCATAAGCAGTTGGAGAGAGGGTAAGACTCGAGATGGAGAAGGCTGTTGAAGTCACTGAACACCTGAAGCACTGTCCCCGGGCCAGAGGAGATGGGCACGTATGTGGAAGGACCCCCCTGAGCTCCGCCATCTGGGTGAGGAAGCAGAGGATTCTAAGGTGGCCCCAGGTGCCAGATTTGGCCTTGAGGAGGGTGAAGGCACATTTGCTGAGAAGGGGACAGATGTAGCTGTGGAGTTTGAGATGCTCATGGGCTGCAGGACTGCATACTGCAAGTCCGTAGTTAAGAATGCAGAGCTAGAGTCTGAAAATGGAAGGGATCTAGATATTGCAGTGTGGGGACAGTAATTATACAAATGATACCTAGATTCAGTTGTGAGAAAGGGTGAGGACCAGGGTGGAATTGTTTAGAGTATGGATTGTTGGGAGGAGGAGGGCAGAAGAAGCATCAGTGAGGTGCCAGTCTGAGTTGGGGTGGAGGATGATAAAAAGGCACTTCAGATGTGACAAAAGGACACGTGTGGCAGCTGGATACTGAGGCAAATTCAACTCTGCCTTTGCCTAGAGCCAATCCCAATCAAGAATATCAAATAGAGAGTGTGCCCTTCCGCCCTTAGTTTTCAATCCATTCCCAGTGAAATCTAATCCACTTGCATTTATATTCTAATCCAGACTCCAAGGATGGCCAAGCTCTTCTGTACTGTCACAAAGTTTTTATCCTACTCTAACTCTGAGCACCAGGGACTTGTTACTGGACCCCTCAGCCTGGGGCTCAAGCCATTTGTTTCCACAAAGCAACTCGCTTAATCTTCTCAACGATGCTCTGAGCTGGGCACTAAAGTTCCCTTATTTTATAGATGAGGAAAGTGAGGAGCAGAGGAATTCAGCAATTTGTCCAGAGTTAGACAACCAGTAAATATGGAGAGGGGAATCCTAGTTTTGCTATTTTCCTTAGCAGCTGTGTGATCTGGAGTAAGTCTCAGATTTACATCTTTTTATCTTAAAAAAAAAAAAAAAAGTGGTGAGAAGAATTATCTGCCCCAACCGATTCCCTTTCTCAGGATCATCTGAGACACAGTTTTGTACAATGCAACTTGTTCTGCATTTGCCAAACTGTAAAGTCCAAAACCTGCCACTACTGTGTTACCACCCTTCTTTTTCTGGAATGGCCTCCTTCATTAGGACTGAGCAGGAGAAAACATGTTTCCTACAAGGCTAGACTGTCACCCCTGGCTGCACAGCATAATCATCTGAGGAGTCTTAGAGTGCCAGACAGCATCACAGACCAACACATCACTGTCTTTGGTCTTTGGGTTTAGATCAGCATTTTTGAAAGCTCCCAGATGATTCTAGTACAGCTAGCATTTAGAACCACTCATCCTATCTGAAGATAGAACTTGTCCCTGTCTGTTTCCAGTGCTGTCTTTACTACTCACAGCCAAAGAGCTCAAAGCCTTTAGGAAGTGTTGAACTCCATGGTAGAGTCCAGTCATCCATGGCTCCCAAGATCCCCACTCTCCAACCCCCAACAGTGTGTACCTCCAGTATTGTCCCCTCCCCTGAGTATGGGGGCAGCCTCTGAATATCTGGGATGTCCCTCCTTCGATGAGATTACTTATATGGCAAAAGTGACAGGATTTTGCAGATGTGATTAAGGTCCCCATCAATTGATTCTGAGTTAATCAAAAGAGAGATGATCCTGAGTAGACCTGTCCTAATCAGGTTCTTTAAAACACTGTCTCTCCTCCTCACCTTGAAGCTGATATGCATTCTTTAGAAGTGAGAAACAAATTTGACCAACAATGCCTTTGGGAGCAAACCCTAAACATCAGATGAGACCTCAGCTCTGGCTGTCACCTTGATTGTAGCCTTACAAGACCCTGATGGAAGGGCCTTGCTAAGCTGTTCCTAGACTGTTAACACCTGGTGATAGAGGCAGGAGGCAGAGAGATTTTAAGCAGACAGGGGCAGGTCCACAGTGAAACCCCACCTTCAAGCCAAAGTAGTCTGAAACCTGCAGCCAAAAGTGAGAACTTCTATTCCTGTTTGCACGCTGTCTCCTGATTGGTTCTTTCTGAATAATGTCTTTTTATCAGTAGAATGTTGCCTTTTCCAAAACTAACTACAGCCTGCCCCACTCTCATCCTATGCCTATAAAGACCCCAGACTCAGTTGGTAGGGGACAGAGTTGGCCAGACTTTTGAGAAGGGAGATGGCTTGACGTCAGGGAAGAGACAGCTGGACTTCGGGGAGAAGATGACCTGACTTCTGGGAAGACTACTTGCCCTTCCTGTCCCCTCTTCACCTCACCTTTCCACTGACAGCCATTTCCATCACTCAGTAGAATTCTCCGTTTTCACCATCCTTCAAATATCTGCACAATCTCATTCTTCTTGGATGCTGGACAAGAGCTCAGGACCCACTGACTGTGGGCACCCTAAAAGGCTGTCACACCAGCCCTTTGCCCTGGCTGGTGGAGGGCAGCCAACCTATGTGACGAGGCATTGGGCCAACTAAGCCATAAACAAACAGCCATCTACAGATGGTGGAGGCTAAAAGAGCAATGTAACACTCCCACTGGGGATTTGGGGTCATAGATATCCCCATCTGGTCACTGCTGCAGGCCTGCGTGGAGCTTGCACTCAGAGTGGTGGCCGGATCCCACATTCACTCACTCATACCTGGTCTGGCCATGGGCCCCGCACAGAGCTTGCTCCTGCTGGTGCCCAGAGTGGTTGGTTGGGTCCTGCACTCCCTCATTCATGTGCTCCCTCCCACAAGGGGTTGAGTATGGCGGTTGGAGTAAATGTTCACCCCTGTCGTGAGTCCAATGGAGGGGCCGAGAAAAATCCTGCATCATGGTGTGTGAGATAAATGTATGTTGTCTTCAACTGCTCAATTTGTGATATTTTGTTATGTAGCATAGAAAATCAATACAGCCAGTCCTTTATTGACCTGAGGCTCTGGACAACTTCTCATGACCTTAGAGAGGGAGGATGGGAGGAGGCCACTCTCTTTGTGTTAGGGACAGCATGAGTGGCAGCTCCACAAGGAGCAGGGGACCAGGGAGGGACAGCACCAACTGGCTTTGTGTCACTGAGAAACGACAAATGTACAACCAGCATAATTTTATTATATAATGTTAACATACCATCTAAATTCAGTCAGAATTCCAGAATTTCAGAGCACAGTATTCAAAAATTGTACTTTTTACAAAATTTATGGACATAACAGTGTATATTGCTGATTTGGGATCTGAAGCAGGTGGGCCTTTTGGTTGATAGAGTCCAAGAATAGAGAGGATGAGAAACACATTCAGGTGAGATATCACTGGGCTATCATCATTAACAGTTCCACCCTTGAAAATGTTGACGCAATGTTCACCTTTTTCTTTCTGTATAGGATACAAATGTTGAAAATTTCCTGAATTCTGCTATTGCTATACATTACCTGAGCAAAGGAAAAATGAGCATTGTATGATTTTGCAATGACCATGGGCTCCTCAAAGGTCTCTTGGATCCAGAAGTTCAGATTAACATTGGTTTGGCAGCTGTGATTTCCTGCTTCTAGGATGGAGGATTTTGTCAGTCTGAGCCAAACCATCTGGGACATCTAATCACTCCTAAAGAGAAATCCTACACTTTGCTATTTTTAAGAGCAAGTGAAACTGAAGCACGTGTATCAAATTTTCCTCAAGGTTTGTGAAACTCTAAATACTGGAAAGAAAAAAATAATTTGATAAAATAATTTATTTTTGGTATCAGGAAATTTACCAACTTGATGGAGCACCAGCACTACATTTTAATTTTTAGTATTGAATTTTTCAAACACAGAACAGAGTAGGCAGAATAATACAATGAACTTGATGAGCACATCTGCCAGCTTCAACAGTCAACTCATAGTCAATGCTGCTTTATCCTTCTCCCTCCCATTTTTCCTACCCTGTTCCTAGATAAAAGAATCGAGTTTTGCAGTGAAAAGAGAGAACAAAGACAAGTCATCTGGTTTTTCTACCTATTCTGCAGATCTGAATGATGACCTTGAAGCACCCACGCGTGCATTTGACCCCCAGACCAGGCAGGTGAGCCGGCCGGTGGGTATGTGCACACACTTGAGAAGAGCAAACCCCTCTGGATTCAGAAAAATTACTTCCCCTATTCCAGCTTCTCCTTTTCTTCTGAGCCATCACAGACACCAGTTCCAAAAGAGCAGGATAATGTTGTCAGCCAGGATTAAATATACCCAGCAGGGATATTATAAGGAAAACAGACGAACAACCTCACTTTTTTCCCCCCCCTCAAAGAGCAGCCTCCCAGGCTTTTTACTGTCTCTTCTCTCCACTTATCCTGGGGAAAGGGTTGGAATCCTGCCTGGGACCAGCCAAAAGGAAAGAACCAACCTCTTTCCTTATCATATGGGTCATAGTTCAGGATGTGTAGAGAAGGAGCGTCTATTCCTTCTCTCTGCCTCCAGGGAAGCCCTCAAGACAAGAAACCATTCTCCCATTGAAAGACGCCAGTAGGGAATCTCCAGGACTTATTTGAACATTTAGCCACTCTCAGGAAATCTTGTCCCTTAGAGCAAGCCTCCACACTCTTGCCTGTTTCATTGATTTCATTTTGATCTGGTCCTTGCCTTATGTTTTCAGAGACAAGTCATATACTTTACTTGCAAAAGAGCTTGTTCATACACTTGCTAAACATCACATCCTGTTTAGGCTTTTGCGTTATCACTCTCAATCTGTATTCATGTAGGGATTGTTGACTTTATGAATCAACTACCCAGTCATTCTTATATTACCTCTTTCAATATTCTCTAAGCTCCCACATCCCTCTTAAAGTGTCAAGCTCTAGACTGCAACAGATGTTCCTGAAGAAATTGAGACTAGAAACATAACACAAAGTTTATGCTCTTCCATGGATGACTCATAAGGTTTATCTGTCTATGATTGGCCTGTTACTAAAATTTAGATGATGTAAATGTCATGGAAAGGAGGACAAAGGTGGTATCTGTCAGCATGTAGAGTGTTTTATCTTGGTTGCCTTGGAGAGCATTTTAAAGGTTAAGTCTGCAGAGCATCCTCACAAGTTCCCAATATTTAGTCACGTGAATAGGTGGCATGAGCTCCTCTGTGCACAACCTTCTTCCTGAGAGCTCAGGTTATCAGCATGGGGTGGGCACCCTTTTGTGTCAAGGGCCAGGTAATAAATCTCTTAGGCTTTGTGGGCTACAAGGTCTCTGTTGCAACTTCTCCACTATGCTGCATCCAGGATATGGCCACTGAGGATATTGTAAATGAATGTGCCTGGCTGTGCGCTCCAATGTAACTTTATTAAACTGACATTTGATGTTTTCATGCTTTATGTGTCATGAAATTCTTGTTTAGGCATTTTTAAGCATTTATAAATGTAAAACCTTTTTATCTTACAGGCCATACAGAAACAGGTGGCTGGTGTGGACCTGGCGGTGGGCTGTCATTTGCCCATTTGTGATCCAGCATTTTCCCATGAAAGCAAGTGAAAAGGAAGGGTGGGACAGTTAGAGAGATAAGCTGTTCCATTTTAATTTAATTTTTTTTTTACTACGACAACATTTTAAAAACAGAAATGGCAAGTTGTTATTCTTTGCTCTGAGCAGCTCACACTCTAAATGTTACATAGGGATTTTAACAGGATGGAGCCAGGCTGGTCCTCTCTGCAGCGTCTCTAGTTGATCAGGGATCCCATCCCATGAGGTCCAGGAACCTTTTATAAGAATGTTGACTATCTTTTTAGGAATCCAAATTGAGACTCATAGTTTGATAAAAATTTTTCAGATTTGTAAATTTCTTTACATGAACTGTCACAAAATTCTAAACATTAGACGGCATTTCATTACGTAATTAGTGACATTAGTGAAAAGTGTGCTCTAGAAACTTTAGAAGTTATTATATTTATGAAGAGATTCATTAAAGTGTCACTTAGGAAGAGATCTTTCCCTGAGTGTGTGTGAGTGAGGACCCACCTGGTATTGCTGCCCTGAGTCTGGCCTCTTTTGTCTGACACTGAACCTTGTACATTTCTTTTGTGGACCACAAGTTAGGAATCTGGTTGGCAGTTCCATGTATTATTTTGTGCATAGCTCACTGAAGCTTTACTGGGGACATTTTAAGCCTTTAAAACATGACTGAGAAAATAGTACATACATAACCTGCTTTAAATACTCTCGTATCATTTAATCTCTCAATTTTGCAGTTCAGAACAAATCATGAAGTCATTTTGTTCTTGGAAAAGTATTCGACTTTTCCTGAGTGGAGGAGGCTGACATTGCACACTAATTTTGCAAATACTGAGGGTGAATAGTGAACTCCTAGATAGGTCTTTGAAAATAAATTGAATTGCAGTAGGGGCTTTTCTTAAAATTCATAGTAGTCTCAGAACAATACGTTTATGTTAGGCAAAATCCACACAAACATTAGTGATGAGGTAGTTGGGTTGGAATGAGCAACCTTTCAATTATGATGTAGATCTTCACCATCTTCTGGCTGGAAAGTCACCTGTTTGGCTCTGATGTAATACTTCCAGTTTCAAAAGTTGAACTTATTAAGGCTTCTTGTTTTTCTTGCTATATCTTCACTGCTCATTAGTACCTGGAAAGGAAAGAAAAGAAACTCCAACATCTCAAGTTTGGAAAAGAAATTGTTTGCTAAAATTAGACTTCTAGGAGTCTATTTATCCATGAGGATCATTAACTAAACCTAATCCTGTCTTTTTATACCACAGGTAATTGAAAATTGGCTCCCTCCCTTCACTTCCTCACTCCCTTCCTCCTGTCTTCCCTCCGTTCATTCCTTCCCTAACAATGCACATGCTCCTCTTTAATGATTCAGTACTCATAGGTCCTTATGTGCTAGAATAGTAACAAGCCTCCAGATTCTGTCAGGGAATTCTGATAATTGCGAGGTAACTTTGAACCCACAGTTTGGATTGGTCTTTCTCTCTGGCCTGTTTCTTATGCTGTTCCTATTTATTTATGGTGGCTACTGTAGAGTAGGTTGCTCAAAATATCTTCTAAAGTGTAAATGACACATTTTTTCAATGACAAATATTTAAAAAAATAATAGCAGTAGTACTCTAGTAGATATGTACAGCCAAGGTTTGGTGAGCCCAGAAGAGGCAGCCCTGAATTATGCCGATGGACTTAGCAAAGACTCCACAGACAAGGGGCACCTGAACCTAACCTAGAAGGAAGAATCAAACTTAGGCCAATGGTAGTTGCGGCTGAGAAGTGGAAGCCAGGGAGGGGCTGAAGGATGGGCTGAGGGAGGGGCTGAGGGAGGGGCTGAGGGAGGGGATGAGGAAGGGGATGAGGGAGGGGCTGAGGGAAGGGATGAGGGAGGGGGTGAGGAAAGGGATGAGGAAGGGGATGAGGGAGGGGATGATCTTTTAGGTCAGTGAATTTCAAATTTTTTGGTCCCAGGTGACTTTTACAATCTTAACAATTTTATTTCTAGAACAATGTATTCTATATACTGATATTTACTATATCAGAAATTAAAACTGAGAAATGTTTATATTTTAAAATATTTCTTTATTCATTTAAAATATAACCAACTATTATTACATGTTGTCATAAATACTGTATTTTATGAAAAATAAATACATTTTCCAAAACAAAAAGTTCATGAGAAGAGTGGCCAATCTCTTTGATGTCTAACTTCAGAGCAAACAGCCAGATACTCACATCTGCCTCCGCAGTCAACATTTTTCAATACCACATGCTGTGAAACCTCTGGAAATGACCATTGTATATTTATGAAAGAATGAAGGTGAAAGAGGCAAATGACACCCTAGCATTATGATAAAATTGCTTTGACCCCTTTAAGCCTTCTGAAAGTTTCCTGGGGATGGACACTTTGTCCCCAAATCACACAGTCCTCTCTCCTGAGCCCTCACCTGTGTGGCCACTTCCACTGGGACCATCCCATGTGTGCTTTGACATGTCCAAGACCGACCCCCTTCATGTGCATCTCATTTTCCTTAGTCCATGTCCTGCCTTATGCAGAAAACTAATGTCCCACTGCTGCTTCCCCTCCTTCCCTCTTTAGCTTCAGTCCCTGGTCTGGAGCATTCTAGCTCCTTAGCAACAACTCTGCTCCTTTAATGCAAGTGCTCAGGCTGTGCTCTAACACTAAATAGCCTTCGATCTGACTTCCAGACCCTAGATATGGCTCCCCTTACTTCCTTCCCTCAATGTTCCCACAAGGATATTCATAAAATGTAAGCCTTGTATGTCTCCCACCCAGCTTAGAATCCTTGAATAATTCTCTAGTGCCCTCAAGATGAAATTAAAACTTTTTAGTATATCTTAGAGTTATGTTTGTCAAAATGCTATAAGCAACCGTGATGTGGGTCATAAAATTCATTTAGTGAGTCAGGACTATTATCTTATAAAAACCGTGACAAACTGGAATAGGAAATATTAAAATGCATTGCAAATCAGTCTAAGCATACATCTCAGCTCACCACACTTATGCTGTGGTTTATGGATGTGTCTCTGTGTGTGTGTGTGTGTGTGTGTGTGCAGGGTCTTGGGGCAAAATGCATTTCTGACAATGGGTCATGGTCAGACACGTTTGGAAAACACTCTTTCAAATGCCCCGTGAATACTTCTTTATTTTCTAAGACAGCTTCTTCCTTCTGGACCTCCAGCCAATACAGATTACTTCAGAAGCTTTAAGACGTTTTGCTTCCCTTTGGGCCTGTGCTCATGCTGTCCACTCTAGGATGAACTACCTTTTCTCTCCTTTACTCAGGTAATTAGGACTCATCTTTTAAGATTTAGCTTGTAGCTTGCCTCTGGGACATCTGTCTGCCCGTTACCTCCCTTCCTTTCCTTCAGCCTCCCCAGGACTGCTTCAACACCCTGACAGAGTCTGGTGCAGGGTTCAAAAAATTAGATAATTAACTGTTCACCTGTTTGCTTCCCTCCTTGGCTGTTGGCTCCCTGAAGACCTCTTTCCCTGTGGCTCTAGTGCAGTCTTGATGGAATAAAAGCTCAGTCTCATCAGTTCTGCCCTCGAAAACCCTGGAAGGCATTCTTGAGGCCTCCTTGTTTCTCAGTCCCCATATTGAAGCAAACAATGCTACCCCAGGGATGGAAGGGAGGACTTGAGCACTTGAGCACATTCTTAAATGTGGCTTCTGTAATTTTTAACACATTGACACATGCTGCGTTGACATGACATCTTGAAGACACGGATGGTGCAGTGAAAAGTTATACTGTGAGACTCAGTTCAGCACGCTTGCACATCTGTCCTCTCCCCATCAAGCACCTCTCCCTTGGGGACACTTCCCCTCACTTCCCAGGCTGGGTCAAATTTCTGCATCATTGCCTTTTAGCACTTTGTACTTCCAGTTGATAACAGTTATGGCCCTTGAAATTTTGCCTTCATTTTTATGTTTATGTGATTAGTGGTTCTCTAGACACATTAGAAGTTCCTTGCCAGAATATATGTTCCAAGAAGGCAGGAATTGAATTTATTTTTGCTCTGTAGTATCTACAATAAATGTTGAAGAAATGAATGGTGATGAGAAGTCCTAGCATGACCAAGACAAGGTAGTTCGAGCAGGTGGGAGGAGGACACAGTCTGAGAGGCACAAACACTAGAGTGGTAATGATTAATTTTACCCATCAGCTTGGCTGGATCATGCATCCAGCGAATTGGCCAAACATCATTCTGGATATTTCTGTGAAGACTCTGTGTATATGTGTGGATAAGATTATTTTAAATTGGTGGAATTTGAGGAAAGCAAATTGCCCTCCATAATGTGGGTGGGACTTGTCCAATCAGCTGAAGGCTCAAATAGAACAAAAGACTCATCTCTGGGCAAGATGAAACTCTGCTTGCAGACAACCCTTGGACTTGAACAGCACCAGTAACTCTTTCGGGTTTCCAGATTGACAGCCTACCCTGAGGATTTTTTACTTTCTAGACTTCATAATTACATGAGTCAATGCTTTAAAATAAATCTCTCTTGGCTGGGTGTGGTGGCTCACATCTGTAATCCCAGCACTTTGGGAAGCTGAGGCAGGCAGATCTTTTGAGGTCAGGAGTTTGAGACCAGCCTGACCAACATGGTGAAACCCCTTCTCTACTAAAACACAAAAATTAGCCAGGTGTGGTAGTAGATGCCTGTAATCTCAGCTACTCAGGAGGCTGAGGCAGGAGAATCACTTGAACCCATGAGGTGGAGTTTGCAGTGAGCTGAGATCGCGCCACTGCACTCCGGCCTAGGCGACAGAGCAAGACTCCCTCAGAAAATAAAGAAAGAAAGAAATAAATCTCTCTTTCACAGTTGAGAGGTGTGCCATGAAATAAAAAATAAAATAAAACTTTCTTTATGTATACCTTCCTTTCGATTCTGATTCTCTGGATAATTCTACCTAATAAAACTGTGAGGACTGCATGTTGTCCTGAGGCACTGGGTTTCATCCCATGGCCCGGGGCATTCTCTTAGAGGGGGTTGGTGCCTATTCACAGGGCTAGGGTAAGCAACCATGTCAGCGTGACTCACATGCTTGGAGATTCAAGTTCCTTCAATGCTTTGGGGGGAAACAAACAAACAAACAAACAAAAAACATAAAAACTACTTATATACTGAAATAAGCATGGGCATCATATAAACTATAATTCAAAATTTATCTATGTTAGATACACAAAGCAGGGGACTTCAGAGACACATTGTAGATGCAGCCAGCACATTGGCCTTTAGCCAGTAGACACCTTTGGGGCTGTGGCTCCCCCATCTTTAGTCTCAGGATTTTTTTTTTTAAGTTTTTTTTTTATTATACTTTAAGTTTTAGGGTACATGTGCACAACGTGCAGGTTAGTTACATATGTATACATGTGCCATGTTGGTGTGCTGCACCTAGTAACTCGTCATTTAACATTAGGTATATCTCCAAATGCTATCTCTCTCCCTCCCCCAACCCCACAACAGGCCCCGGTGTGTGATGTTCCCCTTCCTGTGTCCATGTGTTCTCATTGTTCAATTCCCACCTATGAGTGAGACATAGTATAATGTGCTGAGAAACAGTCCTGAGCAATAGTAGGAGAAAAGGAGATTTCGAGGCAGGTTTCAATAACATTACTCTGGAAGGGATGTTGAGGCTCCACTAGTGGAGGCTGGTTGGGAGAATAAGAGAGGTGATGGCAATAGCCCAGGAAAGACAAGATGGGGCCTACAAGGAGGTGGAGAAAATTCTGACCCATCACTGAAGGTCTGGCTCAGGGTCCTCTTCTACCCTTTCCTGACTGTCCTAAGCAGCTTTGTCCATCTTAATCTGTGCTCTGCAAATAACTGTTATCTCAATCACAGTGCCTTCTACACACATTGTGATTATTTGTTGAAGTGTCACTCTAGACTGGGAGCTCTCTGAGCACACATCCTGGATCTTATTCATCTTTCATTTCCCTGCCTAGCATCAGGCACAACCTTGGAGAGTATTGGTTGCATGGAAGACCGACTGACTGGCATTGCTGGCTGGCACTGCCATTAACTGAGGCAGAGAATGCAAGGCATGCAACGAGTCTAAAGGAAAAGCTACCAAATTCACAAATGTCCCCTGTCATCTTATCATTATCGTTTATTATTTACTGTTACTTTGGTCAAAAGATTTCAGAGATTCTGGTATGTTGTGTCTCTGTTCTCGTTGGTTTCAAAGAACATCTTTATTTCTGCCTTAAATGGGATCTAATTAAACTAAAGAGCTTCTGCACAGCAAAAGAAACTACCATCAGAGTGAACAGGCAACCTACAGAATGGGAGAAAATTTTCGCAACCTACTCATCTGACGAAGGGCTAATATCCAGAATCTACAATGAACTCAAACAAATTTACAAGAAAAAACCAAACAACCCCATCAAAAAGTGGGTGAAGGACATGAACAGACACTTCTCAAAAGAAGACATTTATGCAGCCAAAAAACACATGAAAAAATGCTCCTCATCACTGGCCGTCAGAGAAATGCGAATCAAAACCACAGTGAGATACCAACTCACACCAGTTAGAATGGCGATCATTAAAAAGTCAGGAAACAACAGGTCCTAGAGAGGATGTGGAGAAATAGGAACACTTTTACACTGTTGGTGGGACTGCAAACTAGTTCAACCATTGTGGAAGTCAGTGTGGTGATTCCTCAGGGATCTAGAACTAGAAATACCATTTGACCCAGCCATCCCATTACTGGGTATATACCCAAAGGACTATAAATCATGCTGCTATAAAGACACATGCACACGCATGTTTATTGCGGCACTATTCACAATAGCAAAGACTTGGAACCAACCCATATGTCCAACAACGATAGACTGGATTAAGAAAATGTGGCACATATACACCATGGAATACTATGCAGCCATAAAAAATGATGAGTTCATGTCCTTTGTAGAGACATGGATGAAACTGGAAAACATCATTCTCAGTAAACTATCGCAAGGACAAAAAACCAAACACCGCATGTTCTCACTCATAGGTGGGAATTGAACAATGAGAACTCATGGACACAGGAAGGGGAACATCACACTCCAGGGACTGTTGTGGGGTGGGGGAGGGGGGAGGGACAGCATTAGGAGATATATCTAATGCTAAATGGCGATTTAATGGGTGCAGCAAAACAACATGGCACATGGAAACATATGTAACAAACCAGCACATTGTGCACATGTACCCTAAAACCTAAAGTATAATAATAATAATAAAAAAAAGAAAAAAAAAAGACTAGCAACTTCCTCAGAGGATTCACTTCAAGCCCCTAACCTTGCTTTAAACTGATCAAAGCTATTTTGTCACACTGCCGAAGCTCATCCAGTTACTCCCGCCCCTGCCTTGCAATATCTACCTTAAAACAACCAGCCAAGGTCCCAGCACCTTTTCCTTATTCCCCCACTTTGAGGTACCACTAAGACTCCACAGATCTAATAAACTTCTCTTCACTTAAAAAAAAAAAAAGGATTTCAAAGATATCAAAAGAGCTGAGGAAGCTCAATGACACACAGTCTAAATTACCAGTAATTCTAAGTTAGCAAATTCTTAATGAGAATTTGCTTCAAATGTAATTGGTTGTCATATGTTGGTTATGTTTTTTACAAATATTCCTTAGAACATGATGACATAATATGGTAGAGTCATAGCATGTCTTTTAGCATAGTCTGCTTAAAATGTTGTGACCACTTAATAGCGATGTTCAAATGATAAAAAGTTGCATCATTTTTAATCTAGGGACAGCTCAAAAAACTCAAGGCTTTGGTCATGTCAAAAGGAAGTCTTACATTCCAGGTTCAAAGGGAAAGGACATATCATCTCTAGAGTATAGCTAATTGCCATAGTGTGTATACTTTCAGAGTTATCATAGGCTGAGTGTTTTGGTGGGAGCATTTCTTCTCCTGCATCTTTTATTGTTTCAGTCTTGGACATTTAATCCATCTAGATTATTAAATATGAATGAGAAAAGTTGTGCTCATCAAGTTTCAGATATTCCCAAAGTTACAAAGACCATTGTCCAAGGGCATTTTTAGAACAATCCTGGATGGTTCAGGTATCTCCTCTGTGACTCAGTCATTCCAGAGTCTTGTTTCCTTGCCTGGCACTTTCTTAAAGACATGTAGTGGGGTGTGGTGGACAGAAAATAAATACATGACACTTTTTAAAGAATTTTTCTTTATGTTATTATTGAGATTTAAAAATATCTTTCAATAACTATTAAACAATAGAAATATTGAACGGTATTCCCTCCTTTTCTATCACTATCAGATGGCT
Source organism: Hylobates moloch (assembly GCF_009828535.3). Taxonomy (NCBI): domain Eukaryota; kingdom Metazoa; phylum Chordata; class Mammalia; order Primates; family Hylobatidae; genus Hylobates; species Hylobates moloch. Next base: position 35,864,652 of record NW_026652290.1, on the reverse strand, counting down.
CCTTTAAAATGTAATCATGTTGTGTTTGTTTTTCTCTGCCTATTTTGATATAGTAAAATACAGTCTGGATTCAATTGTAAAATGTGTATTTAACATACTAACAACAACACAAAAGGCTTTGATTTTAAAAGGAAAAAAACTTTCACGATCTTGCACATCAGCTGTTTCCACTTAGTGTTTGCATGTTCATGCACATACAATTCCTGACACCATCATATTCATGATAAATAGTTTTTGGATTTGATTTCGGAAATCTACAAAAACACCCAGGAAATATGAAAGAGAGGGAAATTAAGAGCACTTACGGGTGAGGTGGGGTTGAGGCACCCAGGGCGGAAGAACCCAAAGAGAGTCAGAGGTGTGGAGGAAGCCTTGGAGGATTTCAGAGGACAGCTTTCAAAATTGAAGCAAGCCTCTTCCGATAGACAAGTGTTGCCTCTGGGGCGTTTCCCTGGGCATTATCTGAAGACTTCAACCTCAGATCAGCTGGAGGGGAGTCTGCTTCAAGAATTAGCTCTACCTTGTGTCAGGGAAACTCCAGTGACTGGCTCATGGGCAACTCAGGGCTTCTAAAGCCAGGACTCCTGGCTGGAACAGGGCTGGGCAGGCCATCTTTGAGGCCACTCCCTGCTCCCAGGCCCCCTCCATAACAATTGTGCCTGACATTTCCAGAGCCCTTCCTGGGTTCTAGGCAGGAGTCTACTCCCTCAACAGCCGGTTTTCCATTATTAATACCTATCGGTATACATCGCTTTTAAAAAGGAAGATGAAAAATAATAAGAAGGGCATAAATAACCCCTCAAATCCTTTGATAACTGAGGTGTGCAATATTATGGGGAAAAGAAATATGGCTTTTCAGTTTCACGGTATCTGAGGTCTTTATTTGGGTTCTAGACAACTCCCTCCAACAAACACTCACACACGTACACACACACCACACACGTCCCACAGATACACAGTGGTCTTGCTTCATAAGATAAAGGAGACTTTCCATATCCCTTTCCTGATCTAGCTAGGTCAAGTCTCTCTATTATCCTCACTTTGAACACCATGTACCTCTAATTAAATAGCACTTTTTGATGTTGTAATATTATAAGTATGGATTTTTAAATTGATATCTGTTTTTCTCAATTTTTCATTCTGTATTACAAAAACCATCCCTTCCCTCCTTCCTTCCTTCCTACCTCCCTCCCTTCTGCCCTCCCCTCTTCCTCACATTATCCTGCAGCACTGGGCATGTTACATTTAAGCTGAATGATGCACACAATGATGATGGAACACTGGCAGGGGTGACTCTGCATCCTTATTCCCTTGCAAAGGGGAAATTGTAGACCCTCCTGTGTACATGTTGAGGTTTCCTACTTGAGGGAGAGGTGCTGGAATGTTTCAAGTCATTATTTCTTCTCTCTGGATTGTTAACATGCCCTCAGCTTCTCCCATCCACAGGCAACTGAATCATTGGCTCCTTGTAAGCCAGCTAGCAGAGGTCTCTGGTTGTGGTGGTGATATGGTTTGGATTTGTGTACCCACCCGAATCTCATGTTGAATTGTAATTCCCAGTGTTGGAGGTGGGGCCTGGTGGCAGGTGATTGGATCATGAGGGCAGACCTCCCTTTTGCTGTTTTTGTGACAGTGAGTTAGTTCTCGTGAGATCTGGTTGTTTGATAAATGTCTGGCACTCGCCTCTGCTCGCCCTCTTTCTCTCCTGCTCCAAAGTAAGATGTGCCTGCTTCCCTTTCCCCTTCTGCCATGATTGTAGGTTTCCTGAGGCCTCCTCAGTCATTTTTCCTGTATATACATATACATGTATATATATGTCTCTCTCTCTCTCTCTCTCTCGCTCTCTCTCTCTCTCTCTATATATATATAGAAATTACCCAGTTTCATATAGTTCTTCATAGCAATGTGCGAATGGACTAATACAAGTGGGTCCCAGGCATCATGCACACAGATATATGTATGGTCATAAGTATGGTATATGTGCAGATTTGATGTAAACCCACATGATGCTCTAGGGTCTTGCAGACATGCATATTCAATGAATAGAACATAAGAATTATCCACCCCCATTGTTATGGTTGTTATTGACTCAGTTTGCCACTATTTTATGCTTAGCTTTCAGATAGCAGAAACCAGCCCTCATAAATCAAGCTGCATATGACATGACAGAAGGGAAAGTGAGAGGATTTGCATTATCTTCTGGGAAGGATTATAGAACGGAGCTTCATTAGAAATTGGGAGTGACAGGAAGAGAACACATTTTTTTTTGTTGTTAAGCCTAACTTCCTTCCATCTGTGGAAGCACAGAGGCAAGATGCCTTCTTATTGCATGGAGCCCTATAATTGATGCATGTGTGGTGGCTGGGAGAGGAAGACTGGGCCAAGAACATGATTTGCTGTCTCTTTTGCAAATAACTGCAGGGTGGTCTTATATAAATCATATTTATGGGTGTCATCCAGAGCTAGAAAGGGTGATGAGGCCACAGAATGTCATGCTAACTGGGCAAGGCAGTCATGGGTATGTTTGAAAATACAAAGCAGAACTTTGTTGAATGTTGACCCCTTCTCCTGGCCCCCCGATTGAGACAAGAATAGAAAAATACATTGATCCCCTGTAAAATGGAATTTTCTTTAATAAGATGAGAAGGAGGAATAGCAAATTTTCATTGTGGAAATAACCACCAAAAGTCTAGATTGTTGTAAATATGGTTTCCCAATAGTACCATCAAGGAAAACAATACAAATATTTGTATGTGATGGCTTAAAGGGAATGAAGGCTGGGTGAATTTATAGGCTTTGGAGGATTTGTTCTCAAGACAGCTGTTGGGCTGTACCTCAAGCAGTGTCAGGTCAGGGAAATCAACACACACATAGAACAAGGCATAACAGAGCACCTTGTAATTTGCAATATTTCATTAAAGACTCACACAAAAATCAACATAATGTGATACTTGCAACTTCAAAAGCAAACTCAGTCACTAAGGAACACCCAAATCTCAGTTGATAATAAATCAACACATGCTGACAATCTTGGTGAGGGAAATCGCACTGTTTAGGGTGAAGAAAACCTGCCTAAATGAGTAGTTCTATTTTGAAAGTCAGGGTTGGTTCACCCTGGGAAACTATTGGCCCAGTAGAGGGGACCTTCAATTACTACAAGGATAGCCAGTCCTCCTCATTGCCCTGATGGTTTTTAATTTCCAGGCTTTAAAATCTGATCCCTTTAAAGGCAAAGCAGGGGGCAACAAGATGCAGAGATAACAGCAAGGCAGAGGATGTGAAGGTTTGCCACCTTTGTGTTTTTGTTGTTTGTTTGGAGTGAAATAGCCACCACTTGCAATTTGAAACTAAAGGTGGATCATTCTAAGGTCCCAGTGGAATCATGTTGATGAATAGAGTGGATCTAATCCAGAAAAGCATAAACACCAGCCTCAGCTAATTCAGAAAGGGCGTGCCCAGTGAGGTTGGGAGGTTGGTGATGTCCTTTGTCAGCAGATGAGAATAGCTGAAATTTTTTCCTTCATTCTTTTCTAGCGGCTGCCAAATACACAGACACACCCATTCACCTATTATGTGGTTTATACGTGCAAATAGGCAGGCCAAAAGTAGGATCAGATGAATCCGAATCAGAGGAATGATCAAAACTGGATATGTGATTCTTTTAAAACATTAAAGTTTGTGTGTGTGTGTTTTATTTTGCCATGTATAGTGAAGTGGAGCAGACACTGGATTTTTCATCTTAGAAAACCTAGATTTTAGTCTTACCTTGACCATTTCCAGGTGTGCATTCAGTGGCACATTATTTAAGCACTCTCATTTCATTTCTTTTTTTGTAAATTGGCTTTAGTATTAATACCCAGTTCACACACATCTTTTTAAAAGGATTAAATGTACCTGGTGGAATGTCTGCCTCTTAAAGGGCATGCCGTCAAGTTCAGCTACTGTGTTTAGTAATATTATCTGATGATAAGCACATATTTTAATACTCTATTACTTTACTTCACAAAATTACTTATTCACACAAAATAAAGCAGAAGGTGCAAAGGTTTATTTGATTTTACGTAAAAAACACAACACACTCCTCTCTGCGTTATTTTCCTTTTCTTTCTCAAATCTTAATCCTGTGACTACTTTTCTTCCATTTAGTTAAGAAAAGTCAACATTGCTGAAGGCTGTTTATACTGCTTTGGGGATGACGAACCTCTATCCCATAATCCAGCCCTTGGTTAAATTCCATCTAGCCCACATAGATAAAGGAAAAACAAAAGAGTTTATACTTCTCTTTCAACATTTTAAAGAAGTAAACTTTTTAAAATGGTTTCATTTTTAAGTTATTTTTTTCAAAGTTGTAGCAAAATATACACATAACATAACCTTTCTCATTTTAACCATTTTTAATTATACAATTTGGTGGCATTAAGTACACTCACAGTGTTTGGCAACCATCACCACCATCCATCTCCGGAACTTTATTATCATCCCGAACATAACCTCTGTACCCATGAAACCTGTGATGGTTAATGTTGAGCATCAACTTGACTGGATTGAAGGATACAAACTATTGATCCTGGGTGTGTCTGTGAGTGTGTTGCCAAAGGAGATTAACATTTGAGTCAGTGGGCTTGGAAAGGCAGACCCACCCTCTATCTGGGTGGGCACCATCTAATCAGCTGACAGTGCAGCTAGTATATAAAGCAGGAAGAAAGATGTGAAAAGAGAGAGACTGGCCTAGCCTCCCAGCCTACATCTTTCTCCTGTGCTGGATGCTTCCTGCCCTCGAACATTGGACAGGTTCTTCAGTTTTGAAATTAGACTGGCTCTCCTTGCTCCTCTGCCTACAGATGGCCTGTTTTGGGACTTTGTGATTGTGTGAGTTAATACTTTATTTATATATATATATATATATATACACACACACACACACACACACACACATGTATATATACAAACATTATATATGTGTATATATATACACACATATATATATACACACATACATTTATATATGTGTGCATATGTATATATTCTGTCCCTCTGGAGATCCCTGACTAATACAAGACCATAACTTTCCATTTTACCATCCCCTCAGCCTCTGGAACCTTTATTCTACTTTCTGCCTTTATGAAGTTGAATGTTTTAGATATCTCGTGGAAGTGCAATCATATAGTATTTGTCCATTTATGTTTGGCTTATTTCACATAGCCTGTCCTCAAGTTTCATTCATGTTGTAGCATGCATCAACATTTCATTTCTTTTAAAGGTCAAGTAATATGCCATTGTACATATACACAGTCAACCCTCAGTACTGCAGGGTTGGACCCAGGACCCATTGCAGATAACAAAATTCGACGATGCTCCAGTCCCTGATATAAAATGATGTAGTAATCACATATGTCTTACACACATATCATGTATACTTTAAATAATCTCCAGATTACTTGTAATATGTAATACAATGTAAATGCTATGTAAATCGTTGTTATACTGTATTTTTATATGTATTATTTTTTGTTGGTTTTTAAATTGTTTTTTCCAAACATTTTTTGATCTGAGATTGGTTGAATTTGTGGGTGCTGAACTACAGATACAAGGGGCTGATTGTACCACATTTTGTTTATTTAGTCATCCAATTATAGACATTTGGTTGTTTCTACATTTTCGCCATTGTAAATAATGTGCTATGAATGCTGATGTACAAATATATGTTTCTGAGTCCCTGCTTTCAATTTCTTTGGGTGTATTCCGAGAAGTGAAATTACTGAATCACATGGTAATTCTATGTTTAATCAAGGCGGGCAGATCACGAGGTCAGGAGTTCGAGACCAGCCTGACCAACATGCTGAAAACCTGTCTCTACTAAAAACAAAAAACAAAACACAAAACAAAACAACAAAAAAAATTAGTTGGCATGGTGACACATGCTTGTAATCCCAGCTACTCAACAGGCTGAGGCAGGAGAATTGCTTGAACCTGGGAGGCAGAGGTTGCAGTGAGCAGAGATCAAGCCACTGCACTCCAGCCTGGGTGACAGAGGGAGACTTTATCTCAAAATAAATAAATAAATAAGTAAACCGTTGACCTGTTTTTCACAGATGCTGCATGATTTTTCATTTCCACCAGGAAGGCATGAGGGTTCTGATTTCTTCATATTCTCCAACACTTGTTATTTTCTTATTTTGACAATAGTTATCCTAATGAGTGTGAAGTGGTGTCTCATTGTGGTTTTGATTTGTAGTTCCCCAAAGACTAATAATGTTGAATATCTTTAATGTGCTTATTGATCATTCATACCTCCCTTGAAGAAATGTCTATTCAAGATTTTGGCACATTTTGATTTGGGTTATTTGTGGGTTTTTTTTTTTTTGGTCACTGAGTTATAGAAGTTTTTTAAAAAAATATATTCTGGATGTTATTTCTTCATTGGATATATGCTTGGCAAATATTTTCTCTTATTCTGTATGTTGTCTTTTCACTCTCTTGTTAGTATATTTTAATGCATAAATGTTTTAAGGTTTTGTAAAGTCAGTTTGTTTTTCATTTCTTAACTGTGTTAAGTGATTTTTTAAAAACAAGCATTTATTAAATGCCTCTGAGTACCCTTGTCCCCAGCGTGGTTGATCTCAGAGAATCAACTGTGCAGGATGGTCTTGCGGACCCTGCTTCTCTGGGTGCCTATATTTCTTTGTGTACCTCAGCTGACATAAATGACACTGGTGTTTCTTGACACCTTCATTTAGATGCCCATCACCAAGGGGGGAGTTTAGTTGAACAGTAGAGATCACTCCTATCATGCTGGCATTTGTGTTTTTAGCAACTGAAACATCCTGGAAAAATTCTCCCAGTGATTTAGTAATTTAATTTAACAGCGTGCTTCATTTCACTCTAAGTAAGTATAATTGCATAAATAGTAACATTTAGAAATACATGGTATATTAGTCTGTCCTCACATTGGTATAAAGAAATTCCCGAGACTGGGTAATTTATAAAGAAAAGAGGTTTAATTGGCTCATGGTTCCACAGGCCCTACAGGAAGGATGGCTTGGGAGGCCTCAGGGAACTTACAATCATGGCAGAAGGTGAAGTGGAAGCACGCAAGAGAGAAAGCGGGGAGATGCCACACAATTTTAAACAACCAGATCTCATGGTAACTCACTGTCAGGAAAACAGCACTAAGGGGGAAATCCTCCCTCATGATCCAATCACCACCCCCACCAGCCCCTACCTCCAAAATTGCGGATTATAATTTGACATGAGATTTGGGCGGGGACACAGACCCAAACCATATCATATGGACGCATATTGATTATTATAAAGTGGTTTTCTCATTCAGTCAGTTGTTTAAACCCACAGCATTCTATTTTTTAAGATCTAAAATTTGTTAGATATTCCATAAGGAAAAAAATAATCAAATCTTGATTTATACTGGCTGCCATGACCTATAATGCTCATGTACTTTCCTGAGACAGGCAGCATTCAATTTTCTTTCCCCTAAAGTAAGTCATAAATTTTTCATATTTTAAAGTAACTAGGATTGGATTACCTAACTCCTACCATATACATTCTTCAACTTTTCCTCCCTTCCTCTTTAAGCTCCCGGAATCTTAAAAAGAAATTATTAGTTGCCTTAGTTGGCACCATAAGTACTTGGGCTGAAGGTTTACCCTCAGCAGGACCAATGGAAATTTTAATATCACCAATTCAATTACTCCATAAAGTGTAAGCTCTACAATATCAAACTTCTTATATGTTTGAAAGTCTTCTAAAAGTATACAAGTAGTCATTTTCAACTGCATCTCCACACTGAAGAATGGAGAGACTAACAGAAGGTTAAGGAGACAGCTTTACTAGGTTGTGCTAAGTTTCTTAATATCAGGGGACACATATGCAGATACATATGTAAACATGTCACTGATGAACACAAATTAGAATCTCTACTGAATGAAGAACAATTCATAAGTCAAATTCTTGGTCAAATTTTAATTTAGAAAATTGTGGCCAAATATTTGTCTTTCTGACAACCATTAGCAAATAAGCTTTTTAAAAGTTGTTCTGCAAATGTGGTTGGATGTCAAAAGTCCTGGTTTGTACTGCTGAGCTAGGTTCAGCAAGTCTATAGTTTAATAATTGTTTTTAATAGTATATTTCTTTACAATAATAAGAGCTCAGGCTAGGAAATTGAGCCCCATATTTCAAAAATATATTTATTTGACCTATTATGCATAAGAAACAATAGAGTGCAGAGTGGCTTAGTGCAAAGCCTGTGTAATACTCCTGCATGGGTTGGTGGAAGTTTTGAGTGTTCAGAGAGATAACGCACATAAGGCTCTTGGCACCTGGCCCAGTGCAGAGGACAGGGGAGGACCTTGAGGGGACCCTGGGGAGGAGACTGAGTCCAGGTCGTACAGGACTATGTAGGAGACTTTGGTTTTTGCCAGAGCAATGTGAAACCATCGCAGGATTTTGGGTGGAGATGTGACATGATCTGATAAGACTGGTTTCTTTGCAGAGTTGAGACAAGTGTGGAGGCTACAGGAATTGGAGAAGCAGCCAGGGCATGAGGTAGACCTGGTGATGGGTTGGCTATATCAGATCAGAGTCCATTTCTGGTTTCCTTAACATGCTAGGTCTGGGAACCCACAGCAAAGAAAGCCATAATTAAAATAGCATCATGTCAGGAGGAGCTGCAGTGAATCATATGTTCAGGTTTATCACATAGAGCTTGAAGAGTTGTGGGAGGCAAATGGGGCCACTGACCTTGCAAGAGTTAAACTACCAGGCTCCAGGCACACAGTGTGGCTGGAATGTGAACCTGGTTCCAATTCCAAAGCTTGGGTCTCTTGTGAATGAGACTTTACCTGTGGCCCAAACAGTGGTAGCACAACATCTTAGATTGGGCTGCTATAACAAAGCACCATAGAGTGGGTGGCTGATAAAAACCAGAAATCTATTTTCTTCCCGTTCTGGAAGCTCAGAATCAGGGTGCTACCAGGGTCATATTCTGGTGAGGGCTGTCTTCAGGGTTGCAGATGATTGTCTATTCCCTGTATCCTCACATCGTGCAGAGAGAAAAGGAGCTCTCTGAAGTCTCTTATTTAAGGGAATGAATCCTGTTACTGAAGGCTCCTCCCTCATAATCTAATTACCTCCTAAAGGTACCACCTTCTACTACCATCATATTGGGGGTGAAAATTTCAACAAATACATTTTGCGGGTACACAAACATTTGATTCATAATATGCTACAAGGGAGAGACGACTGAACTTGACCTCAAGACTCTTTGAGTTGAACCCTGTTATTTTCACTTACAAATTAATTAGGGATTCACAGGCAAGTCATTTCACTTTGAGACCCTCAGTTTCCTCAATTGTAATTTTGGACAACACTATCTGCCCTACTTGCTTCAATGTCCTGTAAATGCTACTTGCTGTAGAATGTAAGTTATGGAAGAGGAAGCCTAATGGAAAAAATCACCGAGTTTCCGTTCTATGACTGGGGTTCAAAAACTGTGTGGCCTCTGGGAAGTAACTTAAACTGTCAGAGTTGCTTTTTCTCCTCTGTCAAATATAAATATAATAGTTGCAAAGAACTAACATATGTTTTGGTGAGGTCAAATTACATAATGGATATGAAAATGATATAAAAACTTCTAACATGAAATATAAATAGTTACTGTTCTCATGGTTATAAATCAGAGTTATTTTTGCATGGCCAAAGGAAGTGATAAGTGATCCCAAATCTTTTATTCAGTCCCTTCTGTGTACCATGACCTAAGTTTATAAGTCAGATGGTTTGGACTAGAGATGTCATCAAACTATTTAGTAAAGTTTTATTTGAATAATGCAAGGGGAGACTCATAGGACCAAACCCATGAAGACACAGCTTTTTCTTTATCCATATCATTCTCAAATTAGGCATTGCATTGTATTTAGAATGCATAAATACATCCTAATTTATAAGTAGCATGGCATTTATAAGAGGCCGATTTTTTACATTAAATTTTGCTGGTTTGAGGTATTTTATCCTATTTGCTTTTTAAGTTGAAGTATATATATTTGAAATCTTGGTGAAGCTAATTGACATGGAATTGTTGTGATATATGTACATACACATTCATTTAAATATATTATTCCTGAGAAGTACTTTTTGGTTTGATTCTCCTTCAATTTCCAGAAGTTTTACTGCTTGTCTATTAGCTTATTTCTTGCATTTCTCTTCCCAGTCTTCAATTACGTGGGGGGGTTTCATCTTGTGTAAGACATTTGGAATGAAATGTTGGAGGCCTTGCTCTATATCTCTTGATGAGCGGGGTCTGCCTGACAATTAATCAGAATGCAGTGATCTGTTTACAGCCAACAGCGGTTAATCATGTGTGCTACAGTGTTCAAAAGAAGAGGCGTTACACTTCCATCCATTTGTCTCTGTGTTTTCTGCCTCTTCTGCTCTGCATGGCTCATCCAAACCACTTCCTAGCCTCCTCATTAGTTTGCTGAAATTTACATAGGAAATTGTTGTTGTTGTTGTTGTTGTTTTCGGTTTCCATTACTTCTGTTACTGCCTAAAGTTGTAATAATGTTCTTATTGCCACACCAGTGGTATTGGAGATGCAGTACAAGGTAATGGTTAAGACATAGGTTTGGCATCACACAGCCCTGTGTATGCCACTTACTAACTAAATGACCTGAGCAAGTGATAGAGTTTGGATATTTGTCCCTAGGCAAATCTCACGTTGAATTGTAATCCCCCAAGCTGGAGTTGGGGCCTGGTGGGAGGTATTTGGATTTGGACCATGGGGGCAGATCCCTCATGGCTTGGAGCTGCCATTGTGATAGTGAGTTCTCATGAGAGCTTGTCATTCGAAAGTGTGTGGTACCTTCCCTGCAATTCTTTCTCTCTTGCTCCTGCTTTCACCATGTGATATGCCTGCTCCTGCTTCACCTTCTCTCATGAGTAAAAGCTTCCTGAGGCCTCCCTACAAGCCAAGCAGATATCAGAGCCATGCTTCCTGTATAACCAATTAAACCTCTTTTTAAAATGAATTACCCAGTCTCAGGTATTTCTTTACAGCAATGCCAAAACAGCCTAATACAGCAAGTGACTTTACTTGCCTAGCTAAAATAGCCATTATTTTCACAGATTCTAACAGCCTTTTCACAAGTTCTACCAGCCTCCAAATAAAAGTTTTGTAAGCCTGTCCTAGGCACAAGATACTAGTTAAAGTAAGTGCTAGTTGCTGCAACAGATACATCCCCAAATTTTAGTGGATTACCTTAGGAGAATGTATTTCTCACTGATGAAGAGTCCAACTGCTGCTTTAGACGCTGCTCCATACAATCATTCAGGGACCCAGGGTGACAAGAAAATCTGCCATCTTCACCAAGTGTCTTCTTGGGCATCAGCATCGGGCCAGAAGACAGAAAAAGAGAAAGAAGGTGACCATTTGGCAGAGTCTCGTGGGGCAGGCCTGTGAATATTGGACTTGACTTCCACCCACTTTTCCTTGCAAGGAAGGAGACTGCAAGGAAGCCTGGAACTAACTGTGTGTCCAAGGGGAAAAAGAAATAGATTTGGTGAATACTTCCTCAGTCTTTGCCTTGGTCTACTTTCTCAGTCTGTGGGTGATGTGAAAAATCTAGATATATGGCACACCTGCCTGCAGGTTATAATTCAGTGGAACAGGAGGTAAATGAAGCCATTAGAGAATAATGATGTGCTGAGTGATACAGTACTGACTGTAAGCACTAGGGAAGATGTGAATAAAGAGATCAAAGTAGGAAAGATCTTTCTGGGGAAGGTAATATTGGACATCTTATGTGACACTTGAATGTATCCTTAAAGACTTGCAAGAATCGGATACACATAAAGGAGGGGAAGGGTATTTGTATTCACTTGCCAGGATAACACAAAATTTATTCTGATGATTTCATTAATTTTGTTCCATGTATACTGCATGTAGATAAAAAGAGGAAAACCAATCAAACACTGGTAGCCTGCCAATTTTTTTCTAAGCTGATTTAAGTCTTTAGCCTCTATTTGATATACAGCCCCATGGCAAACATTGCGTTATGGGCTTAGATCAATGTATCCACAAAATGCAGACACTAAAACACTATGTTCACATCTGAAGATTCTGCGACTGTGGCTCTACTCCATGAGTACATCCTACCACTGATCTAACATCTTAACATGTTCAATAATAGAGCTCTTGATTTTCCTCAACACCCTGATCCGTTCTCCATCTCAGTAAATGTTATTACTAGGCAATCAGTTGCTCAGGCCAAAAACCTGGGAGTCACCCTGGATTGCTCTCTTTCTCTCACTTTCCCACACAATCCATCTTTCAGTTCTTCTGCTGTGTCTTAAAGATATATTCTGGATCCAAAATACATCTCACTTTCTTCACAGTTAAAACTCCAGTCCAAGGCACCATCAAAGAGTTCTTCTTCCTTTTCCTCTTGTCCCCTAAAGACATTTTTTTATACAGCAGCTGGAGTGAGCTTTTTAACACTAAAATTAGATCATTTTATTCTTCTTCTCAAAACTCTTTAAGGATTTTCTATAACAATCAAAGTCAAATACAGTGGCCACGTGCGGTGGCTCATGCCTGTAATTTCAGCACTTTGGGAGGCTGAGGAGGGAGGATTGCTTGACCTCAGGAGTTTGAGACCAGCCTGGGCAACATGGCAATGCCCCATCTTTACAAAAATACAAAACTTGTCCAGGCGTGGTGGTATTTGCCTGTTGTGCCAGCTATCTGGGAGGCTGTGGTGGGAGGACTGCTTGAGCCTGGAACGTGGAGGTTGCAGTGAGCTAAGATTGTGCCACTGCACTCCAACCTGGGTGACAGAGTGAGACCCCATCTAAAAAAAAAAAAAGTCAAATCCAAGATTCTCACCTGAAAAGAGCTAATCTGTCATTCTCCCTTGTGATCAATTTAGACATTGCACATAAGAAGCTCTTTGCGGGTTTGCATTTGTGATTCTTTCTGAACAGAACTGTCTTCTTCCAGAAATCCATGGTCCCCACTCCCTTACTTCACCAAATTCCTATTCAAAAGTCAGTTCCTAAAATAGGCATTCCTGGACCTTTTATCTAAAAACTCCACCTAGAATACCTTCTATACCCTCACCATTTTTATTTTTCTTAGTGAACATGATCTCTATATGAAATATATAGTTTGCTTTTTTTTTTTTTTTGAGACGGAGTCTCCCCCTGTCGCCCAGGCTGGTGTGCAGTGGCGCGATCTCTGCTCACTGCAAGCTCCGCCTCCCGGGTTCACGCCATTCTCCTGCCTCAGCCTCTAGAGTAGCTGGGACCACAGGCGCCCGCCACCACGCCCGGCTAATTTGTGTGTGTGTGTGTTTAGCAGAGACGGGGTTTCACCGTGGTAGCCAGGATGGTCTCAATCTCCTGACCTCGTGATCCGCCCACCTCTGCCTCTCAGAATGCTGGGATTACAGGCGTGAGCCACCGCGCCCTACCTATGAAATATATAGTTTTTACTTGTGTAGTTTCATCTTCCCCAAGAATCCATGAGGCCAGGAACCTTGTCCAGAGTGTTCATCTCTGTGTTCCTCATAGGTAGGACAATATCTGCACATGCCAGAAGGTTAATAAACTTTTCTTCAGGGAATAAGTGAGTAATGTATCTTGGGAGATACTGAATGTTTCTTGTCTACACTTTGAAGACTACATTGTGTCACTAATTGCCCTCTAGAATTGGGTAGAATACTTGTGAACACTGATGGTCTCAGAAGTGCTTAAATGCATGTAAAGAGGCAAAGTGACTTTAAGTCATGTTAGAATATGTTCTACTGAACTCTGAATTTCCTTACGTCAAGGTGTCTGTGGTAGAGCGCACAGGGATGGAGTCAGAAATCTTGTGTTCTAGCCCCTGCTTTGGCTCCATATGTAATTTTCAAACTTGACCCTCAGTTTCTTCATACTTAACATGAAGGAGTTGATGTTCATGACCTCTTCCTAAGATTCCTACCAGTCTAATATATGTCAAATGTTTTAAAAAGGGACTGATAAGGTAACATTTCCTTTAAAAATTACTTAAAGAAGTGTGTGTCTGTCAGCATTCAATAAGAAAAGCAGAATCATTAGGAGGTATATGCACATGTAAAGAGGAACTTGTTACAGGAACTTGAACTTCATAGATTATGGGAATTGGTTGAGCAGGGTCTGTAAGCCTTTAGCCTTTGTAGCTGGTGCCAGACCTTGAAGTCCACAGCACAGGCAGATGGGATGGAAGGTGGTGTGAAGCGGAGGACAGCAGGGAGAAACTGAAATCCATGAGAATATGCTGAAGTCCATCAGATTGCTTCTGACCTTGATGGTTGGGGTCCTACAGGACAAGTTAAACCCTTTATCATAGAGCCAAATACACATTGGGACAGGGAGTGAGAGAAACTGAGGGAGGATTCAGGGAGAGGTGTCACAGTTTCAGTTCCATCTGTTGCCCCAGGCCAATGAGGTAGCCATCAGATAAAGGGTAATATGCATCATGTACCAAATGGCTGCTGTCTCACTTTTGCCACCAGATCTTGCAACAAAGGTCTCTTATGACCCAACAGAGCCAGAAATACACAAAGAATGGAGTTCTGCAAACAGTAGTTCAGCCTAGTCAAGTGACAAAGCCTCCACAAAATAGATTTGTGATTTTATGAAATAATAGTTCTCAAACATATATAGGAAGGAAAAAACCTCCCTTTTGTAAGTCTTTGAAACTATCAGTGTTTTAATAATAAAGAAACCCTATTACAAGTAATTAGTGTTGTAATAATGAATGCCTGGGCATACAGAAGCAGATGCAATTCCACTTTCTCTTCATTCCTTGGAAAGAAGCTAGAGGATCATAGCATGTGAATCTAAGGCATTAGGGGTCACTTAGTCTGTATTCTGTGTTTTATTGATGAAAAATCTAAGGCCTAGCAACATTTCATATTCTGTCCAAGGTTACACTCCTCCATACTTGTACCTCTCAGGATACAGCTCAAAAGTCTTGAACACCAATCCTGAGTTCTTTCTGTTTATTATCTCATCCCTATGCTCCAGAAACACAGGGTGGGTTTTGTCTTTTGTGGAAGAGGCTGGGCCTGCCTTACATAACTAAGGACTTGTGTTCACAAAAGGTCCTGCTACAAAGGGAAACGTGGCTTTGGGAAGCAGTTAATGGCCATTATCTTCTCAGTCTTTCCCTGAGGCAGGGGCCTGCTAAGTTGCAGGTCCTGGCATTCCTGGAGCCTTCAAGAGAGATGGGATTGTCCAGGGAAGAGGAGACAGAATCACTCTTTTAGAGGTACAGAAGGCTCAGCCTGCCTGCATCCACAGGCCCAGAATTTTGGCCCCAAGTCCTAAGTTAAATCAGGGCTGTGGGCTTGCTGTGGACTGACACAGATGGGTAGGAAGTGGGAGCACAGTAGCAGCCACTGGCAAAACATACTATCCTGTGTAGACTGCAACAAGTGGAGACCCCTTGAATAAATGTATTACAAATCGGTAATGTGGAAAAGTTTTTTATTTCAATTCACAAAGAGAATCTCCACAGAGTATATGTTGATTCATTTTTCCCAGTGTGATATTTTGGTTTTATTGGTATTTACCATGACTATTGACTTGACTTGTACAACTATGGACTTTTGCAACTCCCTTAGTACATACGCACATAAGCTAAAACATTAACTGAAATCAACAGATGTAAAATGCACCGGATGGCAGAAACTACCTGAGTTTAGTTGACTTCAGAGGCGAGGCCACCCACCCACCCTGAAGCTTGTAAAGTCTTTCTGGCTGCAGGAAGCCAAGATGTCTGGGGTGTGTGTTGGAGGAGTCACTGTATCACCTCTTGAGTCATTGTATCACCCTTGAGTCATTGTGTCCACTGTCTCATGCTTCGGACTTGGGAGCCTTGAGTTGAATATGTTTACTATCTTAACTGTCATAAAGAATCATAAAAGTGGAGGATCTTAATCTAGAAAGTATGCAGTCAGCCAGGAATCTCAGCTAATGTAAACAAGGGGCCCTGTTTCTCAAGCGAGCATTCTTCATTGCAAGGAAATTATTGCCCACAAACTAATCTGTAAAGTGAATTAATGCAGAAGTAACCACTTCAGGTTGATAAGGAGAAGGCCTAATTATAAATTGTCTGTTCCATACAAAGTAGTTTTCTGGAGTCTTACTGACACATAACCCAAACTCCCATAAACCTGTCCATAGCTCCTTGTTGATTTGTGCTGCGTTCCCAGGTGGGATGCTGGACACCTTTTGAAATATCCACATTCATTCAACTGACCATCATTTACAACTAAGAATATACCTAGCAAGGTGCTTGTTAAGTTTTAGGCTATATTTGTGGGCCATGGATTATACATTTCCTTCATGCAAAGTGAAGGAGCGTGAAAGGAATATCTACAGAGGATTCAACATGCTAACAAAGGAGCAGCTGGAGAAACGAGAGATTTAACCAAATTTGGGCAGAGTGAACATTGAACCAGTCTGTACAAATTTAGAGATCTATTACATGGAAAAGGAGTTAATTTCATTGATAGCCTCAGAAAACAGAGTTAGGGCCATGGGTTAGGAGTTTTTGGAAGACAAATGTCAGCTCAGTATGATGGAGCAATACTTTATATGCAGAATTGTTCAAAGAACAAGGTTCATGGAGAATGGGTGAGTTCCCATCATAAGACAGGTACTGTGTCAGGCATGGTTCTTAGATTGCCATTAATAGAAACAGTCTCTAAAAAATTAAATATATATAGGTTAGATTTCAAGTACCCCACAGAATACAAAAAAAAAAAAAAAAAAAAAAAAAAAAAGCTAAAGAAGTAGGTCTCAACAGAAACCAGGGCAGCTTCTGGGACCTAGCTAGAAAAAAAATGAATGGGGTGTCTTTTCAGAATGTCATCTTTGGGTTGAATGTCTTTCTCAACTCAGTTTCAGATTCCAAGTTAAGCACAGGCATCTGATTGGTCCAGTTTGCATCATACGGTTCACTTTGTGTTATGCAAGGCCAGTGAGGGCCATGTGTGCAGTTGTGCACTGCACAGCTCCAGGGATTGCTATTCCCATATGTGGAAAGGGCTGGTTCCCAATATCAAAATGAATGCTGGGAGGTAAGAACCACTAATAAAAAGAGGGAGAGTCATCATTTGTTGGGAAGATTGCAGAGCGCATCCAACAAGGAGTGGTGTATTTAGGAGGCCTTTCCACCCTGAATGATTATTCCAGGCATTAGGTTCTTTAACCATTTACTAACGTTGAGTAAGATATGAATTAATAAACCCAGAATCATGTTTTGTTGTTTTGTTTTCATATTAAGTTGAAGGTAGAAGCATATATCTTCATGTGTTGAAACCCATTCCAGTCATCAGCAATTCTTCTGTCCCATTTTGTCATTTCAGTTGTCTTTCTAAATTCCCACCCTTCTGTCATTCACCTTTGCCTCCTTTGGGAATATTGTTTAGTTGCACGGTTAACAGGCTAACTATCCAGCCAACACTCAATTACTGTTTTGATGATTTTTGCACAAATATACACAAATCTCTACACATATAAAATACCTGAAATTATTTTTCTATGCTCTGAGCTGCACTGTCAAGTAGTTTTAACTGCAGTTTAGTCATTTTCTATCTTTGAGTTGATACTCCATGTCAGCACCTTGTGAATTTTTGCTGAGTAGGACTTCAAAGAAGTAAGGAATTGTGCTGAACTGGCAAAAACTGACAAGTAATCTGTAGTCCCACACAGTAGTTGAACAGTAAATTCCCCAAGCAACACTTAGCCCCACACTGCTGGCTAAGTGCTAGAATTAAGCTCAGTTTTCACTGTGAACTTTGCCTACAAATATACTGTTTTACTAAAACGTTTTTAAGTTGTTTCTTGTGCATTTAAATTTTATTGGTGAGAGATTGAAAACTTTGTCAAGTATGTAATTGTGGCATTGTATGTTGTGAAATATAACAATTTTTTTCTCTAAGAGCTTTATTAAGATATAGTTTATGTACCATAAATTCATAAACTTCAATATACCGCCAATTTTTATGTAAGTTTTCAAAGTTGAACAGTCACTGTCACAATCCCCCCACCAAAAACAAAAACAAAAAACTAAATCAAACTAAAATATAACAAAACAACAATAAAAAAAACCTGTTTGTTTTTTAAATTTCCTCCAGTTGAATTGATCCTTGCTAATCAAAGACTTGGAGTATGTTCCTTTTGCCATATGAAAGCAGATAAATATTAAAATGTATTAAATTACATAAACTTTCCTCTTCAATTAAATTCAATAATCAAATAATTTTATTATATAGCATTCTGCAAGACTTGGCTTTCAGACCACTTACAGATTATTCAGTAATTCTCTGGATTTATCTCTAATTCTTGTAAGTATGTTTATTTTTTTAACTTCAGTTTGGTCTGCCTCTGAAAGGAACATCTGTGGTGACTTTTAAATATCTTAGAACAATATTCTTTCCAAGCTGACACATGTGGAGCTCATATAGTGTCTATACAACATCCTAGGGTTCATTTTTAAGACCTTTGCCCAGGATACACAGATAAAAGAATTGGCAGGGAGCCATAGTTTTGCCTCTCGACACAAGCAAGTTTGGAGCCAATTCACAGATCAAAGAGAAAGAGAAGAAAGAAAACTGGCTAAGGTTCCATTTTGAACTACCCACCTCTGAATAATAAATAGCAACTTCCTCCATTCTAGATCATTGACGTTCTATGAAAAGATTTAAAAGAGATAATTAAAACAAAATATGCATGCTTTACCATGGAATAGTATGGTTTCCCCTTGGTCTTATGTATTTTCTACCCTTGGGATCCTCAAAGACCTTCTTCCATGTTGAACTGGGTCCTATAAAAATAGACAAGAAAATCTAAAAACCCTGAAGGATTTGTTTATATTGAGAAGTTAAGTAATTGTGTATGTATGTGTTTGTGTGTGCATGAGACTATCAACAAACAAAGAAAGGAGTGACAATTACAGAATTCAGGACAATTGGGGAATCAGGAAGATGATAGGAGATGATAGCAATGGTATTGGTTAGTTCTTATTATGTAGGATTTTTATTATTAACTTAATTTAATTTAATTTTTTTGAGATGGAGTTTTGCTGTCTCCCAGGCTGGAGTGCAGTGCCAGATCTCAGTTCTTTGCAACCTCTGCCTCCCAGGCTTAAGTGATTCTCCTACCTCAGCCTTCCGAGTAGCTGGGATTATAGGCACATGCCACCATGCCCAGCTAGTTTTTGTATTTCCAGTAGAGACAGGGTTTTCCCATGTTGGCCAGGATGGTCTTGAACTCCTGACCTCAGGTGATCCTCCCACCTTGAACTCCGAAAGTGCTGGGATTATAGATGTGAGCCACCACACCCAGCCTATTGATTTTATTACAATGCTTCATAATATAACTGTAATCTGTACATACACATGCATCAACTATACAAAAAAAATTAAAAAAAGAATAATACTTCAGAATAATACCTTATAATTGTATTAGTCTGTTCTCACACTGCTATAAAGACATCCCTGAGACTGGGCAATTTATGAAAAAAAAAAAAAGAGGTTTAACTGAGTCACAGTTCTGCAGGCTGTATAGAAAGTATGGCTGGGGAGGACTCAAGAAACTTACAATTGTGGTAGAAGATGAAGGGGAAGCAGTCACATCTTCACTTGGCCAGTAGGAGAAAGAGAGAGAATGGGGAGGTGCTGCATGCTGTCAAACAACCAGATCTTGTGAGAACTCTATCATGAGAACAGCAAGGGGTAAGTCCACCCCCTTGATTCAATCACTTCCCACCAGGCTTCTCCTCCAATACTGGGAACTACAATTCAACATGAGATTGGAGTGGGGACATGGATCCAAACTATATCAATAACTAGCTAGCATTTATCTAAGGAATACATAAATGGTTTAACATTAGGACACTGATTTATGAGAATTAATTATTTATTGAAAAATAAAGCTAAAACGTGATTATCTCAACTGATGCCAAAAAAACAATTAATCGAACTCTACCATTTCTGATAAAATACTTGCTAAACTTTATAAAAGGTAATTTCCTTAACTTCATGAAGATTGTCTACCAGAAAGCCATGGGAAACATCATATTTACAGTAGAACATCAGTCATTCCTGTTTGAGCCTGGAGTAAGAAAAGCTGCCCACTGTCACCATTTTAACGGAAGGGGCAAAAACGGAAGGAATAATAATGCTGGAAAAAAAGAAAAATTGGCATTGTTTGCAGAAAATCTATGATCTATCAAGAAATTGGAAAAGGAAATAATGAAAATTTTCAGCAAGATGGTTGAATCAAAGATCAATATTCAGAAACCAATAGCTTTTCTATACTAATAACCAATTTAAAATACGATAGAAAATGTATCCCTTTCACATAGAAGCATGAAAACCTATACAAAAACATTAAAAACTTAGTTGAAAGGCCAAAATTAAGGTGACAAAATTAAGAGACATAGTATGTTTCTGAATATAAATACTCAATATTTGTTTATTCGACAAATATTTATTAAGCTCATACTGTAAAGTAGACTTTTTAGTACATACTGAAGACAACACAAGAAAAAGTAATTCCTGCAATGAGGGAGTGACAGACATTAAACACAGAAGTAAAAATAAATAGTATGTCACGTGATGATGAGTATTTTGGAAGAAAAATAATGCTGTGAAAATGGATTGGGGGTGCTGGATGGGTAGGGTGGAATTTCCATTTAAATATTAATAGAATGTTCATCAAGGTACTCATGAGGGAGGTCATATTTTAGATCATTAGCTTTCAGGAGGAAGAGTGTGCAGGGCAGGCAAGCGTCTGGTGAGTTGTGCATCAGAGAGCAACGAGCTTGTGAGTAGGCAGGGAGGAAGGTGACCTGTGGGGCTGCAGAGCCCTGGAAAGGCTCTGGGCCGTTGGCTTCTCTGTGTGAGGAATGGGAAGTCACTCACTGATGGACTGCCAGTACAGGAGGCAGTCCACTTGCATTTTAAGAGGGCCATGCTGGTAACTAAACTGAGAACTGACTCAAAGAAGGAATTTTTTAAAATTTATTTTTATTTAGTTAAAAAAAATTTTTTTTATTATACTTTAAGTTTTAGGGTACATGTGCACAACTTGCAGGTTAGTTACATATGTATACATGTGCCATGTTGGTGTGCTGCACCCATTAACTTGTCATTTAACATTAAGGATAGTATATCTCCTAATGCTATCCCTCCCCCCTCCCCCCACCCCACAACAGGCCCTGGTGTGTGATGTTCCCCTTCCTGTGTCCATGTGTTCTCATTGTTCAGTTCCCACCTATGAGTGAGAACATGCAGTGTTTGGTTTTTTAATAGTGAAAGCAGCAAGCTTCCTCAGGATGCAGGGTGGGAGGGAACTTTCTGAGAAATGGTCAGAATTTGGATGGATTTTAAAAGAGGGCTAAGAGAAGTTACTGATGGTTTGGATATGGTGTAGGCAAAACAAGGACTAATCAGGGATGAACATGATGATATTTATCCTCAGCAAATAGAAGACGAAGTTGTCATTTACCAAGGGCCAAACTATGGTAAGGGTGGGAATGAGGATGATAAATGGTGTAAGGATGGCAATTCTCCCTAAAATAATCATTAAATGCAATGCAATACCAACCTAATCCCAAGAGTCTTTTCATGGAATGTAAAAAGCTGACACTGAAATGTTCTGGGAAAAAACTGAATTAGATTATTATCTCACACCATACACATACAAAACATCTGTATAAACTAGAGACAATTACAAAATCAAAAGTATTATCAAATATAAGAAAATATTTTTATAATTTTGCCCTGGGGCAACATTATTAAATGAGATTAAGAAGATGAAGATAATTATTAAAAATGAAATTTCAGTTTAAGTTTAAAGACATAAAAGTGAGTGGAAGAAATTATTTGCAATGGATATAGGAGGTAATGGATTAATATCCATAATGTACAAATAATGTCTATGCATCAATATAAATAACACAGCAACATCATATAAAAATGGTCTAAGACTATAAAAAAGTAATTCAGCAATACAGAAATTCTAATAACAAAGAAACTTATGAGAAGCCAGTTTTACTTTTAATGGGATTTCTCTTTTAATGGAGAAATGCAAATAAAAGGCAGTTTCATTTTTAATGAGGAAATGCAAATCAAGTGATATATGGATGTTATTGTTCTTTTTCTGTTTTGTATGATTGTGGTAGCAGAGGGAAGAGAGCTACTTGACAAAGAAAAGAATAGATATTCAATGTCAGCAAGATCATAGGAAAAACAGATCATTTTCTAGTTTTTTGCTGATTGATTCTTTAAGTTGGAACGGCGTTTTTTATTTTGTGAAAGGATGGTTATTTAAATTATACTGATCCCTTGATCTAAAGACTCAAGAGAACATATTCCTGGGAAGTATTAAGGCATATTCACTAATATTTCTGTGTAAAGATACTCTCTGCTACAAATACTTAGATAAAAGTCTATAAACACCAAAGTGATAGTGACAGTTACCTCCTGGAGGCACGGACCTGTCCAGGAGTGGCAGGTCTCTGAAGGGAGTGTGAAGGTTTTTATCTCTTTTTTCTTTTTACTCCGTGTCCCACTGTGTTTGGTTGTTGTTGTTGGTAGTGATAAGGGGAATACTATAATTATAATAAAAAGTGCTAGTAGATAAGGAGACATGTATGAGAATATTAATTGCGATATTAAAATAAAACATTTAAATGAAGCAACAGTAAATGGCCTAGATGCCCAACAACAGTGGAATAATCAGATACATTATGCTTTATTACTATCGTGCAATGTTTGGCAACTATCTTTCTAAAGTAACATAAGGATGCCTAGAAAGTTACTTATATTGTTCATATATTAAATGTAAATTAAAGAGTTTATATGCTGTATATAAAAATCTACATGAGTAATTTGTAAAATCAATTTAATGACTTAAACCTACACAGTTTTGTTTCCTTAAGTCTTGATTTATATTGCTTAAACCATTAATTTGACTGTCACTTTATTTCGTAGATATTAATATTTTAATAATGAAATTTTATCTTATTTTACGGGAATTCTATGTTATGCAAACTGTGCCAGTTATTCACACCTGAGGAAATCCTGAGAAATGCATGTGACATTGTCAGAAGCATTGTGATTTGGCTAATGGAAGCTTCCTAAATTAGAAAGATAGTTCTAAGAATAAAATAGAGTTTATGTAAGATTGGCCCTGCAAACCCAAGGTAATGAGCAATCAGTTAAATAAAGCAAGGATGTGTGTTGCAAATATCATAATGGCCTCAGCAAAATGGCTGAAAGTTTAAAAAGAGGTTTTGTAACACCAGAGATAAGCTCTAGTCACCTGATAATTTACCTCTTCTCTGACAATAGCAACTCAATGCTATTGTTTTATATGGACTACTTTTCCTTTGTGGAGAAAGAACTGTGTCAGGAAACAAACAAACAAACAAAAAACTATTGTATTGATCTTAGCAGAAGAAGAATAAAATTTTTAAATTTAGAAAATAAACCTGGTTATATAATTTTATAATAATTGATTCAACCAAATAATGCTCACTAACACCCTGTTTTTATTTGCAATGTTGGACACACATATGAGTGAGGAACAAAGGAAAATTTAAAAAATGTAAAAGCTGAAATTCTCACTATAATTTAAATTTTTCTGAAAAAAGTTGTTCTCAAATATTATACATATTAGAAAGTTATAATTACTTAATCTTGTGACTTCTTAAAACACAGTAGTAATTTTAAGATGTGGTGACAGATTTTTAAAGCAATGTCTTTGGTTATGTCCACAAGATAAATATTTGTTGAAAATCTGACATGAGTAAATAAGTTCTCTGAATTCAATTTTATGCATTCAGAGGGGAAACTTTTAAAAAATGTTACATTCTTTTCAAAAAGTTTGTAAACACAATGCAGAGATGTGAATCTGTTGTTACCTCAGTCTGCATTTTGAAGTGCTTTTCTGAGTTAGTGACTCTTTGCTGCAAATTTGATTCTGCTGTTTAATCTTCCAATTTTGGGTTATAACAAGGTCCCTGGAAGTAAACCAATATGAATCACTCCAATATTGGTAGATATCCTGGAAATATTTGACACATTTAGACCCACAAGATGCTAGTCCCCAAAAATGGTACTTTTTTAAATTTTAATTTAATTTTATTATTATTATACTTTAAGTTTAGGGTACGTGTGCACAACGTGCAGGTTTGTTACATATGTATACATGTGCCATGTTAGTGTGCTGCACCCATTAACTCGTCATTTAGCATTAGGTATATCTCCTAATGCTGTCCCTCCCTCCTCCCCTCACCCCACAACAGTCCCCAGTGTGTGATGTTCCCCTTCCTGTGTCCATGTGTTCTTATTGTTCGATTCCCACCTATGAGTGAGAACGTGCAGTGTTTGGTTTTTTGTCCTTGTGATAGTTTGCTGAGAAAGATGGTTTCCAGCTTCATCCATGTTCCTACTTTCTTAAGAAATTTTCATACCAAATTTTTACTCTTTTCATTTTTCACCTTATATATTCATGTTAGAGCCTAACCCTTCCCCAAACATGAATCTCATTTGCAAAGACTGATTTATAAGACTACACTGAAATTTTCCCTCTAGGAACATAAAAAGCAACACATTGTCATTACTAAAAAAAACAGTGACATCTTGTCTTTGTGGATTGAAAAAAAATATTGCTAAAATGGCAATACTACCTAAAGCAATCTACAGATTTAATGCAATCCCTATCAATAAACCAATGACATTTTTCACAGAAATAGAAAAAAAATTAAAATTAATATGGAACCACAAAAGACCTTGAATAGCAAAAGCAATGCTAAGCAAAAAGAACAAAGCTGGAGGCATCACAATACCTGACTTCACATATATTCCAAAGGTATAGTAATAAAATCAGTATGATATTTGTATTAAACACAAACACATAAATAAATGGAATAGAATAGAGAGCTCCCATACAAATTCATACACCTATAGCCACTTGATTTTCAACAAAGTTGCCAAGAACATACATTGGGGAGAAGACAGTCTCTTCAATAATGATGCTGGGAAAATTGGATATGCACACACAGAAGACTGATACTAGATATAGATGTCTACCTCCCACCATATACAAAAATCAACTCAAAATAGTTTTAAGACTTAAATGTAAGACCTGAAACTATGAAGCTACTAGAAGAAAACATAGGGGAAATGCTTCACGACAGTGGTCTGGGCAAGGGTTTTTAAAATAAGACCTAAGACCTCAAAGGAACAGGCAACAAATGCAAAAATAGACACATGGGATTACATCAGACTAAAAAAACTTTTGCCTAGCAAAGGAAACAATTAACAACTGAAGAGACAATTGGCAGAATGAAAAAAATATGTGCAAACTATACACCTGACAAGGAGTTAGTATCTAGAATATATAACGCACTTAAGTAACAGCAAAAAAAAAAAAAAAAAAAAAAAAAAATTACCCAATTTAAAAGTGGGCAAGAAGAGTGGCCAAAGTGGCTGACTAGAAGCAGCTAGTGTGAGTGGCTTGCACAGACAGGAATGGGAGGGGTGAATAAATACAACACCTTCAACTGAAACGTCCAGGTACTTGCACTGGGACTAATCAAAAAACAACTTGACCCGTGAAGAATGAAGAAAAGCAAGACAGAACAATAGCCTACCAAGGAGCAACACGGAGCCAGGGGAACCTCCCTTGCCCAAGGAAGCAGTGAGTGAATGAGTGACCCTTATCTTGTGATGTGCCCTGGAAGTGGAGCCTGCAGGCTGTTGCTGCTCAGTCCCCTGGATTAAACCACTTTCTTGAAACCTTTCATGAAACCATGCATTCTCCATGGATCCTTGCACCCTCAGGTCAGGAGACCTTGTGAACCCACTCCACCAGGGCCTTCATTCTGATAGAAAGAGCTATGTGGAATCTTGGCAGAGCAGCTGCTCAGTCATGTGGGGAGACCCTGGAGGCTTAGATACTCAGGCTTTCTGGCAAAAGTGGCTGCAGTTCCAGCAAAGTGGGTTGTTAGACTTCTATATATAGCCCTAAGAAAGAGGCTGAATCCAGGCGGCTGAGCAGCAACAGCCTGCAGCCTCCACTTCCAGGGCACATCATGAGATAAGACCCACTGGCTTGGGATTCCAGCCAGCCACCAGTAGCAACATTGTACCTCCTAAATAAGGAGCTCCCAGGAGGAGGGGCAGGCCATCATCTTTGCTGTTTGGGTTCCTTAGCTGTTCCAGTCTGCAGGCTTTGGAGAGTCTGAGCTGACCAGGGGTGGAAGGGATTCCTCAGCACAGCACAGCTGTTCTACCAAAATGTGGCCAGACTGCTTCTTTAAGCAGGCCATCACTGGGTGGGACCCCCCAACTGGGGACTCCAGTCATCCCTGTCAGTGTTCTCCAGCCAACAGAGATTTGTAACCTCCCTGGGACAGAGACCCCAGAGGGATGGGTGGGCCAACATCTTTGCTATTTTGGTGACATAGCCATTCCAGCCTTTGGGCTTTGGAGTGTCTGAGGCAACTAGGGCTGAAGTGGACCTCCAGCACAGCATAGCTACTGTACCAAAACGTCTCTGGATTTCTTTTTGAAGCAGGTCCCTGATCCCATTCCTCCTCACTGGGTGGTACCTCCCAACTGGGATCTCCGGCCACCTCCTAAAGGTGCCTTTGAGCCAGCAACAGGCCTGTACCTTTCTGGGTTGAAGCTCCCAGAAGGAGGGACAAGCTGCCATTTTTGCTGTTTTGTAGCCTTCAATGTTGATACCTCTAAGTACTGGAAAATCTGAGGCAACTAGGGACGGGAGTGGTCCTCAAGCATGCCACAGGAGCCCTATGGAAAAGTGGCCAGACTGTGACCTGAGTGCCTATTCCCATATCTCCTCACTGGGCAGGTCCTCCAGGCCTGGGCCTCAAGCCACCCACTGGTAAAGTTATCAAGACACTACCAACTCGGAAACAGCCTGGACAGAGTCTCTAGGTGCAATTGAAAGCCTCTCTGCTACTGTCTTTGCAGTGGAACTGCCCTGCCACCCTTGGACTAACAAAGGAGTGAAAGATAAGTGCCTTATTCACACCTCCAACAAACTGCAGTCAACTCAAGAAGAGGCAAGTCCATCTCTCATGGGCCCCGCACACTTCCCACTGCTTGTCACTGGACAGGGGACCTCTGGCTTGGACCCACACCACACACCTTTCATTCTGGGCTGATTGCATTGAGCAATTGCTGATCTGCATCTCTCTGGGGTGGAGTTCCCAGGAGACAAGCAAGCAACCCTTGGCCACAACCACTAAAAGAGCCCTTACCCTGCTGTCTCCAAGTTGAGGAAGGAACATAAACACTGAGATCACCTTAGAGTTGTAGTGGGCAGCCCAGTAGTGCCAAATCATAATCTACAGCCAACACTCAAGGGGGAGAGGAACCCACAGCTTCAGAGCATTGAGAGGAAACACGGCTGAAACTGTGAGAAAACATAGGGGAGCCACACAACCGAGGAAGAGTCTACCAATAAGCCAAGAGCCACCTGCTGGATCACACTCCAAAGCTTCAACACCAAAAATACCTTACTAACGTACCTCCCCTCTGAAACGAGAGACAAGAGGTAAGCTTCAAATAACGACCCTTTGCAAAGCCTCAGCCCAGTAGAAATATCCAGAAAAGAAGTCTACTGACTGTACTCAATATACATTGCTCTTAAAGGAACACCCTCATGCAGAGATGAGAAATAACCAATGCAAGAACTCTGGTAACTCAAACAGCCAAAGTTATTTTATCCTCCAAAAACAACTGGACCAATTCTCCAACAAGAGTTCTTAATCAGGCAGAACTGGCTAGAATTACATAAATAGAATTCAGAATATAGATAGGAACAAAGATCAAGATTCAGGAGGATGGCCAAACTCAATCCAAGGAAAATAACAATCACAATAAAGTGGTAATGGAGCTGAAGGACTAAACAGCCAGCATAAAAAAAGAAGCTAATGGGTCTGACATAGGTGAGTAACACAATACAAGCATTTCACAATGCAATCATGAGCATTAATAGCAGAATAAACCGATCTGAGGAAGAAAATCTCAGAACTTGAAGACTGGTTCTCTGAGATAAGACAATCAAACAAAAATAAAGAAGAAAGAACGAAGAGGAATGAACAAACTTTTGAGAAGTATGAGATTATGTAAAAAGGCCAAATCTATGTATCATTGACATTCTTGAAAGGTGGCGGGGGAGAAGCAATCAATCTGGAAAACATATTTCAGAATATTGTTTATGAAAACATCCCCAACCTTGCTGGAGAGGCCAAGAGTCAAATTCAGGAAATACAGAGAACTCCTGCAAGATTCTACAAAAGAAGATCATCCCAAGACACATAATCATCAGATTTTTCAAGGTAGAAATGAAAGAAAGAATGTTAAAGGCATCTAGAGAAAAAGGGCAGGTCACCTACAAAGGGAACCCCATCAGGCTAACAGTGGACCTCTCAGCTGAAACCCTACGAGAGAAGAGACTGGGGGCCTATTTTCAACATTCTTGAAGAAAAAAATCTTCAAAGTCTTCAACCAATAATTTCTTATCCAGCCAAACTAAGCTTTTCAAGTGAAGGAGAAATAAGATCCTTGTCAGATAAGCAAATGTTGAGGCAATTCATTACCACCAGATCTTACAAGGGATATTGAAAGGAGCACTAAATAAAGAAAGAAAAGACCCCTACCAGCTAATACAAAAACACACTTAAACACCCAGACCACTGTCACTGTAAAGAAACCACACAAACAAGCCAACATAATAACCAGCTTATAGTAAAATGATGGGATCAAAATCCACACAAATCAATACTAACCTTGAATGTAAATGGGGTAAATACCCCACTTAAAAGGCACAGTGTGGCAAGCTGAATAAAAAAGAACAATCTAATGGTATGATGTCTTCAAGAGACCCATCTCACAGGTAATGACACTCATAAGCTCAAAGTAATGGGGTGAAGGAAAAATCTACCAAGCAAATGGAAAATAGAAAAAAGCAGGGGTTGTAATTCTAATTTCAGACAAAACAGATTTCCAACAAACAAAAATCAAAAAGACAAAGAAGGGCATTAATAATGGTAAAGGGTTCAATTCGACAAGAAGACCTAACTATCCTAAATATACATGTACCAAACACAGGACCACCAATTTCATAAAGCAAGCTCTTAAAGAACCACAGAGAGACATAGACTCCCACACAGTAATAGTGGGAGACCTCAACAATCCACTGACAGTATTAGACGGATCATTGAGGTAGAAAATTAAGAAAGATTCAGAACCTGAACTCAGCACTGGATCAAATTGACCTGATAGATATCTACATAATTCTCCATCCCAAAACAACAAAATATACATTTTCTCACCACCAAATGGCACATACTCTAAAATTGACCACATAATTGGACATAAAACAACCCTCAATAAACATAAAAGAACCAAAACCATACAAAACACACTATCAGACCACAGCGCAATACAAAGAGAAGTCACGAGTATGAAAATCACTCAAAACCATGCAATTATATGGAAATTAAACAACATGCTCCTGGATGACTTTGTGTTAAATAATGAAATTAAGGCAAAAGTCAACAAGTTCTTTGAAAATAATGAGAACAATTATACAACATACCAGAAACTCTGGGATATAGCTAAGGCAGTATTAAGAGGGAAATTTATAGCACTAAACACCCATATCAAAAAGTTAGAAAGATCTCAAATTAAAAGCTGAACTTCACAACTGAAATAATTAAAGAGGCAATAACAAATCAACCCCAAAGCTAGGAGAAGATGATAAATAACAAAAATTAGAGGTGAACTGAAGGGAATTGAGAAATTAAAAACCATTCAAAAGATCAACATATTCATGAGTTTTTTTAAAAAAAATTAATAAAATAGGCTACTAGCTAGATAAATAAAGAAAAAAAGAGAGAAGATCCAAATAAACACAATTAGAAATGATGAAGAGAATGTTACTACTAATCCCACAGAAATAAAAACAACCATCAGAAACTACTATGAATACCTCTATGCACACAAATTAGAAACCCTAGAAGAGATGAATAAGTTCCTGTATGCATAGATGCTTCCAGGACTGAGCCAGGAAGAAAATGATTCCCTGAACAGACCAATAACAAGCTCCAAAATCGAATCTGTAATAAATGGCCTACCAACCAAAAAAAGTCTTGTACCTGATGGATTCACAACCAAATTCTACCTGATGTACAAATAAGAGATGGTACAATTTCTACAGAAACTATTCCAAAAAATTGAGGAGGAGGGACTTCTTCCCAACTCATTCTATGAGGCTAAAAGACATAACAAAAAAATAAAACTGCAGGCCAATATCCTTGAAGAACATCAATGCAAAAATTCTCAACAAAGTACTTGCAAGCCAAATTCAGCAACACATCAAAATGTGAATCCACTATGATCAAGTAGGCTTCATCCCTGGGATGCAAGTTTGGTTCAACATATACAAAGCAATAAATGTGATTCATCATTTTAACAGCACTAAAGACAAAAACCATATGATTATCTCAATAGATGCCAAAAAAGCTTTTGATAAAATTTAACACTCCTTCATGTTAAAAAGTCTCAATAAAGAGGTATTGAAGAAGTATACTTCAAAGTAATAAGAGTCATCTATGACAAACCCACAGCCAACATTATACTGAATAAGAAAAAGCTGGAAGCATTTCTCTTGAAAACTGGCACAAGACAAAGATGCCCTTTCTCACCACATTTATCCAATATAGTATTGGAAGTCCTGGCCAGAGCAATTAGGCAACAGAAAGAAATAAAAGCCATCCAAATAGGAAGAGAGGAAGTCAAACTCTTTTCAGATGGCATGATTCTATATCTGGAAAATCTCATAGTCCCAGCACAAAAGCTCTTCCAGCTGATATACAACTTAAGCAAAATTGCAGGCTACCAAATCAATGTACAAAAATCACTAGCATTCCTATACATCAATAAAAGCCAAACCAAGAGACAAATTAGAAAGATATTCACAATTGCCACAAAAAGAATGAAATACCTAGGAATACAGCTAACCAGGGAAGTGAAGGATCTCTACAATAACAATTACAAAACACTGCTCAAAGAAATCAGAGAAGACACAAACAAATGGAAAAACATCCCAAGCTCATAAGTAGGAAGAACCAATATCATTACAATGGCTATACTGACCAAAGCAATTTACAGATTCAATGCTATTCGTATCAAACTACCAACAACATTTTTCACAGAACTAGAAAAAAACTAATTTAAATTTCATGTGGAACCAAAAAAAGAGCCCAAATAGCCAAGGCAATCCTAGGCAAAAAGAATAAAGCTGAAGGCATCACATTACCTGACTTCAAACTATACTACAAGGCTACAGTAACTAAAACAGCATGGTACTGGTACAAAAACAGGCATATAGACCAATGGAACAGAATGGAGATCCCCAGAAATAAGGCTACACATCTATGACCATCTGATTTTCGACAAAGCTTGCAAAAATAAGCAATGAGGAAAATACTCCATTTTCAATAAATGGTGCTGGGATAACTGGGTCACCATATGCAGAAGATTGAAGCTGAACCCTTTCCTTACGCCACATCCAAAAATCAACTCAAGATGAATTCAAGACTTAAATGTAAAACCTAAAACTAGTAAAAGCCCTGGAAGACAACCTAGGCATTACCATCCTGGACATATAAATGAGCAAAGATATCATGACAAACACATCAAAACCAACCACAACAAAAGCAAAAATTGACAAGTGGGATCTAATTAAACTAAAGAGCTTCTGCACAGCAAAAGAAATTATCAACACACAGACAACCTACAGAATGGGAGAAAATTTTTGCAAACTATGCACCTGACAAAGATGTAATATCCAACATGTATAAGGAACTTAAATTTACAAAGAAAAATCAAACAATCCCATGAGAAAGTGGGCAAGGAACATGAACAGACACTTGTCAAAAGAAGACATACATGCAGCCAACAAGCATATGAAAAAAGCTCAGTATTACTGAACACTAGAGAAATGCAAATCAAAACCACAATGAGGTACTTACCATCTCACACTAGTCAGAATGATTATTATTAAAAAGTCAAAAAAATAACAGATGCTGGTTAGGTTACAGAGAAATGGGAACAGTTATACACTGCTGGTGTGAGTGTAAATTGGTTCAACCATTGTGGAAAGCAGTATGGTGATTCCTTAAAGAGCTAAAAGCAGAACTAGCATTTCAACCAGCAATCCCATTACTGAGTATATACCCAGACCAATATAAATCATTCTACCATAAAGACATATGTACGTGAATATTCACTGCAGTACTATTCACAATAGCAAAGACATGGAATCAACCTAAATGCCCATCAATGACAGGTTGACTAAAGAAAGTGTAGTACATATACACCATGGAATACTATGCAGCCATAAGAAAGAACAAGATCATTTCTTTTGCAGGGGCATGGTTGGAGCTGGAGGTTATTATTCTTAGCAAACTAATGCAGAAACAGAAAACCAAATACACCATGTTCTCACTTATAAGTTGGAGCTAAATGATGAGAACTTATGAACACAAAGAAGGAAACAACAGACACTGGGGTCTACTTGAGGGGGAGGGTGGGAGGAGGGAGAGGAGCAGAAAAGATAACTATTGGGTACTGGGTTTATTACCTGGGTGATGAATTAACAAGTACAACAAACCCTGTGAGATGTGTTTACCTACGCAACAAACCTTTACATGTACTTCCAAACCTAAAATAAAAGTTAAAAAATAAAATTAAATTGAAGTGTCCCCAAATGAAAATAAAAATAAATATAAAAATGGGCAAAAGATCTCAACAAACATTTTATAAAGAAATGGCATGCATCTACTTCTATATCTATTTCTGTTTCTATAATATATAAATGCTAAATATCACCAATCATCAGGGAAATGCAAGTAAAACCCACAAAGAAATGCTACCTCACTCCAGTTGAATGGTTATTAGGAAAAAGACAAAAGAAAACAAGTGTTGGTGAGGACATGGTTAAAAGTGAACACTTACACATTGTTGGCGGAATTGTAAATTAGTACAGCAATTATGGAAGACAATATGGAGGTTCCTCAAAAAATTAAAACTAGAACTACCATATGATCCAGCAATCCCACTACTGGGTATGTATCCCAAGGAAATGAAATCAGTATGTGGGAAGAGCTGCCCTCCCATGTTTATTGCAGCACTACAATAGCCAAGATATGGAATCAACCTACGTATCCAGCAATAGATGAATGGATAAAGCAAATGTGGTGTATAATACACACACACACACAATGGAATACTATTTGACCAAAAAAGAATTAAATCCTGTCATTTGTGACCATGTGGATGACTCTGAAGAATATCATGTTAAGTGAAATATGTCGAACCAGACACAGAAAGACAAATACCACATGATCTCACTCATATGTGGAATCTAGAACAAAATGAAACAAAACAAAACCCAAAGTTGACACAGCAGAGAGCAGAACAGTGGTTACCAGAGACTTTGAAAGGGAGGGGAAAGGGAGGATGAGGAGAGGTTGGTCACAGGGTAAAACACTATAATTAGATAAGAGCAATAAATCCTGGTGTTCTATGGTGTAATGTGACCATGGTTAACAGTAAAGCATTGTTTATTACAAAATAGCTAGATGAGAGGCTTTTTAATGTTTTCATCACAAAGAAGTAATAAATGCATAGGTGACGGATACACTAACTGCCCTAATTTGATCATTATAATATATATATGTATTGAAACATCAAAGTATACACCATAAACATACACAATTGCAGTGTAGCAATAAAAATGTTATGTGAATATTAAAAAATAGCTAATAACTATTGAAGATTGAAGATTTACTGTGAGGCAGACACTGCTCTAAGATACATGTCTTAGTTTGTTCCGTCCTCTCACATATTCAAAACAATTCTTTCTGACATAAAATTGTTGAGACAATGGGTAATGTATAAAGCTTACAGATGGTTAAAAGGAAAAACTGTAAAACACCAATTAAAAAATATTCTAAATTTGTAAATAGAAAATTCCGAGAAGAAAAACAATGTGAAAATTGTTAGTAAACACAAACATCGTTTCCTTCATCAATAATCAATGGCATGCAAATTAAAATAATCACCAGGCACCATTTTTTCCATTTCAAAACAAGCAAAATTTAAAAATCATGTCCTCCTGTAATCCCAGCACTTTGGGAGGCCGAGGTGGGTGGATCATGAGGTCAGGAGATCGAGACCATTCTGGCTAACACGCTGAAACTCTGTCTCTACTAAAAATACAAAAAATTTATCCGGGCGTGGTGGTGGGCGCCTGTAGTCCCAGCTACTCAGGAGGCTGAGGCAGGAGAACGGCATGAACCCGGGAGGTGGAGTTTGCAGTGAGCTGAGGTTGCACCACTGCACTCCAGCCTGGGTGACTGAGCAAGACTCCATATCAAAAAAAAAAAAAAAAAATCATGTCAGTACTGGTAAAGGTACAGTTGACTCTCAAACACTAGCGATGGAAATAACTTTGTTTGATTTTTCTCCAAATGGCTAG
The DNA here is from genome assembly GCF_009828535.3 of Hylobates moloch. Classification (NCBI taxonomy): domain Eukaryota; kingdom Metazoa; phylum Chordata; class Mammalia; order Primates; family Hylobatidae; genus Hylobates; species Hylobates moloch. Next base: position 35,830,020 of record NW_026652290.1, on the reverse strand, counting down.
ATAATACTTGTATTGAGATAAATAAAACATGTTCCAATCTATTAATCCAGTGATTTTGCCCTAAAAATTTATCCTAAAGAAATAATCCAATACGTGGTAAAGTAAAAGGTTGGAAACAAATTAAAACACAAAAATAGAAAAATGGTTAGCTACGTTAAGGACCATTCATGTAACTGCATATTACAAAGCAATAAAAAACAATGCATTTGAAGACTATGCAATGTCAGAGGGGAATGTTAATGTGCAGTATACTCTAATTTTATTTTTAAATGATAGGGATATAGACACACATGAAAGCGTGGAAGTACAGCCAACAAGCTGACAATTGGGAAACCAAAAGATTGCAAAAAATAGATCAATATACAGGTAGATTTATTCTTCTGTTTCTCCTTTACTGCCTTCTTTTGTTCATAGAGATACTTTAGAATTATATCACATATATAAGACATATAGATGCTAAAATATAAAAAGATGTATAATATTCATAATTCTAATGTGAAAAATTATTAAATAAAGCAGTCCAATAATAAGTTACATTTTTTATTAGTGAAAATGTACTCACTAACTTAGAAGAAAAACTTAAATGTAACAAAATTTCATCTAGACTCTCACAGAGTGAGATAGTGAATTGAAATACAAAGATGAAACATAAAGATTATAAGCATCCCAGAGAGATAAATAGATAAAAATATGTTTATGATGTCAAGAGGCATTGAGGCAAATTGAGAGGCTCCTGCATGTGTCTAAATGTACTGACTAGAGTAATTGAAGAAGTAGTATGTGAAGAACTAATGGCTAACAGTTTTCAACAGTTTATTCTAAAAATAAAACTTTCTCCATTCGAATGTATCTTGACAATGTATCCTGACAAACTGATAAAAATCTTTACTTATATCTCTCAAAATGAAACTGCAGAACATCAAGGATTAAATTCACATGTTAAAAAACATGAAAAATGTTACAGCAACACAATCAAATAGGAAAAAATAATAGGAACCTGTCTTAGTCTGTATTGTGTTGCTATAACACAAATTATGAAGTGTCTAGGAAAAAGAAGTTTTAAAAAGAAAACCAGTATTTTTACAGATTATATTATTAAATAATATGGAACATAAAATAAAATCAAATTAATGGCAAAATATATGATGTTCGTGAGTGGGAAGATTCAATATGATAATCATATTAATTCTCACTCAGATTAATCTGTAAATTCAAATCAAATTTAAAAAAATCCCATTAAGATTATTTATGAAATTTGAGCAATAGTTCCTAAAATTTATGCATCAGAATAAATTTTAAAATAACTTTAAAGGAAAGCAAAAGGAGGATTTACCCTACTACACATGAAAAGATACTACAACACTGTCTTTATTAGATCAATAATTAGAAATACAGGGTTGATAAATATAATAATAGAACAGAATGGCAACTCAGGAAGCTGACCAAAGCATATAAATGACCCTGGTATTTAATAGAGGAAGCATTAGAAATCTTTGAAAATAGAATAGACTATTTAATAATTGGTTTTGCAAAATGGAAAAATAAAATAAAATTAGGGTCTTGTTTAACCCTGAGTTATACAGAAAGTTGGGCGATGCCTGGCTGGGGTAGTCAGAACTCCAAACTGCAGGTAATCTTATCCATTTATCCAATGTATCATATAAATATTTTTTTAATAAAATTAAATTAAAAAATAATTTTTATTTGTCCCCTCAAGCATTTATCCTTTGTGTTACAAATAATTTGGTTATACTTTTTTAGTTTTTTTTTAATGTACAATTAAAGTCTTACTGACTATAGTTCTCCTGTTGTGCTGTCAAATACTAGGTCTTATTTTTATTTATTATTTCTATCTTATTTTTGTACCCATTAACCATCCCCACAAAGCTCCTGGTCCCCTACTACTTTTCCTAGCCTCTGGTAACCATTCTTCTATTCTCCATCTCCATGAATTCAATTGTTTTGATTTTTAAATCCCAGAATAAGTGAGAACATGTGATGTTTATCTTTCTGTGCCTGGCTTATTTCACTGTACATAGTGACCTTGAATTCTATCCATGCTGTTGCAAATGACAGGATTTCATTCTTTTTTACGGCTGAATAGTACTTCATCATGTATAAATACCACGTTTTCTTTATCCACCTATCTGTTCATGGACACTCAGGTTGCTTCCAAATTTTGGAATGTTGAACTTTTTCAAATGCTTTTTCAGCATCATTTGAAATAATCATATGGTTTGGGTCCACCATTCTGTCAATATGATGTATTACATTGATTGATTTGCACATGTTGAATTATCCTCTTGCATCCTGGGATAAATCCCACTTGGTCATGATGAATGATCTATTTAATGTGTTGTTAAGTTCAGTTTGTTAGTATTTTGTTGAGGATTTTCACATCAATATTCCTTAGAAATATTGGCCTGTAGTTTTCATTTTCTGATGTACCTTTGTCTGGTTTTGGTATCAGGATAATACTGGCCTCATAGAATGAGTTTGGAAGTATTCCTCCACCCCTTGTTTATTGGAACAGATTGAGTAGGACTGGTATTAGTTCTTTAAACATTTGGTAGAATTTAGCAGTGAAGCGATCAAGTCCCAGTTTTTTGTTTTTGTTTCAACTGGAGACTTTTTATTATGGCTTCGATCTTGTCACTTGTTATTGATCTGTTCAGGTGTTGAATTTCTTCATGGTTCAATCTTGGCAGACTGTATGTATCTAGAAATTTCTTCATTTCTTCTAAATTTTATAATTTATGGGCATATAGTTGCTCATAGTAGCCACTAATGATCCTTTGAGTGTTTGCAGTATCGGTTGTAATGTCTCCTTTTTCACCTCTGCTTCATTTATCTGGATCTTTTCTCTTTTTTTATTTAGTCTGGCTAAAGGTTTGTCAATTTTCCTTATCTTTTCAAAAAAACTACTTTTTGCTTCATTGATCTTTTGTATTGTTTTCTTCATTTCAAATTCATTTATTTCTGCTCTGATCTTTATTATTTCCTTTCTTCTACTAATTTTGGATTTGGTTTGCTCTTGCTTTTCTAGTTCTTTATGATGCATAATTAGATTATTTATTTGAAGTTGTTCTTCTTTTTTGATGTAGGAACTTATGGCTATAAATATCTCTCTGAGTATTGCTTTCACTGTATCCCATAGGTTTTGGTATGTTGTTTTTCCATTATCGTTTGTTTCAAAAAGTTTTCAATTTCCTTCTTAATTTCTTCATTGACCCACTGGTAATTCAGGAACATATTGTTTAATTTCCCCGTGTTTGTGTAGTTTCCAAAATTCCTCTTGTTATTGATGAGGAATTAATAACAAGTAGTTTCATTCCATTGTGGTCAAAGAGGGTGACTTTTTTGTGACCTAACATATGATCTATCTTTGAGAATGACCCATGTGTTGAGGAGAAAAATGTACATTTTGTAGCCATTGGATGAAATGTTCTGTAAATATCTATCAGGTCCATTTGTTCTATAGCTTAAGTCTGTTGTTTCTGTTGATTTTCTGTCTGGGAGATCTGTCTAATGTTGAGAGTGGGGTATTGAAGTGTCCAGTTATTATCGTGTTGGGGTCTATCTCTATCTTTAGCTCTAAAAATATTTGCCTTATATATCTGGATACTCCAGTTTTGGGTACATATATATTTACAATCATGAATTGGCCCCTTTACAATTGTGTAATGGTACAATAATACAACAAAGGGGCCAATTCATGATTGGAAATATATGTGTGCCCAACACTGGGGCATCCAGATACATAAAGCAAATATTATATATCTTGTGTTGAAATCTATTTTGTCTGATGTAAGTATAGCTATTCCTGCTCTTTTTTGCTTTCCATTGGCATAGAATATCTTTTTCCATTGCTTTATTTTCAGCCTGTATGTATCTTTATAGGCAAAGTATATCTCTTCTAGGCAACAGATCAGTGAGACTTGTTTTTTTTTTTAATCTATTCAGCCACTCTATGTCTTTTGATTGCAGAATTCAATGTTACTATTGATAAGTAGGGCCTTACTCCTGCTATTTTATTTGTTTTCTAATTGTTTTGTGGTCTTCTCTTCCTTCTTTCTGTCCTTCCTGTTTTCCTTTTAGAAAAGGTGATTTTTTTTTTTCTGGTGGTATGCTTTAATTGCTTGCTTTGTATTTTTTGTGTATCTGTTGTATAGTTTTCAATTTGAGGTAACTATGAGGTTTGCAAATACTACCCTATAACCCATAATTTTAAACTGATGATGACTTAACACTGATTGTATAAACAAACAAATACACTGAAAGAAAACTAATAAAAACTCTACATTTTAATTTCATTTCCCTATTTTTTCAGTTTTTGTTGTTTGTCTTATTGCACTATGTCTTGAAAAGTTTTTGTAGTTATTATTTTTGACAGGTTCATAACTTAGCCTTTCTACTTAAGTGAAGAGACGCTTACATATCATAATTACAGTGTTATATTATTCTGTATTTTTCTCTGTACTGACTATTACCAGTGAGTTTTATACCTTCAGAAGATTTCTTCTTACTTATTAACATCCTTTTCTTTCAGATGGAAGAACTCCCTTTAGCATTTCGTGTAGGACAGGTCCGGTGTTGCTGAAATCCCTCAGCTTTTGTTTGTCTGAGAAGCTTTTTATTTCTTCTTCATGCATAAAGGATATTTTCAGTGGATATACTATTGAAGTTTTTTTCTTTAGCACTTTAAATATGTTATGCTACTCTCTGCTGGCCTGTTAGGTTTCCACGGAAAAGTCTGCTGTGAGATATATTTGAGTTTGGTTGTATATTATTTGTTATTTGTTGCTTTTTTTTTTTTTTTTTTTTGAGACAGAGTCTCCCTCTGTCCCCCAGGCTGGAATGCAGTGGCACAATCTCGGCTCACTGCAAGCTCCTCCTCCCGGGTTCACGCCATTCTCCCACTTCAGCCTCCCAAGTAGCTGGGACTACAGGTGCCCTCCACCACGCCCGGCTAATTTTTTGTATTTTTAGTAGAGATGGGGTTTCACCATTTACAGGATGGTCTCGATCTCCTGACCTCATGATCCGCCCGCCTCGGCCTCCCAAAGTGCTGGGATTACAGGTGTGAGCCACTGCCTCCAGCCGCTAAGCCTTCTTTTAGCCATACCTGCTGATAGCTCCCTAGGTCACATGTCACCCAAGTTCACTGTGTCTAAGCCCAGCCTAGCATTAGGAATTGCCTAGGAATTGTAGGCCTTGTGTCATAGACTGCCTTACAGATTTACCTAGGACCCCAGAACAAATAAACCTCTGGTAGCTAGGTTTCCTGAGAAACTCAAGTTCTGAAAACTAATAAAGGCAATTTGCCTGTGGCTTGGTGCAAATGCTCCCTCTGTGGCTTGGTGCAAATGCTCCCTCTGTGCACGGGCACCAGATGAGCCCAGCTTGGCTTTATTCTTGCTATGACAGAGCAGCACTGAGTTCAATGTGAAGTCCCCCAGCAGCTGTACTCTCCATCCCCTAAGTGCAGAGATTTTCTCTCCATGCCACATGGCCACTATCAGGGGATGTGGGAAGGGTGGCATCAGCGATTTAAGACTTTTTCTCCTGCCCTCTTCAATGCCTCTTGAAATTAAAACAAGGTACTATGATTGCTCACTTGGTTTTTGATTCTTGTGACAGTGCTTTCCTGTGAGCAGACAGTTGTTAAAATTTGGTCTTTCGGTGAGGGGGTCAAAAGGTGTAGGCTTCTATTCCACCATCTTGCTTCACCCTCCCTATGTATTATTTCTTTTACTTTTCCTTTTTTTTTTGAGATGGAGTCTCGCTCCGTTGCCGTGGCTGGAGTGCAGTGGCATGATCTTGGCTCACTGCAAGCTCCGCCTCCTGGGTTTACACGATTCTCCTGACTCAGCCTCCCAAGTAGCTGGGACTACAGGCACCTGCCACCGTGACTGGCTAATTTTTTGTATTTTTAGTAGAGACATAGTTTCACCGAATTAGCCAGGATGGTCTCCCTCTCCTGACCTTGTGATCCGCCCACCTTGGCCTCCCATAGTGCTGGGATTACAGGCGTGAGCCACTAAGCCTGGTCACCCTCCCTATATATTATTTCTAAGTATACTATTATGTTAAAAAATGTTTTAAAATATTGATTGAATGAATTCCCAGAAACTAGGATTTTATATGTCATATTTTCTCATTATAAAAATAAAAATCAACAATAAATATATGGTAAAAGTAAAAAGGAAAACAAAAAGTGAAAAAAATAAACAACACTCCTGTCAAAAAACAACAGTTATGATAAAACTTAAGTGCTTGAAAATTTAGAAACATCTTTCTAAATAAGTTCTGAATAAAATAAGAAATAAGACAATCAGGTGAGGTCATTGATTGTTTATGTGATGGATTATGTTTATTGATTTGGGTATGTTGAACTTATCTCAATAGATGCAGAAAAGGCCTTAATAAAAGTTTTTAACACCTTTTCATGTTGAAAACTCTCAATAGACTAGGTATTGATGAAACATATCTCAAAATAATAGAAGCTGCTTATGATAAATCCATAGCCAATATCATACTGAATGGGCAAAAGCTGGAAGCATTTCCTTTGAAAACTGGCACAAGACAAGGATGCCCTCTCTCACCACTCCTATTCAACGTAGTATTGGAAGTTCTGGCCAGAGCAGTCAGGCAGGAGAAAGAAAGGGTATTAAAACAGGAAGAGAGGAAGTCAAATTGTCTCTGTTTGCAGTCAACATAATCGTATGTTTAGAAAACTCCATTGTCTCATCCCAAAAACTCCTTAAGCTGATAAACAACTTTAGCAAAGTCTCAGGATACAAAATCAATGTTCAAAAATCACAAGCATTCCTATACACCAATAATAGACAAGCAGAGAACCAAATCATGAGTGAAGTCCCATTCACAATTACTACAAAGAAAATAAAATACTTAGGAATACAACTTTCAAGGGACATGAAGGACCTTTTCAAGGAGAACTAAAAACCACTGCTCGAGGAAATGAGAGAGAACACAAAGAAATGGAAAAACATTCCATGCTCATGGAAGAATCAATATCATGAAAATGGCCATACTGCTCAAAGTAATTTATAGATTCAATGCTAACCCCATCAAGCCACCATTGACTTTCTTCACAGAACTAGAAAAAAACTACTTTAAAATTCACATGTAGTCAAAAAGAGTCAGTATAGCCAAGACAATCCTAAGCAAAAAGAACAAAGCTGGATGCATCACGCTGACTTCAAACCATATTACAAGGCTACAGTAACCAAAACAGCATGGTACTGGTACCAAAACAGATAGATAGACCAATGGAACAGAACAGAGTCCTTGGAAATAACACCACACATCTACAACCCTTTGATCTTTAACAAACCTAACAAAAACAAGCAATGGGGAAAAGATTCCCTATTTAATAGATGATGCTGGGAAAACTGGCTAGCCATATGCAGAGAACAGAAACAGGACCCCTTCCTTACATCTTATACAAAAATTAACTCAAGATGCATTAAAGACTTACACATAAAATCTAAAACCATAAAAACCCTAGAGCAATACCATTCAGGACATAGGCATGGGCAAAGACTTCATGACTAAAACACCAAAAGCAATTGCAACAAAAGCCAAAATTGACAAATGGGATCTAATTAAACTAAAGAGCTTCCACACAGCAAAAGAAACTATCATCAGAGTGAACAAGCAACCTACAGAATGGGAGAAAATTTTTGCAATCTATCCATCTGACAAAGGTCTAACATCCAGAATCTACAAGGAACTTAAACAAATTTACAAGACAGAATCAAACAACCCCATCAAAAAGTGGGCCAAGGATATGAACAGACACTTCTCAAAAGAAGACATTTATGCAGCCAACAAACATATTAAAAAAAAGCTCATCATCACTGGTCATTAGAGAAATGCAAATCAAAACCACGGTGAGATACCATCTCATGCCAGTTAGAATGGCGGTCATTAAAAAGTCTGGAAACAAAAGATGCTGGTGAGGATGCGGATAAATAGGAACACTTTTACACTGCTGGCGGGAGTGTAAAGTAGCTCAACCATTGTGGAAGACAGTATGGTGATTCCTCAAGGATCTAGAACTGGAAATACCGTTTGACCCAGCAATCCCATTAGTGGGTATATACCCAAAGGAATATAAATCATTCTACAATAAAAAAACATGCACGTGTGTTTATTGCAGCACTATTTACAATAGCAAAGACTTGAAACCAACCCAAATGTCCATGAATGATAGACTAGATAAAGAAAATGTGGCACATATGTACCATGGAATATACGCAGCCGTAAAAAAGAATGAGTTCATGTCCTTTGCAGGGACATGGATGAAGCTGGAAACCATCATCCTCAGCAAACTAACACAGGAACAGAAAACCAAACACTGCATGTTCTCACTCATAAGTGGGAGTTGAACAAAGAGAACACGTGGACACAGGAAGGGGAACATCACATACCAAGCCCTGTAGGAGGTGTGGGGGCAAGGGGAAGGAGAGCATTAGGACAAATGCATGCGGGGCTTAAAATCTAGATGACGAGCTGACAGATGCAGCAAACTACCATGACACATGTATACCTATGTAACAAACCTACATGTTCAGCACATGTAAACCAGAATTTAAAGTAAAATAAAAAATAAAATAAACAAGAATAACTGGACAGGCAGAAAATCTAAAAGGAGACTATTTCATATGAACACATAGGGGATGTAGTCAAAGTTATACTCAGGGAAAAACACATAGCCTTAGAAGCTTTTGTTAAATAGAATTTTTTCTTCTGATCATGAAGGATTAGTTGTTAATCAATTTAATGGAATCACTAGGGGAAAAAAGAACAATATGCCTCATCATGATAATATTTTAAATTACCAGAAATAGAAAAGATTCTGAAAAGACTTTGACAATTAAAAAAGGGATAAGAATACCCCAAACAGCATTAAATTGAAGAATAACTTCAAATGCTGGGAAAATAAAAAAAAATTTCAGCAGAATTTTCTACCTAGCTTAACTATCAATTAACTGAAAAAGCAGATTAATAATTTTTTTAGATATGCAAAGCCTCAAATTTTACCTTTCTGTATCCTTCCTTAGAAAGCAGTAGGATTTTTTTAGCTAAACAAATGTTTAATAATAATTGTAAAAAGTAGAAGACAAAGAATCCCAGAAATTTTTCTTTAAATAAAGAGGATTGGAGAGAATTCACTGGACTGCAACAAATCTAGACAGCAGCTAGTCCAGCGTTTAACAGGAGAGAGGACCACAAGAGGACCCCTGGATAATTTAGTTTTTATAGATTAGATGAGATAGTAGATGATAGAACATCCAGAAAAAGCAAGTGGATTAATGGAAACATGCAAATGAAAAAGAGGCAATTATTAATTCAAGGGAAAACAAAAAGCTGTATCTGACTAGGTTCTATAGTGAACAGTATTTATATAGTAATAAGTGATGGAATGTTGTTTATTGACTTAACTAAAATTGCTCAATAACTTTTATTAATTTAACTAAAAATAGTGGTTAACTACTGGAAAATTTAAAGAAGGGTATATGAAGGTCCAAATAAATATTTATCATGTTATGAACTCAATAAAATATTTAAAATTAATAAATGTAAAAGAACATGATAAACTTAACACTTGAAAATATGGATGCAATGACAAGAATAAGTAGCTAAATACAGAGGTTAAGTTTCAAATAGCTAGAAAGAGGATACTGAATGATCCCAACACAAATAAATGATAAATGCTTGAGTTGATGGACATGCCAATTACCTTTAGCTGATTTGTATACATGTATTGCACCATCGGTATGTACCCGTGAATGTGTACAATTATTATGTGTCAAACTTTTTTTTAAAGTGATTGTCAATGGAGATTGGTAATAGGGGCTAGATAATGCATGAGTGGAGCGCTACTCTTTGTGTTTTTGTTTTGTTTTGTAGTTTTTGGTTTTCCAAACTTTAAAGGCTTTTTATTGACTTTTTTTAATTCATGAAAAGGTTTTTAATAAATTATAGTTTGTTTCTCCCCAAAACTAATTGAAATAATAATTAAATCCACTTTGTAAAAGCTGTAAATAGACTACTTTTGGCAAGTGGTTCTCAACTAGCTTACCATTATCTAATCTTTCTCCCAGTTCTAGATGGTAGTTTTTAAATTTCTGGGGAAATTTTAAATTTTCATGATGACTGAAATAGTACCATAGGCATGTAGTGTATGGGGCAGAGGTGGGGAGAGTAGACATAAAACATATCCAATGAACATCAATCTATATTGTTCCACTAAATATAATTTACTTGGAATGTAACTATCGTGTACATTAATGGAACTTTACTTTATTGTTCACTATCGTAGACAAATTATACCCACTTAACAGTAGTACTTCTTGTGGTGAAAGTATTGCAAACATGAATATAACATAAACATCTTATTTAGGAACAGAGTCTGACTGCAGTGTTTTATATTTACTGGTGCACTTGTCTGGAAGAATGTATATTTTGAAATACCAGTTATTTATTGTGAAGGAATTGAAGAGCTGCACTGTAATTCTTCCTCTAGCTCCAGGATGCTGAAGAATGATTTGATCCTTAGCCAACAATTTTGAAATATCAAGTGAAGGATATATCCCCTGGAAATAAATGAGAGTCTTGCTGGGTTGCTAGTTATTGATTTCATCTGAGAACGTTCCTAAGCATGCCATTCCTGGTTGTCCAGATTGTTTATTTTGTCACATGTAATTTACTGTCAGCTGCATTAAATAACAAAAACAGGACACTGACCTATCCAAGTGCTACAAAACTAGCAATGTATTTAAGCTGACAACTCGCAGATGGGGGAGTTACCTGTGCTGATGTGATTTACATGTGTGTCAGTGCTCATCTCTCAAGATCAAGACATACATTGTGTTTTGGGCATTGATGATCACGTCTGGCTACTTTCATAAAGCTTTTTCTTGCAAGCTCTTATGCTCCCTGTTTGATATTCTTTTATAATGCTAAGTTTAGTTGGCACTGGATAGGGCTACTGTGTTATGTAACCTGAAATCCACTAATGCTGTCTTTTAGGGCATTATACGAATTCTAAAGCCATGTAGTAGTCTCTGTATAGTAAAGTGTGCATAACAAAATATTCCTAAAATAGAGAACGAGAGGGTTCCTGAAGACTTAGTTCCACAGGTATAGTCATTAAGTATTAATTTCCATGGGATTTCTTTTTCTATAAATCAATTAAAATATTACATGAAATAATTTATACACAGTGAGTAGATGCTTAGTCTGTAGGCATAAACTTATTTAGGTCTAATTCTCAACTTAAGGATTTGGATTTCGAAGAATATTCTGTAACTGAGAAATTGTAGAGACTTAATAACTTAAACCAATACTCACACCCTTTTGGTTTACACATTTACACCTTTCTTAAAGATAATACAATTTCAAGATGATACTGGGAATACATGAAACCTATCTGGCCACGAGGAAGATTTTAAATAGGAATATAAGAAAGTGGTGGGCAGGGAGATGCAAATACAAGTGTTACATGGGATTTTCTGCAAAGCCCCATAAAAGGAAACAATTCAAATAAAAGAAGTACTCCTTTTCCCACCTTCCCTTTTTCTGCTTGGTACTTATTGATGTCTGGAAAAGGGATGGGATGGCTGGGAGCATTTTTGGTGATGGTCTTTCTAAAAAAGCTTGACCAAAAATAAATTTCCTTAAATGATCTCATTAACTTAGACACTTCCCAACATGGATTAGTCTTGATCAATAAACAGAATATTCAACTTTCTATTTTGCATAAAAGGAAAATCTTTTATTAGAGCATTTTTTTCTGGGTGATTAAAACAAGTAAAGCTCCCTGATTCTAGATCTGATTTTGGATTCCACTCATAATGACCTTCTGTCTTGCTCGATAAAGTTTCTATGCACAAGGTGGGAGGAGGAAAGTCTTTTAGAAGTGATTGGTGTACACTGTAACAATATTCAAAGGGTATTCAAAGTTATCAAATGAAAAGAAACACTTTCTAGATATTACCGGAATTCAATTTCCACACTCCACAGTAATCAAAGTTTACTAATTTTGTGATTGTTTAAAACTTTTTTGTGGTACTTTTTTATATTTCAAAATAATACCTTGGTGTTCCTGATTCTTGACCAGTCAACTTAAGATGCTATCTGTTGTCTGCCCATTATAAAAAATGAGAAAATTAGCCTTAAAATTTATTTCTTTTGAAGCACTTTTTTTTGCATTATTATATTTGTGTTTTTAAAACTTTTCTAACTCACAGTGATATTCTCCTACATTCTGTTCTGTTAATTTTACATTTCATTTTTATGTGTTCACTCTCCTAGGACTCACATTGTATTGGGTGGGGTAGTTGTTCAATTGAGGTAGAGCATTCTTTTTTTCCATATTTTTCATTACCATCTACTGAGTAGTCTCTCTCCTCTTATTTGTTTTTTTATAAATACTATTTTTATTATTACCGGAAAGCGTAATTTATTTAATTCACAATACACAAACATACACACGGATTACATTTTATTTTGAAACTGCATAATCTAAATCTTTTACTGTAATGTATGTAATACATTATTCTCATTATTATCTAGTTATTGCATTAACATTTTTTTAAAAAGTTTTTTATTTCTGTAGGTTTTGGGGGAACAGGTGGTATTTGGTTACATGAGTAAGTTCTTTAGTGGTGGTTTGTGAGATTTTGGTGCACTCATCACCTGAGCAGTATACACCGAACCCAATTTGTAGTCTTTTATCCCTCACCCCTCTGCCACCCTTTCCTCTGAGTCCCCAAAGTCTATTGTATTATTCTTATGACTTTGTATTCTCATAGCTTTGCTCTCACTTATAAGTGAGAAGATACAATGTTTGGTTTTCTGTTCCTGAGTTACTTCACTTAGAATGATGGCCTCAAGCTCCATCCAAGTTGCTACAAAAGGCATTTTTTTAATGGTTGAGTAGTATTCCCTTTTTATTTTTGCTGTGAATGCCATTAATTTGTTCCTTTTTGTGGATGAGTAGTATTCCATTTTGTGTATATGTGTGTGTGTGTGTGTGTGTGTGTGTGTGTGTGTGTATAATTTCTTTACTCATTGATTGATGGGCATTTGGGCTGGCTTCAGATTTTTGCAATTGCAAATTGTGCTGCTATAAACACGTATGTGCAAGCATCTTTTTCATGTAATGACCTCTTTTCCCTTTGGGTAGATACCCAGTAGTGAGATTGCTGATTCAAATAGTAGTTCTACGTTTGGTTCTTTAAAAAATCTCCACACTGTTTTCCACAGTGGTTGTACTAGTTTACATTCCCACTAGCAGTGTTGAAGCATTCCCTTTTTACTGCATCCATGCCAACATCTATTTTTTTTTTTTTTTGATTGTGGCCATTCTTGCAGGAGAAAGGTGGTATGGCACTGTGGTTTTGATTTGCATTTCCCTGATCATTAGTGATGTTGAGAATTTTTTCATATGTTTGTTGGCCATTTGTATATCTTCTTTTGAGAACTATCTATTCACGTTCTTAGCCTACTTTTTGGTGGGATTTTTTTTTTATTCTTGCTAATTTATTTGAGTTCCTTGTAGATTCTAGGTATTAGTCTTTTGTCAGATGCATAGATTGTGAAGATTTTCTCCCACTCTGTGGGTTGCCTGTTTACTCTGCTGACTGTTCCTTTTGCTGTGCAGAAGCTCTTCAGTTTAATTAAGTCCCACCTATTTATCTTTGTTTTTTTTTGCATTTGCTTTTGTGTTCTTGGTCATGAAGTCTTTGCCTAAGCCAATGTCTAGAAGGATTTTTCTGACGTTATTTTCTAGAATTTTTAGTTTTGCATCTCAGATTTATGTCTTTGACCCATCTTGAGTTGGTTTTTGTATAAGCTGTGAAATGAGGATCCAGTTTCATTCTCCTATATGTTCCTTGCCAATTATTCCAGCACCGTTTGTTGAATAGGGTGTCCTTTTCCACTTAATGTTTTTGTTTGCTTTGTTGAAGGTCAGTTGACTGTGTGTATTTAGGTTTATTTCTGGGTACTGTATTCTGCTCCATTGGTCTGTGTGCCTATTTTTATATCAGTACCATGCTGTTTTGGTGAGTATGGCCATATGGTATAGTTTGAAGTCAGGTAATGTGATGCCACCAGATTTGTTCTTTTTGCTTAGTCCTGCTTGGGCTATGCAGGTTCCTTTTTGGTTCCATATGAATTTTAGAATTGTCTTTTCTATTTCTGTGAAGATTGATGGTGATATCTTGATGGGAATTGCGTTGAATTTGTGGACTGCTTTTGGCAGTGTGGTCATTTTCACAATATTGATTCTACCTATTCATGAGCATGGGTTGTGTTTTCATTTATTTGTATCATCTATGATTTCTTTCAGCAGTGTTTTGTAGTTTTCCTTGTAGAGAACTTTCACCTTCTTGGTTAGGTATATTCCTAAGTATTTTATTTTATTTTTTTTGCAGCTATTGTAAAAGAGATTGAGTTCTTGATTTGATTCCCAGCTTGGCTGCTGCTGATGTATAGCAGAGATACTGATTTGTGTAATATAATTTTGTATTCTGAAACTTTACTGAATTCATTTATCAGTTCTAGGTGCTTTCTGGAGGAGTCTTTAGGGTTTTCTAGGTATACAATCATATCATCAGCAAACAGTGACAGTTTGACTTCCTCTTTACCAGTTTGGATGCCCTTTATTTATTTCTCTTGTCTGATTGCTGTGGCTAGAACTTCCAGTACTATGTTGAATAGAAGTGGTGAGAGTGGGCATCCTTGTCTTGTTCCAGTTCTCAGAGACAATCCTTTCAACTTTTCCCCTTTCAGTATTGTGTTGGCTGTGGGTTTGTCACAGATGGCTTTTTTTACATTGAGGTATGTCCCTTGTATGCTGATTTTGCTGAGAGTTTTAATCATAAAGAGATGCTGTAATTTTTCAAATGCTTTTTCTGCATCTATTGAGATGATCGTGTGATTTTTGTTTTTAATTCTGTGTATGTGGTGTATCACAGGTATTGACTTGCATATGTTAAACCATACCTGCATCCCTGCTATAAAACCCATTTGATCATGGTGGATTATCTTTTTGATATATTGTTGGATTCAATTAGCTAGTATTTTGTTAGGGATTTTTGCATGTATGTTCATCAGGGATATTGGCCTGTAGTTTTCTTTTTCGGTTATGTCCTTTCCTAGTTTTGGTATTAGGGTGATACCAGCTTCGTAGAATGATTTACAGAGGATTCCCTCTTTCTCTATTTTGTGGGATAGTGTCAATAGGATTGGTACCAATTATTCTTTGAATGTCTGATAGAATCCAGCTGTGAATCTGTCTGGTCCTGGGCTTTTTTGTTGTTGTTGGTGGTAGTTTTTTTTTTTTTATTACCATTTCAATCTTGCTGCTTGTTATTCATAGGTTCAGGGTTTCTAATTCTTCCTGATTTAAGCTAGGAGGGTTGCTCACTAGAATTTAAGAAGCACTAATTTAGATGATTTTCACCATCCCTCTGGCTTTCAGAATTTTGTAACAGTCATGATATTTTTATTGAAGATGCATTACAAGCAAATGCCATGGGAATTGCAAACAAGTGTAAGACATGCTCTTCTCTAACTTAAAATTTAGTTGAGAAAACAGACTTGGAGGTTAAATATAGCCAAATTGATGTCTGATGATCAAATACAAGTGGATGTGGTAATTGAACTCTGAGTGGTCTGGGCTACCATGTCTGCTATAACAGGATGGATCAATCAAGGCATGAAGCCAGTGGAGCTAGAGGCCAGCATGAAGGTTCAGGAAAGTGCAGAGGCACCAGTGTGGGAAATGAACTGTGTCTTGGTTGGGGCACAAGAGTGAGGAGGTTGTGGCAGGGCCCCTGGGCATTCACTACCCATAAGTGGATAGAGCGTCAATACTTAGATAGGCACAGGTGTGAGAAAAAATGGACATGGGGGTTGCAGCCAAATGGTGAGGAGCCTTGAATATGGAAATAGATTTTTTTCATACTTCAAATAATTTTTATTCAATAACAAAACTATATATCTAACTCTCAATATGCATATATTTATTTTTGTATATGGAATACAGCTTTTTTGCAAGAAAAAAATCACTCAAGACAGAAACTTAAGATAATCCTGAAGACAGACTCACTGCATTTTGGTTTGTATAGCTAGACCTGTGAACCTGGAGGCATCCTTTTGGTTGGTGTTTTCAGAATGTGCTCTTCTACCCCTTGGGAATTCTCTGACAGAAATTATTTGAGGAGGTAGCAGGTGAACTCGTCAGCTTTCTGCTCTCCTCTGCCGGGTAGACAGAAAGGCACATGCTGATCCTGTGTGGATTGTATTGGGCTTTCCTGAAATATTCCATTCCTATAACCCATATCCCAGGCTCCATCCTTAGCCTATGATCCAGCCTCAACAGAGTGGCATGTTCAAGACTGCTCTGTGGTGTTTCTGCTCTCTCAGTAAAAGCCCACACTCTCTTAGCCAGAGCCCCTCATGGCCTGGCCCTCCACCTTTTCCCTCCCTCTGCACTATGCCCAGCTTCTTCCCCTCCCTTCCAGCATTCTCCCCATCCCCAAAACTTAGAATAGAACTTGGCACAAACTATCAATATTTGTTGAGCAAATGATTCAAATGAGTTAAACGATTTAAAAAGGAAATGAAAAACTACTGCTTTATGCAATAAAGAGCCATTAAAACCTCCTAAGTTTATTTATTTTTTTTTTTGGAAGCATGTGAGGAGTATATTTTTTGAGAGTATGTCCTTTTTGGGAATATGTGAGGTCAGCTCTCTAAATATACCTTTATTCTAGAGTGTTACAGACTTTTTTTTAAAAATTATTTATTTATTTTTTTAAAGAATATATTCCTTTGTTCATGAGGGCCATCCTCCCGTCTTGTTCTCATTTACTTAAAATTTTTTTTAACCTAACATTAATTAAATATTTTTGGACATGTGCAGAAGAGGCAAAGAGACAGAGAAAGAGGATTTAAACCCGCGGAGACAGTGGCAAGAAAGATTGGCAGAAGCTCTCCGGCACAGCCTGTTTCCCTGCAAAAGGAGGCGCTGGCTGCAGCACCCTTGTGTGGCTTGTGGGTGTGATCAGGCCAACTCAGGACATGGGGATGGTGCCAGGGAGCTGACCCTGTTCCAGGAGCAGGTTCCATGCCCCTTTCTTCTGAGCCCTAGAAAGCTGGGACTGCAGCACTGCTTAAAGGAAAGCCTCCTCCTCCACTCTGTGGCAGTTATACACAACACAAACCATTTCTGGGTATTTGTCTTTCTTTCTTGGTCTTGTGAATCTTTTCTCACTAAATTCAGCTCACATCTATCTTTTTGACTTCCCTAAGTGTAAGATAAAAGTTATGTTGGAAAGCAGTCTGCACATTTTAATAAAAGTAACCTTTTGTTTTTGATACCGAAGTCTTAATTTTTCTGGTAAACCTTCTTACCTTGTTATGGAAATGACAGCAGGAGAGAGATGAATGGCCCTGTAGTAATTAATTCAAGGAATTCAGATGGGATAAAGCTTTCCCTTGCATTTTGGTGCCCCCCAGCAGAGCTCTGCTGAAAAGATGCATTTAGATTGCTCCCAGAACTCTGCTTTTAAAATAAATGTTGGGATATGCATGTAACTGCTGCAATGCAAGCCATCTCATCTGTTGGGTTCAAAGTTGCAGCATTCTTTTGTGAAATAAAAGAGTTCTTTATTTGACTGCCATCCTTTGCTGTTTACAAGTGCGGGTACTTTCATGGTCTAGGAAGAGAGTGTGCATTGTGTGCTCTTAATGAGCACTTGTGCACTCAGCCATGCGCAGCAGAGGACGAAGGTTTTCCTTTTAAAATCAAGCATCCATTAAAAAAGACAACAACAACAAAAACTTGACATAGAAGCCCTGAAATGGGAAAGTTTGTCATCTTCATTATTTCTTATTGCCAAGAGAAGCCCCGCTTGATAGCATTTCACTAGCAGGCACACCAGTAAAACATGTCTGGCAGAAACAGAAGATAAAGCCAGAGGTGGACACAGCTAATTGTATTTATGTCAGGTTTTGAGAATAATCAATATGCCTTTGCTTTATTATTTATATCTAGTCCAGCAGATACACACCCAATGATCAATATTTTTCTTAGCTTGTTTTATTGCTGGAGCTCCTGCAGCTCTGTGCAAATGCCTTCCCAAAGAAGCGGAAAGGATTCTCTAAATGATTGTGCTGTTAAGCGATACATAAGCTTAGAGAGCCGGATAACTATCTTCTGCAACCATAGTTTCTTTTTCCTTTTTATTATAATCCTCTGTTGTTGAGCCACAGTCTCTGTTGGGAATTTGAAGGTCAGATTATCTTTATATGTTTCCAGAGTTGAATCATCACACACCCCGATATATGTTCTTTTAAGACAGTAAGTTTCTTGTTAAGGAAAGGTTATTCTCTTGTCTGGGTGAGAATTATGTTGAAAGATAAATAACCTTTTCATATGAGGCCTCTAGGCTGAAACCATTTGTGTTTCACATAGAGGTGATGTCTTTTAGAGAAATCTCAGGCAATCAGGGCTGATACCCACACCTCCTTTGCACGGAGGGCCCTGGTTGGGGGCCCCTGGTGGCCCTGGCTCTGCTCAGTGCCATGGCTCCCCTGGCATATGATCGCTCCCTCAGAGCATCCTGTCACCCACACCTTCTGATAGTGGTGTTTCCACTGGTCCTGCACTGACTGGGCAGTGGTGTTTTTCTTTGGATTCTGACTTCTTTTTCGGTGGCTGACGTAGTTTCCAGCACCTTCTCCTGTCGTGGCTCAAACTTGCTGAGTTATACAACTCGTTACTGCTGTCTTACACTAGGGTAGGGACCCAATGATGGAAGAAGGGAAAATGTACCCTTGTTTTGGCTTTGGAGAGTGGACAGATGGTGCTGATACTTTAATGACTTCTCTGTGACCTGCCATAGGAAATCTAACTGTTATAATGTGGCAGTCAAGGCCCTTGACAATCTGTCCTAGCATTCCCTTTCTATTCTATTTCCCTCAATATGCCTTATTCTTCAGTACACTTCTCCATATGCCCTGAACATGCTAGTAAATTCAGGCTTTTACTCCTTTGCCTACTGTCATCTCTCTCTTGTCAAGATAAGGGATGAATGGAGAACAGCAGGTTTGGGGGAAATCGGCTACTTCTCAGGATTTGCTTTTGAACTGGATTTCAGAGCCACTCATAGCGAGGAGCCTGCTGTCTTCCCCGATGACAACAATAATCTGCATGGCTCACGGTGGGGACAGTGTCAGGCCACAGCTCCCTTGTGTCCTGTCTTCTGTCTCCTGACTCAGTGAATCCTTATATTCGCAATGGGGTTCCCTGATGTGGTCTCGCATCCTTCCCATACCCAACTGCAGGTCACAGAATTGAGAACTTGGGATGGCTTATTGGTTCAATGGGTGCACAGAAGCCTATGCTCAGAGACAGCCAGGCCAATGGCCAGCCATAACATGGATGGCTCCTATGTCCAGGCCTGCTTGCTTTGTTCCTGCCTTGGAGGGAGCCCCAGCAACCTTGTGACATAAGACCCTGATCATAATCAGACTTTCCGCCACTTCATCTCATATTCTTTTCTCGAGGCTGGTGTTTGTCAGCTTTAAGTGCATTCCATTCTTTCCCAAGCTCAGTAGTTCTTGTGAGGAATGACGGGGTTTGAACTTTATTTTGCAGCATCGGCAATTGTTGCCAACCAAAATAACAATAAAAGCTTTTTTTTTTTTTTTACTTAGCACTTCCTAAGTGACAGCTGCTCTTGTAGACATATGTCATCTCATTTAATCCCCACTGCAACACTAGGAAGTGGGGAACTTTCAATATACCTGTTGCACAGAGAAGGAACTAAAGCTCAGAGAGGTTAAGCCACTTGCCCAAGACCACACAGAGTTCAGTGGCGTGGGAGAGATTTGACATGGGGTATCCTGGCTCTGGCTGTAATCCACTACACAGGAGGAGCGAGCTCAGGCTGAGGGCACAAGACATTCAGATTTCATGGGACACTCCCACAGCTCAGTTGCTTTTTGCTCAGGCCTGTGGGTACGTGGACAACCCAGCCTCCATCCGAAACCTACGCAGACAAGGTCATACAAACGGTCACAGCAGAATCTCTTGATCGTGTCTTATCACTGACTCTTCTCTTTTCTTTCATGGGAAATCAATAGCTATTTATGGGTTCCTGTATTCTTTCTTATGGATATTTGAAAAATAGTGTAATTCTTTACACAAGTAGGTTAACTTCTCTGTAGAGATGTCTCCTGTGAAACTGTATTTTCACACAAAAAATAGGATATCTTTTTATTTATCCATGGCATTTCTGGGCACTTTAAATTTGTCTTATAATTTCCCTTATTTTGTGGATCACTTGTTTCCATTTCCCTTTTAAGAGCTGTTAAGGTGGTTCATTAGAGATATGGTAAAAAACGTAAAATGTTTCCTGTACTTCGCGTAATTTTTAAAAAACACGTGATACTAATCAAGCAATGATCAAAAACCTCTTGGTAAATCTAACTGGGGTGGCTTTTTGACATTTAAATCAATATTTAAAAATTTAAAATAATTATGTGATATGTTGTGGTATGTTTGATTTTTGACTTAATTTAATTTTTATAGTTTTTTTTAAACTTCAGATTTGCAAACAATATTGCTTACCAAGATTTTCATTAGTTTCAACTAAGGAGCAGACAGCTTATATAACTGTAAGCTGCCTTTGTATATTCCATCTCTCCAACCTGTAGTCAGTATGAAAAGCTGGATTATGCTAATGTTTGTGATGCTGAAAGCCTGGTTTATTTCCTAGCTGGTGGAAAGAGATAGTGTGTGCCTGTGTTAAGTTTAATCAGGGGACTTCACGGCAAAATAACTGAGCCCAAGGTTTTGGGTACTTTAAAATCCTCCCAGGTAACTGGAGTGGAGAGAGTGGGGTGAATTGTCCCTGGGGCACTGGAATGAGGGGATATTGTTATCCTCTCATAGAGGGCCCACCTTGACACCCTGCTGGGAACGTCAGGCAGTTTCTTCCCTTCCCCCAGGGACCTTGTGCCTTCTCGCACACTGGCGTTGGTCAGGAGCATCTCAGCCCATCAGGCATGCTTTAAATTATGTTTAAATTGGCAACCTAGCAGGGTTCGGTGGCCTGCACCGATAGTCCTTGCTACTCAGGATGCTGAGCTGAGAAGACTACTTGAGCCTAGGAGTGCGAGGACAGCCTGGGCAAAAGATTCTGACCCTCTCTGTAAAAATAAATAAGCACATAAATAAATAAATAAATAAAATATAAATTAGCAACTTGTTAGCTCACACACAAAATTATTAATGCAAAAAGACACATAGCTATTTCTTGACTTGGGCACTGTTACAAGGTGAGTTCGCTTCATCATAATTCATCAGTCTGTGCACTTAAGATTTCTGCACTTTTCTGTATGAATGTTACACCTAAATAAATATGATTTTTTAAAAATTACATGAGGAAAGTAGTGTTACCCATTGTCAATTTGCAGCATCCAAATGTGTTAACCGAGGAAGGAGTAAGGGTACTGGGTCCCTACTCAGTGGAAATGCTCAAAATGCCTATTTACGTACAGACCTGGTGAATAATTTTCTCCTCTTGTTAACCTTTGGCTGTACAGTTGTGTAACTTACCCCAGAACCTGTCTTGCTGCCTCTCAGTTCTGAGCATGTTCGGCCTAAAGGAACCCGAAATCTCATCCATTCAAATCATGATTTGCTCTTCAAGCTAGAACTTGAATTTTCAGCCTTTAAAAGACAGTCAGATAATTATTGTGAATGTGTTCTTTTAAAGCCATAATCTTTTTTTATGGAGATTTTCCAAAAATTTTTTATAAAAGCGTCCAAACCAAACTTTGAGATTTCTGCCACTGCTTGCAAGATATAAGGATGAAGTCAACTTAAGCTGAGCAGGTTATGCCATTTCAAGTTTTATCCAAGAAATGTTTCATTTTTTAAATAAAAACCAATGATTTTGGGCAGAGAGTGTTGGATTTCTGAGTTATTAAAAGAAGAGAGAAATAAGGACAGAAACAAGTCTAGGAAGCTGCCTTCTCTGGATCATTGATAAAAAGTAATACAAAAATATGAGACTTGGCATTCAAAGAAATAAACACTATAATCTCAATAGATCTGAGCTAAGAAATAGGCATTTCTTTCTTGGCTTTGGGCAAAGTTAAGTTGCATGGGGAAAGCCATAATGGAAATTGATTCTTTTGATCTTTTTTTCTTCTCTTTTCCTCTTTCTTCTCTCATTTTATTCTTTTTTTTCCCCTCTGCTTTCCCTTTTGTTTGCCTTTCCAAAAAAGAAGATTGCAATTTAGAAACTCTCATGTGAGTTAGTAGGTAAGATGAATTTGTGACCTATTTACTAGCTTTGACCTATCTGATGGGATCTACTTTGCTTTGACAAGTAAGTTAGGGGATATATTTCCTGAAGCAGTGGAAACAAAACACGAACTGGTGAGGTCTGAGACCATCACCAGGCTGCTAAAGCTGCCTGGGAGAACTTATGATTTTGTAACTTCACGATGCCCTTTGCCTGTCCTTTGCCTTACACTTAGCTGTCCCGATTTGTATAATATTTTGAAAAGATTCCCTCCTGTACACAAGCCCTTTCCCTTCATAAAAGCACAACATAAAAATTAAATTTCTTGCATGTCGATTCTAGTTTGTGAGTGCATTTAGGATTTAGCCTGCAATTTTATGTTTCCCTGTTTCGGGGATTTTCTGGTGAATGGAGACTTGCAGTGGAGACCAGGACATTCTGTACAATGTCTGAAGGACATCACTGGCCTTTTTACTGTCCCTCCTCAAACAAAACAGGGAACCAAGCCTATGATGGGGTGTGGGCTACCCAGTGACCTGGAGACGTTGGATAAGCACTGTAAGACCTCTGTAAAAACAGGGACAATGACGGATGCTTCTTTTACAGTTGTTATGAGGCATATAAAGTACTTAGCCTGGGCATGTTGTATGTACTCGATAAATGTTTGTTCTTATGATCAGGAGGCCGCAGATCATCTTGACCTTAGAGCACAAATCACTTTAAGCCTAGGGAAAGAATGAGAGTTGATTTAATGACACTACCGTGTTTCTGGCTTCTGTGTAGCAGTCTATTCTGTCCCTATGTACACTTTGCTTATGTGTGTGCCCTCACCCTTTTAATTCTTTGCTCAGGCATCACCTTCATAGTGAAGCCTATGTTGACTCTCTTATTTAAAATTTTCAGTCCTATCCGGTTCAGCTAACCCCATCCCAATTCTGCCCCCACCCCATATCCTGCTTCATTTTTCTCAGTGGCATTTATTGCTTTTTAAGGACACGATATAACTAATTTATGTGTTAGGCTGTCTTCTGTCTCAGCATTTGCATGTGAGCTCCACGAAAGCCAGACGTGTTGTCTGTTTTGTTTTTATTTTCACTGCTGAATCCTCAGTGTCCTAAAAGAGTAGCTGACGCATAACAAGAGCTCCATAAACACGTGCTGACTGAATCAAACGATGTGTGTCTCTAGGACAAACTCTTTTCAGTAGCAAAGCTGAGACACTTAGGAAATGGTGACAAAATTTTGTCCGTATTTTACCTCATCTGGACAGAATTTGGATTTTAGAGAAGATCCAAGTTCAAATCCTGGCTCTTCTCCCCAGAGTGTGACCTGGAGCAAATCACTTTCCCTCACTCGTTCTCATCTCTTTTGTTTGTATTATAGGGACAATAATGGTACCAGGATTTAGTGAGAATATTGATTTGATATTAGAATATTGATTTGAAAGTGCTTGGCATAGAGAGGAACAAAAATATGTTAGATTCTTACCCCTTTGCCCTGAAGAAGTCAGTATACCTTGAATCAAATTATACACACACCCACACACCCACACACACACACAAAAAAAAAAAGAAGAAGAAGAAGAAAAGAAAAAGAAAACTCCAGTACTGGGCCAGTCCACATGCTATGACGTTTCATGAAAGCTATAAGCTGCCCCATTAATCAGATCTTTGGAGGATCCGATTTATGGAGAAATAAAAATAAAAGTGGGCTGGATGCCATCTCAGAGATGTTCATGTCCAAATCTCTGGAAGCTGTGAATGTGTGTTTTGTAGCAAAAGAAACTTTGTGGAAGTAATGAAGGTATGGGCCTTAGAATGGGAAGAGGATCCTGGGTTATCCATATGGGACTGTTCTAATGACATGAACTCTTAAAAAGCCAGGAAATTTCTCTGGCTGGAGTCAGATGGAGGAGGCAAAAGAAGCAATTGGAAAGATGTGAACTGTGAGAGGACTCAATGCACCATTGCCAGAAGGAGCCACATGCAGAACATGCGAAGGAAAGCAGGCAGCCTCTGAGAGTGGAGACCAGCCCCGGCTCTCAGTGAGCAAGGACACAGGAACTTTGGTCCCACAATCACAAGCTACTCAATTTGGCCAACCACCTGCAAAATATTTTAAGTGGATTATTGCCCAGGGCTGCTAGTAGAGAATGCACCGCTGTTGACAGATATATTTCAGCCTTGAGACCCTGAGATGAGGACCTAGCTGCACCCAGACAGACTTCTAACTATAGAAACTGTTGAGAATAAATTTGTGTTGGTTGCTAAGTTTACAGTGATTTGTTATGGCAGCAATAGACATATAATCTTAAAAACCCTAATGTAGAACACTTAGATTTTATGCTATGTAAATTATTCCTAAATAAAGCTGTTAAAAAAAGGGACAACATTGTAAGATACTAGTAAACTACAATAGGTAGATAAGAATGACACGAAGGTGAATAGTCACCACTCAAGACTTAGCAACCAACACAAATTTATTCTCAACAGTTTCTATAGTTAGAAGTCTGTCTGGGTGCAGCTAGGTCCTCAGCTCAGGGTCTCAAGGCTGAAATGTAACTGTCAATATGTATATATATATATATATATAGTATATATTGATATATACAATATCAATAGTTTTACTGTAAGTTCTGGTTTTTCTCCAAGTATGACAATTAAAACAAAACAATCAAAGAACAGCAAACAACATACTCTAAGCCATTTATGTACCATCAGTGTTCTACCAGTGATGTCATAGAGATGGTACTCCCCTGTTTTCTGTGTTTTAGTACAACAACTCAGAATTAGGAGAGACAGAGACATGAATCATAATTCTGGTATGCCACTTAATAACTTTATGTTCATTGGCAAGAAATTAGTTCCTCCAAGTCCAGTTTTCCTGATCTGCGTAGTGCAGGACATTGATGTATAGCAAATGGGATATGCCCAGAATCCCCAGCCTTTCTCTGCAGTTCCCAGGCCACTGCTGTTCAACTTCCCTCATAATCTGGCCATAAATGACTTTTTCATTTACATGGAATCACTTATTATTATAGTCACTCTCTTATCCTTTTACCTTGCCACTTTTGAGAGGAGTTTGAATTTATTTGTTTAAAAAATAAATTCTTTTTTTAAAAAAATGTATTCCATAACATTTAATTTTTGTGTTAGTGCGGTTAATGAGTTTTAACATATGTGGAGATGTGTATAAACATAATTACAATTTTTATCACCCAAACAAATTCCCCTCAATACTTCGCATTCAGACCCTGCCCCCACCCCACTCCCTGTCAGCATTAATCTGCACTCTATCCCTGTGGTTTTGTCATCTTCAGAATGTCATATAAATGGAATCATGTACTATGTAAACTTTTCAGATTGGCTTCTTTCACTCAGTGTAATTTCTTTGGAATTCACCCATGTTTGGAGTATATCAGTAGTTTTACCTTTTTATTATCCTCTGTGTAGCTAGATCAGCCTTTATCCTTTCTACTGTTGGGTGACACTTGGGATGCCACGAGTTTGGATCATATTTACCGAACATGCTCTTCCTTCTTCACTCTCTTGGCCTTTGCTTACAATAGTTCCCAGATGGGAATGCATGACTTCCTGTTCTGCCTGTTTCTTCCTTTTGCATGGTCTTCCTCCAAGGGCCATGTTCTGAAAACCACACAGTGAGAAACGGAAAAGGAAAGATTAGTTTCTTTGCCCTCACCTTCACTGATCCTTTTCTGAACTGTCCTAGTCAGCACTGGCCATTCTTTTCCTACGCTGCTCATAACTCTGCTACATAAGTCAGTTTCAGACATGCCTGCTACACCCAGCACATTGCAAGTTCCTTTAGATGTAGGTATACCTGGGCATCCAGTACACAGTTCAGCAGATTCCCTTGCAAAATTGAATGGAATTGAATAAGATTGTGAACAGGACTGAGCCTATAAAAGTCAGGAAGTGGCAGGGACTTGTTTTTGGCTCCCTAACATCTATTTATACCCATTTCCCTGACTTTCCAGCAGTGCCTAGACTGGACTATGAACTCACCTTTTCTCTCTGTATCTTGCTCATAAACAATTTGCACTGAGTTCAAATGACCGATGCTTTAAAGTACTTCCCTGGAATATTTATAATTTTACAGAGACCAAAGTCCTCAGGTATAGAGAGGAATATCTGAAAGTGGAATTATGCAATTCAGAGCATGAGCAGAGGGTACATGAAAAGGAAATGGACCTTTGAGCACTGTTGAAACCACTCTCAATAAGCTTGCTTACATCACATTCTTGTAAGTCCAGGCTTACATGTTTGTTATGCTACCATCTCAAACTAGGTTTTATAATCAAGGCAGCACCCAGTGGAGGCCTCATTGTGGCAAAGTGTTGCCATGTTCAGAAAAATGTGGCAATATATCCAATATGATGGCATTGTTAAGCCTGAATGATTTCTTCTGCTGGATCTGGGCCAAGGCATGAGTGGGGATGGTCCCTACTGCAAGGAATTGTTGGTCCAGTTCTGGAGTGTTTCAGTGGTGAGCAGGAGCAGGGGCCACAGATGTTCCTCAGGTGAAGGCCAAGTTTGTAAAGTTTTCACACACTACCTGCTGAATCATGGATCTGCATTTAGGCTCCCTTTCAGGAAGCCTAGGTAAACACATACTGTTTGTACATAGCATATATTTGGTGGTACTGCTTCTCAAATTTTCTAAGCCAATTTAGAACTGCATTGATATTCTAAATCGACTTTCCTGGGTCAGTAGCTTAACAATGGCAGATAAATGGTATTTATTTGCTAGCCTAGCCTATACATCCAATCATCCATTTACCCATTCAGATGTCTACTGCTTCATTCTGAAAGAACATAAGGCAGATACATGCAGTAGCTGAGAGTATCTCAATGCATTTTATGAATGAACAAGAGCCACGCTATTCTCCAGAAGACTAGGCACTCACATCATCACCATTCATTCTGATCTGGAAGCTTTGCTTTTGACCTCAGATAACTAACCAAACTCTATTCTGGTTGATATCTACATGTAGGTTTACAAGAAGGCTATCAAAATATTCTAAGCCTTCCTGGATTCATTCTCTTGGCAATTTCCTGTGCCTCATCAAATGCTCACATACACATTCTACACCTTCATACATGTTTTTACTTTTTCCATGTGTTTTGTGGTTACCCAAGGGTGCTTCTCTTGTTCCACTTGAGGAATACCCAGTCCTCTGATTGTTTTCTGTGCTTGTGGTACTTATGGTGTTACATATCTTGGAGTTTATGAGGAAATCAAGCAGCGTTTGCTCAGCACCTGATAGTGCAGATGCTAAGCTGGAGTCATCATTTCTGCCATCCAATTTGTGCTCACCATAAAACTTGGAGGAAAATGTGAGTGCTTCTATTTTCACAGGTGAAGAGACACATGTTCAGGAGAAGGTGAGTCCCATTATATCAGGACTTGGATCCAGACTTGTTTGACCACACAATTGTCATCCTTTCTTTGGAGGTGCTGGGCGGGGTCTGCCTGTTTTGACAGATATGTTGCAAATGAGAAATATTGTAGAAAGTTACCAAGATCTGGTTTTCAGCACAGAATATTCCCCATTTTTGGAGATTGACAACACATAGGGGAGTGATGCATTTGGTGGGGAAGCCGGACCATGAAACCTCCGCTCACCTCACACCTCATTCTCCCTTTGTTCTCTTCCTTGGAACATTCCAGATGGAGAAAGAGACCCAGAAAAAAATGCCTCCTAGTGAGAAAAGAATGCCTCCTAGTGAGAAAAGAATGCCTCTTACCTGAATTTGCAAAAACCAAAACCTGATAGGAATTGCTTTGAAAGCATGGGGGACTAAGGACCTTAAAGTTTCAAGTGGAAATTAGTTGTGGAGGGCCTAGTATTGTTTATCTGAGTAATACAAAGCACATCAGGTAGAAACTATACATTTACTGCATTGTCTTTAACTTTATTTTAATGTAAAAGTTTACATAAGGGGTTTTACAGGTGGACTTGGGATTTCAGTTGTCCAACACTTTGTTTTTTCCGTAAAGGCTCAATCAGACTTTCCAATTACAGGCATTTTCATTATCACTATTCTTGAAATACAGGGATTACTACTGCTATGTATCTGCTTCTTTAGGTGTTTCCTTGGCAGAAGGACCCTGTAGACAGTGGAGCAGAGGAGCTCCCTGTGTTCCTGACTGTGGTGTGGGAATCCGGCTACTTGGCACTGATGCCCACTTCTGCCAAGATGCAGCCCCTCTGCCCTTTGCAATGGAGCCTTGCCCAGAGCCAAGTGTGGGATCTGTCAACATGTGGCTTGGTTGGACTCAAGTTTCCTTTTTTAACACTGGAAGCAATTTTAATGAATACATTAATACTGGGGACAAGATTG
Source organism: Hylobates moloch (assembly GCF_009828535.3). NCBI lineage: Eukaryota > Metazoa > Chordata > Mammalia > Primates > Hylobatidae > Hylobates > Hylobates moloch. Next base: position 35,801,291 of record NW_026652290.1, on the reverse strand, counting down.
AAAGGAAGAGATGTTTGAATTAACTAGGGAATAAAATATCGAGTGTATCATGCCCTCTTGATAGGAATGTACAGTTCTTCTCATTGAAATTGAAATAAGAAAATGCCAAAATAGAACACACTGTTAGACTCCTTAAACTGAATGTTGCAAAAATTGTTTGGTGTAAAAGAAATCATAGGATAAACAAAGCACATGTTCTTCCTGGGACACTTTGGTTTGATGTTCAGCAATTTAGAACATTTTAATGGAATTTAAATATGCATGGAAATGTTATGTAGCAGAGTGAACGATCAGAGTCAATTACAATATCCCAATTGTACACTCAAGCGTGCATACACGCACATAAATACATATGCTCACGTGCATGTGGGTTTTCTCTCTCATGCTTCCTTAACCAAGGCGCTAGAGCTCAAGGGTCAAGCCCAGTTGTCTGAGTTCTTACTGAGACACGAGGAATAATATGAGAGAAGGAGCGAGGCAGCACTCACATGCTTCTTTCTTTTCCTTACTCCTCTTCCCTCTCCCTGTTCTCCCAGCCCAGGCTGAGCAGGCTGAACCTTGGAGGAGGCTCACCCAGGAAGGAATAGAGGAAGCACAGAGACTGTATTAGCCTGGTGGGGCAGGCAGGGCAGGGTGGTTAACTGGGTGTGAAGCTGCACCCACCAATCTTGGCCACAGTCACTCCTAGTTCATGTGTGACCCCAAGTAGAGCAACAACATGTTTCTTGTGTTTTGCTTCGTTTCATTTGCAGTTCTGCCTCTGTTTCTAATCTCCAATGTCTATTCCTCCCTTCTAGTCACCCTCATGTCCTTTCAGGGCTTTTTAAGTAATTCTGTGCCTGCCTCACCCCCACTTTGGCTGGAACATCTCCCCACCTGATCTAGACACCATCCTGGCATCCTGGAGTCCCATAGGCCCCCTAATTTATTTTAATATTTGATTATGTAATCTCTCTTTGAGGGACACTTTTGTAGTCATGCATCACTCAATGATGGGAGTACATTCCGAGAAATGTATCCTTAGGTGATTTTGTTGTTCTGTGAACATCATGGAGTTTACTCACATAAACCTATTGTGTGGTACAGCCTACTACATCCCTGGGCTCCCTCATATGGCTTATTGCTCCTAGGCTACAAACCTGTAAAGCATGTCATTGTACAGAATACTGTAGGCAATTATAATACAATGGTAAGGATTTGTGGATGTAAACATGTCTAAATATAGAAAAGGAAATTTTCAGCTCCATTATAATCTTATGGGACCACATCTTATATGTAGTCCATAGTTGACTGAAATATCATTATGTGGTGCATGACTGTATTTTATTTTATTTTATTTTATATTTTATTTTATTATTTTATTTTACTTTTGAGACAGAGTCTTGCTCTGTCACCCAGGCTGGAGTGCAGTGGCATGATCTCAGCTCACTGCAACCTCCACCTCCCAGGTTCAGGCAATTCTCCAGCCTCAGCCTCCCTAGTAGCTGGGATTACAGGGGCATGCCACCGTACTTGGCTAAGTTTTGTATTTTTAGTAGAGATGGAATTTCACCATTTTGGCTAGGCTTCTCTGCTGACCTCAAGTGATCTACCCACCTCGGCCTCCTGAAGTGCTGAAATTACAGGTGTGAGCCACCACCGCACCAGCATGACTATATTTTTAAAAGGGATTTATTAAGTTCATCTTTATTTGATAAAAATGTGTAGGAATAAATTTTTGAACAGATGAAGCTTCAAATGGTCTAACAAGAACTTTATGTATGATTTGGTACAATCTCCTACCCACCTTCTCAAAGTTCCAGGAAATAAAACACACAGGGAAGTTTTGTCTGACTGAGTAAACAGATGGCCTGACCCACACAGGGGCATAAATCTCTTCCCCACTGTCCTGAGTAATTCCACCCATTCATTCATTCATTCATTCATTCATTTGCCGATTCAGAAACATCGATCAGCTTTTACTGCATCTCAGACACTAGAAACTCAAAGGGAAATAAGAATCTGACCTTGTCCTTGAGAAGCCCATAGTCTGGGAATAGAGAGATACTAACTTTATTTCTGTTACAGCCTTCACAAAATTGGAAGTGAAATAGTTGTAAGCAATACTCCTGACTTCAAGCAGTCATGGAGGTTGTGTGGTGGTTTTATGAGGTAAATGTCATCATGCCTGTGGCTCTGACAAATGAGCTTCAAGAGTTCAGGGTTGCCCCCATCAGGATGCTATTCTTCCTGCAAAGATGAGCTCTGGCTTATTGTACTGCATTTGATAGTTATCCAGATCAGACACAGACAGGGGCAGAGATGTGATCATTAAAGGTGTTATTACTTATAGAACTCACAGCATGGAGAACACAGCTGAGCTCATTATCCTCATCATTATTGTGACTATCAGACACATATGTATGTCCCTAGTCTCTTCCTAAGGAAAAACTGTTACCACCTAACCTAGCAGATATCCTTTATAGCTTCTGATATATAATTAATCTTAAGTCAATCATGTTTTCTTTTTTTTTGAGACAGAGTCTTGCTCTGTCACCTAGGCTGGAGTGCAGTGGCATGATCTTGGTTCACTGAAACCTCTACCTCCCAGGTTAAAGCAATTCTCCTGTCTCAGCCTCTCAAGTAGCTGGGACTACAGGTGCACATCATCATGCCTGGCTAATTTTTGTATTTTTAGTAGAGACGGGCTTTCTCCATATTGGACAGGGTGGTCTCGATCTCCTGACCTCAGGTGATCCACCTGCCTCAGTCTCCTTCATGTTTTTTATAGTAGAACATACTCTTTCCATTAACAGTTAATAACATATATTAATTTCTAACTCAGAATGGACAACTTTTATTTTCGTGGGTCCCCAGGTTAAAGAACACCTACAGATGTGAAAGTGGAGATCTTTGTCAGCCACATCGACTTGACCATTGCCCTTAATGTGAGGAGAGCAGGCTATGAGCATCGCCCTTGTAGAGCATGGTCTTTGTTTGGCTTACTGCTGTTCACATGTGCTCCAGAGCAGAGAAGAGCAGAAGGTCTTTATAGTTATTTAAAAAGGACAGAGGAGAGAATAACTAACTTTGCCTGGGAAAGTTCTGAAAAAGCTTAAGTGGGGATAATTTTTTTTTTTAATACAGGGTCTTGCTATGTTGCCCAGGCCAGAGTTCATGACCCTAGCTCATTGCAGCCCTTAACTCCTGGACTCAAGGGATCCTCCCACCTCAGCCTCCTGAGTAGCTAGGGCTGCAGGTATATACCACTGCACCCAGCTAATTTTGTATTGTTTTAATTTTTTGTAGAGTTGAGGGTCTCTCTACGTTGCCCAGGTATGTCTCAAACTCCTGGCTTCAAGTGATCCTCATCTCTCAGCATCCTAAAGTGTTGAGATTTATAGGCATGAGCCACTGTGCCCAGGTGAAAAATATTTTTTAGCTGGGTACCAGAGGAGCTGATGACTTTTGGGGATACAGGAACTGCTCAGAAGTTGAGATGGGGATTTGGAGCCAGATGGAACTGGAGTTGTATCCTGGTTCTGTCACCTACTATGTGACCTTTTTTAAGTCATGAACTTCACAGAGCTTCAGTTTCCACTTCTGCCAAAGAGACAACTACACCCATTTGCCAGGCTCCATGTGTGGATTAAATAAGATAACCCATCTAAAGTATTCTGGGAACATAGATAAATCTATCACTATTGGAAGGGAGGGAGATCATGTCATGGCAGAAGCAGCCTGCTGGGAGGCTGGGGTCACATGAGTTTAGAATGGCTGAAGATGAGATTGTCAAGAGCTCCAGTTCTATCTGGCTCCAGATCCCCACCTACTGAGAGGTAGGCAGGGACCATAATGGACAACATGGGATGTCACTGTGAGAAGTCTACCTGGTGAGGGAGCACAGGCTGGAATGGAGAACAGAAAGTCTTTTCACAAGCAAAACTCTGGAAGCCAGAAACTTGGAGAACATTACATATTTTAACAGCATTAATTTGAGCACAAACAAATAATATGCTCAGTAGAGTATAATCTTCCTTATTTGTTAAACAGGCCCAGTAGGACTGCCACTCGGTGCAGGTTATTAAGAGTTAGCTGGAGATTCTGTATTCTGTATTTAAAACCATAAGATTCAGTTTCTTTTAAAATACTTGATATTTGGATTTTGTGTTAATTTCCCTCAGTTAAATCTAATTAGTGTTTTCTTCACCGTGCCATATGCAATGTTTGCTTAGCCTGGAAAGGTGATAAATTGCTTTGGTTTACTACTTTGTCCCAAGGCTATTTGTGAATGAAAAAACAAGTACCCTTTTAATGAATTAAGGTCCCCTAATAAAGACAAGAATCTAAACAAACCATTAAGTAGAAAAATGTCAACGTAGGCATAATCGCCCCAGGTTTTTTGCATTTCATGGACATTAGCTCATTTATAGACTTTGTGATTTTATAATAAAAATATATATCTGATGATAAGCCATATTAACATTATCTATTATACTCTCATAATCTGCAACTTAATGATAATCTGTGAGAACACTGTGGCAGATTCAAAATGAGGGTGGCAGTGGAATGGCCTTAGAAATGAATATACTGGGTTCTCTGTCTGGGCTTCACAATCCAATAGAAAGACTCAACTGCATCTATGGATCTGAACATAAGCTGAACCCTCTTTGTGCTTTAAAACTATAGACCAAATGCTGGGGGATATATGGGGAAAGAGCTGTTAAATTTCAACTCTATGGACTAGGGAGGTGAGAGGTGATGGTGAGGGTCTTATGAAGGCTTCCTGGAGGAGATCACATTTGAGTTCATCCTGAAAGATTGGTATGTTGGTAGTCTCTAACTCATTATTGAGGGAAAGTATGGTTTTTACTTTACTGCTTTTTTCTTTCTTACTTGGAATTTGCTATAACCATCATTCTGAAAAGAAGTAGCAATATAAGCTCAGTGGAAAATTTTGCAAGTATAGTAAAAAGAAGCAGGAAAAAATAACCTACAGGTAAATACAGGTACTCCATTTGAGATTGTTTCTTCTAGATTCAGCTAGATCTATTTCATGTGTCCATATCAGGAATGATTATATGTCCAGAGGGGTTTACTGTGGTCATGACTTTTTATGGTAATTAGATTAGATTCTAAGGGATTATTTTACTCTTTGAATTTAAGCACATAATTTCTTTAATGCGTTTAAATATGGTCAACTGTTTTGAAACACTGTGGTCGGCAAACTAACCGTTAGGTCCTAATCCTTGCACCTTACCTGGGATTTGGTGGATGGGATTGAGTTGATTATCTTGATTGAGATGGAAAAATTGTCCTGGGGTCAGTGTAATCACAATTGTCCTTGTAAGGGAAAGAGGGAGGCAGGAGTGTCAGAGGGAGGGCAACGCGTCCAGGGAAGCAGAGTTTGGAGTGATGCAGCCCAGCTAAAAGCCAAGGAGTGTGGGCGGCCTCTAGAAGCTGGAAAAGCCAGGCAGTGGATTCAGCCTTGGACCAGCAGAAGGAATGCAGCCATGCTGACAATTTGTGCAAGAGATTCAGTCCAGCAAGACTGATTTTAGACTTCTGACATCAAGAACTGTAAGATAATTTATTGGGGTTCTTTTCAGCCATCTACTTTTGTAGCAATTTATTATAACAGCCATAAGAAGTTGCTATGCAAAGCCATAGAAAAGGCTGATACAGATCTGCAGTGTTCAGTAAGTTAATAAAAGGTTTAAAAGTTTAGAAATGTAAAATTTATTGTACCATGTCTAAGAATCCTGAGGTATTACAAAATAAACGCGGAAGAAGTATTTGAGCAGAGATGAAAGGTTATGAAGATGGAAATGAACTGAGACAGCAGATGCAACAAGAAGACAGGTTGGGAATGGAAGGAAGAAGTAAACTACCAGCCTCACCTTACAGAAAACTGCGCACTAAAGATGCCACAACTGTGTCAGCCTGGAGATCAGAGCAGAGGGAATCTTCTTTATCACACAAACTCTATAAGGAGGAGATACTGGGGGCAGAGGGATCTGACAAATGCAGATGCTCTGCTTGCTAGTTAGTATATTAGAAAATTTTCCAGCCTTTTCAATAATGACTCATTTTACATAGTCAATATCATACTTTATATACACATTTGAAATGGGATTTTTTACCTAACATGACATTAAAAACATTTCCTTTATATAATCATCCTAAATAGCGGTTGTGAGCAAAAAAGATTCACATAGCATTTCCATGAATGTTATTATTCCTCTATTTTTTGTTCCCAATTTTTACTGTTAGAAATATCGCTGCAATGAATAATACTGTAGATTAAATATGTGTACACATCTGATGATTTCTTGGGAAGAATTTGAAAGTCTGAGAATATTAAATCAAAGGGAATGAGAATTTTAAGACCACCAATCTACTTTCCAGAGATATTGTAGTCATCTACACCCTGAATAGCACATCCTGTTTGAAAGATAACGTAAGATACAGTTTTTGAAGTCATGGAATGGACATAGGAAACCATCCGTTTCACCTAAATATAATGGGAACAGAATAGAAGGCAGGGATTAAAAGTTGCAAAGAAACAAGGAATAAAAATGGCTGAGTTGTTCTGTAACAGGAACCACTTTGCAAGGGTTCTCAGGGTAAAACGTGACGGTCAGAAGCAGGGGAAGGAGGAAGATTCGTCTTGAAGCTGTATTCATAGGGTAGCAAAGAGTTTTTACATACACTGTAGGTAATATATCAATAAACATCTAAATGTTTTTCAATGATTCACATATTCATCCTTCCCAAGAGATTTTAATCTATGAATTATTTGTGCCTGCTATGGCTGGGGAGGGTACCCATGACAGTTTTGGGAGAAGAGTTAAAACCACTCCAAGTCTTTGTGTTGCTACCACTGAGGTCTCAACTGTTACTGATCACCTCTCTGTAGGCCTATGGCAGATTTGGGGACTGTAACTAGAGGAAAAACAGACATGGTAGAAGTGCACATATGAAACACATAATTATGAATAAGTAATTAGAAGGGTGCAAAGTACAGGAAAGAAGGAGGTCAGGATGCTCTAGTTACTTTGGTGAGAGATATTTCAGGAAATAATGTTCAGTTTGATACATGATAGGTGCATTCAAGTTAGCCAGGTAAAGTGAATAGGAGATGAGAGTCCCAGTCTCAGGCAGAAGGTAGTGTATGCCAGCGTTCAGGGGGCAGAAGATACCCCACATGAGAGCTCCCTAACAATTTAGGTATAGAAAAATGATTTTAAAAATGAACTTTATAGATAGCAAGTGAATGCAAGATAACAAAGGCATTAACGTAGACCTATTAGCAATGTGTGCATATCTAGAGATAAAATTTCTGATCTAAAAGTAATTGAAGTACTTTTCTTTTCTATTTATTTATCTCTATCACATAGGACACAAAAGAACACATAATTATGCTCAATTTTATAGAAAAGCCCGAGAAGAATTTGGGGTAGTGACATGTTTGCTGAAATCAGGAACAGCTAGAATGCATGCTTTATCTTCAAACAGTGATCTCGTATCTCAGCAGCCTCGGAATACTACAATCAAACAAATCTAATGAAATATTTCCAAAAGTAATTGGAACAAAAGCAAAAACCCAAGTAAAGTGCAATTTGTTAAGCTAGCTAAGAATAAGAGACTTAGTTTATGTTCCAAACGCTACTTTGAGCTGCAATTCTGTTTATACTCCTTATTGAAAATGTCTCTGCTGCTTGAAATCCTGCAGCAGGGATTGTGAAATCCAAGTGCAGATTTCAGATCCTATTAAGATGAAAAGGATGCCAGTGACTTGGAGAGTGAAGTTGGAAGTAGGGGTTTAGGAATGTTCTTCCTTGGCAATATATATATATGAAGACTCTGACCATTCCCTTGATTTTTTGAATCACTGTAAAACCATTCATAAAGAAGAAAATGGCAGAGTTTTTGTAAATCTTTTTCCATGTCATTTTAGTTGCTATGGAGAAATTTTGCTGAAATATTTCATAAACAGAAAGGAATAATTCAGTTAACAATGAACTCCAGGATGAAGCAAACAGAACTCAGGAATTCTGAAATGAACAGTCTAATCACTTAGCTTGAAAGATGTTTAGGATGTAAATAGGCACTCTAATAGAACAGCTTTCAAAGTCTAAAGTATAGATTCATATATGCCTTGTTATGCGTCAAAAATGAATTTTTTTCTAACAGAGTACAAGTGCCATTTGGAAAGTATTGTTTTTAAAAATGGAAAACAGATGAAAGGAAATATATTAAACAAAGATATATCATGCACATTAAAATGTATAAATGTTAAATACATTTATATAGCAGTAACTTAGGTTGAATTACTGCTTAATCAGACTATTATGGATAGTGGAAAAACAATAAAAAAGGTAAATTGCTTAAGGATATTTAATGAGACATGCTTATGAATTGCCTGCACTTCATTTCATAACTTTTAAGGTTTTACAGTAATTAATTATTGTCTATAATCTTGACTTTATTTTAGAAAAATGTTCCAATTTCCAGTCAATCTGTTTAAATGAGCCAACTTTATTACATTATTTCTTGGAATTCAGAGCTTTCTTGGCAATGGAATGAAGTATTATACAGACAATGGCACTCTGATCATTGTCACATTGTCTAGTCATATTCTAAGGTAAACTAGTGAATAAGTTAGAAATTTCAGCAGACCAATTATGGCTTTATATCATTTACTCTTCATGGCTTAGACTGGAGATAGATGAGTTTGGATAGGATATCCATTGAGAAGCCCTTAGAGGTTATTTCACCTCATTAGAGTTTACCTCATTAGTGTTGGAGGGGTTAAATTTAACAAGGACACAAGCCTGAAGATAGCATATTCCAAAAGCAGATGAAGAATATTGAATTTTCCTGAACTTCAAAAAAGAAATGTTTGTGATTTTATGTATTCAAGTGGATAATAATAACGATTTTGTATTTTTGATGTGGGATTGTAAACTTCATGGATTGCCTAATGTCTCTAGAACCAAGAATAGTTGTTATTTTTTGACAAAACTTACAATAGTCTCAACAAGACTGAAGAAGGTAGTATTTTTCTCCATTTGTAGATGATACTCAGAATGATTTGTTAACTTTTTAAAGATCTCACGTTGAGCTCTATATTTAAACTTTCTACACTCAACTTTCATGAATCTTGCAAATTTTTCCACTACAGTGCATTGTTTGATAATGCCAAGATAATTTGGTATACATATGGCCACTTTACTTTCAGAAGCTACTAGCTTTTGTATCACGCCAAACAATATAAGGGCAAACTCTTGATAACATTACTTTAGCTGTAAGCCAAAATGACTATAGGTTGTGCTTCTGGCAATTTTAGACTAGAAGGTTTCTGACCAAACTTCCAGGTGACAGCATTTAGAAACATTGGTTAAAATATGTAAAGCTTCTGTTTTAAGGCATCAGAAAGCTACTAAGGCATTGCATTGTACGATCAAAATTCAGGAGAGGAGGAAGGAACCGAGAGTTGAGCCCTGTGTTTGCCCCCTCTTTCCCTTCTGTGTGATTACCAGCGGCCGAGTGACTGAAATGTTTAGCTGTGCTCTCAGCTTATGTTTAAGGCAGGGTTAACAGAGACTGCAATTCTGGGTCCATAAAGGAGGAATTCCCCTGGTAAACACCCAGATTACTGGGATAATAAACGGTTAAAAAAATGTGTACTTCAACACTTGTTGGATGCAGTTAAAGCCCAGATTTGAAGGTAATTTGTAGTCTTAAAAGTATATGTTGAAAACGAAGGCTGCAATAATGACCCAAACATCCACTTCAAAAGAAACAAAAGAACAACAGATTAAACCAAACACATATAAAAGGAACTGGTAAAGATAAAAGCAGATATTAGTTAAATAAAAAATAAACATGTAATTAGAAGTATCAACAAACCCAAAAGTTAGTTCTTTGAAGAGACTAACGAAATCGATAAATACCTTGCAAAACTAATTAAGAATTTAAGAAAAAAAGACAAAACCAATATAAAAATGACAAAATGGAATATCATTATTAAATTTATGGACATGCACATCATAAGCAGAAATTACACATAAGTTTACACCAAAATATTTAAAAATTTTGGTAGCACAAAAATAAATCAAAGATCTGAATTGTTTCATACCTACTAAAAATTAATTCATAATGAAAAATTTTCCCATAAAGAAAATAATAGGCTTAGGCCGGGCACGGTGGCCCACGCCTGTAATCCCAGCACTTTGGGAGGCCAAGGCGGGTGGATCACCTGAGGTTGGGAGTTCGAGACCAGCCTGACCAACATGGAGAAACACCGTCTCTACTAAAAATACAAAATTAGCCAGGCATGGTGGCACATGCCTATAATCCCAGCTACTAGAGAGGCTGAGGCAGGAGAATCGCTTGAACCTGGGAGGTGGAGGTTGCGGTGAGCCGAGATTGTGCCATTGCACTCCAGCCTGGGCAACAAGAGTGAAACTCCATCCAAAAAAAAAAAAAAAAAAAAGAAAAAGAAAATAATAGGCTTAATTAATTTTACTCAACTGAGATATACTAATAACAAAAGAAGAAATAACTTCAATATTTCACAGAACCTACTATAGAATAGAAATATTGCAAATAGTTCCCAGCTTATTTTATGAAAACTACAAAACTTGGACTGTGTGCAATGGCCCATGCCTGTAATTCCAGTACTTTGGGAGGCTGAGGCAGGTGGATCACTTGAGCCCAGGAGTTCGAAACAGCCTGGAAAACATGGTGAAACCCCATCTCTACTAAAAATACAAAAATTAGCAAGGAGTGGCGGTGCGCCCCTGTAGTGCCAGCTACTCGGGAGGCTGAGGCACGAGAATCACTTGAACCTGGGAGGTAGAGGTTGCAGTTGGCAGTGAGCTCAGATCGAGCCACTGCACTGCAGCCTAGATGACAGAGTGAGACTCTGTCTCAAGAAACAAACAAAAAACAAACCTACAAAACTTAAATACCAACATCTAATAAGAACATTCAATAAGAAAAATCACAGACCAATCTCTCTCATGAATGGCCATGATAAAATCCTACAATAGTGGCAAACAAAATCCAGCAATATGCAAAAGATAACGTCACAATCAAGTGGTGTTTCTCATACTAATGTAAGTTTGGTTCAATGTTTAAATACTAATTAATGTAATTTACCTTTTTAATGGAATATAAGAGAAAACATAAATTATCATTTCAATAAATATATAAAAAATTAGGCAAAATTGAACACCATATTTTTTTACAAACCCAACTCTTAGAAGACTAAGACAAAAGGTAACTTTTTTGATTTTATAATGATAATTTCAATTATCTAAATACAGAAAAACTTGTACTTAATGGTGAAATGTTGAAAGCTTTTCTTCTGTGGTCAGGAAGGTGACAAAGATGCCTCCTGTCTCTATGTCTACTCAACATTCTAAAGGGGGTCATAAGCGACACAATCTGGTAAGAAAAAGAAATAAATACTGTGAAGGGTTAGAAGGGAAGGAATGAAAGCATGATTATTTGCTCATGGTAAGATTGTGTATGCATAAAATCTAAAATAATGTACTTGATGCATTCTTAGAATTAATAATTTAGCCAGACTTCTGTGTACATGGCCACTCTACAAAAAGCACTTTAACATTTAATGTAAATAACAGAAAGTGACATTTAATGGAAAGCATCAAACAATTTCAAATAACTAAGAATAAATGTAAAAAAAAAGTTCAGCCTCTACATAGAAAATTGTAATTTATTATTAAAAAATAAAGACCATCTAAATAAATGAAGTCATATATCACATTTATGAATCAGAAGGTCAATATTATAAAACAATAATGACCTCCATATTCATCTATAGATTAAATGCAATTCCAATATAAATCTCAGAATAATTTATTTATTTGTTTTGTAGAAATCACAAGCTCATTCTAAAATTTGTACTGAAATGCCAAAGGGTAAGAATAGCACCAACAACCTCAAAGAAGTGGGAGGACTTATTTAATCAGATATGAAGACTTATTGTAAAGCCACAGTAACTAATCCAACGTCCTTTTGGCTCAAGGGTATATATTTACCAATAGATAAATACATAGCCCAGAAACAGACCCTTGTATGCATGAACTTGATTTATAGCAAAGGAAGCACTGTAGTGCAGTGAGTAATAAAGGTCTTTTCAAAATACTGATGCTGAGTCAATTGGTTATTCAGAGAGAAGAAAATACATCTTGACCCCTACTTCTCATCATACACAAAAAGCAATCTCAAGTAAATCATAGATCTAAATATAAATGGTAAAGCAATATAGCTTCTAGGAAACAACATAGGAAAATAGCTTCATAACCTTGAAGTAGAGGACATAACAGGACATAAAAAATACTAATTATAAAAAGATAAACTGTACAACATTAAAATTAAAAACTTACACACGGCCAGGTGCAGTGGCTCACACCTGTAATCCCAGCACTTTGGGAGGCCGAGGCAGGTGGATCACCTGAGGTCAGGAGTTCCAGACCAGCCTGGCCAATGTGGTGAAACTCTGTCTCTACTAAAAATACAAAAATTAGCAGGGTGTGGTGGCATGTGCCTGTAATCTGAGCTACTTGGGAGGCTGAGGCAGGAGAATTGCTTGAACCTGGGAGGCAGAGGTTGCTGTGAGCCGAGATCGTGCCATTGCACTCCAGCCTGGGTGACAAGAGTGAAACTCTGTCTCTAAAAGACAAAACAAAACAAAACAAAAAAAACCTTACATCCATCTAAATACCCCATTAAGAAAGTAGACAGACCATGTTAGTTAGGGAGACAGCATCTGCAAACTATATAAATAATGAAGACCTTATATGCAAAATATAAAAAGAGTTATTTCACATCAATAAGAACAGAAGACACACAACTCAATAGAAAAGTAGGCACTTCATAAGATAAGATATACAGATGGCCCACAATTATATGAAAAGATGCTCAACATTATTGTTTTTGGGAACCTTAATAAGATGCCCTTGCTGGTCTGGCACAGTGGCTCACATCTGTAATCCCAGCATTTTGGGGGACCGAGGCTGGCAGGTCACCTGAGGTTAGGAGTTTGAGACCAGTCTGGCCAATATGGTGAAACTATGTACAAAAAACAAAACAAAACAAAACAAAACAAAAACAGCCAGGTGTGGTGGTGCACACCTATAATCCCAGCTACTCAGGAGGTTGAGGTGGAAGGACCACTTGAACCCAGGAGGCAGAAGTTGCAGTGAGCTGAGATCGTGCCACTGCACTCCAGCCTAGGTGACAGAGCAAGGCTTAATTTAAAAAAAAAAAAAAGAAAAGAAAAGACGCCCCTGCCCATCTGTCACAATTACTAAAATAAAAACGCCTGACAATACCAGCCATTGGTAAAGCTGCAGAGGGACTAGAACTGTGATATTTGGTGTTAGGGAGAATAAATTGCTTCAGCTGTTTTGGAAAACTGTCAGGATACAATAAAGCTGAACCTAGCGATGCCATTCCTAGGTTTATATCTAATAGAACTGTTCACATAAAATAGGTACAAAATGTTTATATAACTATATTAGTAACAAATTACGGTCCCCTCCCAACTTAGCAGATTATAATAATAAGCATTTATTATCTCACAGCTTCTGTAGTTCAGGAATTTGTGTGCAGCATATCTGGGAGCCTTCAGCTCAAGGTCTCTCATGAGGTTCCAGCAAAGCATTGGTCTTGTCTGAAGGCTGATCATGGTGTGTCTTTGAAGGCTGGACTTGGGGAGGATCTCCTTCCAACCTCACTCACAGTATGGGCGGTAAGATTCAGTTCCTTGTGGAATGTGTGCCAGAGGTCACCCTCGCTTCCCTCTCCATGGAGCTATCCACAGAGCAGTTCACAACATAGCAGCTGGCTTTCCTTCTCAAGTGAGCCAGCAAGAGTGATCAAGGAAATGCCAGTCCTTCAGGAGGCAGCTCCACAAAGAGTGTGACTATTAGGAAGTGGCGGTCATTGAGAGTTCTCTCAGAGACTGCTGAACTTATGCCATTATTCAAAGTAGCCAAATAATGGAAACAAGCCAGTAGGATCAATATGCTGTGCTATTGCAATACAGAAGAATATTATACTGCAATGAAAATAAACATTGCTGTGCAAAGTAACATGGATAATTTTTGCAATGTAATGTTGTGCAAAAAAAAAAGTCAGAGACAAATGACTCCTATTGCATTATCCTCTATGTAATGGCAAAAAAATGGTACAACTGATGTTTGTTTATTTTTGGAAGTGGGGGATGGATTAGTTGCTAGGGGAAGGCATGCAAAGAGATATATCTGGATGCTAATTATGTTTTATTTCTTGACCAGTATGGTGTTTATATGTGTGATCACTTTTCGATAATTCACTGAGAGGCATACACACACGATTTGTGCACTTCTCCCTCTGTATTTATATGTGTATAGACACACACATATATATACACATATACATGAATATACACACACACTATATTTCCATAAAGTGTTTATTTACACATTGATTTTATATAGTTGGTGCTTCATATCCTTGGGTTCTGTAATATATGTGCAGATTCAACCAGTCACAGATCAAAAATACTTGAAAAAAATAACAAAAACAATAAAAATAATATAAATAAAAATTTAAATAACAACTATTTACACAGTATTTACACTGTATTATGCCATATGTGTACTCTAAAGATTAAAGTATGTGCATAGATTATATGCAAATTCAAAGGAGACTGCAATACTGCAGAGAAGATTTGTTGTTTGAAGTCTAAGACACCACTGCATCTGACATGCTAATAATTTAGGCTACTTTCTCATGAATAAGTGGACTGAATTGGAATTTTGAGATGTATGTCTGTAGTACCTTACCTCCTGGCTCATTATCTCTTCCCCACCACCTTCTCCAGAAAACTCCTAAGTATCCAAAAACATTGTGATTGAAGGCTGCCCTGAGTTAAAAATGTTAACAAAAGAAGAAGTGTTGCAGGTTTAATATCCATGCAACTGCTTCCATGAAAGAAACACAGGAGAGCCAGAGATGAGAGGATCTATATCCCTGGTGAGAGCAGTGGACAGGGAGGGAAGTGATGTGTCCTGAGCGAGGGCGGATTTAAGGCTCCAGCCCTAAGAACATCAGGTCCAGAGGTACTTGATGTCTTTACAGAAGCCTGAGATTCAATAAGAGCAGAGAGCACACAGAGTGAGCTGAGAGATGTAGAGGTAATGAAGTAGCTGATAAGTCAGAAAAATAAAAAAAAAAGTAAAACAGAGATAAGAAAGACTAGTAGATAACTTAAGCTGTAGATTGACCAAAGTTGTATTGTTGGGGATAAAAATCTCAGTTCTGCAGAATGTTGAAAGGCACTAAAGCAAGGCTAAGACAGCTTTGACCTAAACTCTTCTCAGATGGAGAAAAACCATGAGTATCCAGGAATGATGGATCTGGAAGGAGGAACTGTGAGGTTCAGTGAGTTAGAAAGGTTAGAACTTTCTTTCCTGGTGGGACCAGAGGAAGAGCAGCTCCATGCTGAGGAAAGCTGTAGAGGCGGTAGGGCCATGTCCGGTTAATTGGCTAATATTAAACGTGACAGCCACACTGCGTTTCTGACATTCTGGGCCGTGTGTGGAAGAGTGCTGCAGAAAGGTACTCAGGGGAATTATGGCCATTATGAGAGAGACTTCTGTTTGGCAGTCCTATCCTAAGGCAATGTATTTCATGGGTCTGTTATGAGGCTGATTAGAAAGACAACTTCCACAAAATTCTCAGATCTGTACCTTCGCAACCACAAAACTTTCTATCAGGAGTTTTGATTTCCCCAGGAGCCATGGAATATTGGTAAAATCAATTTTCCCTTGACCAGCAAGTGGATACTTCCTATCTACGTGACTACTCTGTTATTCAAGGAGATTTATTCAAGTACCAAGGTGCTAATATTCCTGAATTGGTACAAATACTGAATTAAAAGAATCAATCAAATGTTATTCATTGAGGAACTTGAGTCAGAACAAGCAATATAGACAGCTTTCAAGGTCTCTATGGTATTAAACACTTCGTATACATATTTCATACGGAATAATGATTACACAAGCTTGTATTTGGTGAGAAGGGAACATTTTTCCAAGGTGTTTTCCCAAAGCAACTTAGCTAGAGGTGCTGCAAAGTAATGGGCTTAATCATTTGTGGAATAAAAATAAGGTGTTTGTACAAGACCAGCTATAATGCTAAGATCTCCTGTGCACCCATGGAACCCTTGATTACAGCCTGATTCTATATTAGATTCATTTAATAACTACCATCAAACTTTATTTTACATACATGTTTTTAAATAAATTTCTTCTACTAGATGGCCTTGTAGAAGGCCGTGTGTTTGGAATCCCCTGGTAGGCTACCATTTTTGCAGTGTGGTGGAGATAGTGATTCTTGTATGATTTCTCTTCCTTCTTGTGACAGGAAGAAGAAACATTAATGACAGTCATTACATTCCCCCAGACTTTCACATGGAAGGTGAGTTAACTACATTTATTCACACACACATACACATACTCTTCTCTTTCCTCATCTCTTTTTGCTTTTCTTCTTTGTTAGATGCCTGAAGCACTCAGACAGAATTTTCTTGTTTACTGAGAGTTTGGTATTTCAGTTCTCTCTTCTCCTTATAAAAATTATCCTCTCTTGTAGCATTTGAGGCTGGATGCAAATGATCGTTTCATCTCTTGAAGTTAGAGTTGGGAACTATGCCAGTTTGAGCCACAGGAAGTAAATCTCATTCCTGAAGATCTGAATTTCACCTACCGACATACAGTGAGTGCCTCATACCCAATCCACATTGCTAAGCACCGTAGGAGCACAGAGGAATGCAAGATAAGGTCCCTGTGCTCAGGGAGCGTGAAAGATATGCACACACACATCAAACCAAAATACAAAGCAGTCGGTACAGAGGAACACAGAAGGTGAAGAGAGGGTAAGGGCTTTATCAGTGTGCAGAAAGGAGACAGTTCCACTAGCTGTGGTGCTCAGGATAAGTTTAATGGTAAAATAGGCACTTACAGGAGACCTAGCAGTGAATAAGATTTGGATGGACAGAGAGAAGAGACAGCAGGAATTTCAGGTATGTGAGGAAATATATAACCATTCTACAAATGACTCATCATATAAGTCTTTTTCCAGTATAGACAGTTTCTTCTAAATGTAATGTCACTTTCATCCTGAATTATTCTAGAGCATTTAAAACCTGATTTGATTTATGCATAGTCTTCTGGAGCACACTGATAACATAAAGCCAGGTAAGAACTCACATTTATTAGATGTGCTACCACTACACCTATCTTTGACCTCGATGGTTTTAATTTCTAGAGTCATCAACAATACTGGCTACTAAGGGGATTCTAATAATTTTATAAGGGTACAGCAGTTGTATTGCTTGCTTTTCAAACTCAGCTTAGATGCAGCCTTCTCTTATTAGGGTGCTGTCCTCCAGCTTCTCAAAGCACCCTGTTATTTTGTGCATCATGCAGTTTCCCTTAGTCTCCCCTGAGGACAAGGACTAGAGTGTGTTCGTCTTCTCCACATCGTCCAGTACCTGGCCCATGGTAAACACTTAGTATTGCTTATTGTGTCAGGCCCTGAACTTTATGCTTTCTATGCCTTATCTCATTTAATTCATCAGCAATTATGTGTTATTATTATTATTGTTACTCACCTTTTACAGATGAGGAAACTGAGGCATGGAGAAGTTAAGTGACTAGCCGGAGGTCACACAGCTGCTACGTGTCAGAAGAAAGACCCGAACCCAGATACTTAGCCCTGGAGTCTGTGCTCTTTAACATTGTATTACCCGCTCAGCTATTCCTTCAAATAGACAGACTCTTGCTCTGTCACCCAGGCTGGAATGCAGGGGTGCAATCATGGCTCACTGCAGTCTGGACCTGTTTGGCTCAATTGATCCTCCCACCTCAGGCTCTCTGGTAGCTGGGAGTACAGTCATGTGCTACCATGCCTGGCTAATTTTGTGTGTGTGTGTGTGTGTGTGTGTGTGTATTTTTTGTAGAGATGGGGTTCCATCTCTGGGGTTCCAGGCTGGTCTCAAACTCCTGGACTCAGATGATCCTCCTGCCTTGGCCTTCCAAAGTGCTGGCATTACAGGCATGAGCCATCGTGCCTGGCCTTCCTTAGGTCCTTGGAATTATTTGACCACAGTGTGAGTTGCTCCAGAACTACTGGCTGGAAATCCCAAATCTTCTCCTTTCAGTTGAACGTAATTTGTATCTTTGGAGATCCTTTTGTTAGGTTGCTGTCTTCTGTCCTGTGTGTCCATCCCAAATTTATCTCTGCACCTGAGATGAGGGTCTGTTTATTCTCTGGACTCAGGATCCACACTGAGCTCCCATTTAACATTTTTGAAGTTGATGTTCTCAGGACATTGCAGGTATTTACTCATTGCTACTAAAATTCTCATCATTGTCATTAGTTTTTCTTAAGTTACCACATCATTAAGTTCCTGTGAGAAATTTTACACCTCTGTTCTCTAATCATCTGGTAAAACGCTTTATTGCTTAAAAGTCAGAAGATATGAACATGTAACCATTTAGTGTATAATAATCATAAATTAAAAATTCATTTTAGATTTTGCAGAAATAAGTGGAATATATTTAGGCCATTTGAAACTATGCCTGTAAAGTATTTGCTGAGTTTTTATTTTATTTCGGATTCTGTGTTTTTGCTCTTAATTTTTTGTTTCTCTCTTTATTCATTTTCCTTGTGCCGGATTGAGCCAAATGCTTGAATACAGTCACCATAAGGGCACGGGCTGTTTGCTGCTTTGACTGGGGTAGACTGTTCTTCCAGGACAGTGCTCGCTTAAGCAGCTGTCTTATATAGAACTGGCATAGGCCTGGGCAAGGTGGACTTCTGCCTACAGGAAGCGCTTGGCAGGCCTTTGGCAAGGTTTCCCAGCTTCCCAGAAGAGGTCAGGAGAACTGTTTCAGGAGTTCCCTATCTTGGACCCAAATTCCCACAATTCTCACCCCTTCTGAGGAGTAGACTACAATCACTGGTATTAACACCTACTGTTTCTCTCCTATAAGAGCTGATAATGATAGTGTTGGTCTCACCGGGTGGTAATGGTTGATCAGATAAGGAAAGAACACAAAGATTTGATGTAGTGAATCTCTCTGAACAGTGAATAAATAACATTGCATTCAAAAGACAGAATTCAATACAAATAGTCATTTTATCTCTGCAATGATTTGTTTAACAAGAACATTTTAAAAAATCCAAGAAATAGCAAACCAGTAGAACGAGTGCTATAGGATTTATGGCAAAAGACAGCCCCAAGTATGCTCCAAAGTTTCCATCAGCTCCTTCTCCTCATTTCCCTCCCTTTCTCCCTAAGCTCTGTAGGAAGGCCTTCTCTCTCCTTCCTTTACCTCCTGTTGTTTTTCTTCTTTCTCTCTCTCTCTCTTTTTTTGTTTCTATTGACTGAAATAAATGGAGGGAAAGAAGAGGAGTGGATCAAAGAGATGGGATAAGATTTGAAGAAGATCAATCTCTTGATTCCTAAGTGGGAAGAAATCAGGACAGAAGGAAGAGACACTAAGGAGAAAAGAGAGCAAATGGGTACTTTGCTCAGTGCCACTAGATGTTTCAATGTTGTGAGAAGAGCTTGCACAAAGGTTGTTTAAAAAAAACATTTTATTAAGTAGAAGACTTTTCTCCCCAGAATGTAAGGCAAACACAAACAATCTGAAAATGATTATGGCATCAGAGGACAGCAGAGTCTTTTTTCCTTGGAGAAAGAGGGAACCAGATACCAACCTGGCCTCCTCAACCATCGCCTAGGGCCAGAGCAGCTGCTCAGTCTGTTCTACTTGTTCTAGTAGCAGAATTTTAGCGATTCCCTCACACTTGCCCTTTGAAATCTAGGTTTCCCATCCCAGCTGCCATCTGGCATTCTCCCTATCAGTAGTCTCTCTAAACATGGGTTAGGCTAAGCCAGGCAAATGCTTCTCTACAAAGAGCAAACCGTCTCTCCCTTCCCTTGGAAAGAGCACTGAACCTGGAAATGGATATGGGCAAGTGCCACAGAGAGCCAGCTTACTATAAAAAGATTCAGATTTGCACAATGGACAAAGAGCTCCTCTTAATATTCGGTTCTTCTTATATATTTTAGATGTAACTGGCTTTGTATACACACTCATACATACACATGCAAACACAGGTTAGTCTGTAGGTTGTCAAGAAACATTTTGAGGCTGGGTGCAGTGGCTCATGCCCGTAATCCCAGCATTTTGGGAGGCCGAGGCAGGAGGATTGCTTGAGCCCAGGAATTCAAGATGAGCCTAGGCAATATAGGGAGATCTCATCTCTACAAAAAATTGAAAAAGTAGCTGAGTGTGGTCGCGCGCACCTGTAGTCCCACCTACTTTGGAGGCTGAGGTGGGAAAATCATTTGAGCCCAGGGGATGGGGGTTGCAATGAGCCAAGATCATACCACTGCACTCCAGCCTGGGTGACAGACTGATACTCCTTCTCTTAAAAAGAATAAAAAAAAAGAAACCTAATGCTTAAAGAGCGTCTAAGGAAAGATGGTTATGTTTAATTTCAAATTTGTCAGGGCTGTGTATTTCCTGTCTGCTTCTCTTTTCTTTCTCTTTTTTTAATCTGGCCATCACTAATTTATGAAAATATATAATTTTCATTGTAATTCAAATAATACCTACCATAGTGCCCAGCATGGTCACATGGTCTCTGCCCTGGGGAACTTACAACCTGGCAATAGGCATGCACATAATTAAGCAATAAGTCCTATAGTGTCCAAATGAGATGAAGATTCTTTACTGTGTTTGCTAATTTATGAATCAATTTAGTCTCCTCTTGTGACCTTCCTTTTTGGAAGATTTTCTTAAACTCAGTGGATACGCTCAATAGTGTCTCTAAATTATGTTTTTACCTGTTTATTTGTATGTGAAATTTAATTCTAGTTTTCCCAATTTGAAGGAATTTACCTAAAATGTCACATGCTGGATTCTATGCCGCATGCCATGCCCGGTGCTAGTCACAGAGGCTGGGGACTCCATGGACGGCCCAGGGATCTGAACACAATGTGCTGAATGATGGCTGTGCTCCAGGTGATGTGCTAAGTGCTGCAACAGGGATACAGCCCATCTTCAAGGAGCTTAGAATGTTCTAGAAAGGACAGATTCAAATGCCACAAATGTGCACAAGGCAGTCAGAAATTATTTCTGACTAGAGAGAATAAGCAAGGCTTTATGGAAGAGACATGATTTGGGTAGGTTGAAAGATCACTGAATGGTAAGGAGGTAGTGAATAAGATACAGAAGTAAGAAAGTTTCAGGAAGAGACAGAGAACCAAAAGAAATCCATAGAGGGAGTGTAAGGGACACTGCTGTGAGTGCAAGGGACACTGCTGTGAGTGCTTAGATAAGCTTGAATTGTTGTCAGTTCATGTTGATCTGAGTGTAAACTTGGGCAATATTTGTATATTTTCCTATTTTAGTCTGCAGTTCTCTTGCAAGAAAGGTATTTAGAAGAGTCTATTTCCAGAAACCTCTTTGGAGATGCAAGCCTGGCAGCTGGCATAATAATGAACCCATTTCAATAGAATAAATCCCATTACTATTAATATTAAGCAGTCACAGAATGATTCATGAAGCTCTTTTCAAAATTCAAAAAAGTGCTTAATCAAAAGGAGGGGGAGGAGAAAGAATAAATAGAAATTATGTCAGGAGTTGATTATTATTCGTGTTCTTTAAGAGTCAGTTCCACTGTTTCTCAGGCTGACTGCAGCAGAGGTAGAGGGCATTGATTTATTTTACTAAATAAAACTGTCCATTTGGACTGATAGAAATTTAACAACAGGCCCTAAATGTCCAGAGAGTTCATTGATTTTTAAGCAGGTCACACAACTGCCCCAAGGTTTATAAGTTCTGTGTTCAGGATTTTTGATATGTTTCCAGCTTATGAATTTTCTTTTTGCCTCTCTCTCTCTCTCTCTCTTTCTCTTTCTGTTTCTTGATGCTCACCTCTTTCTGCTTCTTGTTTCTCAACAAATAAATACCCCTATTTTTTCTTGTTACAAGAGAAGCTTTTCAGGTAAGCTCTTGATTACTCAGGTAAGACTGAAAATAAATTTTAAATCCGAGATCGCATCATTACAGAGGGTCTCATCAGACGAAATTGATAAAACAAGTTTACAATTGAGAGAACGAAAGAAAGTTACTATTTTAGGCAAGAAGGACACTAGAATGGAAGCCTGTGGGCAGCTGTGTTACTCTATTTCCAGGGCAGGAAATGAGGGTAAGTTGTCATTCCCGCCTGTAATTTTTTCCAACACTCTTTTGACTGTGTTCCCTGTAAGAGTTTCTATAAAGCCAAAAGTACGCCTTTCAAAGGAGTACCATGAGATTTAAAGAATCCTATAGGGTACCGGAGATTGCAGTAACTGTTACTATAGACACCACCCACATCACCACAAAATGCAGGATCAAAGTCACACTGATGTCTCCTTCCTCTCTGTTCTGCAAACTCAGCCAGCCTTGGATTTCAGGCTGAAATCTGTTCTCAGAAAAAGCAACCAACCCCCTTCATCCTCTTTCAGTTATTTTTTTCCCTCCACCAGATTTGTACACTTTTAAGGGGCAAATCCTGCTGTATCAGTTATCTCTTGCTGCCTAAAAATTACCTCATGATTTAGTGGCTTAAACAACAAACATTTATTCTCTCACAGTCTCTGTGGGTCAGGAACCAGGTGCAGCTTGGCAGAGGGCTCTTCGCGAAGATGTGATTCACGTGTCTGCTGGGGATGACCAGTTTCCAGGTTACTGTCCTGGCGGCCGGCAGACCTGGGTTGCTGTCTGCTGGCTGGAACATCACTGCTTTCACAGATGGACTTTCCTTAGAGCAGCTCACAGCATGGCAGCTGGCTTCCCTCAGAGTGAAGGAGAGAACCAGAGACCACTCAAGATGGAAGTCAGAGTGTTTTTGTAACCTAACCTTGGAAGTAAAATTTCTTTACTTCTGTCATATTCTAATTTTTGAAAGTAAATTGCCAGGTCCAGCCCACTGTCAAGGGGAGGAATGTTAAATCTATAATCCATGGAGTACTATTGCGTGAAGGATGTACTAAGATACTATGTTTTTGTTTAACTCCTTTAGGCTTTTCCCTTTCTCATTTCCATGCCTGTCTTCCCAGCATTACCCAGCCTCATTGTTGCCTTGAACCCCCATGCCAGCTGGAGAAAGAATTTCATGTATATAGTGTTTACGTGGGTTTCTTTTCCCTATAGAATGTATGGCAGGAAACCAAAGTTGTCACTTCTACTTTCTAACTAATAATGCAGATACAAAATAATTTTAATTTTCCAGCTTGGCACATCTTTTCAATCAGTAGAACTTGCAAAACGAGGTGGAGTGGTAGAGAGACAGAAGATCAGAAGGCAGATGGCATCTGTGCAGTAGAGGAAGCGTCTAGGGAGCCTCTCTTTTTCTATTACTCTAAACACCATAAGGAGGAGCCAATCTTTATGTCATTGGTCACCCTCGGGAATCTGTGGCAGGATCAAGTCAGAAGAAATAAGATGAGAATTTCATGTCTCCCAGGAAGGAAAATAATGGCTTGTTTTCCCTCACAAACCCTGGCAGTTCTTCTGTCTTGAGTGTAATTATATGAGAAGTACAAAGAACATTACATGACTTACGGAAATGCCTCCACGCAAGAACATTTATTTGATGCCTCATTAAAAAGGAAACTAGTGCCTTGACAGAATCTGCTTTGCTTTTAGGATAAGTTAATAACCAGCATCAAGCCTGTTATCTAGAAGAGGACTGACCCACCCAAAACACCCAGACTGTCACCCCACCCAGGCATCTGGGGTTGGGAGGATCATGACACAACCCTTCTCAGGCACTCTCAGCCTAGGCATCTGCTTAGGGGCGCTTGCCGCACTTTGTCATGATTACCATGAGGAATCTGGTAGTCCACAAACGTGACTCTCCTTGACAGTCCTGCCTTTTGAAATGTCATAACTACAAACTGTGGGGAGGGAACAAAAGCTGTTTCCATCAGTTGTGTGGGTTGGGTGATGGCATCTTTGATGCTTAGAAATATGTGATTAATTTCCTCTTCAACAGAAGAAGGGACCTCCAGGCTAATTGCATTATTGTTACTTGTTCTGAGCTTCCTCCCTTTACAGCTCTCACTCAACAGAGGTGTAATATAGTTATTTTCTCATATACACAACACTGTTAATAATGATTTACATGTCCTGTTGCTGCTGCTATCAGAGCAGCAGTGAAGAACCTTCTTGCTTAAGTGCTGGGATACAACTTTTTAAGTTTTGCTAAGTATCCTTCCAGGTTGGCAGCAATATGGATGAGGTGACAAGCCCAGTTTATCTGATGAAAATTTTTTATGCTTGTGCCGACAACATACTATGCAAACCATATGCAATTTTCAAAAGGTGTGTTAGAGCTGGCGTCAATTTTTGTCTATTTGGAAGGTTCAAGCTGTCATATGTTTTGCTGCAGCGTAAAAGCAAGCCACCCCAGAGACGCAGAGCTGGCTTCTCAAGCGGAAGGCTGGCTATGTTGTTTCCACTTGATCTGAGCTTGCCACCATTGAGATGGAAGATACTGCTTCCCTGGGGGAGGAGAACGTTGTGTGCCATGTGGCGCTGGAGAAATTCATGTGGGCGCTGCGTGACTATTTGCTGGGGATTTTGTAGAGATGATGTTAGCACTCTGAATGGTTAGACTTTCAATATTTCTTATTTGACTTCTCCAAAATACCCAGAATGACTGAGGAGACTAAATATTTATCCTTAAGTTGATAAAGGCAGGTAGTATGAAATTACCCTCCGCAAACATACAATGTCTTTGAAGTTGTAAAAGCCATGCATAATTTACAACTTAAATCAAAATATATTTATGTTTATCTTAATATGTTCTATTCAGATTATTATAGTGCAAGGACTAGAAATTAGTTGAACAAGTTAAGTAAAATGGCCAGCTTATGTTAAGTGAATCCATCTCATAGAATCCAAGAACAGTGAAGGCAGGGGAGCTGCACTTTGTCGGGTGTTGGAGAGCTGTCGGGAGTGAGGGGGCTCTTCCCGTTTCTCAGGGCTGCTTGTGTTTCCTCTTAGCTCCTCTCTGTGGATCTGCTCACTTACATTTAGATGTGGTTCAAAACAGAACCCTTCACTTTTGGGTCTATTCAGTCTTTTAGTTCCAGCCTTCAAGATCAAATATCTACAGTCTCTTAGCTCAAAATTGGAATGGTTATGTTCATTGGACCAGGTGGCTATCCCTAGAGCAAATTATCTAAGGCTGGAAAGGCAGCATGTACAGTTGGTGTTCCAGGGACTAAGGGTAGGACAGGTCAAACTACAAGGGGGAGTCCTACATAAAAAGCAAATAATCTATATGTAAATGTGATGTTCCACATTACTTTCCATCCTGAGAAGTCAAAGACAAACAACAGAAAGTATTTCACTTTCTCCTGTACCTTAGTGTATAGCATGGTACTAGACAAGGTCTAATTTAATGCTAAATTCTAGATTGTATGATCTCTCCCAGGGCCTGAATAATATAATTCTTTCACAAAAGGAAAAAAAACAGTAATTTTACTATGAAAAGTAGAATAACATTTATCAGACCAGACCACATGTATTTTAGCTGTGTGCTCTTAGAATACAAATACAAAATGTAAAGAAAAGTAGTTTTTGAAGTCACTCTCCAGTTTAGTATGAAATGGAATGATGTCTTCAAACTTGGGTGATGTTTACATCTTAAAATAACGCTGTTATTATGATGAAATATATAAAATTTACCATTTTAACCATGTTTAAGTGTACAGTTCAATGGCATTGAATTGTAGATATTTTACTCTTTCAGAACCTATTGTAAATGTGATTATTTGCTGGTGTACAGAAATACAACTGATTTTTTGTGTATTTGATCTTATACTTTGCAAATTTAATGAGCTCATTTATAGCATTTTTTTTAAAGTCTTTTGGAATTCTCCACATTAGGATCATGTCACCTGTGAATAGATAGTTTTATTTTATCCTTCCCCATTTGGATGTCTTCAATTTCTTTTCTGGCCTAATTTTAACAAATATATATCATTTTAAATATGTTATGTAAATATATCAGTTATTTAAATATATCATTCCTTTGCCTCTAAATATATAATTCTGCTCTTTAAATATACCTTTCCTCTTCCTTCTAGTCTCCATTATCTCTGCAGATGAATTTACTGTTAAGATTGTGGAGAATGCCTTGTATATAACAAGTCATTTCTCTTTTTTGCTTTTAAAAAAGCTACTTTTCTTTTTTGCTTTCAAAGAAAGCCATTTTTCTTTGGCTTTTGCTTTTGATAGCTTGATTACGTGTTTTGACGTGTATCTCTTTGAGTTTACCCTACTTGGAGTTCATTGAACTTCCCAGATGCATAGATTTGTGTAATTCATCAAATTGGGGCAGTTTTTAAACATTATTTTTCAAATACATTTTTATCCATTTCTCTTTCACTTCTCTTCCTGGGATTCCCACAAGGCATATATTGGTCTATTTGAACGTAGTCCACAGATACCTTAGGCTTTGCTTACTTTTATTCATTCCCTTTCCTCTCTGCTTTTCAGAGTCAATAATTTCAGTTGTCCTACCTTCAAGTTCACCAATTTCTTCTTTTTCATGCCCAAATAAACTGTTGATTCCCTCCAGTAAATTTTTCATTTCAGTTATTATATATTTTAGTTCAATAACTTTTTAAAAAATATTTTCTCTTTATTGACATCCTCACCTTGTTCATATATTATTTTCCTTATTTTCTACAGCTCTTTGTCCAATGTTCCCCTTAGCTCCTTGAACATATTAAGACAGTTCTTTTAGAGTCATTGTTGGCCAGGCACGGTGGCTCACACCCGTAATCCCAGCACTTTGGGAGGCTGATCACTTGAAGTCAAGAGTTTGAGACCAGCCTGGATAACATGGCAAAATCCTATCTCTATTAAAAATACAAAAATTATCCAGGTGTGGTGGTGCATGCCTGTAGTCCCAGCTACTCAGGAAGTTGAGGCAAGAGAATTGCTTGAACCCAAAAGATGGAGGTTGCAGTGAGCCAAGATCGCACCACTGCACTCCAGCCTGGGCAACAAAGCAAGACTCCAGCTCAAAAAATAAATAAAATAAAGTCATTGTCTAGTAACTCCAATGGTTGGGCTTCCTCAGGGATCGTTTCTGTAAACTTATTTTGTTTTTCCAATAGGCCATATGTTCTTGCTTCTTTGTATGCCTTATGATTTTTCCTTGAAAACTGAATATTTGACTACAATAATACAGAAACTCTGGAAATCAAGTTTTCTTTCTTTTGCAGAGTTTGCTCATTTGCGAGTGTTAAAGGTTTAATTTGTTTAGTGACCTTTCCAAAATGCTTTTGTAAAGACTGTATTTCTCGTTTGTGGTTAGTGAAGTCTCTGTTCCTTGAGTCACCCAGCTAATATAATATATATATATAATATACACACACATATATGTATACACACATATATAAAAATATATGTCTGTGTGTAGTGTTCAGCTAATAATTTGGCAGTGATTTTCTTGAATGCCAAGTGTTTAAAAAAAAAAACACCTCTTGCCAACTTCGCAGATTAGCTATGTGTCCAGTTACCCCTTCAACGGTTAGACTTGTCTTGCACTGAACCTAAAGATCACTCAAAGATTAAAATCTTCTGAGGTCTTTCTAGAGAATGCATCTTGCTTTGGGCATGTATGTGGCTTTCTACATTCCCCTATATAATGCAGGGCTGCCTTTTAATTCTCAATTTACTAAAGAAGCTCTATCCAGCTTTTCTTCTGAGGCCTTAAGCAATCTATTACATGTTTCTTTTTTCCTTCTTTTTTTTTTTTGACAGAGTCTCACACTGTCGCCCAGGCTGGAGTGCAGTGGTGCATGGCTCAATGTAGCCTCAACTCCTGGGCTCAGGTGATCCTCCCACCTCAGCCTTAGCTTCCTCCGTAGCTGGGACTACAAGTGTGTACCGCCATACCTGGCTAATTTTTTTTTTTTTTTCACTATTTTGCCTAGGCTAGTCTTGAACTCCTGGGCTCAAGTGATCCTCTCACCTTGGCTTCTCAAAGTGCTGGAATTACAGGCGTGAGCCACTGTGCCTAGCCTTGTACGTTTCAACTATATCTTACCATAGCTCACTATAAGTGGTTGGTTAGCCTAGCAGAGGCTGCTGTCTTTAACACTGCTACAGATTTGACTAGTGCATGGGGTAAGAAAAAGAAAAACTGCTTCAAAGCTTTTCTGTCATTTTCCTGTTTCCTTTTCCTGATTCAGCATTCTCTCAGTTGCTATAACATTTTGAGAGTGTTCTGACAATGTTGATTTTGAAAATTTCTGTTTTCTTAAAATGTTTATGGGAGTGGGGCAGGAACTTGAAGTTGCTACTCTGCCAATTTGCTGATGTCATTCCAGTATGGCTTATTTTATTTTTAATTATTTTATTGAGATAGAGTTTCACTCTTGTTGCCCAGGCTGTAGTGCAATGGTGCAATCTTTGCTCACCACAACCTCAGCCTCCCGGGTTCCAGTGATTCTCCTGTCTCAGCCTCTTGAGTGGCTGGGATTACAGGCATGTGCCACCACACTCGGCTAATTTTTTGTATTTTCAGTAGAGACGGGGTTTCTCCATGTTGGTCAGGCTGGTCTCAAACTCCCGACCTCAGGTGATCCGCCCGCCTGGGCCTCCCAAAGTTCTGGGATTACAGGCGTGAGCCACTACCCCCGGCCTTTCATTTTTTTTTTTTTTTTAATTTATTTGGTTTACTTTTAAAGCAGAGTTGACAAACTATAGCCTGTGTACCACATGAGGCCTGCTGTCTGCTTTAATAAAGTTTTATGGGAATAACCATGGTCATTTATTTATGTATTATCTATAGCTTCTTTCTTGCTGTAACAGCGAAGTCAAGTAGTTTTAACAAAGATCCTATGGGCTGCAAAGTCAAATATTCATTATCTAGACCTTTACAGAAAAATTTTGAAGACTATTGTTTTGAAGTAAAAGCTGTTCTGGTGGACCCATTATTGTTTACTTAAATTGTTTTCTATGTAATGTGACTTAAATATGTATAAACAAACTGTGTACTTATAGCATTCAGAAATGTTTGAAACAAAAACAAATTTTAAAACGAAACAAAACACCTTAAAAACTTAATGCAATTAAAATAAACTAATTTAATTTAATGTGAGGTTCCTTTGATAAGACAAAATTGGTGACGCTGGCTTTAAGTAGAGAAATTATTCAACTTCACTTAGTTCTTTCGGACTTGATTTTGTTTTTGACTGTGAAAATTATTCCTTTGAATTTTATTTATTACCATTTTTATTTTTATATTTTTTAACAATGAGCTTACTAAATATCATTGCAAAGTTACTTCAGTTTGAAAGCAAAACCATTCAAATTGTGCATTTTTCTTAGTTTGGGTCCTTCCTAGCATGCTTTGAGAATAAGCTTCTCGTGAAAGTGATATATTTGAGAATTTTTCTCAGGAGAAACTAAGGAAAGAATGGCAGAAGCAAGATGGGGAAAAGAAAGAATCCAAGCAAAAGCTTGATTTTATTAGAAGTTCTAGACTTAGCCTGATCCTACTGGGAGCTCTGAAATGTAAGGTACACCTCAGGGTTTGCACAGAGTTAAAACCAGAAAGCTGGGCTTTCATTCTTGTGGAATCACTCTGACATTTCCTAAGGATGCCTAGGACATATGAACTCCAAGGAATTTGTGGTTCCCTGCAGCTGTAGACAAAGTGGTTTCAGTAGCCAAACAACAGTTCCATTAACACAGTTTCAAGTGTCATTTCTTAATGAAAAGAGTGCATGGAAGCCAGAGGAAGTGCTGCACAGAAACATTTAGAGGAATCTCAGGGAACCCAAGGAGAACACTGTGTCTGCTACACACTCTTAAATAGAATGCTGGAAAATAAAGTATATAATGAAAAACTATTTATTGTATATTTGACACTATATTACTGCTTTTTTGATTGTAAGTAAATATGAACAGAACAATATGTTGGCCCACACTGTGAATACAATACTGATTGCTGTGGTGCATGTTTTCATCAGTTTAGGATATCTATAGTGCAATAAACTGTGAGAGGACTGAATTCTTTCACCATATTTTTCTACTCAAATGGCTGCACAATTTTCATTTGTACAGGGCACTGGTATGCCATTTGGCTCCCACTTTGAGAGGATACATTATTTACACCTTAAGTCCTCTTTCCTTTTCTCATTATCTCTCAGCTAGTAAAGTGATATATTTTTCTGACATGTTATGTGCTTTCTGTGGTGTCAAATCAAAATTTTGATTTAATAAATAATTTATAAAATTAGGTCTTACTGTAAAGAGTGTTTTTCAATTGTGAATTATCTTCCTAATTTCTGTCACCTTTATATCAAGTAAAATAAGTTCATAAGTTCCATGGCAAATGAAGAATGATTATGTCATTTTGATGTTACAATATGATGACTCCAGGGTGAACAGACATGTTCTGAAACATGTTAAAAATTAAACGCTATCACTTTACATGGCCATTTGACTCCAACACATTCATAAAAA
The DNA here is from genome assembly GCF_009828535.3 of Hylobates moloch. NCBI lineage: Eukaryota > Metazoa > Chordata > Mammalia > Primates > Hylobatidae > Hylobates > Hylobates moloch. The sequence goes on along the minus strand of NW_026652290.1, from coordinate 35,770,665 downwards.
CAAATCGAACAGAAATACTGGGACTAAAATTTGATGACAATGCATTTTCTAAAATATTATCACAAAATAAATTTACTTAATTAAAAACTATTATTGCAAACTTGTGGACTCCTGACAATATGTTGGCAGGTTCCATAGGGTCTGAGGACATGATATGAAATACCATTGACTTTAGACTTGCATGTATGTGGCTTTGTACTGGTTTTTGAATTTCCTCATGTATACTTAGTCTCCCAATTAGAGTGTGGTTATTGAGAGCAGAACTTTATCTTCTATTCCTTTAGACTCTCTCTAAGTCACGTGGGGTATGATTTGTACATAGCACATGCTTAGTGAGTCATATAATGCCATAGCTAGGAGAAAGTCAGATAGAAGCCTAAAGACTTCACATGCCATTTGAAATCAAGGCTTGGAGTTGGAGACTATACAGATGTGTCATCAGAAGACCTGGGCTAATCAACCATGGACCTCTTATTAGCTGTATAAAAATGCACAAGTTCAACTCTCTCATCTATAAAATAAGAATAATAAAATTAATAAGGAGACTTTAGTTTCAGTTCCAAAACATGAAGAACTTGGAAACTGTCAACTCCTGTCCTTTCAACCAGAATAAGCTGGGAAAAGTGAAATCAACAGAGAAATAAACAAACCAGGCAAATTGCCACCATGCAATCTGGAATGACAGGTGTGTTCAGAGAGACACAGCATCCAAGATTTTCTTACCTGGGGCAGAAGCCACTGGGCTACATAAATCAGTAAGAAAACACTTAGACATTAATTTTGACAAATCGTTGAAGGCCAGGCATGGACTGGTGTGAGCATGAGAAACTCCTAAGGACTACAGACATAGGGGAGCCCCAGACATTTGTGGACTCTACCTGGAGGAACTCTACCAGGTTCTCATGGTGAGGGTTTGAGCAAGATCCCCTTGTGGCCCTCAAAGAAGAAGGAATGACAAGCCACCGTGAAACATTTCTAGATGGTTCACCTAACAACAGCACTGACTCCAGGGGAAGGGATTCATCACAGAGTGACTCTCAAACTTCATCTCGCTGGGTAAAGAAATTCCACCCATTCCAGTCAGTCTTACCAAAGGGGTAAAGGGGAATACAGTCAATAAGGGAAATGGTTTTCAAAAAATTTGTTGGAAAGGTTGTATCCAAAAAACTAGGAATGAGCTATACCCCTGGAAGAGGAACAGAAACACATGTGAAGGACACAGCCCTAAGACACAGCATTCTTAGTCAGATAAGACTCCTCAAATCTCACTTTCATACCCTCCCCCACACCCCACCTCTGCCCTGACAAGCCTCCAGTATAGGAAGAGTGGTTTATAGCCAGAAGAACTGCAAGACACAGATTCCTTGAGAGAAGCAGAACAGGAAGCTGCAAGGCCAAAAAGGGGAGACAAAAATAAGATCACTTGACGACTTTGCAATGTCTAGTATCTGTAGTTTCAACAAACTTTAAACACAGTTCAACTTCTACCAGCTTAACCAATCTTCACATAAAAAGCCTATTAATCTCAATTCTTATGACCCAATACAATATGTCTGTAGTTCAACAACAAAACAAAATTACAAGGCATATCAAAGGCAAGAAAAAAAACACAGTCTGAAGGGACAAAGAAAGTATTAGAACAAGACTCAGATATGACACATGTATCAGTCATGGTTCTTCAGAAAACAGAACCAACAGGGCAAGAAACTGTCACTACACACATATTAGGATGCCTAAAATCCAAAACGGGAAACTCCAGTTGCTGCTGCTGATGCAGAGCTATAGGAGCTCTTGTTCATTGCTGTTGGGAATGGGAAATGGCACAGCCACTTTGGAATGTAATTTGAAAGTTTCTTATGTAGCCTAACTTTATCTTACCATACACTTCTGTAATTTAACTTCTAGGTATTTACCCAACTGATATGAAAAACTACATTTTTAATGTTCATAACAACTTTATTCATCATCACCTCAAACTAGAAGCAACTAAGATGCTTGCTATGGTTTGAATGTGTCTCCTCCAACATTCAAGTGTTGCAGTGTGATAGTGTATTAGTCTGTTCTCACATTGCTATAAAGAACTACATGAGACTGGGTAATTTATGAAGAAAAGAGGTTTAATTCACTCACAGTTCTGCAGGCTGTACAGGGAGCATGGCTGGGAGGCCTCAGGAAACTTACAATTATGGCAGAAGGTGAAGGGGAAGAAAGCACATCTTCATATGTAGGAACAGGAGGAAGAGAGAGTGAAGGGGAAAGTGCTACACACTTTTAAACAACTAGCTCTCATGAGAACTCACTCACTATCACAAGAATTGCAAGGGGGAAATATGACCCATATTTCCTCCTACCAGGTCCCTCCCCCAACATGGGGGATTACAATTCAACATGAGATTTGAGTGGGGACACAGAGCCAAACTATATTAAATAGTATTAAGTATTAACTATATCAAATAGTATTAAGAGGTGGATCTAAGAGGGCTCCTCCATCGTGAATGAGATGAAGGCACTTATAAAAGAGGCTCCAGGTAGCATTTAGCTCTCTTGCCTGCCTGCCTTCTGCCATGTGAAGACACAGTCTTCCCTTCCTCCAGAGGACACATGTTGGGGGAAGAGAGCAGTCCTCACCACACATTGGAACCTGCTGGTGCTTTGATCTTGGACTTCCCAGCCTCTAGAACTGTGAGAAATTTCTTTTCTTTATAAATTACCCATTCACAGGTGTTTTGTCCTAACAGCACAAACACACTAAGACAGACTCTTTCAATAGGTGAATGAGCAAAAATCCTATAGTATATCTGCAGGTTGGAATACTATCCAGCAATATAAAAGGAGTTACTTGTCAGGCTTGTAAAGATGTGGATGAGTCACAAATGAATTTTGCAAAATGAAAGGCTCTATCTTGAAAAGTTTGCACAGTGTATGATTCTCTTTATGTAACTTTTTTTTTTTTAAAGGCAGGACTGTAAAGTTGGAGAACAGAGACGTGGCTACCAGGGGTTTGAGGAGGTGGGGAGGTTGAATAGATGAACTACAGAGGATATTTTTAGGGCAATGAAACTATTCTGTATGACACAGAAGTGGTGGATACACAACATTATGCATTTGTCAAAATTCATAGAACTTTGCAGCAAAAAGAGTAAACCTTAATGCATGCAAATTTTTTTAAAATTCCAGACTGGAATGCAGACTGTGATAAAAGAATCTAATTGTATTATATATGTATGTTTTATTCTCATTGAAAAAGGTAGAATAAAAGGGGCTGCCCTACATAATTTTGGAATTGAATGGAGACAGTAAGACTAACAATTGAAGGACTTGTACATGACTGCTGCACTCTAGGTGATAAAGTTGTTTTCCATGGAGGTATAGGCTCACAATTTTGAAACCACTACTCAAGTACGCTGAAATTGAGTAAGTAAGTAAATGGATGAAAGAAGTGAAAGCCAGATTTCTCACCATTGACGAAGGAAGTTACAGATAAACAGAAAGTAGGGCCAGAATGAACCATATGCTGCTGAACTATATAGTTGGAGGCATTAATATGAAATCATGTTTACCTTAACATATATATAAATAAAAACATATTGCAATAATTATAGACATATATATATATATACACATACACACGATTTAGTATATACACGTCTATTTTCATGTACTAAGAAGGTCTAGAAGTAATGCCACTGCTGTAGCAACAAGTGCACCTAGCATCCAGATCTTGATTTTGATAATCATTCTCTGATGAAAGGAACTGGAGCTCTTTGGAAAATGGCTGATTCTAACACTAAGCAGGAATATGCAAGATGAACCTGAAGCCTTTTGCAGTGCCAGAAAATAAAGAAGTGCACATACACACACACACACAGGCACACACATGCAAAAACAATGTCAGAAATATTTCAAAGGGACACTGAAGCCAATTGAAGGGATTCTCAATGGCCAAACCTGGAACAATTTGAGCAACAAAATAAACAAAGCAGTATTGCATTATAACCTATGTATAAAATAAATATTCATAAATCTGTATTGTTATTAATAAATGATTAAATAAATAAATGGGAGAAAATATACAAATCTCCCATACAGAATTTCAAATAATGTAATAATGATTTTCTTTAAAGGGTACAGTAATTGAGGTAACAGAGAAGTAACTTTACAGTGGACAAACATGAAAAACTCTGCCTTTTGATCAAGCTTTGCATCCTTAGTGGTAAGTCACATTGACATGATGTGACAAAGATGAAAATTTACCTCTGTGATCTTCCTCTCAAAGACATATATCTCCAGTCTGGTGATGAGAAAAATATTATGTGCTTCCAGATCGAAAGACAGTCTACAAAACACCTGACCACTCCTCTTAAAAACTGTCAAGGTCATCAGAAACAAGGAATGTCTGAGAAACTGTCACAGCCAAGGTTAGCTAAGGAGACATGATGACTAAATGTAATGTGATGTGGGATCCTGGATGAGATCCTGGGATGGAAAAAGGAATTGGAGAAAACTAGGAAAATCTTAATGTTAGTTAATAATATTGTTTCAATATTGGTTCATTATCTGTGACAAATGCACCATAGTAATGTAAAATGTTAACTATTGAGGACACTAGGTGGGGGGTTTATAGAAATTCTCTGTATTAGCCTTGCAATTTTTCTGTAAATCTGAAACTATTCTAAGTTTAAAGTTTATTTAAAAAGTAAATAATCAACTCATGGGGTTGTCAAAAAATTTAAATATATATATATATATATATACACACACACACACACACATACATATACATTAAATAGTACATATGTGTAAATAACAAATATTAGTTACAATTGAGATTTTGAGGCAAGGTCAATACAGAACACCCCTTTGTTAATTTCTTGAGTTCAGTATTAATTGAAAAAATTGACATAGATATCAGACAAAATGAAAATCAAAATATCAGCTTTGTTGCTAATAGAGCCTAGACTGGAATACATGGCTTTGTGTGTAATCATGATAGTCTTTCTAATATTTTACACCAGAGCTAAATTAAGTCACCCAGTGAGAGGAATAAGTTACAACTCCTTGTGGCCTGGGAGAAATCAGCCCCAGATTGAAATTTCTCTGCAGGCAGGTGCTCGGAAAACGAAGCTCACAAAAGGCCCAGCCACACGCCTATCCTACTCCTTTTTCCAAAATCACTAATTAAAATACGTCACACTCCTTCTGATGGAGAGGAGTGAATGAGGAATGCAGAAAGACCAAGAAAGCTAACCTGGCTAATGTCCTTCCAAGTGGACACACGGAGCCAGGGAAAAGGGCAATTCTCTCTCTAGAGTTACAACAAACACTCGAGAAGAGGCTGGGTGAGACAAGGCAGATCTACACTGGCATCTCCTGGTTCCTCACCGATGGTCATTCCTACACATCACAAGGCTTGTGAACCAAACAACTGAATCTGAAGGCACAGGCTCTTTGCTCTGAATCACATGGATCAGTTGCCAAATCATTTTGAGTCCATGTGATGATTATAATTCTTTCACACTGCCTTTGTAAAGAGATCTAATCAAACCCTTGGGAAGTCATTGAAAACATACTGTGCTCTAGTTCCTCTAGTTGGCCGTGTGAAGAGGTTGTTTATTCTTCATCATGCCTAGCTAATGGAGTAATGAGCTGGGAAATAGAAAGGAAAAAGCTATAGGAAGGAAAATAAGATGTGTTTCTGCACACTATTATTAAAAAGTTAAGAATTATCTACTTGAAATTTTCTTCAGAGGCAAATTTAAGGAAATTCACATCCTACTCTGAAAACCTAGAGATCATTCCATGAATTAAATTTAAATTGTTTTCTATCTAAATATATTAGGAAAATGATAAATGTATTTTAATTGTCTTTACAAAGACACTCCTTGAGCTTTGTATTTAGTTCTGCTTATGGATTGTTATAATTTTAAATATGTGTAATTTGGATAGAGACAAAATAGTTCAAATGATAGTTCTGCAGAACAAATTTCAAAGAAAAAAACCTTGGAAAATTCTACTTCACTAAATAACAGGTATATGTATTATGCTGCTACATGAAAACGTATATTTATAATGATTTAGAGGAACAAAAATAGAACCCAAAATACTATGTACATCATGATTTTTTTCTTCCTTATCTTGTTATTAATTTTTTTATTTACAGAAGAGTTGTGAAGGTAGTAAGAGAGTTCCAATATATTCATCACTTAGCTTCCGTTAATGTTACCATCTTACATAATTATGGCACATTCAGCAAAGCTAACAAATTAGCACCAGTACAATACTATTAACCAAAATGCAGACCTTATTTGGATACTCTGGCTTCTTCATGAATGTCCTTAGCACAGCACTTTTAACATGTGCTATGAGGAGGTCCTCTTCCTCTCTCCTCCACTGTTTCCCTTACTGTTGCCCACTTACCTGTGCTTCCTCTACTGCTTCCCATCCATCCTCTGTCACACCCTCTCCAGGACAGTCTTGCTATTGCCAGTGTTGTTCTTGGAGATTTTGCTGCAGAGCTAGAGAATGGCAGGACTAGAACAGATTGTCTGGAGGAAAGAGAGAAGAGAACACAGCCCTGAGACCAAGGCCATCTACACAGAAAGGAACTTGGAAATAGGAGAGGGAGGAGGAGCCAAAAAATGCATTTTGGGAGCTATAATTTTGGCTAATAAAATACCCTAGATCCATACAAAATATAAGAGAATTGGGTGAAACGAGGCTATGAGAAGTACTAATGGAAGAGTAAAATAAATTAGACTCATTTAACAATTTTTTTTCAAGAGATGATAGTTAAAGATTTAAATTCTACTTCCTTTTTAACATGTTAATGCTCAGACTGGGATTTTTTGGGAACCATTTTCTATTGACTGGACCATGTAGGCCTATCACTTAGATAGATGACAAAATTGTTTATGTATGCATGCTAATACTATATAAAGTTAGATTAGTATAGACTGCAACGTACAGTAGGTCTTTCTTTATTAACTTAAACATTTTCTTTAGTAAAGTCTCTTTGAATGCTGCAAAAATAGAAATGCTAAAGAAAAATTCAGAACCACTGGATTAGATAAATCAGCTTCTGTACTACAAAGGTAAGGTGACATGTTCATGTTTTGAAGGTACATATTTACTTAATAATAAAAGTCTCCATGACTGGCTACTTTAGAGAAATCATACTCTCATTTAGTTTTTTTTTTTTTTTTTTTAGGGAACTACACGTTAAATGCTAGCTTCTCAGTGTGGGCTGAATCTAATCTTTCATCCCTGTTTGCTAAATGCTCATTCCATCTTTCATTAGACACAACTTCTTACTGCTTGAGACAATGGCCCTTTTTGCCATGTTTCAGAAGTTTTGCTTTAAGGGGGTTGCATCTTGACAACATTAGCTCCTTACCTCCTTATGTCCTATTCATCTATTTCTTGCAGCCCCATTCAAAATTAAATCTTTCATCTTTGTTAAAACACTTTTGATTATCATGGCACCATTAGCAGCTGAAAGCAGTTTTATAAGTACACACTGTGAGTAATATTAAGACGTCTGAAAGTACAGAAGTTGTACTTACATTCTTTAAATTCTCGTACTGCCAAATGAAATCTGAGAGTCCAGGGAGCCTTCCCAATCAATGTAGGTGGCTGGTGATAATCAGCACAGCTCCTAACAATCAGCATGGTCATCTCTTCTTAGCAGTGACTGTCATTACCAATTTTAGATTTGATATTTGTGTGATGGTGTCCTGCCTCTAGTGAAACTGCCAAGGGCAAAGTCTAACCCAAGTCACTTGACATGTCATCCAAGAAGGCTCAAGAGAACCTGAGAGAGATCCTTTCTTTGTTTCCTTGCTGTACTCACTGTCTTCAACATAGTAATAGTCAATAATGCAGTGTAAGTATCAGACATTCACCTACAGAACTTCCCTAAGCTATGTGGATCTCACTCTAATCTCACAGGTATCTGATTGTACTTCTCTGTGAAATTCAATAACTTGTGAACTGGTGGACTGTTGAGTCAAGTTATTGGTAGATTATATCTTCTTTTACAACATATATTGGCACTCTCAGCCAGATTTCATAATTACTCTGAGCATCTTTTTTATTGTTTGTGGAATGGAGGTAATTATGATCTCAAGGAGATATTGCGGGGATTAAATTAGAGAGTACGTGTAAAGCACCTAGCACAGTGCATGGGAAACGGCTGTATTTCCCAAAGATATGTCAGCTTTCATGTGCCATGGAGATCCCCATCTGGGTGTGAGCTCCTTGACAAAAAGTTATATTCCTTGAGCAGTATGTTCTTATTCTGATTATCTCCGTATCACTCACAATAGCTGCCATGGGACAGGTACGTGCCCATAAAAGCTGCTCAATCAATGTTTTCTGTATCCTTGGTGTCTAGTCCAGTACCAGGCACAAAGTTGACCCTTAATAATCTTCCTACCAACCCCCATCCATGGGACCCATGCTCAATCTGGAGCTAAAATTTCCCTGGCTACTGCAGAGATTGGATCTCCTGGTCTTCCCAGCCCCATCCTGACCTGGGAAAGAAGTGCAAGGTGGAAGAAAGAGAGAGGGCAAACAAGGGCTGCAGCAGGCAGTCCAGACCACCACCTCTGGCATCCTAGCAGTGACGACTGAAGAGTCAACATATGTAAATCACTCTCAAGGGGTCAAGCTCACAACAAATTCAAATTGCCTGAAAATTTATACAGTGACAGCAGCTGCTATTTGACTTCAAAGTGACTCAAGGTGCAGGTAAGTGTCCCAAAGCTACTTTACCATTCTATTAATCAAATTATCCAAACTTACTTTGCCAATTTCCATTCTCTTGATAATTGTGGCATTCAGAATTTACTAGATTACATTTTTAACCTTTTAAAGTTGAGGATCCTTTTAATAACCACATAAAAGCTATAAATCTCTAAACAGAAATTTGTATGCACACATATACACAAAACTGACATGTAATTTCTATTAATTAACAGACCCTCCAAAGCCAACTTTTGGATTCCCATTTCCATGGACCTTGAGTTAAGAAACCTGTGTAGAATACCTCGTACATTCAGCCAGCAATACAAATAGGCTGATACAATACAAGATGCTGGAGATATAAACTCACATGGATCTGTCAATCTACCTATCCTTGTAATGTGCAACATTACTACCTGTACAAAAGATGTTATGGGAATGTGTGAATAGAGGCATTTCTGTAAAAATTTCCATGAAAATTAAATTCCTGTAAGAGAAAGGATCTTTTGGAGAATGGAGCCTCATCAGATTCCCACGTGTACTGCAACATGTATCTCCCCAGCAAAATGCCAAAGAATTCACAGTAGGAGAAGTGTCCCTCTACCACATGGAGAGATTGGTGGGTACTGATGGCCTTAAGAAGTAGACCAAGACAATGACGGAAGTCTTGACCTTCTCAAAGGGAAAAATGTCTTTTTAGAATGCGCTTAGTTAGCTATTCCCAGTAGTAGTATGTCAGTGACCAAAGTGAGCAAAATGCCCATTTTCTTAAAGCATTAAAGATTCTGTAATAAGCTATTGCCCTTATCAATCCATTAATCAATTATATTTCACAGTAGCTTAAGCTAAAGCTGTCTAATGTTTAGTCTCAATCTAGCCTACTACAGATCTCTACTCTTTCCCTATCTGTATATATATATATATATATATGTGTGTGTGTGTGTGTGTGTGTATATATATATGTCTATGTGTATATATATATGTCTATGTATATATATACATGTATACATATACCTAGATGTGTATATATATACACGTATACATGTATAGGTATATACATATATGTATACATGTACATATACATGTATATGTGTATATATACCTATACATGTATACGTATATGTATATATGTATATGTAAATACATATATATGTATACGTATATATACACACATCTATATATATATATGTATATACATATATGCATATACGTATACATATATGTATACATATATGTATTTGTGTGTGTGTATGTGGGTGCATGTATATATTTGTGTGTGTCTATATACACCAACATACACATACATACCATATACATATATGCATACATGTATATATATTTTAAGTAAACTGTATTGAAGTGTAATATATATATATAAATCACAAAGGTACTTATTTTTTAAAATGTAAACATCAATTTAAATCCACTCAAATAAAAAAATAGACTATTGTAAGTACCCCAGAAGTCACTATTATTTCCTACGCATTTACTACCTAGCCACCTTCTTTCAGGCAAAGGTCAGGTTAGTTTATTTTTATAAATGGAAAAGTACATCGTGCAGTCTTTTCCGTTAGGCTGCTTTTGTCTGACATTATATTTATGTAATTCATTTGTGTTTAGTGTAGTGGTAGTTCTTTTTCACTTTGATATAGTAATTCATTATATAAATGTATCACTATATATTTATTCTACTATTGTGGACATTTGTATCATTTCCTATTTGTCACTTTATGAATGACTCAGCCGTGAATTTTTTTGTATATGTCCTTTGGTGAACATATATATGCAATAATTTTTAATATATTGCCGGGGATGGACTTGCTGGTTCATAAAGTACATATATTTTTATTCTTATCTCTTATTTACAAATGTTTTTGAGACAGGGTCTTGCTCTGTCACCTAGGCTGGAGTAGCGTGGCACAATCATGGGTCACTGCAGCCTCTATCTCCCTGGCACAAACAATCCTCCTACCTCAGCCTCCTGAGTAGCTGAGACCATAGGTGTCCACTACAATGCCTGGATAATTTTTATTTTTTTTTTGTAGACACAGCATCTCCTTTGTTGCTCAGACTGGTCTGAAACTTATGGGCTCAAGCAATCTTCTGTCCTCAGCTTCACAAAGTGTTGAATTACAGGCATGAGTTGCTGGACCCAGCCACATATATATTTTAATAGGTATTGCCAAAAAACGTCCAAAGCAGTTTTACCAATTTATTCTTCTACCAATAATGGCTAAGTATTCTAGCCATCACTGTTTGATATCATCGGTGTTTTTGTTTTTGTTGTTGCTTTTATCTTTTTCCATATTAGTTAATTGCATGGGTGTGAAGTGGTATCTCATTGTGGTTTTTATTAGCATTTCAATGATTACTCACGAGGTTAAGCACATTTTAATTTTTACTGGCACTTTGATATCTCCCTTAAAGAAGTGTCTAAGTACTTCACCCACTTAAAAATTAAGTTGATTATCTTTTAATTATTGATTTTCAGAATTTCTTTTTTTTATTATACTTTAAGTCCTGGGATACATGCACAGAATGTGCAGGTTTGTTATGTAAGTATACATGTGCCATGGTGGATTGATGCACGCATCAACCCATCATCTACATTAGGTATTTCTCCTAATACTATCCCTCCCCTAGCCCCCCACCCACTGACAGGCCCCTGGTGTGTGATGTTCCCCTCCTTGTGTCCATGTGTTTTCATTGTTCAACTCCCACTTATGGTGAGAATATGTGCTGTTTGGTTTTCTGTTCTTGAGTTAGTTTGCTGAGAATGATTGTTTCCAGCTCCATCCATGTCCCTGCAAAGGACATGAACTCATCCTTTTTATGGCTGCATAGTATTCCATGGTGTATATGTGCCACAACTTTTTTTATCCAGTCTATCATTGATGGGCATTTGCATTGGCTCCAACTCTTTGCTATTGGGAACACTGCCGCAATAAGCATACGTGTGCATGTGTCTTTACAGTAGAATGAGTTATAATCCTTTGGGTATACACACAGTAATGGGATTGCTGGGTCAAATGGTATTTCTAGTTCTAGATTCTTGAGGAATCAGCACACTGTCTTCCACAGTGGTTGAATAATTTACACTCCCACCAACAGTGTAAAAGTGTTCCTATTTCTCCACATCCTCTCCAGCATCAGTTGTTTCCTGAATTTTTAATATTTCTTTATATATTACTGTATACGCTTTTCATCTTGTATATGTATAGCAAATACTGTCTCCCATTTTCTGAATTAATTTTTCATGTTCTTAATGGTATCTTTTGATAGAAAGGTCATAATTTTTATAAAAGTTCAATCTGTCTAACTTTTCTATGTGTTAATTCTTATTTTTAAATTTTATTGAAGACATCTTTGACTACACTAAGGTCATGAAGATATCATACAGATGTCATTCTACATTATCTTCTAGAAATTGTATTGTTTTTACCTTTTTTTAGGTATACAGTTCACCTAGTGTGAGGTAGAGGTAAAAATTTATTTTCTCCATATTCATATCCAATTGATTCAGTATTATTTATTTAAAAGATCTTCCTTTCCTCACTGTACTGCATTAGAACCTTTGTTATAAAACAGGTAACTGCTTGTATGTTTGTCTTTTTCTGAACTTTTTATTTTGTTCAATCTGTCGATTTATCTGTCTTTGCACTAATTTCACACTTTCTTGATTGCTGTGGCTTTAATAAGTCTACCTGTTAATAATCTAAGTCCCCATATGAAATGTAGAATTAGCTTGTCAATTTTCTAACACAAATTCTTGATAAGGGAAATTGACATCGCTTGAAGAAATAATGTATTTGGCACACTGGGTCTTCCATATTCATGAACATCATATATATTTTGTTGATATAGGATCTTTAATTTATGCAAAATGTACTATTTAGTTTTCTGTAAAGTAGTAATTTATTGTATTTAGTTCCAGATATTTGATATTTCTTTATCGTATTGTAAGTGGTATCATTTTTAAGTTGTATTTTATAATTGTCTTTTGTTTATATACAGAAATACATTAGATTTTTGATGGTTCACCTTAGGTATAGGGAATTTGCTATATTTACTTATTGATGCTAATAGTTTATCTATAGGACCTGATTTATTATTAATTTTGTGTTATTGCATGAGATGGAAGTACTACTACAATGTTGATTCTGTTAGTATGCTTGACATTGCCCTTTCACTACCCAGCTTTTCTATTCTATTACCTTTTTTCAACAGTGAAAAAATGATTGCTTCAATTCTCAACTTTCTTCATATTTCAAGCTTCCCTTTTATTTATTTAAGAGTATTAATAGTTCATTACATAAAATTGATTTTTTGGAGGCTTTGTTTGGATTTTTCTAATTTATTTATTGTCTATTATTTGCCTTGCTGTAACATAGTATTTACAGTTCAGCATGCAACCTGTATATGTAACTGTACAAAAAGCATCTATCTATATATACATATTTAACAATACTAGTTGCTTTGTGATCAAAAAGTAATTTTGTGAGAAGTTTTATCCTAACATTATAGTTTGTTATTTCTGTAAAATATTTTACTGTGTTTTCATTGTGCTAAGTAATTGGTTAGGCATTTTGACTTAATATGCAACACATTGCATTTTTTTACATTTAAGATATGGAAGAAATGTTTCTAGTTTGCATTTTTGTAAAGAAAGTCTGATTTTCAGAAATGAATTAATGACAAAATGGGAGATGCCTGTATTTTTAAATGGTCCCATTACTGTGCTGAAATGAAAATCATAGATAACATAATGAATCTATACCCTTGATTTCAAAATCAATAAAATCCCCTCATTGTGTTTTATTGGAGAAATAGAATGACAGTACCTTATGGCATGATATATATTTCAATAAGTAAGTGCTTAGACACAATTATGACAGAAGACATAGTTAGGTATTGAGTCTTACATATATGCAATGAAGTGATAGAGAAAGTAGCAAATACAGACTACTCAAATATCACAAGTGATCCTGTCCAGGAGATATGATTTTCCAAAATAGTGAACACCCTTTGGAAAGCTATGAATAAAGCAAAATACAATTTTCCTTTAACTTATATAGCATTGCATTCCTGGAAAATTCAATGTATAATAAAAACATGCAACATTTTTATGATTTTTATATAAAAACAGAATTAGGTCCTGGCTAACACGGTGAAACCCTGTCTCTACTAAAAATACAAAAAATTAGATGGGCATGGGGGCCAGTGCCTGTAGTCCCAGCTACTCGGGAGGGTGAGGCAGGAGAATGGCATGAACCCGAGAGGAGGAGCTTGCAGTGAGCCAAGATCGTGCCACTGCATTCCAGCCTGGGCGACAGAGCGAGACTCCATCTCAAAAACAAACAAAAAACACACAAAACAAACAAACAAACAAACAAAAAACAGAGTTAAGTTCTACCTCATATAATTTTAAATAGATTTTTTTCACTCATATAAATTTTCCTTCGGTTGTTTGAAAGTTGACAGAATGCAAAATAATGCTTCGCTGTATGAGACTATTCTGTATTTTGCATGAGGTGTAGCACACCTCAGTCGCAATCACTGCATTCTCGTAGGGTCTCTCAATTGTTCCAGCTGCCCAAAATCACCCCCATACATTTTAAAAACACTTCATGAAGAATCACAGGTGGAATAGATTGTTAAATAAATAATTGTTGATTATGTATAGTATTAGAGTTTAGCCTAAGGTGTAAACATCAAATGGGTGAGTGTTAGCAGGCATAAATAATAAAAAGCTAGATGTGGTCATACTTTTTAGGAGTCTGAAGATGCATGAGAGTCCCACCTTTAATTTCCAGGGTTTTTAGGACCAACAATGCTGAAGAAGGCATTGAAATTCACAGTCCAGTTTAGAGCTCTATTGGCAGTTGTCCCTTCAGAAGCTGGATAACTATGGAACAAAAAGTGAGTCATTTCACTAGTTTCAGATGAATTTTCTAAATGGTCAACATAGAATTTGTGAGTGTTATGGATTGAATTGTGTCTATCTCCAAATTTTTATGTTGAAGATCAAACCTCCAACATGACTATATTTGGAGATAGGGTCTTTAGGGAGTTAAGTAAGGTTTAATGGGGTCATCAGGGTAAGGTTTCAATAGACTGGTGTCCTTCTAAGAAGAGAAAGAGAGACAAGAGGGCTCTCTCTCTCTCTCTCTCTCTCCCCGCAGTGCAAAGGGCAGTTGAGAACACAGCAAGAAGGTGGTGGTCTACAAGCTAGAGAGAAAACCTTCACCAGAAACCAACCTTTACCCTCATCTTGGACTTTCAGCCTCCAGACCCATGAGAAGATACATTTCTCTTGTTTAAGGCACCTGGTCTGTGATATTTTGCTATGGCAGCTTTAGTAGACTAATACGGTGAGATTTCTTTGTTGCTTTTCCTATTAGAATAAGATTGCACAGATGGAGGTTCATGTCTTAGAATAGTTTTTATATCAGCCTTTATCTGCAATCAACATTCTACTTGTGTTACCCAGGAGAGGAGTGGACCTGGGATCTCTCTGGCCACCAATAATCGTAACTATCCCTCTAGCTCGCCCCCTTCTGTGGGACCTGCCTTGCTGATCAGGTATTCCCCGGGAGGAGAGGGTTGTCTGCCTGGAGTGTATTTGCATTTGGTGTTCTGTACAGTTTTCATATCTCCTCTTGCAAGCATTAGCCAACATTTGAATTTTGATAATGAATTACCTAAATATGATTTCTGACCTGTGTTTTCACAGCTCCTTGAATTTTAATCTGCTGCTACTGTCAGTTCCAGTCACTCCATTTTAAATAGACTGCTCCATCTGTGGCTCCTCGTTTTTGGCATCACCAGTGGGAAATTGTTGGTGACACGTAGTAGTCACAGACGGTAAGAATCTACCTGTCCCACATATCAGAATTCGAAAGGATGCTACATCTTTGAAGCCTCACTCACCCGCTGTTGGGTAGCAATGGTACAGTGGTTCCTGGGCTCACATGTTGAATGGAAATGAGCAGAAAAATGGGGTTTGCAGGTTACTAGGTCGTCAGGAAAAAACAGACATAGAAATGGGGAGCTTACTACAAAGGGAAGGTAACAGGCACAGTCATCTTAAGGACATGTTAGAAAAGCCCCAGATTTTATTTAAACCTTCTAAAAATTTGAAGACTGAATGGCAGAGACTCAGGAGAGTCACCACAGTGTTTTTTTCAATAGAAGAATATGTAATAGAAAAATGCTATTCAAATACTATCATTATCAAGAACTTGTGAGTTGGGATCAGTTTGGAAGGATTAATTTCCCATATTAAGCCACAAGGCCCAGGCAACTAAAGGAGGTGCCGAATTGTAGCCAGGTGGGCAACAATTACTCTTCTTTTGCATAGCACAGATTACGGCATATACTAGTCACTCCATAAATGTTTGTTTTTACTTTCGGCTTCCTATTTCTGTTGGTTCTATGTTATTTAGCAAACGATTTACTCTCTTAATTTATTCAATTAGTATTTACTGAATCCTTCACCCTTCAAGTTAGAGCAAAAATGAAAACAGATACAGGGATCCAGGGATGCTAACCTGTAAGGGAATATAAACCATAAACATAAGAAATGTTTTGCTTTGATAATATGCAGCACCACACCATTTTTTCTTAAACTACTGAGATTGGGCAGGCACAATCATAGCTACTCAATGGTTATGTGTTGACTAACAAATTGGTCTCTGCAGTAAGAGTATGATTTAGGAAGCTGGGGCTCACAGATATGATCAAATGCATCTAGTGAGCCGGGCGCGGTGGCTCACGCTTGTAATCCCGGCACTTTGGGAGGCCGAGGCGGGCGGATCACGAGGTCAGGAGATCGAGACCACGGTGAAACCCCATCTCTACTAAAAATACAAAAAATTAGCCGGGCGTGGTGGCGGGCGCCTGTAGTCCCAGCTACTCGGAGAGGCTGAGGCAGGAGAATGGCGTGAACCCGGGAGGCAGAGCTTGCAGTGAGCCGAGATTGCGCCACTGCACTCCAGCCTGGGCGACAGAGCGAGATTCCGTCTCAAAAAAAAAAAAAAAAAAAAAAAAAATGCATCTAGTGAAACCATTAATCACAATTTTCATTTTATAGATAAAAAAAAAACACTGGCTGAGAGAGGTAAGTGGTTTGTCAAAAATCATGTAACCACTCCGTATCAGACCCACCAACTGAACTCAGATCGAATTCCAAATGCCAAGCTCTTTACCTTATTTCATATTGCATAAGAGAACTTCAGACAAAGTAATTTGCAAAAAAAAAAAAGAAATTGAAAATTATCAGTGCACTCCACAGAAGAGGAAATGAGTATGTGAATCATGACATTGCTCAGTGGTAGAAAATTATGTAGCCATAAAACATGATATTACTAAAAGTGATCTTTTGAGACAGTTTTATGTGTCCGTGTTATGTTTGTGTGGCGGTTAGGGCTTGAGTAGGGGTTGACAGCATAGAAAAGTGTATACTTAGTACGAATTACAACTATACTCAAATAGAAATCAAATGAACATAAAAGAGAAAATTTACCATAATATATTTTTATAGAGGAGTTTTTCTTTTTTGCCACCTTTTCTATTTATTTCCTTCTGCTTATGTTCTCTTTCTACTTCTTTTGCTCTCTCTCCATCTTTTTTTGCTTTTCCTTCCTCCTTCTTCCTTTGTTTTTCTTTATTTTGTTTCCAAATTTTGGATAATAAGCGAGTGTTATTGATGAGAGGAAAATGGAAATTCTGAGGAGAGAAATCACTTCCACCTGAAATGCTCAGACAGCGGAAAGGCTCCATGTGAGGTATGGCATCCGCGAGGCAGGGTGAAGAGATGGTGCACCCCAGGAGGTGTGCAGGGCTGCATTCCAGGAGCAGGACAGTAGGTGCAGAGACGACGCGCAGGCTCTGTGCAGAGCCCTCAGAGCAGTTCGGCCCCTGGAAGCGGAAGATGCCAAGAGTGGAATGATGGAAACTAAGGTTGGTGAGGTAGGCTGTGGCCACTCTAGGCATTTGTGGGGTGGGAGGGAGTTGTCTTCATTCCTCTGTGCTTTGATTTGGTTTTATGTAATTGGAAAGCAGCCTTGTATTTTTAGCACAGCCCTCAGGAACAAACTTGCAAAGTCTGTTCTGTCTGAAGGCACAGAAGGCAGAAACCTCTTAGTTTTCTCGAAACAAACAAAATAGTGAGAAATAGTCATGTTCATAAGTAGATGTTAAATCTAGGGCACGTACTTGCCAAAAACACAGGGCACTTGGCAAGATCTCCCAGAGCCATTAAACATGAACGCTTATTACTGAATATTTATGGTCTGCATCAATCTTGAAATGGCCTAATTTGAGTGTCCCCCAACGGTTTATGGCAGGTATTTCTATAGCAATCATGAACACACTAGCGAGTTTCAGCAGCAAGGAAGTCAGCACCATTTTTTCCTTGCATTTTCATGCTCCCCCAGTAGCATAGGTGTACATTTCAGATAAACATAGTATAGCACAGATAGTATAAAAACATTATTTTTCAACTTCAAATAGTTTCACCTGGAAATAGCTTTCTCTTTTAAAGAATATCCTACTTCTATTTTTATTAGGTAAGGAAAGAAAACAATTAACTCTAAATATTGCTGGGGTGGATTTCCATCACTGATTCTACCTAAGCCTTCTTTTGTCCCTGATGAGTCCCATGATTTAGTTTCTCTTCACTGGTACCTTAACCCAGGGCCAATAACATCAGGATGCATTTTGGACTTATTTTAACCTCTTCCTTTATTTCCTATTTAAATTTTCTTTAAATAGTTATTTATTTATTTATTTTTGAGACAGAGTCTCACTCTGTCTCCCAGGCTGGAGTGCATTGGCAGGATCTCGGCTGACTGCAACCTCCGCCTCCTAGGTTCAAGTGATTCTCCTGCCTTAGCCTCCTGAGTAGCTGGGATTGCACGCATGTGCCCCCACCCCCAGCTAATTTTTTAAAAAATTATATTTTTGGTAGAGATGGGTTTCACCATGTTGGCTAGGCTGGTCTCAAACTCCTGACCTTAAGTGATCCACCTTCCTTGGCCTCCCAAAGTGTTGAGATTACAGGCATGAGCCACCAAGCCCGGCCTCTTTCTTTGCTTCTTGCTACAAAAGGAGATGAACTCTCTCCCCATATTCTGTGGCTCAGGGAAGCCCTTTGCTGTCTCAGCGTGCCAATGTCTGATTGTCTATGGGTTCTTCCCAGCTTTAGCTTTGCCCTACAACTGGAGTCCACCCAGTAGGAAAGTGTTTGGGTTTTGAGGTGATCGACTTAAATTCTCGCACTTCACTAACATCATGGGAAGTTACTTCCATGTTTGTGCCTTAGCCTCTTATGTAAGAACAGGACTAATAATACCTTACTCTTAAGAATGGCAGGGCGGTTGTTTGGGGTAACAGCTAAAACCTTGCTGAGCATAATGCCGGGCCCCAGGCAGATGGTGCAGTCTGACTCAACTTCTTAGTGTCCATAGCAGTTACATTCTGTCTTGCTCTGAATTAGCCTTTCAAGTCCTGTCATGGAAGGTGAGGTGAAATTTCATGATTTTTCAACTTTCCATTCTGCGAACATGGTTTAAATACTAGTCTAAAAATGGTCCTTTCAAATGATTTATCATTTTTACTTATCACAGTCATTTTTCCAAGAGTAGTCAACAACTGATGTCATGTTGAAAAGGATCCCCTAAGGTGTAGAGTGGATAAAACTGGGACTGACAGGAAATCCATGACATAGAGAGGTATCTGCTCTACTCCCTAAGGCCAGGTCCCTTGGGGAGATTAAAACTGTGAGGCGCCAGGACTGCATATTCAGGCCAAGGACATCACCACACCATTTCCCTTTCAGCCTATTCTTCAGAATTAACTATCTTTGATGCCAGGAAAGTCTTCCACTTACTTGAGTCTAGCTCCAACACTAATTAAACCTGAAAATTAGATATGAAGGAAAAATATTTCAGACTTAGCCAAAATTTAAGTAAAAATTGCTCACATCTTGGTGCAGATTCAGGAGTGATTAACTTGTTACCACTTATAGCTCTTATATCTTCTTATTATCTTGAAAATGAACAGCAGGGTATTATATAATCTGGCAGGATTTATTGCATCAGTAATAGAAATATGATATTTGTTGGCAATACCATTTAATATTCATTTCTAGAACATTCCTCATATAGACACAGAGTGAGTAAAATGTACTTCAGAACCAGTTTCAAGATTTGGGGTTAATATGAAATGGGAGATGATGGGATGAGTTTTATTTTATTTTTCAGAGACTAGAATGAGACCAGGGCTACCGTCATGTAAGTTCAGTGGTGGAGCTTCTGGCGCCTCATTCCTTCCATAGCCCCATCATGGTTGGTCAGGTGTGGCGCCAAAGTGGAAGGGAGGATACGAGATGTGTTTTAGAAGCGTAAATATAGAGTGCTAACGGGGAGGTATAAGGGGGCTTTTCAGCAAATTGTAAAGCAGCAAAATGTAGGTAAAGTGTGGCTACACCTAACCTCCACCCCAAGTCCATTTTCTTACTTTTTGCTTCATTTCACATCTTCCCTTTCCCTCTATACACACACACACACACACACACACACACACACACACACACACACATCCAGCAGCCTGTAAGGCATAAAACTGTCACGGTTGATAAGGGTTTGTCAGATAATGTGGGGGTTCTGCAGTCTGGATTAGCAGAGAAGGGTTAAGAGATTTAACATCCACCAAGCTGCTTTTCTACTGGGGACTGAGAGTGAGGAACATGTTGCAAAGGGATGTAGAAGTCTTGGATCCCAGTGGATTGATTTTAACACCAAATCAGGTCTTAGCTGAGAATTGGAGCAGAGTAGCAGAACTTCTTGACATTTAATAGTCACGCTTCTCAGTGGGCCATTCAGTTTAAAGCAGGACTTCAGCCAACCCTTGGATCATCAGAGAACAAGGCTGAGCTCCAAAGACTTGTCAAGGAGCCTGTGCCTTCATTGTTCCAATATATTTTACCTGCACCCCCATTTTTTAAAAAGTATGTTCTTCCTCAATATACACACATTTATTTTATATAAATTATATAAATGTTTTATTGTACTTCTTAAAACAAAACATCATACATGTACCTCATAAAACAAGCACAAAAACTGAACAATTACTTTAAAAGGATAAAATTTTAACTATAACTGCAAATAGAGGTTATACTTGCTTGCTATGCCTCAATGGATCCCTTTACACAATCTCTCTCAGACAAATGGGCCAGGGATCATGGGAAGGCTTGGATGCTCTGGGAGCATTTCTTGGAAACTAAAGGCTAAACCGAGTATGAAAACTGGAATAAGGCCAGGTGTGGTGGCTCATGCCTATAATCCCAGTACATTGGGAGGCCAAGGCGGGTGGATCTTCTGAGGCCAGCAGTTTGAGACCAGCCTGGCCAACATGGTGAAACTTCATCTCTAGTAAAAATACAAAAATTTGCTGGGCGTGGTGGCACGTGCCTGTAATCCCAGCTCCTCGGGAGGCTGAGGCAGGAAAATCACTTGAACCCAAGAGGCGGAGGTTGCAGTGAGCTGAGATCTTGCCATTGCACTCCAGCCTGGGTGATAAGAGCGAAACTCTGTCTCAAAAACAAACAAACA
This sequence comes from Hylobates moloch, assembly GCF_009828535.3. Taxonomy (NCBI): domain Eukaryota; kingdom Metazoa; phylum Chordata; class Mammalia; order Primates; family Hylobatidae; genus Hylobates; species Hylobates moloch. Next base: position 35,749,309 of record NW_026652290.1, on the reverse strand, counting down.
AAACCCAAACAAACTAGGATAGCACCGTGGGCATGAGAGGACACCCTAGTTGTAGGGGAAGGGCAAGGGAGCCCTGGGATCACCCCCAGAAGAATGGATATTACATACATGACAGCAAAACTGATGCTATGCACTCTAAACTCCCAGAACTTGGAATCTGAATATACTCTTTCCCACTGCAAAGATTGTTCTGAAAGCTGCCTAGAGCTAACTATGCAGACAGAAGACAACAGTGATGCAGGGTAAATAGTATGTATATTTATAATATAAACTGGTAGAATATACGCACCTTTTCCTGGAAGATTCAGTGATTTCTTAGAGGTCTCTCAGGAGAATGAGGCACCTCTATCCCCCTTTTCCTACCACTTTAGGCTAAAAGAGATGAATGCAAACTTGGAAAGTCATGAGAGAAAGGATCAACTTCTGAGTTTAGGAGTTCTCTGGGATTCCAGGAAATGAGGTACATATGAAGTGGACTGAAACCCAGCAGAAGCCTCGATCCAAAGGGGTATTGGGTGTTTTTTTTTTTTTTTTCTCAGCAAGAGAAGCAACATGGATTTCTTGGAAAACATATGCTTTAGCCCATAAGCCAAAACACGGTAGCTCTGTTAAGGAGGTAAATTGTGCAGTGCCAGTTTAAGAGGGGATGTAACCTTTGAGAACTAGTCTGTGATCTCATTTATTGTTTTAAATATTTCCGTTATTTTTAAATTGTGGTTAAATTCACATAACAAAATTTATGATCTTAACCATTTTTGAGTGTACAGTTCTATGGTGTTAAGTGCATTCTCATTGTTTTGCAGTCTTTAGAACTATTTGTTTATAAAACTGAAACTCTATACCTATTAAGCCACAGCGTCTCATCTCCCTTCTCCCTCTTCCCTGCACCCCCTGGCAACCACCGTGCTACTTTCTGTCTCTGAATTCAACTACCCCAGGTACCTCATATAAGTGGGATCATACAGCACTTGTCTTTTTGTGACTGGCATAGCGTCCTCGAGTCTTATCCGTGTTGTAGCATTTGTCAGACTTTCCTTTCTAAGACTGAATAATATTCCATTTTATATACACACACCACATTCTGTTTATCCTTTCATCTGCTGATGGACATTTGCATTGCTTCTAACTCTTGCCTATTATTAATAATGCTGCTATCAACAAGGGCATGCAAACATCTCTTCGAGATCCTGTTTTCAATTCCTTTGTGTACACACACACACACACGTGGGATTGCTGGATCATGTGGTAATTCTATCTCTAATTTTTTGAGGAACCTCCATATTGTTTTCAATAGTGGCTACAGCATTTTACATTCCCACTAATAGTGCACGGGAGTTGTAGTTTCTCCACATTCCCACCGACACTTGCTATTTTCTGAATTCCCTGTTGATAGTGGCCATCCTAATGGTGAGGTGCCATCTCATTGTGGCTTTGATTTACATTTGTCTAATGATTATTGTTGTTGAGAATCTTCTCATAGCCTTTGCTCACTTTTTAGTTGTTATATGTATCTTTTAATTGTTGAGTTGTAGGAATTCTTTATATGTTTTTGACACCAACATCTTTTCCGATATATGATTTGCCAACATTTTCCTCCTGTTCTGTAGGGTGCCTTTTACTCTGCTGATAGTGTCCTCTGACACACAGACCTTTCTGGGTACGAGGTGATACGTGCTCTCCTTTCTAATCCCTTCCCTACAGAGCTGCTTCCTAAGCATGCTGCCTCTGCAGTTTTTTTGTTTTGTTTTGCTTTTATTCTTGTTTTTCAGATAGTGTCTCACTCTGACACTCAGGCTGGAGTGCAGTGGCGTGATCTTGGCTCACTGCAGCCTCCACCTCCCGGGTTCAAGTGATTCTCATGTCTCAGCCTCCCGAGTAGCTGGGACTACAGGCACACGTCACCACTCCCAGCTAATCCAGCTAATTTTATTTTGGTATTTTTAGTAGAGATGGGGTTTTGCCATGTTGGCCAGGCTGGTCTGAAACTCCTGGCCCCAAGTGAGTCACCTGCCTCGGCCTCCCAAAGTGCTAGGATTACAAGTGTGAGCCACTGCGACCGGCCTGCCTGTGCAGTTTTACGCAACTCTATTCTTGGCTTTCCACTCTACTGTGACCACCTTGAAATTCTTAATACGTTTTGAACAAGGGGCCTTGTGTATTTATTTTGTACTGGCCCCACAGATGATGTCACCAGCACTGCTTCCCGTTGCACTGCCGCCCTGCTCTGCCCTCCCACTGTCCTTGGGCACTCTTTGCACTTTCTTTTTTGAGCTTCACTTTCCCCTTTAATATCCACAAACCCTAGATTTTCTTTGTGTTACATTTTGACCAAGCTGTATAGTATGTGCAACTGATCAGCACGGAAATCACATCTGCTAAAGTGAATTAAATTGGTTTGACTTAATTTAGGGTCGGTGTGGCAATCATAACATACAAACATGCAAGAAATAACATGGAGAAAAAAATTCAGCGTTTATCAAAAATGTCAGGAAAACTTTCTGATCTGAAAGGCTATGCCTAACATTTGGTTATATCTTGGTTGACTCACCCATTTTTGAGAGCAGGTATTACTGGGAGTCTTTCAAACATAGTAAACACAGCAGTTTCACCACTATCACTCTGCTAAGGCTGCATCCGTAAAGCATTTGCCATTAAATGAAGTGTCAGGACAGTTTTGTTAGAAAATTAGCTCTTTTATTCATAGAATACAGGTAAAAATAAATGACGAGAAAGCAGAGAGTTGCCAAAAAGGACAAAGAAAACCGGATTTTTGTACTGCTTGCCTTTAACACAGTAATTTTCCCTAATTGTGGTGTTGGAGAGCCTCCGGGGGAAAAGAGAGACAGGAAATATGTCAAACTGTGTAACTTTTCTCAAATAAATAGCTGGTGCTATCTATCTCTCCATTCGAGATGAACTGCCAGCGAATACTAATGGCCGGGAGATCTGCATCATTGATCTTCATCAGGCGAGTGTCTTATCCTTAGTGAAGTGCTGCTGTGCCGCCTGCACTGCCCACCTCCCAGTGCAAACCACCGCTTCCTCTTTCTCTTGCCTGTAACTTTCATTTTAACTTTTGAGTCATTAATCAAGGCAGTGACCTTGACTATGAAAGTCTAAATTTGGTGAATAAATGGAATGGAAACCTGAAGATGTACAGCTCCAGAAACAGGAGACCGTACACTGATTCTTGACTGTTGCAGTAGGAACGCTGAAGGAATGATGCCATTTACTGCAAACTTCTTAATACCTGCTCTAGTGTCTCAGCTTCCCACTGTCCTCAAATGAGGGAATTTAGAAAATTAATGTTGCCCGTAAGTGCCTTTTATTGTTCTAATGTTCAGAAAGAGTGATTATAAAACTTGCAGATGAGATTTGACATAAAAATGCAAAATGAGTCTCGTTTTTCTCAGTTCTGATGGCAGATTTCTTCTCTACCAAATGTATTGACTTTGCATACAGGCAGATTTAGATTTTAATCCCAACGGGGCTGAGCAAATTTCAGGGAGTGTCAGGGTCAAGGGGTCCTTGTGAGGGACTTCACCTTCACCTTTCTACTCAGCTCCAGTCCTCCCTCTAGCTGTCCCAAATGAACCCAGGATCTCCGGAACAGCCTGTTTTCTGTGTAGGCATGACTGTTTGCTGTGTAGATCCTTAGCCTTGCCTTCGGCCAGAGCGCTGCCCTAAGGATATCTATAGGGGACTTCTGGAGCCTTCAGCAAGGGAAGCTCAACTTTTCACTTATCTAAGTTTCAGTTTAACATCTGCAAATCTGGGATTTACCGTCCCTGTCTTGTAATATTTCCTGTGAAGATTAAATAGGGAACATTTATAGAAGTACCTAGTACAGCCTCCGGAGTAGCTGGGACTACAGGCACCCGCCACCGCCCCCGGCTAATTTTTTGTATTTTTAGTAGAGACGGGGTTTCACTGTAGTCTCGATCTCCTGACCTCGTGATCCACCCGCGTGAACCCGGGAGGCGGAGCTTGCAGTGAGCCAAATCGTGCCACTGCACTCCAGCCTGGGCGACAGAGCGAGACTCTGTCTCAAAAAAAAAAAAAAAAAAAAAAAAAAAGGAAGTACCTAGTACAATGTCTGAGATGAATGGGATACTACTTTTTATGCAATAAAGCTGGTAGTTATAAAACCACGCACCCAGCATCTGTGAACCTGTGACAGGAAGGCTGTAGAATGTGTCATTCTGGAGGGGGAGTATTTTATATAATCTGCAATTATATCTTCATGATCCTGAAAGTGTTACCAAATTTTATAAAAATATTTCTTGTATCTAGTATACAATTTCTTCTCCCCACAAAGTACATTGAATATAATCGTGTGTGTTGTGTTTCAGTGTGTGCGTGTTTGATGTGTCTGATACGGAGTGTGCGCATGTGTGTAGTGTCTGTTGGGGTGTGTATGTGATTTTCGTGTGCCTGATGTGGAGTGTATGCATGTGTGTGTGTTGGGGTGGGTGTGTGTGTTTGGTTTGTCTGCTGTGGGTGTGCATGTGTGTAGTGTGTTGGGGTGTGTGTGTTTTGTGTGCTTGATGTGGAGTGTGTATGTGTGTGTGTTGGGGTGTGTGTGTGTGTGTTTGGTTTTTCTTGTGCGTGAGTATGTGTGCTTGTGTGTGTTGTGTTTTGGGATGTGTGTGTGTTCGGTCTGTCTGGTGGGGGGGAGTGTGCATGTGTGTGTGCCTGTGTGTGTTGTGTGTTGTGTGTATATGTGTGTTTGGTCTGCCTGCTGTGGGCTGTGTGTGTATGTGTGTGTGCCTATGTGTGTTGTGTTTTGGGGTATGTGTATGTGTGTGTTTGGTTTGTGTGGTGTGTGTGTGGGGGGGTGTGCATGTGTGTATGTGATGTTCTGATATGCCTGTTGTCATTATGAACAGGAATCGTGGAAAAACATTCCTTTTCCAACTACAAGTGTTATATCCCCAAATCCCATGGTAGAAAATTCGAGGTTGAGGACCTTATATATGTTACAGGGTAATAATATTTGGTGTTCCCTGCTTATGAGAAAAACTACAAAAACATTTTAAAATAGTTTGACATTTATTAAAATAATGGTAACATGTTAAATAAAAAGGCTATCACTAGTGTCAAAATGTCACTGTATCCCATAAATATGTGCGATTATGTTACTTAATAATATGAGAAAAAAGAGGCTATCTTTAGTATTTTGCATACCTGAAACTTATAATACTAGATATGTAAAATGAAATGTATCCTTATTATCTCTTATTTACTAATCTTCTACCTGAAAATTCCTCTGAAATGATGGAGTGGATTTATTTTATTTAATATGCCAAGCGGATCTTGCATTGTTTTTCTCTCCTTTTCTGATTTCGTCTCCAGCTGCTGACCTTTCCTTTCTTGTCTTCCCCAAGCGGGTCTAGGTCTGGAATCTGAAACATTGCACCCAAAGTGGCCCTGCAAAGTCTCTCCCCTCCACTGGGCCCTCTCCCTCCCCAAAGGCTACTTTCCTTTTTGCTACTATTTCCTAAAAGTCATGACTTTTATAAATTTAAATAAACACTGATTATTTTGGAAAGAGGTGTGCAAAAGTAAATCTATATTTAGGTAATTATACTTTAGGAACATGCGGTTGGAAGGATTACTGTGACCCTAAGTGAGGGATGGCTATCCTGTGCTAACTGGCCCTTCTGAGCTGTACTCTTTTATGTTTTAGCATTCATGTTAAAGATCACTCAATGATATATGCAAGCTTCTCTGTCACACGTCTACATGACTGTCTTTATGTTCCTACCATACTACTTGATTATTGTAACTTTGTAATACGTTTTGAAATCAGGAAGTGTGAGGCCTCCAGCTTTGTTTCTCTCTCTCAAGGTTGTTTTGGTTATTTGGGGTTCTTTGAGGTAAATATAAATTTTAACTTTTTTTAATAATTTCGAAAAATTTTTTATAATTTTGAAAAAAATGCCATTGGGATTTTGTTAGGGATTCCATTGAATCTGTAGATCACTTTGAATAGTATGAACATTTTAACAATATATAGTCTTCCAGTCAGTAAAGATAGGATATCTTTCCACTTATTTGTATCTTCTTTAATTTCTTTCAGCAATCCTTTGCAGTTTTCAGTGCCTGTCTCATGCCTCTTTGGTTGAGTTTATTCCTAAATATTTTATTATATTTTTTGATGCTATTGTAAATGAGATTAATTTCTTAGTTGTTTTTTCAGGCTGTTCATTGCATTTCATATTGAAATGCAACTGATTTGCTGAATTGTTTTAGTTCTAATAGAGTTTTTTGTGTGAAATCTTTAGAGTATTCTACTCATAAGATTATGTCATTGTAAACAGAGTTAAATTTACTTTTCCGTCTCTGATTCCAGTGTCTTTTTTTTTTTCCTTGACTTATTGTTCTGGCAAGGACATCCAGTACTATGTTGAACAGAAGTGGCGAGACTGGGCATCTTTGTCTTGTTCCTGATCTGAGAGAAGAAGCTTTCAGTTTCTCAACATTAAGTGGTAGCTGTGGGCTTTTCATAAATGGTCTTTTTTTATATTGAGGTAATTTTCTTCTGTTCCTAATTCATTAAGAGTTTTTTTTTTAAATCACGAAAGTGTGTTAAATTTTGTCAAATAATTTTCTGCTTTAATTGAGGTGACAGTGGCATTATTGTCCTTCCTTCCGTTAATGTAGTATGTTATATTTATTAGCTTTTATATATTAAACCATTCTTGCATTGCAGGATGGTCACATGTGTAATACTTCTAATGGTTGTTGAATTTGATTTGCTAGTATTTGTTGAGAATTGTCACATCAGTATTCATCGGGGTATTGATTTGTCATTTTCTTCTCTTACAGTGTCTTTTTCTGGCTTAGGTATCAGGGTAAATAAACACTGACCTCATAGAATAAGTTTGGGAGTGTTCCTGTTCTTCAATCTTTTTGAAAGAGTTTGAGAAGAGTGGGTGTTTATTCTTCTTTAAATGGTGGGTAGAATTCTCCAGTGAAGCCATCTGGCCCTGGACTTTTCTTTGTTAGGAGGTTGTTAGTTACTGATTCAATCTCCTTTCTAGTAACAGGTCTATTCAGAATTTTTATTTCTTCATGATTCAGTCTTGGTCTTTCTTTTTCTTTTAATAGCTACAGATTAGTTTCTCCCAGTGTTTAATCTGCATGTTTTTTTTTTTCCAGTTCTGAATTTGAAGTTTATGAAGTTCACTTAGGTAGGACAGAATATCATTGGAAGTTGTACCAACGAATATTTCCTGATGTAATTTAATAGGCGGAGTTTCAAGCTCAATTTTGTTATAATGATTGAGCTGAAAAAACCTTGGAAAACAATGTTCCAAACTTTCTAGCTGTGTTCAATACTTACAATAGTAATTGTTCCCTTTCATTTGATTGAAGGGATACAGAGATAAAATAGCCATAAAATAATTTTGATTTAACGTGACTTTTCAGCTCAAGATTGCAAAATTATTTCTCAATGCATAGATTCCAATAAAATTGTGATCTCTTATTTTCTTTATCACCCTGCCCATCACATTTCAGGCTCATGTTTTACTCATATATTTATTATCTGTATTTCCATAGCCCACCTCCTAACCACCCACCACAGCTCAATATTCTAAGGTGCTTAATTCGATTCATATTGTTTTGGATCATTCTAATAAATTATGTAGAATTGTTCTGTGCATATAAATCTTAAATTTATTTGAATACCAAATTCATGTTGAATAGATTAATTAGATTCTCAATTTTGCCCTCAGCAGCCTGTTTTTAAGATCCAGCTATACCAAGATGCACACAGCTAATCTGTCACTTCTAGGTGCTTCATAGAGTTCTAGGATGTGCAGTGATATTTCATCTGCCCACTCTCCCACACATAAGCAGATGGCAGCTGTCCCCACCCACCACATCTGCAATGAACATCTTTGCTCATTTTAATTCTGGTTTTGTAACACCTTAGACTGATGTGTCTCCTACCATCTGATGGACTTTTGTAAAACTCTCAAAATATTCTCAAAGAACAGTTCATTTTAGTTCACTTAAGATTTTATAGTTCCCCAGATCAAAATAGTAAGTAGAATATCAGAATTTTAAGGATTGGTGAAAACAGCCAAAGTGAGGTGTACCGCAGGATACATCAACACAACTCTAAAGATTACTTAACATAACTTCTGGTTCTAACAAGGAATTTACCAGTCTGCAAATTTCTCTTGATAGCCATTCAGGCTCATCCAAAGAAAAACTGTAACACTTAAAATGACTGGTTTTCAGCCTCTTTATTTTTTTCCCCCGTATCATTTTGGTGGGGTCTCAGTCTTCTCAGGGAACCCCACTTTGGCCACATGTTCAGCTTATCTTCCTTGCCATCGCCAACATGTTCTCATCTTACACCTGTATTATCCGTTCTATTCTAGATAATTAGACACTAGGTTGGCTATGCAAAGTATCTTCCAAATTGGGATCGTTCTAAGAGTGAGAGGGACCCTATCAATAAAGAAGCTGGGGCCATAGGCAAAATTCTGAGCTGCGCTAAGCAAATGAGGATGCATGGCCATTCTATTAAAAGCTGAGAGGTTGAATTCTTTCAAAGGATTTCTATATCTAAGATTTAGCAATTTGTCTTCCAATGCCTTTCCAACCAAAATGCATACAGGGGAAAGTTCAGGTGCTGTGACAAAGCTGGTTGGAAGGATATTTTTGGCAGACACAGGGCATCCTTCCAATCATACCACACAGGCAGCTGCCAAACCCCCTGTGTTAATCACATTTATTTCTGCCCTCTTCTTCCCTTTCTGTGTTCTCCAGCCCCATGAGGCAGGGGCTCTGCTTACACTCCACACTCTCGAGGGAGAGCAAAAACAGGTGGTTCCCAATGATGCACAGCTGCTGAGCCCTGGTAGTCTTGCATGCAATTTTTCTGGGTCCAAGCATGAGCGGAGTTGTGCTTATTTGTATGTCTTCACATATACCTTCTTTTGTCTGATCTCTCTGATTGGAATTGAAGGGAGATTAACAGAGATGTTAGAGGCAGTGGATTAGTCTGCTGTAGACCTGACTTCTTGCCAGAGCACTTTTCTCTCTCTCCAGCTAGACTGTGAATTTCTAAAGGGTCATCTGTCTCCACTCATTTCTTAAAATCTCATCGCCAAAACCCTATTCTTTTCTCATTTTTCATGAAAACAAGTAAGACAGGTTTCTAAAACAATAGATACCTAATAAGTCATTTCTATCTGGTTAATCAAGCTTCTCATTTGTCCAGATTTGTCAAAGCCGGACAAATACTCTCTGTAGGAATTGCTTCATTAAATCTTTGTTTTTGCTTACAAAGTGGCTTTGCCCTGAAGTTTGGCAAACGATACCTGTTTGTTTGAAAGATGATTTCTTTTCCTTAAGAAAAGTCTTTGCATAGTATCACTTCTCTTATTTTTGATGTTAATTTAGAGACCTAAATTTTTATCCACTATAACCTTATGATCAAAGATGTATTTGTGTGTTTATTGGCCTTTAACACTGAATTGAAGAGTGGATATGTCAGTGATTTCCTTGGTTCTCTTGAAGTGGTACAAAAGAGATCACACATGGTGGGTGCACATTCTCTGGGATGGTGTAACAAGATTGATTGAAGTGTATGTAACAGCTGCTTTTATCTTTTCCCATCCTGGCTGCTATCGTGTGACTTTTTTATTTCCCCCTCCAAAGTCTTACCAAATGTATTAGAAACTTCTTAAAATGGGTCCAAACATCTGCCCTTGAGCAGTAGGTGACACCCAGTGTTCCGCACCCCTTCCTTTTGGTGACGCCATTCAGCTAGCTCCAAGGATGCCTCCTCACAGCACTGTGACTGGTGCTGACTCCCCTCCTCATGCCTCTTCATTTGGGAGATTCTGGCCTCAGACTATGATAGGACCTCAGCTGCTTCGGGAATACGACTCCTTTCCAACACACAAATACTTGCGCCATACCAGTACAAGGATTTTACAGGATGGTTGTGCTCAGTCCTAAAGTCTGAGGGAGATGTTGGTGCAAGCATTGCAATTTCAGCATCTTTTCATAACCCATCTGTAAAATGTGGCTAGTGACCTACTTTCCTTATAAGGTTGTTACAAGTTTGAAATTGCTTATCACATATAAAAAGTACTTAGATCAGTGATTGATTCATAGGAAGCTTTCAGTGAATGTTAGGCATTAGTGCTATCATATATGCATCCACTTTCTCTTAGAGTTTTTTTTTTATTATTATACTTTAAGTTCTAGGGTACATGTGCATAACGTGCAGGTTTGTTACATATGTATACATGTGCCATGTTGGTGTGCTGCACCCATTAACTCGTCATTTACATTAGGTATATCTCCTAATGCTATCCCTCCCCCCTACTCCCACCCCACGACAGGCCCCAGTGTGTGATGTTCCCCATTCTGTGTCCAAGTGTTCTCATTGTTCATTTCCCACCTATGAGTGAGGAAATGCAGTGTTTGGTTTTCTGTCCTTGCGATAGTTTGCTCAGAATGATGGTTTCCAGCTTCATCCATGTCCCTACAAAGGACATGAACTCATCCTTTTTTATGGCTGCCTAGCATTCCATGGTGTATATGTGCCACATTTTCTTAATCCAGTCTATCATTGATGGACATTTGGGTTGGTTCCAAGTATTTGCTATTGTGAATAGTGTGCCACAATAAACATACGTGTGAATGTGTCTTTATAGCAGCATGATTTGTAATCCTTTGGCTATATACCCAGTAATGGGATGGCTGGGTCAAATGGGATTTCTAGTTCTAGATCCTTGAGGAATCGCCACACTGACTTCCACGATGGTTGAACTAGTGTACAGTCCCACCAATAGTGTAAAAGTGTTCCTGTTTCTCCACATCCTCTCCAGCACCTGTTGTTTTCTGACTTTTTAATGATAGCCATTCTAACTGGTGTGAGATGGTATCTCACTGTGGTTTTGATTTGCATTTATCTGACGGCCAGTGATGATGAGCATTTTTTCATATGTCTGTTGGCTGCATAAATGTCTTCTTTTGAGAAGTGTCTGTTCGTATCCTTTGCCCACTTTTTGATGGGGTTGTTTGATTTTTTTCTTGTAAATTTGTTTAGGTTTTTTGTAGATTCTGGGTATTAGCCCTTTGTCAGATGGGTAGATTGTAAAAATTTTCTCCCATTCTGTAGCTTGCCTGTTCACTCTGATGGTAGTTTCTTTTGCTGTGCAGAAACTCTTTAGTTTAATTAGATCCCATTTGTTAATTTTGGCTTTTGTTGTCATTGCTTTTGGTGTTTTAGTCATGAAGTCCTTGCTCATGCCTATGTCCTGAATGGTATTGCCTTGGTTTTCTTCTAGGGTTTTTATAGTTTTAGTTCTAACATTTAAGTCTTTAATCCATCTTGAATTAATTTTTATATAAGATGTAAGGAAGGGATCCAGTTTCAGCTTTCTACATATGGCCAGCCAGTTTTCCCAGCACCATTTATTAAATAGGGAATCCTTTCTCCATTTCTTGTTTTTGTCAGGTTTGTCAAAGATCAGATGGTTGTAGATGTGTGGTATTATTTGTGAGGGCTCTGTTCTGTTCCACTGGTCTATATCTCTATTTTGGTACCGGTACCATGCTGTTTTGGTTTCTGTAGCCTTGTAGTATAATTTGAAGTCAGGTAGTGTGATGCCTCCAGCTTTGTTCTTTTGGCTTAGGATTGTCTTGGCAATGCAGGCTCTTTTTTGGTTCCATGTGAACTTTAAAGTAGTTTTTTCCAATTCTGTGAAGAAAGTCATTAGTAGCTTGATGGGGATGGCATTGAATCTATGAATTACCTTGGGCAGTATGGCCATTTTCACAATATTGATTCTTCCTGTCCATGTGCATGGAATGTTCTTCCATTTGTTTCCGTCCTCTTTTATTTCATTGAACAGTGGTTTGTAGTTCTCCTTGAAGAGGTCCTTCATGTCCTTGTAAGTTGGATTCCTAGATATTTTTATTCTCTTTGAAGCAATTGTGAATGGGAGTTCACTCATGATTTGGCTCTCTGTTTGTCTGTTACTGGTGTATAGGAATGCTTGTGATTTTTGCACATTGATTTTGTATCCTGAGACTTTGCTGAAGTTGTTTATCGGCTTAAGGAGATTTTGGGCTGAGATGTTGGGGTTTTCTAAATATACAATCATGTCATCTGCAAATAGGGACAGTTTGACTTCCTCTTTTCCTAACTGAATACCCTTTATTACTTTCTCCTGCCTGACTGCCCTGGTCAGAACTTCCAACAGTATATTGAATAGGAATGGTGAGAGAGGGCATCCCTGTCTAGTGCCAGTTTTCAATGGGAATGCTTCCAGCTTTTGCCCATTCAGTATGATATTGGCTGTGGGTTTGTCATAAATAGCTATCATTATTTTGCAATATGTCCCATCAATACCTAGTTTATTGAGAGTTTTTAGCATGAAGGGCTGTTGAATTTTTTTGAAGGCCTTTTCTTCATCTGTTGAGATAATCATGTGTTTTTTGTCTTTGGTTCTGTTTATATGATGGATTACGTTTATTGATTTGCATATGTTGAACCAGCCTTTAATCCCAGGGATGAAGCCAACTTGATCGTGGTGGATAAGCTTTTTGATGTGCTACTGGATACTGTTTGCCAGTATTTTATTGAGGATTTTTGCATTGATGTTCATCAGGGATATTGGTCTAAAATTCTCTTTTTCTGTTGTGTCTCTGCCAGGCTTTGGTATCAGGATGATGCTGGCCTCATAAAATGAGTTAGGGAGGATTCCTTCTTTTTCTATTGATTGGAATAGTTTCAGAAGGAATGGTACCAACTCCTCTTTGTACCTCTGGTAGAATTCGGCTGTGAATCCATCTAGTCCTGGACTTTTTTTGGTTGGTAGGCTATTAATTATTGCCTCAATTTCAGAGCCTGTTATTGGTCAATTCAGGGATTCAACTTCTTCCTGGTTTGGTCTTGGGAGGGTGTATGTGTCCAGGAATGTATCCATTTCTTCTAGATTTTCTAGTTTATTTGCATAGAGGTGTTTATAGTACTCTCTGATGGTAGTTTGTATTTCTGTGGGATCGGTGATGATATCCCCTTTATCATTTTTTTATTGTGTCTATTTGATTCTTCTCTTCTTTTCTTCTTTATCAGTCTTACTAGTGGTCTATCAATTTTGTTGATCTTTTCAAAAAACCAGCTCCTAGATTCATTGATTATTTGAAGGGTTTTTTTGTGTGTCTCTATCTCCTTCATTTCTGCTCTGATCTTAGTTATTTCTTGCCTTCTGCTAGCTTTTGAATGTGTTTGCTCTTGCTTCTCTAGTTCTTTTAATTGTGATGCTAGGGTGTCAATTTTAGATCTTTCCTGCTTTCTCTTGTGGGCATTTAGTGCTTTAAACATGTCCCAGAGATTCTGGTATGTTGTGTCTTTTTTCTCATTGGTTTCAAAGAACATCTTTATTTCTACCTTCATTTTGTTATGTACCCAGTAGTCATTCAGCAGCAGGTTGTTCCATTTCCATGTAGTTGAGTGGTTTTGAGTGAGTTTCTTAATCCTGAGTTCTAGTTTGATTGCACTGTGGTCTGAGAGACAGTTTGTTATAATTTCTGTTCTTTTACATTTGCTGAGGAGTGCTTTACTTCCAACTATGTGGTCAATTTTGGAATAAGTGTGATGTGGTGCTGAGAAGAATGCATATTCTGTTGATTTGGGGTGGAGAGTTCTGTAGATGTCTATTAGGTCCGCTTGGCACAGAGCTGAGTTCAAGTCCTGGATATCCTTGTTAACTTTCTGTCTCGTCCATCTGTCTAATGTTGACAGTGGGGTATTAAAGTCTCCCATTATTATTGTGTGAGAGTCTAAGTCTCTTTGTAGGTCTCTAAGGACATGCTTTATGAATCTGGGTGCTCCTGTATTGGGTGCATATATATTTAGGATAGTTAGCTCTTCTTGTTGAATTGATCCCTTTACCATTATATAATGGCCTTCTTTGTCTCTTTTGATCTTTGTTGGTTTAAAGTCTGTTTTATCAGAGACTAGGATTGCAACCCTGTTTTGTTTTGTTTTCCATTTGCTTGGTGGATCTTCCTCCATCCCTTTATTTTGAGCCTATGTGTGTCTCTGCACATGAGTTGGGTCTCCTGAATACAGCACACTGATGGGTCTTGACTCTTTGTCCAATTTGGCAGTCTGTGTCTTTTAATTGGAGCATTTTGCCCATTTATATTTAAAGTTAACATTGTTATGTGTGAATGTGATCCTGTCATTATGATGTTAGCTGGTTATTTTGCTCGTTAGTTGATGCAGTTTCTTCCTAGCATCGATAATCTTTATAATTTGGCATGTTTGTGCAGTGGCTGGTACCAGTTGTTCCTTTTCATGCTTAGTGCTTCCTTCAGGAGCTCTTATAAGGCAGGCCTGGTGGTGACAAAATCTCTCAGCATTTGCTTGTCTGTAAAGGATTTTATGTCGCCTTCACTTACAAAGCTTAGTTTGGCTGGATATGAAATTCTGGGTTGAAAATTCTTTTCTTTAAGAATGTTGAATATTGGCCCCCACTCTCTTCTGGCTTACAGAGTTTCTGCCAAGAAATCCGCTGTTAGTCTGTTGGGCTTCCCTTTGTGGGTAACCCAACGTTTCTCTCTGGCTGCCCTTAACATTTTTTCCTTCATTTCACCTTTGGTGAATCTGGCAATTATGTATCTTGGAGTTGCTCTTCTCAAGGAATATCTTTGTGGCATTCTCTGTATTTCCTGAATTTGAATGGTGGCCTGCCCTGCTAGATTGGGGAAGTTCTCCTGGATAATATCCTGAAGAGTGTTTTCCAACTTGGTTCCATTCTCCCTGTCACTTTCAGGTACATCAGTGAAACGTAGATTTGGTCTTTTCACATAGTCCCATATTTCTTGGAGACTTTGTTCATTTCTATTTACTCTTTTTCTCAAAACTTCTCTTCTCGCTTCATTTCATTCATTTGATCTTCAATCACGATACCCTTTCTTCCACTTGATTGAATTGGCTACTGACGCTTGTGCAAGTGTCATGTAGTTATTGTGTCATGGTTTTCAGCTCCATCAGGTCATTTAAGGTCTTCTCTATGCTGTTTATTCTAGTTAGCCATTCATCTAATCTTTTTTCAAGGTTTTTAGCTTATTTGCGATGGGTCCGAACATCCTCCTTTAGCTCAGAGAAGTTTGTTATTACCAATCATCTGAAGCCTTCTTCTCTCAACTCATCAAAGTCATTCTCTGTCCAGCTTTGTTCCATTGCTGGTGAGGAGCTGCATTCATTTGGAGAAGAGGCACTCTGATTTTTAGAATTTTCAGCTTTTCTGCTCTGGTTTCTCCCCATCTTTGTGGTTTTATCTACCTTCGGTCTTTGATGATGGTGATGTACAGATAGGGTTTTGGTGTGGATGTCCTTTCTGTTTGTTAGTTTTCCTTCTAACAGTCATGACCCTCAGCTGCAGGTCTGTTGGAGTTTGCTGGAGGTCCACTCCAGACCCTGTTTGCCTGGGTATCACCAGTGGAGGCTGCAGAACAGCAAATATTGCAGAACGGCAAATGTTGCTGCCTGATCCTTCCTCCAAAAGCTTCATCTCAGAGGGGCACCAGGCTGTACGAGGTGTCAGTCGGCCCCTACTGGGAGGTGTTTCCCAGTTAGGCTACTTGGGGGTCAGGGACCCATTTGAGGAGGCAGTCTGTCCATTCTCAGAACTCAAACCCCATGCTTGGAGAACCACTACTCTCTTCAAAGCTGTCAGACAGGGACGTTTAAGTCTGCAGAAGTTTCTGCTGCCTTTTGTTCAGTTATGCCCTGCCCCCAGAGGTGGAGTCTACAGAAGCAGGCAGGCCTCCCTGAGCTGCAGTGGGATCCACCCAGTTTGAGATTCCTGGCCACTTTGTTTACCTACTCAAGCCTCAGCAATGGCAGACGCTCCTCTCTCAGCCTGGCTGCTGCCTTGCAGTTCGATCTCAGACTGCTGTGCTAGCAGTGAGTGAGGCTCTGTGGGCATGGGACCCTCCGAAGCAGGCACAGGATATAATCTCCTGGTGTGCTGTTTGCTAAGACCATTGGAAAAGCACAGTATTAGGGTGGGAGTGTCCTGATTTTCCAGGTACCGTCTGTCATGGCTTCCCCTGGCTAGGAAAGGGAATTCCCCGACCCCTTACACTTCCCAGTGAGGCGATGTCCTGCCCTGCTTTGGCTCACACTCCATGGGCTGCACCCACTGTCTGACAAGCCCCAGTGCGATGAACCCAGTACCTCAGTTGGAAATGCAGAAATCACCCATCTTATGTGTCACTCACAGTGGGAGCTGTAGACTGGAGCTGTTCATATTCAGCAATCTTGGAACCTCTCTCTCCTAGAGTTTTAACATTCGTGTTATAAAGTCATCATAATAGAACTTGGATTGACAATACAAATCCTGGAGGATATGACTAGAAGAGATTTGGCTAGATGTCAAATCAATTGATAGAGGTCCTTTATGTAGGCCTCTGTTAATTTTTTGAATTCCCGGAACTGAACAAAGCGAGAATTACATCTACCTTATTTAACACATAATGCCAAAGTATGGCAGCAAATACTATAGGATAAGAATGATATTACCAAGGTGATGATGTTTTTAATTTCAATGAGATAAAAATGATATTACCAAACTGTCAAATATTTGTGAAATCGTGAACTTCTCCTCTGCCATCCTGTGATGTGCTGTGATGAATCGTACAATATGGGTCATGGGAAGATATGGGTTTAGGTCATTGAATACTTTTACCACAAGAACAAGTCACTTTATTTTTCTGAAAATACTTTTTCTTCTGAAAGTTGGAGATAATAGCAATGGCTTCACAGACCTCACAAGAGGATGTGTAGATCAAATGTGATCACATCTGAATATGCTAATATGCTCTGTAAACATCTAAGTTCTGCCAGAAAATCATGCTTTTACCTTGATATTAATATTTCTTCACTAGAAACATTCTATAATCTCATTTTAAAAAATAAAATCTACAATCTTTGAATCTTCCCTGGCCTCCAAGACCTTTAATAATCTGACCTCTGCCTCTGCCTCTGCCAAGCAATTTGCTCATGCTATTGCTCCAACTTACTCAACTAAAAAGCATCTATTAAATGCCTACTTTGACCACTTTAGTCTTTAGTCATTAATTCCCTCCTCAGAATGTTCTTTTCTCTACTTGAATAGCATAATAATAATAATATTAATTATTAGTCATTCTACATGTTTTACATTAATGCCTCAAAACAATAATGTATTTTTATTACTTATCCTTTGTACAATAGAGACAGTGAGACTCACAGCAGCCCACACTGGCACATCTGGCTGTGGACACAGCTGAGTGCTAACCCAGGTGCTTTGGCTGAGTTAGCAGGTCTTGGGAATACACTTACAGCCACCACCTTTCATTGCCTACTTAGATTCTCCTGAGCATGACCTTGTTTGTTCTTTATGGACACCTTGTGTGCTGAGCATGTACCCCCTGCCTTATAGAAAGGATCTCAGAGGTCAGCCTCAACACATTTGTTTGTATCTTGAAGACTCTTCTTATGTAAGAGATAAATGTTCACTATGTTTCAAGACAGTTCTGGGCAGCTAAAATTAAAAAAAAAGAGTTTTCTCCAGTAGAATCCATGTTCCACTACCGCTGCCTCACTGCAATCTGTAGCAATTTGAATTCCACTCAGTCTCATCACCAAGGACTAATGCAGTATCCCCATCCCCTAAAGTATGTTTAGACCTGTACACTTAAATAATACTGAATTCTCTCCACTACCTCTCTTTATTTATTTATTTATTTATTTATTTATTTATTTATTTATTTATTTTTTATTTATTTATTTATTTATTTATTTATTTATTTATTTATTTATTTTTGAGACGGAGTCTCACTCTGTTGCCAGGCTGGAGTGCAGTGGCGCGATTTTGGCTAACTGCAACCTCTGCTTCCCAGGTTAAAGTGATTCTTCTGTCTCAGTTTCCCAAGTAGCTGGGACTACAGGTGTGTGCCGCCACGCCCAGCTAATTTTTGTATTTTTTTTAGTGAAGACAGGGTTTCACCATGTTGGCCGGGATGGTCTCGATTTCTTGACCTTGTGATCCTCCCACCTCAGCCTCCCAAAGTGCTGGGATTACAGGCGTCAATCACCACACCCGGCCTCCACTGCCTCTTTCTATAGCAAAGCTTTTTAAATGGCTGGAGTATATTTCCTTATATACTATGATCTTATATTTTGAATGCCTATATTGGACCAGATATTTTATTAAATAATAACAATATTATTTATTATTAAATAATAATAATAAAGACAATAGCTAATGTTTACTGAATGTATACTGTGTGCCAGGTACCTGCTGATAACTTTTCATCTATTAGCTTATTGAATCTTTAGCACACTCACATCTGAGGGCCTGACCACCAGGGGTGTTTTGTCACCAACATCTCTCACCTTTCAGTGGGCCTGATGATGAACATAATACCCAGCACTACTAAGCTGGCCAGCTTAATGATGCCTCCAGTCGAAGCCTTCTGTTGTTTTCTAACTGCTTCCTGGATGTCAGCATTTCCATATCGTCTCAAAGACAGGTTTCTGCTCCTTGCAGATAGGTGCTGTGATAGTCTTCTCTTGTATTACCTATAATAAACACAGTAGCAGGCATGCAACAAGGAGACCATAAATGTCTGTTGATTGGAATTAAGAATGTAGCAACCTTCCCTGAATTCCCTTGTTTTATGTGCAGGGAAAAAGCACCATCTCAAGCTCTAGCTCAATAATTTGTGTTCAGAAGGACAAAGTACGATTTTTAAAGCAGTTTATTAGGATGGGTCGGTTTCTTCAGAACATGAGTGGTCTCTTTCTCATTGCATTAATTGCTTGCTAGTATTTTAGAAGAAACAGAGAGGTGCTAATGAGGCACTAATCACCCCCCCTGTCCCCCGCACACTCTTTTAAGCAACTAATTATGACTAACAGCTATGAATCTATATCAGCTTTAAAAACTAATGAATTCAACCTTATGAAGAAAAATGATTAATGACTATGGTCTGTACATAACAAGAAAAGGTCATGGTGGCTATTGAGAATAAGATGTTGAAAATGTTGCAAATTACAGAATGGTTTTATCTTAATCTGTTATTTGAAATAAAAAGGGATGTCTTCATATCTCGTTTTTAAAAGCAATCTGGAGGTTCAGCCAGCACTCTTTACTCCTAGGGCCAAGGGAAGCTTTGAAAATTGAAGCAGTTCTCTCCTTGGAACAGTCAAAGATTTCTTTCTCTCTGTAGGGTTGGTACCTCATTTGCAAGTTTTAAGAGAGTTTTGCAAGCTTGAAGGATTTGGGACTCCAGGGCAGGAATGAACCAGGAACTCATGTCTGTCCCTGTTGGTGCTGCTGTCTAGATTCTGTGCCTGTTTAATATCCTTTTCAGTGACTGACCGTGTAACTGCCCTCTGGCTATGTATGTTAATAGTTAAAAAAACTATTTTTTGACTTTATAATTTCTCCTGGTTTTGGCTGCAAGCTCATCTTTAAGTTTTTAGTGTCCTTGAATGATAACATAGAAATAGAATACAAAAATTAATAGGAAATTATCCATTTTTAAAATTGAATGAATGAGGTTTTTCTTATTTTAATTTTTGTATTTTGTAATAAATTTCCCATCACACTGTTCTTGAAAGATAATTCACACAGCTACTATCTATGCGTGCCCAAGGCTCACAACACAGAGCTCTTCTACTACCATTGCCTCACTGCAATCTGTAGTAATTTGAATTCCACTGAGTCTCATCACCAAGGACTAATGCAGGATCCCCATCCCCTAAAGTATGTTTAGACCCAGAACTGTTCTTGCAGGGCACCCCTAGGCTGAGAGGCCCACAGAGATGAAGCTGCCCAGTGGTTTCTGTTGACTTGGGAGACTACATCCCTACACTTGGATTACACACAGATGCCAGCAAAGCCATGCTTCCTGTGTCCTCATGTTATAAAGAGTTCCAATTCTTTCAGTTTTGACTTCCATCCTTGTCTCTTCCAAGGTTCTCAAAATACAATCCTGGAGCTGGATTGGGAAGCACACAAATGAGAGCCAATCGATAGTACGTCTCTCATCAAAGGCATGGATTTCCATCCCTGGATCTTCCAGAAATATAAGAATTGTGAAGGTCCCCTCCTACTGGAGTGCAGTAGGTACCCAGGAAACCATAGGCTAATTTTGTGATACCCAAGCCAATAATATTTCATTAAGAAAAATTTCCTCCGTATCCTTGAATTTGTTAACCATAATTCCAAGATATGGTGTGTGTCACAGTTGGAACTATTAGATTGGTGCAAAAGTAATTGTGGTTTTTGCCACTGAAATAGCAAAAACCACAATTGCTTTTGCACTAATCTAATATCTGCTTCACTCCCTCAAAACCTGGTGGTTCCATTATATTAATATTAATGCCTTTCTTGTATTTTACTCCTTTTACATGTTAACCTGGGAGATTTTGGTAATCATTTGCATGTATTTTCTAATTGGTCTTCATTTCAACATGTGATGGCTTGCTTTTTTATAAATATTGGCTTTATAGGAGTTAAACATACTTAAATGAAATTATTTTCCTTTTTTAAAAACTTAGCATAATTACTTTTACATCATTAAGATATCTAAATTAATTAACAAATCTGGAAACCAACAATCTTTCAAAATTGGCTCAGATATATATTAAGTGTGTATAAATTTATGTGTTTCTGTATAAATACAACACACATTTATGTTGTATAAATGTGTTGTATGTGTTTCTATATAAATACAACACACATTTGTTAAAGTCAAATAGCCTTCCTTTAACCTTCAGGTTTAATACTTAGCTATCCATCAGATTGTTAAATTCTTGAGGGTGAATACTGTCTTTAACTCTTATTTTTTTTTTCTCACAGCACCCAGCACGGTGTTAGCACTAGGGTCTATCACATAAAAAATATGCCACATGATTCTTTTGGCTATCTGTCAAGTTACTGATTCAAAATAAAGATAATTCTATTATTGCTTGTCCAGTAGTATTTAAGGGTCTGGATTAGAGTCATCCTAGATCTGAACCTTATTTCTGCTCTATATTGACTGCATGACCCTGAGCAAGTTACAATACTTCTTTTTGCCACTGTTTTCTCATCTGTAAAAGTAGGATAATAACAAAATATACATCATAGGGTTATTGTAGAAATTACATGAGTTAATGCTTGTATAGCATTTAGTACATTGCTTGTATAAAGACCTCAAAAATGCTAGCTTTGGGGTTATTAATTCTCACATCGTTTTACTGATCATTGTCAGATAATTGATTATTTTTGGACATTAGAGCTGAGCATCCCACAAAACAAAAACAGGACATGAGTATTAAACAGAGGTACGTGAAGCAAATCAAGAACCAAAAACCAGTATTATAAATTGAGCAGCATGATCAGAAAGTACACTAGCTGAATTCAGGCTTTTCTATGATATTCCTGATTTCCAATATTCTCTTCAGTTACTCCTATGATAAATGTATTTGACAATGCTCCCTATAGTCGTATCCATAGAGTACTTAAGACCCCACATAACGGCCAGCGTCAGGGCCAGTAAATTCCCTTTAAACAAACTGTAACAAGGGTGCTGAAGTAAATTCACAAATCTTAAAGTAGTTTAACCCCCCAGTCAACAGGTCAGCACAGGCAGACTGGGGTCAACTGACAGAGTCCTCCTTTTTTTTCCTGACTCTATGGGATTATTAATCATTAGCCAGGAAGGGAGGCTGCAAGGTAGCAAGTCGCTGTCATCTTATTGTCGAAAGTGGAGTGTCCACCCTGACAGGCAGACCCTGCCCGCATCCTAAGCTTCTGTTACCTATTAGAAATTACCTCACCACTTCAAAACAAACCTTCCTGTTAACAACTATGTTGAAGAAAATGGTTAAGTATTTTTAAAATAAAAACCTGTGTCTTTTTCTATCTTACACTTTATGAGGCAAGGAACGGTTCCTGTTTTTTTTTTTTTTTTTCCTTTTTTTTTTCCCTATAATGTATTTTCTGCATCAAAGCCACTAATCCACAATCCTGAAAGTCTGAAAACATCTATCCTGACATGGGAAGCCCAAAATAATCAACTTCTTTTGGAGCAAAATTAGTGAAATATAGTCTAATGCATATTTTATAGCTTAGTTTTATCCATCTACTGGTATAAACCTTTAATCCTCAATCCCACCTGTTGTTTAGAGAGTGCTTGTAGAAAGTCCCCAAAAATCGGGATTATATGGCCTAATGCTAAAAACAGTCTATGCTCTTAAAGTATTCAGCGATTTACATCATGAAAATATTGGGTTGCACTAAGCACTGTGTAAGTGAGATTCTGGTGATGGAGGCTACATTTTACTGGGAAACTAAGTGGGAAATTGGTTTTCTTTTCCTAGAGGCTCTGCTTGCAATTGTTTTAAAAAGCTTTACCTTCTGAGAACAAATGTGGCAGCTTGTAATATTTAAGTGGCTAACATTTCATCCTTTCAGATTAAAGCAAATTGTTAGGAAATGCTCATTGGCATGTTCTGTACGAAAAGGTAGATGAATGTATCTAGAGAGACTCTTAAACTCAAGACCTTCTTGCTTCTCATCAATAAGGAAAGCTAATTTCATGGTACTAACTTGAAATATTTTTGGCACCTTTGTTAGGAATAATTCATCATGAAACATCTGGCCGACTCATAAAAGCTTTGCAGTTTCAAATAACTTTCTAGCCTAAATAGCTCTGAATGTACCGGCATTTCTTTTGATTATTAATATAATGGACAAGTTTTGTATTGTTTGGTGCCAACTGAAGGAGCAGTGACAAATGAAATTTGTTCTCAATGTCTAGTATTGCATGAGTGAGGGATGCTCTTCTCTTGAGAGCTTTATCTCCCCTTTTGGTGAACTTGGCAACATAAACGTTTGCTCCTCATGATGATAGTATCTGGGTGGAATTACCAAATTCTGCACTGAGCCGTTTGAGGTTTTCTTTTTTTTTAAAGGGTTTTCTTATTTAGAAGTTTGCTTCCATATGTTGTAATTGCTATTATTATTGTGCAGCCATAAAAATGTGTTTGTGGTTGATTTCAGTTCAATTGAAAAGCAATAGATGCTAAATGTACCAATTTTGCATAATTCGATAAGCAAATCAATCTTCCATGAAAAATGAGCTCGGCAATTTTGGGACTGGCATCTATCAGAAAATAATCCATATAGCTTATAAAAACATGCCTGATATGGAATTTCCAAATATTAAAAATTTGCATATCACGTATTTTCCAAAAACCCTTCAAAACTTTAGTGTCGTTTAAAAGAACATAAAATAAGAAAATAAAAATTGGAATATAATGTGGGGAAACTAAGTAAAATTATAAAGGAAATAAAGCATTTTGATTATAATTATTAAATCGTACCAATATCTGAATAAAAAACTGAGTCTTTACCTTCCTTTTAGCCAAGGCAACCAGAATATATGGCAAATTATCTAATTCTAACAATCAGTAAGGGGGAAATGGTTTTAGGGACATGTGCATTTAATTCACTGATTTATCCCTCCTCAAACAACAATTGCCTCAATTGCAAATAGCAGTGTAGAGCCCAAGGTGCTTCAGAGGAGCTAATTAAAACAAGTTGCATATGATATTTTGTTTCTAATCTCCTTTACAAATTAAGTGGTATGGGTTGTTAGTTACAATATCATCATCTAATTAAGGCACATTTATTGCATAGTCATTATAATAAATGTGTAAATATAATGCCAATTACAGCTGTAATGTCAGGTCATAAATGTGGTTATGAATTTATTAGAAGTACCTAGAATAATTCATAGTGAAGTATTTCATTCAAATTTAAAGATGGAGATTGTCACTAAGTTGACAAGAAACTCAGACTACGCAGACTTTTTAATCCATTTAATTGCACATAGAAATTGTGCAAATTGCAATTGAGCCTGTATAACATGACTGGGAGACTTAGATTAACATCCTGGGTCTCATGTAAAAGACCCAGCATCAAATCAGGATTTCCATCCCTAGATACATCCTCCATCCTTCCGCATCTGCTGTATATCCCATGAAGCTGACCTATGTGTTGGGTCTGACCAGTCAAGAGCATTCAGGGATCAAAGGCAGGGAGGACAGAGTTTGGAGAACTTATTCCTTTGGATCTTTCCAGTGGCATGATGTGATCCTCTCCTTGTGGCCACAGCTCCTGCCAGGCAACCCACTCCATGCACCCCCTGGCTATTTTTCCACCAGCTCCCACCCCATTGCTGCTTTAGGGCCTTGGATAAGGGCTCCCTGATATTGCTAGTCCCAGGGTACTACACTACCTCTTATTTCATTATACCCTGCTCATTTTGAAAATATTCCATTGTAAAATTCTCCTCCAATTTTCCAGTTTCAGTTAGTCATATGTTTCATGTGTATACCCTGATGGGTATACATCCCAGATATTATTAATTAGGCCTTTAAACTCCATATTGACATTGTTCCGTTTGAGAATTTGGTTGTTGGAAAATTTAAGTTTCCTCAATCTTCATTATTTTCTAATGACAGAGATAGTAAAAAGTCAAGGAAATGATAAGAATAACAACGAATATTTCATAAACACAAATCAGATGCCATGCTAAGACATTTACATGCTACATTTCATTTAAATTTTATCAAAATCCTTTGGAGTGTGTAGTGTTGTCATCCCATTTTATACACAAAGAAACTGTGGCTGGTAGGTGGAAAGGTCTGGATTGGCGTCCTGTGTTTGGATTCTGCAGCCCCTGTATAAATAGGAAGAATGGCAATTCAGACATAGGGAATGTTGAGCTGGGAGGAAGGCGAAGTGTCCTGAGAAGCAACGCCTTATAGGAAAGGTTTTGTCAAAAGAAATGTGAAAACAATGATGAATAACAGAGTAACCGGTGGGAAAAGTAAAAGGACTAAGTAATTAGAAGAAAGCAGTGAGGGAAAAACAGAATGGAAAGGAGAGGCAAGGCATGAGTGTGGGAGAGTGAGGGAAGCTAGGAAGGTTCTGGAAATGACATCATCATGTGACCTGGCCTTGAAGTTCTGACTTACTCAAAACCAAAGAAAGGAGGAGGTGGCAGAGAGAGGGAGTTGAGAGGGAGGGACATGGAGAGAGGGAATAAGAAAAAAAGGGAGAGAGAGACAGAGAGATTCAGCAAAAAAACAAATTATCAATAATGGCCATTTTTTAAAATGAAAAATGCTAATAGTTTTATTAGCAGTATCTAGTCAAATGTAATATGAAGACCTAGTCTCAGTGGAACTTTAAATGAGAGAGATTTTTAGAGGTAGAAAGCATCTTTTTAAATGGAGTATCCACCACCCCAAGCAACTGTACATTCTCTTATAAATTGCACATGCTACTACTCAGAAAGTTGTGGTGAAACAATTATTGTTAGAGTTGCATGTTCACTTTTGAAGAAGATTGTCTAGTATTTGAGTGCTGTACTTGGAGAAAAAAAGTTTAAAAAATATTTAGCATTTGGTGCTTTGCATTTTTCAAATTAAGAAAGTTTTTATTGTTGTATCTGAATATGGCTTAGGCATTAATTTTATTGCTCACTCTCTTGACTTTCACCATTTGCTATTATGACAACTTGCTTATTAACTAAAAATGGGACATAATGAACCTTCACAATATGTGCTGGGTATTTTTGTTAGAGCCATCTGGCAACCGTAGTGCACGTCTCATTTGGAATTGTGCCAGCTATTGATGATTGCAAAAGGCATTGCCCATTCTCCTAATCTCCCTTCCTACTTGATAATTTCCTTCTATTTCTTCATTTCCCCTTATAATAGAAGCTTTTGGGTTGTTTTACTCCACATCACCACCTCTTCTGCCTTCTCATTGGACATACGTTACCCAGACTTTTGTCTTCACCACCCAACTAACATTCACGGGTAACTTACATGCTGCCCCATCCCAGGATCACTTCTCAGCCCTCATCTTACTTGCTGTATTGGCCATTTGACTCCATTTTTGAAACACTTTCTCACGTGGCTTCCAGGCCACCATACCTTCTTGATTTTCCTCCTGCCTCCCTGACTGCTCCTTCTGGATCTTTCTTAGAGGGTTCTTCTCCTTGTCCTGGCTTCAAAGCTCAGTTTTTTTTGTTTTTTGACTTTTTGAGACAGGTGTTGCCCTGATGCCCAGGCTGGAGTGCAGTGGTGCAATCATATAGGTCACTGCAGCCTAGACCTCCTCTGCTCAAGCAATCCTCTGACCTCAGCCTCCTGAGTAGCTAGGACTATAGGCGTGCGCTACCACGCCAGGCTAATTTTTTTTATTTTTAGTAGAGACAGGGTCTTGGTGGGTCTTGCTATGTGGCCCAGGCTGGTCTCGTACTCCTGGCTCAAGCCATCCTCCCTCCTCAGCCTCCAAAAGTGCTGGGAACATGGGTCTGAGCCACTGTGCTGGGCCGAAACTCAATTTTGAAGTTCTGTGTTTTCACTGCTCTGCTCCACATCTTTAAGTGGCATCTCTAGCCCAGTGTTTCTCAAATTGACCTCTCCAGCTCCAGCCTCTGCCTTGAGCTCCAGACCACACATCCAACTCTGCACTCTGCGTTTCCCATTGGATATCTAGCAGGCATCTCAAATTCAGCATGCTTCAAACCAAAACTTTTTTTAAAGTTTTTTTTTTAAATTTAATTGCAACCATAAAAAAGGATGATTTCATGTCCTTTGCAGGGACATGGATGAAGCTGCAAGCCATTATTCTCAGCAAACTAACACAGGAACAGAAAAACAAACACAGTATGTTATCACTTGTAAGTGGGAGTTGAAAATGAGAACACATGGAAAGTGGAGGGGAACATCACACACTGGGGCTGTCGGGGGGTGGAGGGTAAGGGGAGCGAGAGCATTAGGACAAATACCAAAAGGATGTGGAGCTTAAAACCTAGATGATGGGTTGATAGGTGCAGCAAACCACCATGGCACATGTATACCTATGTAACAAAACTGCAAGTTCTGCACATGTGTCCCAGAACTTAAAGTAAAATAAAAAAAATTGACACATGCCAATTATACATGTTTGTGGAGTACAGTGTGATTATTTGGTACTTGTATAAAACGTGTGATGATCAGTTAGGGTAATTAGCATATTCATTACCTCAAGCATTTATCATCTCTGTGGTGAGAACATTCAAAATCCTCTCTTCCAGCTATTTTAAAATATGCAATATTTTAGTATTAACTGTAGTCACCTTATTATGCAATGGAACACTAAAACTCATTTATTTCTCTTATCTAACTGCAACTTTGTACCTGTTGATTAATGTCTCCCTCTCTCCCCTGCCCCTGCCACTCCCTTGGCTTCACAGCCTCTGGTAATCACTGTTGTACTCTGCTTCCATGATGTCAACATTCTTTTTTTTTGGATTCCACATATGAATGATATCATGCAGAATTCGTTTCTCTTCATCTGGCTTATGTCACTTAACATATTTTCCTCCAGTCTCATCCCTGTTGCCAATGACAGAATTTTATGCTTTATGTGGCTGAATAATATTCCCTTCTGTGTGCGTGTGTGTGTGTCTGTGTGTGTGTGTGTGTGTGTGTGTATTACATATTTTTACCCATTCATCCACTGATGGACACTTAGGATGATTCCGTATCTTGGCTATTGTGAACAGTGCTGCAACAAACATGAGATTGCAGATATCTCTTTGGCATACTGATTTTATTTCTTTTGGATATATACCTGGTAGAGGGATTGCTGGATCATACAGTAATTCTGTTTTAAATTTTTGAGGACCTCCATACTGTTTTCCGTAACGGCTAAACTAATTTACATTCCCACCAACAGTGTATAAGAGTTCTTTTTTCTCCACATCCTTGACAGCATTTGTTATGATTCGTCTTTTTCGTAACAGCCATTCTAACTGGTGTAGGATAATATGTCATATGGTTTTGATTTGCATTTCCCTGATTATTAGTGATGTTGAGCAGTTTTTCATATACTCATTGGCCATTGGTGTATCTTCTTTTGAGAAATGTCTATTCATATTTCTTGCCTCTTTTATAAAACTCTTGTCAAATGCGTAGTTGGCAAATATTTTCTCAAATTCTCCAGGTTGTCTCTTGACTATATTGATTGTTTCTTTTGCTATGCAGAAGCTTTGTTTTATATAATTCCATTTGTCGATTTTTACTTTTGTTGCCTGTACTTTTGAAGTCTTATCCAAATATGTTCTTGCCTATACCAATGTCATGAAACCTTTCCCTTATGTTTTCTTTTGGTAGTTTTATAGCTTGAGGTCTTACATTTAAGTCTTTAATTCATTTTGAATAGAGCATTGTAAGTGGTGAGAGATAGGAGTCTAGTTTCATTCTTCTGCATATAGATACTCAGTTTTTCCAGCACCATTTATTGAAGAGACTGTCATTTCCCCAGTGTATGTTCTTAATGTCTATCAAATATCAGCTGGCTCTAAATATCTGGATTTATTTCTGTGTTATCTATTCTCATCCACTGGTCTGTGCATTTAATGCCAGTACCATGCCATTTTGGTTACTATGGCTTTGTAGTATATTTCAAAGTCAGACACTGTGATGCTTCCTGCTTTGTTCTTTTTTGCTGAAGATTGCTTTGACTATTCAGAATGCTTTGTGGTTCAATACAAATTTTAAGGTATTTTTTTCTATTTCTGTGGAGAACTTCATTGGTATTTTGATAGGGATTGCATTGAATCTGAAGATCACTTTGGATACAAACTAAAACATTTCATACATTTTACAAATGACTTCTTTCTCAGGCTTTCCCTTCTCAGCAAATGGTACGAAAAGCTTAGGAATCATTCTTAATTCCTGTCTTTCTTTCATACCTTCATTTAATTCATTATCAATTTCTGATAGTTCCACCTTCTAAATACCTGAACACAGTCACTTCTTCCTGAAAGCCACTGCCACCCTATGCATTCAAGCTGATGTTTCTTTGCCTGAACTATCATGCTAACCATATTGGCCAGTTTCCTGTTTTGGCCAGTCTTGTTTCCTATCAACAGACAGAGTGGTCTTGTTTCAGGAAGACCAGGTTATGCCTCCGTTTTTGCTCAGAATTGCCCAATTCCATCTTTTCATACTGGGAAAAAGTGTCGAAGTTTTTACAATGGCTTAAAGGACCCTTCAGCTTTTCAGCCCTGCCTGCTTCCTCCGCTTCATTTTCTATCACTGCCCTCACTCTTAAATCCTTATTTCATTGCAATTTTATTAGCCTTTTCAACAATATTTGAACATGCTATGCTTGTTTTCACCTTAGGGTCTTCTCCCTTGCTGTTCTTTTTTCCTGAAATTCTCTTTGCCTTGATATTTTTATGACTGCCTCTCACACTTTAGTCAAGACTTTCCTCAAATTTTAACTTCCCTGATCAATCCAAAGTAGGGTTTTTTCTTTTTAGAAAACTTACAATTTGGGTTCTCATATCTTGCTTAATTAGTTTTGTAACACTTATAATTATCTGAAATTACATTGTACATTTATTAGCTTGTTATCTTTATTTGATAGTACAATATAGCTTCAGGAAGGCAGGGACATAGATGTTTGCATTGCTATGTCCCTCGTGTTGCTAACTATTCATTGTAAATGCTCAATTAATATTGAATCACTAACTCTCCATTGACTGTCACCATCCCTGAATACTCATCTGTAATGAGAATCTCAAAACTCAAAAAGAGGTGTGTGTGTGTGAGAGAGAGAGAGAGCAAGAGAGAGACAGAGAGAAAGAGAGAGAGAGAGGAAGGTATCCCAGAATTACCTTCTAAAATAATCTAAAATAACACCCTGGCAGCAATGGGCACACCGAGCACCCAGATACTGATTTCTAAATATTTTTCCCACATAAAGTAACTAGAGCGCCTTAGAGAAATGGCTGATTCTAGGCCTAGAGTAGAAAAAGTATAATATAAGCCTAAAATATCTTGATAGGCCAGAAAGCAAAAATTGCTCTAAGACTAATGTGAGTGTTTCAAGGTAAAACAGAAAACATAGGTGCGACATTGGAGAAATTTTCGCTAGCCAAATTCGGAGAAATTAAAGCACGAAAAAGGAAGAAATACTATTTATTAAAACAATATGTTCAAAGTTTATGCGGGAAGGGTGAAAAGCAATGTTTTTTTGAGAGACAGAATTTTTTTTACAAGTAAGCTTTTTTTTGCACCAGAATCTAATCAAGTTTTTGTGCATTGTATTTGAATATTAATTAAAGTAATCAAAAACAGCTGAAAAGCAGGAAA
Organism: Hylobates moloch; assembly: GCF_009828535.3. NCBI lineage: Eukaryota > Metazoa > Chordata > Mammalia > Primates > Hylobatidae > Hylobates > Hylobates moloch. Next base: position 35,719,050 of record NW_026652290.1, on the reverse strand, counting down.
TGTTTCCTAAATGAGGGTTTCATAATGTAATTTTAGGACTTACTGAAGAAGAGCCTTTCCCCACTCCTTGGCAAGATGAACCCCGGGGTCATGGCAACTGCAAGCCTGAGTCCCTCTGCAGGGGGCTGGCATCATTAGAAGTAGTGGGGTTGGAGGTAGCAGTGCCAGAGGTACAGCAGGAAACCCAATCCATTGGCAGCAGAGACCCTCAATGGGAACAGGTGAAAGCTACTCAGAGAGCCAGCCAAAAGTGGAGGTGAGATTGAAGAGGTTAGGTTGGAGGACTGACCACTCACCACTGATATTGGTACCCATATCCCCTTAGCTCAGCCTGGCCCAGGTGATGATGCTGAAGGCAGGAAATTCATGCAGAGTGCAAATGACATTGTGTAAAGACATACCGCTAACATATAAGACAAGTATATATTTGCCTAAGACCGGAGGGAAAATGCATTTCCCCAAATGTACTATTCCTCAAAATCCTGGATTGCAAGGAGAGAAGGAGGAAGCTCCTGTAGGTGGTTAAAGGACCGCATGAGTTATAGCTTCAGGGAGCAGTGTGTCCCATTGCGTGCCAGCATTATCTGGGCAAATTTAAAGTGATGATAATTTGCTCCTTTATTCATTCTCTGTATTTCAGAGAACAAGCTCCTCGAGCCAGACAAATGCATTATGCATCTCTTTAAAATGAAGGACCGAAAATAACTCAGGGAGTAACCAAAGTAAAGATTATTAGGAATTCTTTTTTTTTTCTATACAAGGGCAATCTTCTACAAGGAAAAAAAGAAAAATCAACAGCTTTTCTTCATTGCTAATTAAAAAGTTATCTTAATGGCACAAAACAATATTTAGGAACAGTTGTAGGACTAAGGAACATAACGGAACTGAATAAATGCCCACACATCTTTATAATGTAATCGAAACCTCACATGAATGTTTATGAAAGCATTTAGTGGGCAAAACTCGAAATTGCTCAGATCTGTACTTAAACATGCATTAAAATCATAATGAAGTAGAAATCTCAGAAGAGAGGTTGGTCTCATTATTGAATACTTTGGTAAACAGAATCCATTTTTATTTCTTTTGTTTTATTTCTTTTATATCTTCTTATTTCTTTTTATAGTGTGATAATCATTGTAAAGAACATCAGTGTGCTTAGAGTAAGTATGATACAGTGAGCATGAATTCTTTCTGTAATGGTTCAGGTTCTTGTAATGCCCTAGGGTTACCACTACTGCTATTCTCTCTGCAGTAATTATGCAAGACTGCGTGACTGAGGATGGTGTAGTGCGTAAAACCAAACGGTTATTAAACTCAGAACAAATCATGGATGTCCATTTCTCCTATGAACTGGGTTTTTTGTCATTTATCTGTCTCATTACTCCAGCAAGATAATGGAATCACTTTTTGCTGAAACATCATTTTCTGGTGTTAACTCACTGATCCTCCTCATCCCACTCTCTCCTAAGGTACTGCAATACCTCCTAGTCGTGGAATCTTCACAGCCCCTGTATTTCCCCTCGACAGTGAAAGAGACTCAAGCCCAATGTATAGGACAACCACCTCACTGAATCCCTGGTTTCAAGAAAAATTTTGCACTACTTCGAAATCAATTCAATTTGATTACAAGAAAAGAAATGCCTGTTTAAGTCTATTTGTTACATAATGCTTTCTCAAATATGACCAGAAAACCTAATAAATCGTTGAGCATATATTAGTTATTAATAAAGGTTACAGGTTATGAATAAAGAGGCATTGTTCTTTTTCAGCAGTGATGTAGATTTATAGTGTCTTAATTCTGTTGTAATTTAGGTTCAAAGTCCTTTTTTTTTGAGAATTTCAAAGGAGGGGGATGCTGAGGCAAGCAGAGCCCACAGCACTGTCATCTGAAGTCAGTCATTCAGCGATGAGGAGCTGGGGTTTTGCTGTGAAGTTTTATGCAGTTGTAGGAACCTACTGGTAAAATTATAGCCTCTGTATATTAATGTTGTAATATGCTCTGCTACACCACTGGGGCTAAATCCCAAGGACAACCTCCTTCTCAGGCTCTCTAATAATAATTCTCCTGGTCCAGTGGTCACTGCGATGTCTCAGTACTTAGATTGCCCGTCCATGCTCATAATCAGAGTCGGTCTAGACAAAAATGGAACTGGGTGAAGTTTCTGTTTGGCATCTTCTGTTTACTCCTCTGTTGCCCTTTAGCCCCAGCCCCAGGCCTAGCCCATTTCCTACCCTTTGAATATTAAACATTTTCCCCTCTGACTCTATACTTAGCTGCCATGATTGGCTCTTTCTGCTCCTGTTTTTTCTGTTGCTTCTCATCAAAACATCCTGTCTTATGCTCCATAGCTCTAAAATATACTAGGAGGCTGAGGAGGCAGGCTTAATATTTTCTGACAAAAATGCTTTGTTCAAATTCAATTTCACATAATATTTTTATTAAGCCCCCATTCTTCAAAATAACAAGCTGTGGAAGAAATGGCATGGTTTACAGAGTGGCCAGAGCTACTTTCACACTTCCACCCTGACTCTTACTGTAATGCCCAACCTGGTTTTTACTGGCCCTGATTTTAGACTCTCCCTTTCCTTTAATCACCTAGCCTTGTTTCCACCTGAATGGACTCTCCCTTAGCTAAGAGAGCCAGACAGACTCCATCTTGGCTCTCTTACTGGCAGCCCCTTCCTCAAGGACTTAACTTGTGCAAGCCGACTCCCAGCACATCCAAGAATGCAATTAACCGATAAGATACTGTGGCGAGCTGCATCCGCAGTTCCCAGGAATTCGTCTGATTGATAACGCCCAAAGCCCCGCGTCTATCACCTTGTAATAGTCTTAAAGCCCCTGCACCTGGAACTATTTACTTTCCTGTAACCATTTATCCTTTTAACTTTTTGCCTACTTTACTTCTGTAAAATTGTTTTAACTAGACCCCCCCTCCCCTTTCTAAACCAAAGTATAAAAGAAAATCTAGCCCCTTCTTCGGGGCCGAGAGAATTTTGAGCGTTAGCCGTCTCTTGGCCGCCGGCTAAATAAATGGACTCTTAATTCGTCTCAAAGTGTGGCGTTTTCTCTAACTCTCGCAGGTACAACATTACTGCCTATGTGATCTGATGCTGGGAATGGTGATGTTAAGTGAAATAATTTTAAAGTGTTACCTTGGTGGAAAAGAAGCAATAGGAGGTTAGGGACTTTGAATTATCACTGTACTTGGGCACCTAGAACAGTGTTTGGCACAGGCTAAGCACGCAATAGATATTTGTTCTGTTCTTGAGTTACGTGCCACCCACTGAGCTACAGGCAGAGAGTTGGTTCAATGAGAGCCCAGCCTGCAAAGAACGTGCTGTGCTAGCCCAGCAATGGGCCTGCCTGTCACTCTTCAGGAGCTTTAGGAGGCAACAATTACTGTTTCTTCCATTGGGAGCTGCTTATTCCTAGCGTGTCATGCTCTGCAGCATGACCCATTACCTCGGGCAACAGCCTGTCTGATAAGGGGTTGGTGTCTGACCCACCTAGAAGATGCTCAGTGGCCTCAGAATTGTTGTAGTTCATTAACTCTGCCGGACAGGCTCTGTCTGCTAGAGAAGGGGTCAGCAAATTTTGCTGTTAACAGCCAGATAGTGAATATTTCAGGTTTTCTTGTAGAGATATAAAAATTGAGGATATTATGTAGGTACTTCAATAACAAGAGGGAGAACTACTGCCTTGCTGTGTCCTTTCTGCCTGGGGAGAGTCATCCCTGGTGGTGAGCTTGCTTTGTACCCACTGGCATCCACTGGAAGAAGAGTTACTGCTGAGGGGCAGAGCCTGGCAGGCCAAGGACAAGGTGAGGTGGTGGCGCTGGTCAGTTTCACTTTCTATACTGTAACACCCAGATCTGGTGGGATTCCCTGGAAATCATGGCTGTCTCACCATGAGGAGCTTGGCTGGAGCGAGGTGACGGCCTGAGTCACTGTCTCTGGACTGCCACCACTCAGTGCTCAGCAGTTGCCAGCAGCAGAGTCCTTAGCATGTCAGTGGAAACCAGTGCAGGTTGTAGGCAGTGGTAAGAGGTAGCCATCAACAGGGAAGCCGGAGTTGGGGGTAAATGGGCAGTGATGGGCTGGCTTTGTGTCTGCTACTCTACATGCTAGCTGGAGCATGCCTGCCGTCAGTGATATCAAAGCTGTTGGTGGATGGATTTGGCCTGCAGGCCATAGTTTGCCAACCCCTAGATGCCTGCTGGCTGAACTATCAGATATGGTTGCTTGAGAGATTTTGAACTTCAGGCTTAGAAAGAGGGAGTCCATTATTTGGTCACCCTATGTAAGCAGACTCATCATGATGGACAAACACTGAATTAGGGGCAAGAACTTCTGCTGCAGAAGGCTGTCTGGATAACCTTCCCTCCCAAGGCCCTTTCCTCCCTGCATGGCGTCCCAATGTGCTGGTGGCTGGGGTGGGGGTGCCTAGCTGGGAGGTGGCTGAGATTACTTTCCTGGATTCCTCAATTCTTTTTGTATTTTTGTAAGAACTCAGGTCACTTCTGTCTTCCTCGCAGCCTTTAAATTCCTAACCACAACAAAGCATTTACTCTTCCCTGCCTGTTTCCTTCCTTGACCCTTAAGCTATCTTTTACTGCCTTTATTAGAACTCTCAAAGCAAGGTGTCTCCCTCGGGACAATTATACTTCTTCCACTTGAGGTTGAGATGTGTTTGCCTTTCCCAGTCTGAGAGATATGTATCTGTTTTATCTCCTAAACTTTGATGAATGAATGAATGATTTATAAACCAAAGGGATGAGGCTAAGCCATGTGTTCTGTATTATAACAACTCTTGGCTTGAGGCTTTCTCTATGTAATAACCATGCCAGAGACATATATTTATTGGTTTTTTTATTGAAATTTTTCTTATATATCTTTTATTTATTAATTAGAAGTTTTCAAAGAAAGCTAGAAATTGTCTTTATCACTGGCCATTAGACAGAACATTTAGTGTGGCTAGTGCTGCTTCACCATAGACGCACAAATGCCCCCAAATTCCCTAAAACCATGTTCTGCTTCAGTTATTTAACAAGTCAGAACAAGATTCAGAACAACTCTATGCTCCTCTTCTTTTGGGAACACCAAATGCTCAGGGTGTGTCCTCGTTACTTCTCATGTACAGATCCATTGTGACACTTTAGGCATGAGTGATTAGGCCTTGGAGAAATGAATTGCTTAACCAAATGCATAGGAAATTGGTGATTAAAATACGATGTTAAATTTAAATTTGATAGTTAGCAAGGTAACTGCCAGGTAGTCAAAAATACTCTCGCTTACTGGGTGCAGTTGCTCACGCCTGTAATCCCAGCAGTTTGGGAGGCCAAGGCTGGCAGATTGCCTGAGATGTGGAGTTTAAGACCAGCCTGGCCAACATGACGAAACCCTGTCTCTACTAAAAATACAAAAATTAGCCACGCGTGGTGGCGGGTTCTTGTAATCCCAGCTACTTGGGAGCCTGAGGCAGGAGAATCACTTGAACCCAGGAGGTGGAGGTTGCAATGAGCTGAGACCACGCCACTGCACTCCAGCCTGGGCTACAGAGTGGGACTCCATCTCAAAAAAAAAAAAAAAAGTCTCACCTGCATGTTGCCCCTCTCCCAACCTAGGGACACAGCAGGAGGACCAAAAGACCTGAGTGTCAGCTCAGGGGTCCTGGGCAATGTTGACAACACATTGAGAAACTCTCAGCACTTGCCTTTCCCATTTCTAGGCGTCTGGCACATCCCTTCCTGCTGACTTCCAAAATCATCTAAGATCAGTTAGCTCAATGTGTCATAATTCATCTTGTATTTACCACATTTTTTCCCTTTTGTAGAAGTTGGAAATGTACATTAGTTTGGATATTCTTAAAATTTTTGTGTTGGGACCTCTTGGACTCTGATGAGGGCTGTCACCCAGCTGAGCATGCAGGCTCACATTCCCTAGGCCCACCCTTGCCCCCAGCATTGGCACCCACTCCAGAGAGCCCATCTGCAGAGTCCTGCAACCCCAGCCAGTCTTAGCTCTTTCCATACACTGTGGCAAGATATCATTTATCACTGGTAAGTAGCTCATAAATTCCTTGCATATTAAAATGTCAATCATTTACTTTATCAGTTTAAGCTGAAATTTACTTGCTTTTCTCAAGATGATTAAAGCTAGTGAGAAACATTTGAATGGTAATACTTCATTTTTAATATTGGGCAATTTAAAATTGATAACATGGTTATTAATGTGGTGAGTTCATGAGTGGAAACAATGTAGTCTGTTGTAATATTTCTACTTTTTGCAATGCTTTTCTCTAGCTTGCCTGCTCTAACACTAGAAGCAGCCTCAGGAAGAAGAGAGTTAGAAGGTGGCTTTGGATGAGGTCTTACCCATGATACAATTAGCTAATGTTTCATGAGAGTTTACCTTGTTCCAGGCACTGTGCCTCACCAGTTTCCATGCCTTATTTCATGTTATCCTTACAACAGCTGATGATCTGGGTACCATTAACATAAGCACTGCTGAGCAAGGATTTTTATTTTGTTTGCATGTGATCCTCATCCCAACTAGACTGCCTGGTTGATGTAGGTATCATCTATACATTGTTGTTGAATAAATGAATTATCCCAATGGAAAGGAGGCTTAGAGGGTTTAAGTGACTTACTGAAAGCTAAACAACTTGTAAGTGCTATAATCAAGTCCAAATCCAGATTCAAATCCTTAACCTGTAGGTTGCACTTCCTTCTCTAACTAGACGAGAAGAGGAATGACCCCACCTCTTACTTCTGTGGTTCTTCAGTTTCCCCTGGCCTTTAATGCATTCTGTGCCTTTTGATCCTCATGGTCATTAGATCAGGTGTGCTCACCCACAGTGAGGAAGCTGAGGGTGGGGAAGTTAAGAAATGATTGGCAGCCTGGTAGTGCACACAGTTGGAACTGAGGCAAAGTGCCTGCAGCTTCATGGGATGATACGGTTCCAGTGGTGGAGTTCAATTTGCTCTAGCTCTGAAATAACAATACAGATCATCACAATGGTCAAACAATATTCATTTGATTTCTCTGCCCACAAATCTTGGTGCTCCTCAGTCTCTTAATTTTCATACTGTTAAGGTTCTCCTTGTGTGACGACCTGACCACACCCATTGTCCTGCATTCACCTACATGCCAATAACTCCCAATCTCAATCCCTAGACTTCTCCCTTGAGGAGCAAACCTATATTCTTTTTTTTTTTTTTGAGATGGAGTCTCGCTGTCGCCCAGGCTGGAGTGCAGTGGCACGATCTCGGCTCACTGCAAGCTCCGCCTCCCGGGCTTCACGCCATTCTCCTGCCTCAGCCTCCCAAGTAGCTGGGACTACAGGTGCCCGCCACCTCGCCCGGCTAATTTTTTGTATTTTTAGTAGAGACGGGGTTTCACTGTGTTAGCCAGGATGGTCTCGATCTCCTGACCTCCTGATCCGCCCACCTCGGCCTCCCAAAGTGCTGGGATTACAGGCATGAGCCACTGCGCCCGGCCGCAAACCTATATTCTTTAGTGTGCAGGAGAAGCCCATGGATGTCTCTTATCTGAGTGGCCTGTAGTCATTGCAACTTTTCCTACTTCTGAGGAACTCATTAAATCTGGTCTTTTGCCCTGTCACCAAGTTTATACCCATCCAGCACCCACTAATTCGACTCATCCCAACCTCATCTAGCCAGGCTTCCAAGTTAACACCTCACTATCATCTTTACCAATTCTCTGCTCATCCAAATAGTTGCCAAGTCCTGCTCAGGACACTTTCCAATACCATCCCCACCTCTGCACCTCCGGGGCCACTGACTAGTTGAGGCTGTCTTCATCTCCTGCGGATCTACCACAAGTCTTCGAACACTTGTTGCCCAACCTTCACGTTTCATCTTCTTCAAACAATCTGACCATGCTACAGACTGAGTGACCTCTGCTGGGCTGCTGATTTGGGGGTAGGAGACAGAATTATAGGCCCGAAAATACCTTACCAGCTTTTAATCCTACTCCTGGACAACATGAACTCTAGCTTGGGGTTGCCCTGTTGTCTTTCATATTTCTGAGTTTTAGTGTTTACCACTTCTTCTCCTTCCTTTTACAAGATTCAGCACATATGTCATCTCCTCAGTGTGGGGCTTTCTTCATCTTCCCACCATCTCTACTTCCCTATGTCAACATTAGCATTAGCTTTCTTTCTTTCTTTCTGTTTTGTTTTTTTTTTTTTTTAGACACAGTCTCTCTCTGTCACTTAGGCTGGAGTGCAGTGGCAGGGGCTCACTGCAACCTCCATCTCCTAGGTTCAAGAGATTCTCCCACGTCAGCCTCCTGAGTAGCTGGGATTACAGGCACCCACCACCATGCCCGGCTAACTTTTGTATTTTTAGTAGAGACGGGGTTCTGCCATGTTGGCCAGGCTGGTCTCGAACTCCTGACCTCAGGTGATCCACCTGCCTCGGCCTCCCAAAGTGCTGAGATTACAGGCATAAGTCACCACTTCCAGCTGACATTAGCTCTCTATCCAGTGCTTCCTTAAAGTCCTTCTAATGTACATGCAGTCATGTGAAGCATAATGACATTTTGGTCAATGATGGGCTATATAAATGACAGTGGTCAAATAAGATTATGATATCACATTTTTACGGTACCTTTTCTATGTTTTCATATGTTTAGATCCACAAATACTTATCATTGTGTTACAACTGCCTACAGTATTCAGTGAAGTACATGCTGTAGAGTTTTGTAGCCTAGGAGCAATAAGCTGTACCATGGAGCCTAGGTGTTCAGTAGGCTGTACCATCTAGTTTCGTGTAAAGTACACCCTATGATGTCTGCCCAATGACAAAATCACCGAATGATGCATTTCTCAGAATGTATCCCTGTCATTAAGCAATGCATGACTGTATATATACATAAATATGCATATATTTGTATTTGCATATACATAGGTATGTATATATAAATACACATAAACATTTGTGTATTATATATATGGCCTTTATTATTCATTTTATTGGAATTGTTATTGTATGGATCTGTTTCTTTTACCTTTTTTTTATCTCCTTATCATGTTTCTCAGCATGCAAAGACAATTTTCTTAAATGCTAAACAATTTGTATAAGTTACAGAGGCTCTGGATGATATTCTCTTCCTCCAGAGTGGCTTCTTTCTGTCCTTGGAAGGCAGATAGATAGAGGTAGATTATCTCAATCTAAACTGAGCAGACGGGGTTGTAGTTTTATGAGAACTCATCTACCTCTAGTCCATTCACACCCTCTTCAGGAGTTCCAACCGTGAGCCTTAGGTGTCTACAGGGGCCTCTTCCCTTTGGTGAAGTACTCCCCAGTCCACAAAAATGGCAAACAAAAACTTTATCAGCAGCCTCTGCCTGGTTTTTTATCCCTTTGCCCTTTGCAATTCCAGATGTCAGCAAGTGCCTCAAGGGGAATGAAGCTGAGAGCAGGATCACCTCCCTGTACCCACTTTGTCACCTAGACACCGCCTCCCACGCCTTGCCGATGTAGCCAATGTCAAGTCCGCTTTGTCTTTCCAGCACCATGAGATTGCACAAAGCTCTGCCTGCTCCTTTCCGTGCTGGCAGTGGCCTTGTGCCCAGGCCCTCTACCTGCGTGCCAGCTCTCTGCCTCCCACAGAGAGCTGGCAAGGTCTCCAAAGAGAAAGGAGCAGTGTCAGCACCTAGGCTCACCTCCCTAAAGTTTCTTCCCACAGGGACTTTGGCCACGTAACTTCTCGTTACCTCAGCAAATCATCAACACCTTCAAGCACTTTCTCCGTCTCTCTCTTTTGTATTTCATCCAGTTTTTCCAGGTGTTCTTAGCGGGAGTGTTGGTCTGCTGCGAGTACTTCAGCATAGCCAGAAATGGAGTCTGAAATCGATTCTTTTAAGCAATAGTATTTCAAATCAGAATGTGCTACATTTTCTGTTATTTTTGAAAGAGATTACTACTTTTATAGAATGAAGTTTTCTCTTCATAAATCTATAATGGGCAATGCTAAGGAACTAGACAAATAGTGAAAACTATGCATTTCCTTATGCTGTATGTTATTTTATAGTAATCCAGAGAAGTCTTTTGTGTTTGTACACCATGCTAAATTTCCCAAAAGTCACACAGACAGGCCAGGAAAATAAGCCTACTGGAATTTTATTTGTCTATTTAAGTCTATTATATCACATAACCATAAACATAGTCATCCCTAGCAAAATATTATAGCAAGTCCACATACACTTATATCAGCATATCTAAGTAGCATTGGAGATATACTTCAACTAGTAAAAAATTGTATAGGAATCTAACTGTTGGGAATTCAAGTTTAAAATTCAACAATCAAATGAGACAGAAGTGTAATTATTCAGTGTTAATGCTTTGCTTATTACCCTATCTTAAATAAGAAAATTCTGGTTTCCTAGGATAAAATTCAGATGACCTGGATTTATGTCCTTGTTATTTGGCCTTAAGCAAGTAGCATTTTCCCTGGCTCCATTTTCTCCTTTATAAAATGGGCCAGTATTATTTATTTTACTCTTTTTGTGTGTCTGTTTGGAGAAAATTAGGTCATTATACACAAATGTACTATGAAAAGTTAAGTGCACTTATAAATATATGACATTATTAGTTTTTAAAAGTTTTGAGGGATTATTAGCAATACATGAATAGGGAAGTTCTGACAAACTCACACCTGGGCATCTGACTCAGAAAATCGCTTTTAAGAAAAGCTAGCTGGGTTGCAAAGCAAAAGGAGGTTCCTGCAGCTGAGTCTTAAGGTAGTGTAAGTGGTCATATACCTGTTCTGATTTCGAAGGAGCCAGGACCATTTCTGCTTCTCTACTTCTGGTCCTCTTCCTCTTCTTTTATCCCCAGTCTCTCCCAAAAACATAAAAATACACAAGCACACACACACACACACACACACACTTGCACTACTCTAGGATTTAAGCCTAAATTTGCATCCTTACATCACTAATTCTATGGGGACAAGCACATGTAGGGAGGATAGAGTTTTAGGTTGGAGTCATTTGGTCCCTTCACACAAGCAAGGCTCACATCCTTTCCTGAGAACACTATTGGTGATACTGGAAGTTCCAAAGGGCCAGAGAGCTCAGAGTTTCCAGGAGGGACGGGCTGAAGCACTGGAAATGAGGAGGAAAGTAACAAAGGGGTTCAGCAGGAGAATATAAAAAAAGCATCTGCCTCGCTTGACATGAGGCCTAGGGCTACCTTTAGGTGTGTGGGGATGAGAAAGGGGCAGAGTCACGTGGCATGGGTGGCTTTAGCCCTGTCTGCAAGATTCTGGAGAAATAAGCATTAGCCCCTCCTTATGGGACACACTCTCTACCAGGTTCTCCACTGAGTACTCTGACTTTTGATCTTCACAATAACCCACGATCTAACCACATGTAATGGGCTGAATTGTTACCTCCCCTTCCCACCACATGCATATGTTGAAGTCTTAACCCCCAGTACCTTAGAATGTGACTGTATCTGAAGATGGGGTCTTTAAAGAGGTAATTAACCGAAAATGAGGTCATGGGGGTGGACCATAATCTAATCTGACTGGTGTCCTTATAAGAAAAGATTAGGACACAGGCACACATGGAGGATTGCCCATGTGGAAACACAAGGAGAAGATGGCATCTACAATCCAAAGAGAGAGGCCTCAGAGGAAACTACCCCTGCTAAGAACACGTTGATCTTGGGCTTCCAGCCTCCAGAACTGTGAGAGAATAAATGTCTGTTGTTTGAGCTCTCAGTCTGTGATATTTGGCTACGGCAGTCCTGGGAAACTAATGCACCACAGTATACAGCAGAAAATGGAGTGCAGTTCTGGGTGGGGAGAAAAACTCGCCATTTTGAGCGCTTTTCTGGTACTACATATAAATATCAGAAAAATACTTCTTTATCTTACTGTCAGTTTTGAATAGACACTTCTATTTAAACTTTATAACTAAAAGAAGCTAGGTTTTTTCATCTCATTATTTTACTCATGCTTTGTAAACTAGCTTGGGTTTTATTGGTAATCCCTTCTTTCTTTTAATTTAACCTTCTAACTTTGAAATCAATAGAGAAGGTTCACAGAGGAATCTTCTTAATCCTCCCCTAATCATTACTGTAAAAATTGGGCTTGCATTTAAGACGTTTTATTATAATCTACCTAATGTTCTCTTAATATTCCTCTTGTACAGTAATAATTAGTGATAGTGATAGAAACTAATATTGAGTAGCCATTTACTGTGTAGAGCACTTAAAATATATGACTTCATTTTTAAATAAAATATATATTTTTAGAACAGTTTTAGGTTTTCAGAAAAATCTGTAAATCTAAAGATAGTACATACAGTTTCCATATAGCCTACACCTAGGTTCTATTATTACTAAACTCTACGTTGTGATGGACATTTGTTACAATTAATGAAGTAACATTGATACATTATTATTTCTAAAGTCCATGCTACATTAGAATATCCTTAGCTGTTACCTAATGTCCTTTTTCTATCCCAGGATTCCATCCCAGATACCACATTACACCAAGTCATCCTGTCTCCTTAAGCTCCTCTTGGCTGTGACAGTTTATCAGACTTTGCTTGTTTTTGATGCCCTTGACACTTCTTCCTTCCTTCCTTCCTTCCTTCCTTCCTTCCTTCCTTCCTTCCTTCCTTCCTTCTTTCCTTCCTTCCTTCCTTCCTTCCTTCCTTCCTTCCTTCTTTCTTTTTTCCTTCTTCCTCCCTCTCCTCCTCCTTCTTTCTTTTTTTTCTTTTTCTTTTTTTCTTTCTTTCTTTCTTTCTTTCTTTCTTTCTTTCTTTCTTTTCTTTCTTTCTTTTTTTTCTTTTCTCTCAGATGGAGTCTTGCTCTGTTGCCCAGGCTGGAGTGCAGTGGCATGATCTCAGCTCACTGCAAGCTCCGCCTCCTGGGTTCAAGCAATCATCCTGCCTCAGCCTCTGGAGTAGCTGGGACTTCAGGCACCTGCCACCATGCCTGGCTAACTTTTTTGTGTTTTTAGTAGTGTCAGGGTTTCACCATGTCGGCCAGGCTGGTTTTGAACTCCTGACCTCAAGTGATCTGCCCGCCTTGGCCTCCCAAAGTGCTAGGAGCCCTTGACACTTTTGAGGAGCTCAGGTCAGGTATTTTGTAGACTGTTTCTCAACTGAGATTTTTCTGATATTTTTCACATGATTAGACTGGGATTATATGTCTCTGGGAGGAAGGCCACAGAGGTAAAGTGCCATTTGCATCACATCATAACCAAGGTACACACTATCACTATGACTTGTCATTGTTGGTGTTGACCTTCACCATCTGGCTCAGGTAGAATTTGTTAGGTATTTCCACTGTAAGATGACTCCCTCTCCCTTTCCGTAGTGTATTGTCTGGCATGGGTTACTATGTACATCCCACACTTAAGAAATGAGGAGTTATGCTCTGCATAAATTATTTGCAAGTTTCTGATATGGAAATGTGTCCCTCTTCTCCATTTATTTCAATCAGTTGTATCAGTATGGACCTGGGGATATTTTACATATATGGCTTTAAAATTTATTTTATTTATATGTTTATCTTAAACGTCAAGTTATCATCTACTACCACTTTTGTGGCTCATCTATTGGGAGCTCTTTCCATTGGTTCCTGCATCCCTTTGTCATACTCCCATCATCATTGTGACATTTTTGGTTTGCTTGCTTTTTTTTTTTTCCGAGCATGTCTTTAATTCCTGGTACTATAAGATGCTCCAGGCTCATCTTGTGAATTTTGATTCAGTTTTAGAGCTTACTCTTTCCCAAGGCTCCCTGATTCATTTTGCTGGAGAATAGCACTAGAAACCAAGATTTGGGTGCTAGAGGTACTGGTGCTACTCTGACTGATGGCTTCCAGGCCCTCTTGACTGATAGGGCAGGGCAAGAGATGTCTGTACACTAATCCCTGTATGTACACGTATCCATAACTATTTCTGTAGGTAACGATGCATCTATATTAGTCTAAACATGAGTTCATACTGCTGTTTGCAACTCCATTTATGACCACATGGATTATTCTAATCTCCCTCTTGCTTAGCTGTAAATCCTTACCATCAGCTATCTATTTAATTGTCCAATTTTCATATACATCTATAGCAGCATGAAGATTATGAAACTATGCCTCTGTGGAAAATAACTTTACCATTCAGAGTGTAGTGCTTTGTGCTATCTCCTTTGCTTTTATTACAGATTTAAAGGTTTTTCAGGTCACACCTTTTCTCCACCCATCACATAGTAGTAATACGTTAGATTGGTTGGTGACATCCTGCACTCCATCCTGGGATCCTATCATTTTATTTTAGTCTTCACAATAAACCTCTTAAGGAGAAATTTTAAAAATGCTTGTTTTCTAGATGAGGAAACGGAGGCACAGAGAGTTTAACGTGCCCAAGGATTTCATAGCTAGTAATTAGTAGAGGTTAAATTTGAGGTTAGATTTATATGTCTCAATTTGAAGGTTAATATTTTCCTTGAAAAGGTAAACATTGATTACTTTTTCATAAAACAAATCCAAATGCATGCTTGGCGATGAAGGGGAGCCTGGAGATGAAGACATGCCACTGGGGTGATGGGCCATACTCAAAGCCACAGCATGACACATACTCGGTCATGACTCACAGCTCAGTCCTCACACAAACTAATGCTGGAAGGATTCATCTCAGGAAAGTGTGTGGTTTCTAATATTTCTATATCAAGTGAAGGTCTGAGGTAGCAAAATAGGAAACCTGAGCATTTAAGGTAGATGAACTATTTTCCTGCCCCTGATGTGTGGGGGTTCGCTAAGGAAGCAGAACCAATAAAATATATGTGTGTACAAAAACTTGCAAATAATTAAGATGAAACCCACTTTATTTTTAAAGGGCCATTTAGTTCTATAAGGTTAAATGCATAGATTTGTGCTAGGAGAATTAGAATTTCACATATATGATCTAGGTTATATTTATCCCATACATATATGACGTGTGATTTATTGAAAAGAATTAGCTCCTGTGATTATGAAAGGGCTGAGAAGTCCAAAATCTGCTGCATGGTCCAGCAGGCTGGAGACCCTAGAGACCTGATAGGGCAGATAGTCTGCTAGGCCGGCTACTGGAGAATTCCCTCTTGCTTGGGGAAGTCAGTCTTTTTGTTCTGTTCAGGCCTTCAACTAATAGGTTGAGGTCCACCTACATTATGGGGGGCAGTCTGTTTTACCCAAAGATTATAAATTTAAAGGTAAATCTCATCTAAAAATACTCTTCAGGCTGACACATAAAATTAACCATCATCCCTGAAATGGCTACACAGAGCCTGTACTTTCCTTAGGAGTGGAAGAGAAACATCAGGAAAAACGATACCTCTTATAAACTATATGCAAACAGGTCTCATTGGAGTAGCATTCGTACATGTTTAATTGCAGCTAATTGGAGGACCCTAGAAAGATTTGAACTAGCTTATGCCTGAGTTAGGCATGTTTGTGAAGAAAGAAAGCACTTTTCAAAGAAATGAACAACTTTCTTGTTATGCCTAAGCAGCTGCGGTTTCTATTCTTAGCAGACAAGGGGATAATTCACTAAACAAAAACATATCCCAGCATTGAGGCATTCACGCTTCACAAGGTGAAGCATTATTGCACTGACAACTTTATTGCCTTTTTTTTTTTCCCTCTCGCTGAAATGAGTTTCCTGGGGATGAGGGCTGCCTCCTTCGGTTCACCAGCTGCTGTGTGCTCTATCGTGCCAATGATAATGAAGATCCCCCAGAAGACCGTGGCCGACACAATCAAAATATGACTTACTCATTATGGAGACTGGTGGAAATAGTCAAATTTCCTGTGATATAGGGTGATGCTGACAACCTAGCTTGTCTCAGAGAAACTCTGGGCTCTAGTGGATTAAAATCATGGTTTCTGAATCAATGATGTTATCAGAGACACTGGCTGTAAGCAAATATTTTTCCTGGGTGGGGCTAGAAATAATCTGAGTGTTGCAATTCAGAATCTCTGGGGCCTTTTTCTGCTTCCAGGAAAGCAGCATTGATGATTAGCTTTAGTGTTATTTCATATTAATAAATTTTTCAGATATGAACAAAAGTAGAGGGAAGTGAATGGAACCCTATTGCCCATTGGCCACTTCAACAATTCATTTTGCTTATCTTGTTGCAGTATGACTCCTCACACTTCCTGCCATTCCCCCATCCCCCTTGAAGTGTTCTAAAGAGATCCCAGACATAATATCACTTCATTTATAAATACTGCAGGATGTCTCTTTAATAGATGAGACTTAAAAACATAACCATAATAACATTTTCACACCCAACAAAACTTAAAATAATTTCTCATTATTATTATATACCTGGGGTGTGTACAAATTTCTACTTTTCTGAAAAATGTCTTTTTACAGTTGGTTTGTTGGAATTAGAGCCCCAAAGGTTCTGGGCAGTATTGCTTGACTTGCCTTTCAATGTCTCTTTTTTTTCCCTCTGTAGTAATTTCCTCTCCATCTTTTTTCCCAGGCCACATATTGCATGATGGCAACCAGATGATTTAAATGAAATAGAACTGGCTGCTTTCTGCATTGGCAATGGCTTCTTCAACATGTAGTTACTCATGCGTATGCTTTTACTAGTACAGAGGCTGGACTAGAATGAACCACTTTCTTACTTCTCCGGTGACACTGGGTGCTTCCTACAGCGTTACAACAGGAGGCTCCTGAGACCTCCTGGTCCTGCCTCCTGCAAGGTGTTTGAACAGTGGGTTCCAATGTTGTCAGCCTGACTCTGCATTCTAAAATTGCCCTTTAACTTTTCACTAAACGGTTTCCATAGCCATTGATGAAAATAGTCTACATCCACTACTTCATTAGGAGCTGCGAAGTGGTGATTTTTTTTTTTTTTTTTTTTTTTTGAGACAGAGTCTTGGTCTGTCACCCAGGCTGGAGTACAGTGGCAAGATCTCAGCTCACCGCAAGCTCTGCCTCCCAGGTTCAAGCAATTCTCCCGCCTCAGCCTCCCAAGTAGCTAGGATTATAGGCACCCTCTATCATGCCTGGCTAATTTTTGTAGAGGACGGGGTTTCACCATGTTGGCCAGGCTGGTCTTGAACTCCTGACCTCAGGTCATCTGCCCGCCTCGACCTCTCAAAGTGCTGGGGGATTACAGGCGTGAAAGTGATTTTCGAATCCTGTCACTTAGTAATTCGATTTTTTTCGTACACATTTTTCCATCATTAACTATATGGGTACTGGAAGTATGTTTGTATGGAAAAGATAGGATATATGGTTGACTTTTTCCCTTTATTTACCAGTTTTCAAAAAGAATAAAGCTGATGCCTTAGCAACTTCCAAGAATTAGCAAGGATTTTTTTTATCATTATGAACAGATGAGTTTTTATGAATTTGATGTTTTAATCCATTGCAGGCATTATTTTATTTTTTAATGTTCAGAATATCTCATCTTGATTTTCGGGAACTCCTTTAGGCTGAATCTTTGACATGACTCCTGTGGTTATTGGTAGCCCTGGTGCCTTCCAGCCACACACGATGTTTGGGGTTACATATTTCTACCTTAGACTTAGAGCACTGTTCCTTTAGTGGAAAATGGTAGTCAGAGGCCACAATTATGTGTGAGGGTTGCTAACTACTACTAGATTCTCCTTATGTTTTCTTGGCCTTTCCAGTGGACAGAACTGGGAAGTCTTTGTTTTATAAGAACAAGAAAAGAAATCATAAGCCCATATTAGTATTTCTAATTCAAATTTAAGATGGTAGTTTTCATGTTATTGATTTTATATTTATACCTCTTTTATCTTACACTAAAAACTTTGTTAACTACATTAACATTATTTGCTTAACAATTTAACAATTACTTGCAAAATTACATATTTTCTCTTGTATGTATGTTAATTTCAAAATAACAGTAGTATATTAATAACTATGATTACTAATTGCAATCTAAAATTCCTTTGTGCATGTGTGTAGATGAATATACTCTAAAATTCCTATATTTAGAGCCACTGGAAATTTTTTTTTCTTTATGGCAACACACTAACTTGATATCCAGTTAGGGTTATTTAATTTTCAAATTGTGATTTCATTTACATTTTGGATTATGGTGGGGTGGGGAAAGCGCACACATTTCCTGGCCATCTTTCTGTTAGCCAGTGCATGGCCCAAGGTGTTTCCTGGGTCAGGCAATTTCACAGGTTCTCTCTAAACCCAGCACTTTGCTTCACCTCTGCACTCCTCTCAAGAATCTTCTGGGATGGACCGGAAAAGTGGGGCGGTCAGTGTTGATTCAGTCCCTTCTTATACTGCTCATACACGGCCAGTCTGGAAACCTACTACAAATTATACTTCAAATTGGATATCATGGTTGATTATGTGTTTACTTCCAGATCCACATCAGATGGAAATCTGGCATTGTAAATGTGACTCGCTATCTGCTTCGGAGTCTGCCAATACTCTATCATCCTTACAAGGGTTCTCTATTTTCCCAGTACCTGAGCAACTTGATCTGAAGTCAGTTACAGAACCATTGAGCTTGGACTCCTATGGGCCTGTCTACCATTCATAACCCCAAACACCTCAATCATCCCCTGGTCGACTCCTTTGCTAAGGCCAAGTCTACAATGTGATCAGCACTGCCCTCTGGGCTTCTCCTTCTCCTTTCCCCATGGATGGAGATTTGCTAGCCTGGAAGGGTATTAAAGAACAGATGTTCACCTTCCTCCTTCCAGCCTGTTTCCCCTTCAAATTTCTATAGAACAAGCTGGAGTTTTCTGTCCTACGACTGCAAAAGACACGTTATAAATTTCAACCAAGTTTCAGGACTGCAGATGTTTCTCTCAGTGGTCCGGTGGCATTCTCTGTAATCCGTACTCGAGGTTCCCTTTTACATTCTTCTTTGGCTACTGTAATTCACACAGGCCCAAGGGCCTCACTGCCTCCACCTTATATGGAGCAGATACTTTCTGGACATCTGAATTAACCTTGTAAACACCTTATATGGCTGAACAGAGCCACTCAAGAGGCTGGATACTATGTAGAGATTGCTATAAAAGCCATTTTATTTCCAAATATTTAGAATTTCTTAGACATACTTGCCAAAATAGGAATCTTGGGTGATAAATAGTCATTTAGATATTCAAACTTTGCATGATTCATATCCTAGGAGAATAACTTTGCTAGCCGAGTAGACACTAGTTTATGTTAAGGATTTCTTCACTTGGCCATAGGTAGAAGACATTTATCATTTGTTATCTTTAGGCCCTGTTTCTCCTATTTCAGCTCTAGAAATATATTTCAGCTAAGAGCTGTCCAGGTAAATGGATGATGTTGCTGTGTGTTAAATTTATGGCTCAATTACAATCAATCTTCTGCTATCACCTTCTAGTGTCTGTATGTAATTAACATAAACAAAGTAGTAAACCAACATTTCTTATGCCACCTTGTTTCCTGCTGGTAAAAAGTAAAATAAAATCAATGCCTGCTTTCAAAGTAATTGACTCTAGAATATGATCTTAGATGGTCCAGATAGGTGTGACGGTAAAGAGAATTATTTCCTTGGGTATCATTTATTCTAGTATTGTAGGTTAGTAAGTGATATTTACCTTACTAAATTGACAGCTCAAATCGTTGGTTTTTTCTCTACCCCGACTCCCGTCATTCTTGGCAGGTTAATTGGGATGGGGGGATGAAATGTACAGAGGTCAGCTTCTAAAGCTTCCACTAGCAGTATGGGAAGACAGTACAGTGGCTAGGTGAGCTGTCATTTGAGGATTTCCAACCCAAACAAAGTCACCATCTACTTTGCCCAGCCAGAGTCAATCCTGAGCCATCTTGGATTAGGATCTATGTTTTGCTACACATCTATCATGATAAATCATTAAAACAAAGCCTTGTAAATATTTGCCTTTTAAACTAAAAGAATTCTACACTGTAAATGAATTCAACACATTTCTCTTGTTATAACAAGGCCATTCAATTAAAACAAAATGGCTCACTCGGAGTGACTTCCTGGCATTTAGATATTTAGCATTCTGGATCCGGATGCACTGGGAAGCTGAGCTGCTTACCACTTATGGTCCATGGCACATTAGAGTTGCTGAAGATATTGGACACTAATTTTTCCACTGAAAACTTTATTAGGCATTCTTTTGTTTGGCCAGATAGACATCTGTGTTTCCAGATTAATGTATCATGAATTTTTAAATCCTAGAAACACATTTAGCTGCTTTGCAGAAATTTCAATATGTGCTCAAAGGATTATCACAGATCTATAGCAGGTATTATTATGTAGATTCATTTGTTCACCCTGCAAAGACAGAGCCTTACAGCAAATCTTTATATATATATAAAAAAAACAGAGTTGGTATATTTTGGCAAAGCTCCAGATTCTTTGATAACTGGTGTCACCTTGGTACTTCATCCCAAGTGTTCGTCTCAAAATATATTTCCTCCTGAATTTAAATAGCTCATATATGCAAGGTGGCTATATTCATGCTATTTTTAAGAATAGCATAATATTTAATGGCATAAAACCAAACAATTTGGAGTTAACCTATTTAATATGAAAATGAAGGTCAAATGAAAACTGGCATCAAATTGCAACATAAGGTAATGTATTCACATTCCTAACATATAAAGAACATATATACATTTTTTAAATGATGTACAAAATAATTAGAAGTTAGGAGAGAGCATGAACAAGTAGTTTATAAAATAAATTCGGACAGGCAATAAAAATACAAGAAGTGTTCCTTGTTGGTAACCAGGAAAAGGCTGATTAAACAATGAAAATCAATTGTTTCCTTAAGAGAGCCCAAAGATGAAAACAAAAGAGGAGCCCAGCATGAGAAACGTCGGGAGCACATGTTCACTTCAGCACTGCTGGTCTCGTTGACCAGGGAGTGCCCCAGAGAGTGAGTTGTCAGCACTTATTTCAAGCTCTAAAGTAATGAATATTCTCCTGATCCGCCAACCAAACAAGATTACAAAGTGTATATAAAGCATTTTTACGTCACAGTGTTTTGAGGAGAGGAGAAAATAAAAATAACAACCTAAATCTCTAATGATAAGATCTTGGTTAGATAAATTATGGTATAGTCATATAATAGGATAATAGGCAGCTACTAAAATAGTTAATAGAAGTCTATTTTTTGACATGAAAAGATGTTGATTGCATATTTCACTGGAAAAAAAGTTGTAAGATAGCTCTGCAGCAACAAAAACTATTTTAAAATAAATCGTAGCACCAAGAATATCAGAAAGTCTAAAAGCATGTACATTTCCGTAGTAGGCTCAAAGATGGATTTTTTTTCTCCATTTCGATAATCTGAATTTTTTTTCCTCTCTGCCTTTCTCCCCCCTTTATATTTAATAATCAAATATTACTTTTGCAATAAGAAAATAAATGTAACATATTTTAAAAACAGAATGCATGCATCATCTGAATGAGCATTATCTCTTGTTGTCACCTTGGGAAACAATAAAAGTCTAATGATTGATATAAAACTACTTTTGTGCCTTTTCACTAGAATCATGTTCTATACTGAAAAAGGATCAGTTTTCATCAGTCTTGCTGAGATGACATCTTAGTATTTCTTATTTCCTGTGTTTTCTTGCAGGAAGGCTGCAACCCACAGAGTGACCTGTGTACATACCTGTCTTCACAGCTGGAAAGAACTTAATACATCTATGTAAACTGATTAAGAATTACAAATCACAATGATGAAACCATCAATGAGATTCCTTTAATAAGCTCCACATATATTTTCAAGGCCATATATTGTTTTTCTCATAAATGTAAGCATGCAGGCATTTAAGATACATTTTGAAGTAAGTCACACATTCATGATTTTAAAAAATGAATACAAACAATGTAAGTTTATCTTGATTCAAGAACACACCCGCAAACACATATATTTCACCATTAACTATCTTTAGATTGTACCAATGGAAACAAAAGGCCAACCCAAGAGGTTTTGAAAATGCTGTACTAGTAACTTAACATCAGGAAGCTGGGAATATGGGAATCCAATCTGCTGCACATCTGTCTGGGATAAAAGATGAGCAGACCACTATTAGCTACCATTTATTGACCATATGCTCAATGCCATACCCTTTATATCCACGATCTCTCTTAATCCTCATGACACTCCTGAGAGAAAAACTACGTTGTCCTCAAATGCTGAGGCCTAGAAAATCTCAATGACTTGTTCAATTTCACATTCTATTAAGTGGCAGAACCCAGGAAAGTCTGACTCCAGTGTTCTTGCCCTTCACAATACATTAAACTAGCGGTGATGAGGAAAACACAACTAGAAAAATCACTGATTTGCTTTTTGCCTTTCTCTTGCAGAGGTCAGTCATTTCTTTCTTTCTTGTTTGGTACTTTTTAGGAAATAAGTCCTGCTTTCCTTAATGTAAATACCACCCATGAACAAATGACAGAGTAGGCACATTTCACAAACGTATTTAAATTTCAAATGTTTCCATTTTCTAAAGAGACCCAGGATCAGTCAATTATTTTTTCCCTACACAATATTCTACTGATATCTATAATCAAGACAATTATTTGTTACACATGTGAAATTGTACTACTTCATATAATCAAAGCAGAGAATTTCTGACTTGCTGACAAGTGATTATATTTTGCAATAGGAAAATCCCCTGCGGCCCTATAGAACACTCCCTAATTTTTCCTCTTCTGTTTTACTTAAAATAGTCTACCTTAATTATAAAGATGAATGTGAATGTCATTTCTGTTGTTAGTTTTGCAACAACAAGCACTTTTCATGTGACACCCAGAGAGGTGAGCGGGCATGGGAAAAATGCGCAAGACCCAGACAGGGAAGGCACTAAAACTGAAGTATGCCAGCCCTTAGAATTGACAGCCAGCACAGCAACCAAAATCAAAGCAAAATAAAACCAAAGAAGCAGACATCCCCAGGAGGAAGACAAGAGTCTTTCCTCTGAAACTCCCATGGTTTTGGGTTGAGTGAGGAACTCTGACTCTAGCACAGGATTGAGAGAGATGGCACAGCTGCCTCCACTGGTCCAGACCCTTCAGGATGGAAAGTAACTGCTGTAGAGAACAAGTGACCTGTCTTCCTGAACAGACCATGCAGACAGCTCATGTCTGTGTGGTCCTCTTGCCTGGTTTCTGTAATGCCCTCTGCTCACCACTCAGACTGTAGGGCACTTAGGAGTGTGATGGCTTATTATCTTCTTTTTCAATATCTGTTGAGGACTCGGTGGCAGAAGGCAAACATTTGCGTTCTAGCACCCAGCACAGAGCCAATGATCTCCAGGCTGAGCAAATGTCCTCAGCAGTGGTGACTTCTCTCTCCAGGTGCCCCAAGGTGTTATTCTGTGGCCGGACCCACCATGGGCTGCCAGCTTGCTGCTGGATGGTTCCTATACTTTCCTGGCCTACTCCTCTGCTTCTGACAATAGCAATTTACCCAGCAAAGGCAGTTATCCACCTGCCTACTATTCAGGCCTTTCTGCTTTATTGACAAGTGCCTTTCATTTTTAACCTAAAGTATTTTGTCCATACTGTAAGAGTCAGCACAGGGTGGTGATGTGATCTTGAATTTTCAATAAAACAGATCTGGTTTGAATTCTGGTTGGGCCCTTATGCTGCATAGGCTTAAAGAAATGGCTTTCCCATTAACCTTCAGTTTCCTTCAAATGGACATAATGATATCTTACATAGGCTTATTGAGAGGAATAGATGAAATGCAGAAGGTGAAAGCCTTGTGCTCCTCATTATAGAAGCTCAACATATGTTTCTGTCCTTCTCCTAACCTTCCATCATCCATTTACCCCAAGACTACAGTCCAAATAAAGTTTGGCTATGGAGAAATACCAAATAAATTTTTAAAGGATGGCATATTAGTCTGTTCTCATGCTGCTAATAAAGCCATACAAGGGACTGGGTAATCTATCAAGAAAAAGAGGTTTATTGAACTCACAGTTCCCCAAGAGGGCTTATGCAGGGGAAGTCCCATTTATAAAACCATCGGATCTTGTGAGACTTATTCACTACCACGAGAACAGTATGAGGGAAACCGACTCCACGATTCAATTATCCCCACCTTGCCCCACCCTTGACACATGGGGATTATTACAATTCAAGGTGAGATTTGGGTGGGGACACAGCCAAACCATTTCAGATAGAAAGCAAAGAAGAAATCCACAAAAACATGCTACAAGTTTATTAGGATAGCTTTGAAATCAACAATGCAAAAACTTAGCTAGCAGCAGCTCCATTAGAGTGAAACAAACATCTCAAGGTGGACATTGGAAGGAAACAAAATCCCCTTGGTTGTAAAAACTTGAACCCATTTGTTAAAAAAAAAAAAAAGAAAAGAAAAAGTCAGTCATGCTCTTTTATAGCTGCGTCTCATACATTTTACATTTCACATCACACTTATATCAACAGATAAATGTTTCTTTGCAGCTCTCCAAAAATGTTTTACATTTAAGTACCACATGTTTAGCTCAACCCAGTTTTCCACTAGAATAAATAACTTTCTTTAGATAGATGATAAAAATGGAGATTATGCTGTCCAGTATTTGACATAAATCCAGTCATAAAATTTTGGGGACAAAATGATACAGTTAGATTTTCCTTTCAAATCATTCAGTGGAAGAACTGCTTAGAATTAGCTTCATGTTTAGAATGAAACTTTTATCCATGAAGTGCACATTCATTTGTAGCCTGATCAGGAATTTGCATTTCTGCCATTCTTATTTCTCTGTTCCCCTGGTGATCCTTTACTTGTGCAAAAATTCTTAGAAATTGATAAGGCGTGGTGGCTCACACCTGTAATCCCGACACTGTGAGGCTGAGGAGGGGGATCACTCGAGATCAGTTCAAGACCAGCCTGGCAAAATCCTGTCTCTACAGAAAATACAAAAATCAGGGGTGTGGTGGTCTGCACCTGAAATCCTAGCTACTTGGGAGGCTGAGGCATGAGAATCGCTTGAGCTGAGATTGTGCCACTGCACTTCAGCCTGAGTGATAAAGTGAGTCTCTGTTTCAAAAATAATAATAATAATAATAATAATAAACTCTTAGAAATTGAGGTTCCTTTCACCTGATTCCTTCCCATTGCTTCCTGCAGGGAAGTCAAAGACTGGGATGCAGAGGGCACTCCGGGCACTCACAAGGGATGTATTTGAAATAGCACCCATCTGCCATGTTAAAATATTTTTGTATTGGTAATTCATTTGTATAATTTAAACATCAAAAATTTTAAATGGGAAGACAATGAAAGGCCCCTTTCCTACCCTTCCTGTGCTCCCAATCTGTTCCATTTCCAACACCCACAGTAGAAAAATTCTGTTCAGGTCCTTACTTATTCTTCCAGAAAAATTTTATGAATATGCTAACCATTCTAGGTAAGTATACACAGATACATACACACACTCATTCACAAACATTCATACACATGGCTAGTTTTCTATTGCTACAAACTTAGTAGCTCAAAAAAGTCATAGTTACTGTCTCACAGTGTCAGTGGGTCAGGAGTCTGGATGTGGCTTTGCTGGGTCCACTACTCACGTTCTCACAAGGTTGCATTCAAGATGTCAGCTGAGCTGTGTTCCTTTTGGGAGTTAGAAACCCTCTTCTCAGCTGTAGGTGAGGAAAAATATCTGTTCCTCACTCATCTTAGGTTCATGGTTGAAGACTCTATGATCAAAGATAAATCAACAAAAGAAAAGCATATGAATTTATTTAGTATAAGTTGTACATGATGCAGAAGCCTCCATAACAAAATAAAGACCCCCCAAAATTGGTAAAACTGTGTTTTTTTGTGATAGGTGTGATGAAGAAGTGAATAGTCATAGAGAAGTATAATTGGATTAAAAAGTAAGATTTACAATAATAAACTGGGGGAAACACAGCAAGCCCTGTTCATTCAGATTCTTCTCCGTGTCCCTGTATCACCAATAATAGGATGCTCCTTTCCTCTGAATATAGGGAAGTTACCGCTTTCATGAAGGACTTATGACCTGCTTCACAGGAAGGTCAGAAACTTCTTCCTAGGTTTTAATGGCCTGCTTAAAGGGAGAAGGGCAGGAGGAAGGTGGAGAGATATCCTCCTGTTTCTGCTGTTTTCTCAAATGCCAATGTGCCATGTTTTAGGATAATGTGTCCTGAACCCCATTAAAGCACACATGATTGTTAGCAGAGTTCAGTTCCTTGTATTTGTAGGACTGAGGCCTCAGCTTCTAGAAGCTGAGCATAGTTCCCTAGGTGTAGCCCAATCACATTAATTTCACTTAATAACAGCTTGCATCTACAAAGCCAGCTCAGAAGCCTTGCAGATCCACTGGAAGGGCCCAGACCCTCTTTTAAGGACTCCATCTAACTAAATCAGGCTCAATCAGGATAACCTCTCTTTGCATGGACTCAAAGTCAACTGATTGGTGGTTTTCAGTTTTCCTTTTGGACAGATAAAACTTTGGCAGTTAACACTCTCATTCTCATAGCAGCAACAACAATAAAAACATGAACAAAATGAAAATTAACATTCTTCTTAGATCATTTAGAGAATTGAGGTCATAGGGCAAACCACCATTTGAAAAGTGGTGATAAATGCAAATGCAGAGAATCATATCCTGATGTGAGCAAAAGCCTCTGGAAGCTCATAGGAATAGTGGAGTAATTGAAAACTTGCTGGAGTCTGAACGTGAGCTACCTTGAGAGAGAAAAATGCCTGAACGCCTAGTCTTAAAGGCTGGGGAGGCCCACACTTTCTTGAATTTTACCTCCAGCAGCCTTACCAGATTTTCACTGTGTAAATCAAAGAAATACCTTCTGGAGGAAGGAGAGGGGGAAAGTAACATTTTTGGAATATGCCCGGAGGGTTCTGTTCTTCATGACACAGATATGTTCTTTAGGGAAATTAATTTACATGAGCTTAGAGAAAGGTCAATTCAAGTCTGCAGCCCTCTCTGGCTTTCCTGTCTCATGTAATGTGAGGAAATCCAAAAAAGCCTAAACATTTCTTCTGGAAATCAAGTCCCAGGGATGCTGGCCCAACAAAAACGAAAGATTTAATCATATAGTGCTTCCCCTCCCTAATATTCTACCACCACATCAACAGGTCTTCAGTGGAATAATAGCAGATCACAACTGAGAGAGCGCAGAATTAACTCCTCACCAGCTAAGCATAAAACCTCATGCTAATGGCCTATTTACCTCAGTTCACATTACCTGCTACAACATGTCTATCTATCAATAAGAAAATACAAAGGATATTAAAAGGCAAAAACACAACCTGAAGAGACAAAGCAGGCATCAGAACCAGCCTCAGATATGACAGAGATGTTCAACTTATTATATTGCAAATTTAAAACAACTATGATTAATATTCGAAAGGCTTTAGTTGAAAAAGTGAACAACATGTAAGATCAGATGGTTTATGTAAGCAGAGACAAGGAAATCTTAAGAAAAAATAAAAAGGAATTGCTAGAAATCAAAAACATCATAAAATAGAAATTAAGAATGTTTTAGTAAGCTCATTAGTACACTGGACACCGCTGAGGAAGGAATCAGTGAGCTTGAAGATACATCAGCAGAAACCTTCAAAATTAATATACAAAGAGAAAAAAGAATGAAAAAGATGGAACTGAAACAGAATATCCAAGAACTATGGGATGATCTCAAAAGGTATAACATATATGTAATGTCAGTATCAGAAGAAGAAGAAGGAGAGAAAGGAACATAAGAAATATCTGAAAACAAAGACTGAGAATTTCCTAAATATTAATAACAGACACCAAACATCCAAGAAACTCAGAGAACACAAACCAGAATAAATACCAAAATACCTACACTTAGTCATCTCATA
Organism: Hylobates moloch; assembly: GCF_009828535.3. NCBI lineage: Eukaryota > Metazoa > Chordata > Mammalia > Primates > Hylobatidae > Hylobates > Hylobates moloch. The sequence goes on along the minus strand of NW_026652290.1, from coordinate 35,691,187 downwards.
TCTGCTGTAGAAAAAAATCAAAGACAAAAAAATATCTTCCAAGAAGTCAGAGGAAAAAGAATAGCTTACCTACAAGATGAAGAAGGATAAGAATTACAGTAGACTTCACTTTAGAAAACATGCAAGCAAGAAGAGAGTGAAATTAAATATTTTAAGTGTTGGAAGACAAAACCCCTACCAGCTTATAATTCTGTACACAGCAAAACTATCCTTCAAAAGTAAAGGAGGAATAAAGACTTTCTTGAACAAATAAAATTTAAAATTATGGGAATTTGTTGTCTTAGATGTGACTTGCAAAAAATGTTAAAAAGAACTTCAAAATTTGTGCAAAATGGCCAACTAGACACCACCAGGTGGAACAGCTGCCACTGAAGGATGAGGAAGACAGACACACTCCTAACAGATCTTCAGAGGGAAAGAACTGAGAAAGGATGGAGGGAAGACGCAGAAGCTGGGCTGAAGGAGGAGGAAGCTGGAAATGTTGCATGGGGCTACTGCTCACTGGAGCTCATTCCTGGCCCCCTACAACTCTGGGGGAATGGGTGAGTTGAACTGGCAAGAAGAAATCCACTCTCCCCAGGGGCCTCTGCAATCCCGGCAGGAGAGAGACCCCTCAACCGCCATGGACACTTGAGTTGACAGGGAGAGATACTTAGAGAAGTGGCAAGGGCAGCAAGCCAGCTGATTAGGAGCCCAGAGGGTTTGATGTGAGAGTGTTTATTGTGGAGCCTAGCAAGAGATGCCTATCCCCCTAGGCTCAACTTGCTCCCATAGGAGATTGTAGCCCTAGAGGAACTGTTGCACCGAACTCTGCAGGGGAGTCTTGCCCATCAGATGAGGCTGGTCCGATCTGAGCACCTCTTGGTCTGCTGGCTTCTCCTGGGGCCCCAGCCTGGACATGTCTGCTTGCAGGCATGCCTTGGGTGCCCTTGGGGGCCCACATAAAGCTCCTGTGCTGGTGGACCATGCCTGACAAGTGGAGAGCTCCAGCAGTGTGGCCACTGCAGATGGACATGTATCAGTCCACCTGCTTCCTCCCCAACTGCAGCTTCCCCTGGACCCATGGCCACTTCCCACATCGTTTTGCCAGAATGTGTGTGACTGGGTGGATTTTACCTGCCCTGCCTTGCCAGAACACTTGTGCATGTGCACCCTGCCCTGCCACTGCTGCTGGTAGGAAAGCACTCCATCCTCCCCCACCCCACCTGCCATACTGCCATTGTAGTTGGAGCCTTGGCAGGCACAGATCCCACCAGCCCTGCCCTCGTCAACATCCTGCACCTGTGCCAACACTGCTGCAAGAGCAAACTAGGCACGGAGAACAGCAGACCTTCACCTGCCTTGAGCAACCAACCCAGGCTGTGTGAATGCACATAGAGGGTACACTGAGACCTGGAGCCGCCAGGGCCCCACCCCTGTGCTAACACCATCACCAGCATGACCATGCACACAGTCACCATTTGGGGGTTCCTACCCATCCCCCAGCCATACCACTGTTACCTTTACTGTGAATGTCCACACATAGGCAGGCACCTCAGCATCTGCCAGCACCTGCTGCTGTTGATGAGCATGCACCTTGCCATGCTGTTACTGCTGCTGCTGCTGCTGTTGGCACATGTGAGCAAGGACAGACCCCATTGCCACCATCCTGTGAAATGCTTTGGTTGGCATCACACATCAGAATGTAGAGATCAGTGGTGTAGGAGCACCTCAGCCTCCCCAGTACAGTGGGTTCCTAAGTTTGAGGAGCCAGAAAACAAAGTTAGGACCTGATGCAAGTCCCTCAAAATTAGAGCATGCAGTCAGGAGTTGGGAGCTGAGCCTTGGCCCCCTAAAAGCTTCCAGAATTGAAGCCAGTTAATGAACCTACCTTATACCACAATCAAATCCTCAAGGACATCAAATGGAATACAAGAAAAAGAAAATCAGAAGACAGTAACTTCAAAGACTGAAGGAACATCAGTCCACAAAGATGAAGAAGAATCTGTGCAAGAACTCAAAAAGCCAGAGCCCCTTCATTCCTCAAAATGACCACAGTATCTCTCCAGCAAGAATACTGAACTGGGTTGAGACGGCTGAAATGACAGAAATAGAATTTAAAATATGGATTGAGATGCAGGAGTACATTTAAATCCAATCCAAGGAAGCTGAGAGTCACAATAAAACAATACAGAATAGTGAGTATAGAGAAGAACATAACCAGACAGATAAAGCCGAAAAACAATGCTACGAGAATGTCATAATGCAATCACAAGTATTAACAGCAGAATAGACCTAGCAGAGGAAAGACTCTCAGAGCTTGAAGACTGACTTTCTGAAATAAGATAGTCAGACAACAATAGAGAAGAAAGGATGAAAAGGAATGAACAAAACCTCCAAGAAATATGGGACAATGTAAACAAACTGAAAACTGTAATTCATTTGTGCTCCTGAAAGAGACGGGGAGACTGGAAGCAACTTGGAAAACATATTTCAGGATTTTATTCATGATAACTTCCTACAACCTAGCTAGAGAAACCAACATTCAAATTCAGGAAGTGCAGAGAACCCCAGTAAGATACATTACAAGAAGATCATCCCCAAGACACATAATCATCAGATTCTCCAAGGTTGAAATGAAAGAAAAAATGTTAAAGGCAACTGGAGAGAAGGGGCAAGTCACCTACAAAGGGAAGCCCATCAGACTAACAGTGCACCTTTCTGGAGAAACCCTACAAGTCAGAAGAAATTGGGGGCCAATATTCAACATTATTAAAGGAAAGAAATTACAACCCAGAATGTAGTATCTGGCCAAACTAAGCTTCATAAGCAAAGGAGAAATAAGATGCTTTTCAGACAAGCAAACACTGAGGGAATTTATTACTACCTGACCTGCCTTACAAGAGCTCCTGAAGGAAGCACTAACACGGAAAGAAAAGATTGTTACCAGCCACTATGAAAACACAATTAAGTACACAGACCAATGGTACTATAAAGCAACCACATAAACAATTCTGCATAATAACCAGCTAACATCATGATGACAGGATCAAATCCACACATACCAATAATAACCTTGAATGTAAATGGGCTAACTACCCCAATGAAAAGTCACAGAGTGGCAAGCTGGACAAAGAACTAAGATCGATTGGTTTTCTGTCTTCAAGAGATCCATCTGACATGTAGTGCCACCCACAGGCTCAAAATAAAGGGATGGAGAAAAATCTATCAAGCAAATGGAAAACAGAAAAAAAGCAGAGGTTGTAATCCTAGTTTCAGACAAAACAGACTTTAAGCCAACAAAGATCAAAAAAGACAAAGAAGGGCATTGCATAATGGTAAAGGGTTCAATTCAACAAGAAGAACTAATTATCCTAAATATATATGCACCCAACCCAGGAGCACTAATTTCATAAAGAAAGTTTTTAGAGACTTTCAAAAAGACTTAGACTCTCACACAATAACAGTGGGAGACTTTAACACCCACTGACAGTATTAAACAGATCATCAAGGGAGAAAATTAAAAGGTTATTCAGGGCCTGAACTCAGCACTGGATCAGAGACCTGATGGATATCTATAGAACTCTCCACTCAAAAGCAAGGAAATATACATTTTTCTCATTACCACATGACACACACTCTAAAATCGATCTCATAACCAAACATAAAACACTTCTTAGCAAATGCATAGGAACTGAAATCATAGCAACCAATCTCTCAGACCACAGCACAGTCAAATTAGAACTCAAGACTAAGAAATTAACTCAAAACCTGTAATTACATGGAAATTGGCTAACCTGCTCCTGAATGACTTTTGAGAGTAAATAATGAAATTGAGGCAGAAATCAAGAAGTTCTTTGAAACTAATGAAAACAAAGATATAACATACCGGAATCTCTGGGACACAGCTAAGGCAGTGTTAAGCGGAAAGATTATAGCACTAAATGCCCACATCAAAAAATTAGAAAGTTTTCAATTTAACAACCTAATATCACAACTAAAAGAACTAGTGAACTAAGAGGAAACCAACCTTAAAGCTAGCAGGAGACAAGAAGCAATCAAAATCAGAGCTGAACTGAAGGAGATAGAGATGAAAAACCATTCAAAAGATTAACAAATTCAGGAATTAGTTTTTTGAAAAAACTTCATAAAATAAATAGGTCATTGGCTAGAGTAATAAAGAAGAAAAGAGAGAAGATCCAAATAAACACAATTAGAAATGACAAAGGGGATATTACCACTGACCCAACAGAAATACAAATAACCATCAGAGAATATTATGAGCACCTCTATGCACACAAACTAGAATCTAGAAGAAATGGATAAATTGCTGGACGCATATACCCTCCCAAGACTGAACCAGGATGAACCTAAATCGCTGAACAGACCAATAATGAGCTCCAAAATTGAATTAGTAATAAATAGTCTACCAACTAAAAAGAGCCCAGGACCAGACAGATTCACAGGTAAATTCTACCAGATGAACAAAGAAGAGATGATACCATTCCTACTAAAACTATTCCAAAAAATGGAGGAGGAGGGACTCTTTCCTGACTCAGTCTATGGGGTCACCACCATCCTGATACCAAAATCTGACAAAGACACAACAAAAAATGAAAATTCTAGGCCAGTATCCCTGATGAACATAGATGCAAAAATCCTCAACAAAATACTGGCAAACTAAATCCACCAGCATATTAAAATGCTTATTCACCATGATCATTCACCATGCCTTATCCCTGGGATGCAAGGTTGGTTCGACATATGTGTATTAGTCTCTTTTTATACTGCATCAAAAGAACTGCCTGAGGCTGGGTAATTTATAAAGGAAAGAGATTTAGTTGACAACAGTTCAGAATGGCTGGAAAGACCACACGAAACTTACAATCATGGCAGCAGGCAAAGGGGAAGCAAGGCATCTTCTTCACAAGGCAGCAGGAAGAAGAAGCGCTGAGTGAAGGGGGGAAGAACCCCTTATAAAACCATCAGATCTTGTGAGAAGTCACTCAGTTTCATGAGAATAGCATGGGGGAAACTGCTCCCATGGTTCAATTACCTCCACCTGGTCTTTCCTTTGACACATAAGGATCATGGGGATTACAATTCAAGATGTGATTTGGGTGAGGACACAAAGCTTAACCATATCAATATGCAAATCAATAAATGTGATTCATCACATAAACAGAACTAAAGACAGAAACCACATGAATATCTCAATAGATGCAGAAAAGGCATTCAATAAAATTCAACACTGCTTCACGTTAAAAACTCTCAATAAACTAAGTATTGAAGGAACATACCTCCAAATAATAAGAGCCATCTGTGACACATCCAAAACCCTTACCATACAGAATGGGCAAAATCTGGAAAGACTCCTGTTGAAACCTGGCACAAGGCAAGGATGCCCTCTCTCACCACTCCTAATCAATATAGTATTGGAAGTCCTGGCCAGAGCAAATAGGCAAGAGAAAAAAATAAAAGGCATCAAAATAGAAAGAAAGCAAGTCAAACTGTCCCTGTTTGCAGACAATATGATTCTATATCTAGAAAACCCCATATTTGCAGCCCAAAAGCTCGTTCAGCTGATAAACAACTTCAGTGAAGTCTTAGGATACAAATTCAATGTACAAAAAATACTAGCATTTCTATACACCAGCAAGAGCCAAGCAGAGAGCCAGATCAGGAACACAATTCATAATTGCCACACACAAAAAATAAAATACCTAGGAATACAGCTAACCAGGGAAGTGAACAATCTCTACAAGAAGAATTTTAAAAAACTGCTCAAAGAAATCAGAGAGGACACAAACAAATGGAAAAATATTCCATGCTTGTGAATAGGAAGAATCATTAAAATTGCTATACTTCCCAAGGCAAATTTTAGATTCAATGCGATTCCTATCAAACTCTCAATGATATTCATAACAGAACTGGAAAAAACTACTTTAAAATTTATATGGAACCAAAAAAGAGCCTGAATAGCCAGGGCAATCCTAAGCAAAAAGATGAAAGCTGGAGGCATCATGTTACCTGACTTCAAACTATATTATAGGGCTGTAGTAACCAAAACTGCATGGTACTGGCACAAAAATAGGCACTTAGGCCAATGGAACAGAATAGTGGGCTCAGAAATAAGGCCACACACCTACAGCCATCTAATCTTCGACAAAGCTGACAAAAACAAGCAACGGCAGTAAGCACTCTCTATTCAATAAATGGCTCTGAAATAACTGGCAAAGCAAAATTGACAAATGGGATCTAATTAAAGAGCTTCTGCACAGCAAAACTCTTTAGTTTAATTATAGGAGTTTAGTTCAAGATAGTAACAGCATCAATACATTGAGTGATTATAGCTTATGGATAAGTAAAACAAACAACAACAATGTTTATAAGGGATGGGAGGGAAGAATTGAGAATACTTTGTTGTAAGATATTGCACTACTATGAAGTGGTGTATATACTGCTACAGGTTGAGCATCCCAAACCCAAAAACTCAAAATCCCAAATGCTTTCAAATCCTAAACATTTTGAGCATCGAAATGAAACTCAAAGGAAGTTCTCGCTGGAGCATGCTGGATTTCAGGCTTTCAGAATTGGGATGATCAATATGTATGTATAATGCAAATATTTATTTTTTTTAAAAAAAAAAAGAAAGAAATCCGAGGCACTTGTGGTCCCAACCATTTCGGATAAGAGATACTCAACCTGTCTTTGAATGTGAATGTAGATTAGTGGTAAATGGGCACCACAAACTGTAAGACAACGTCTAAAGTTTTAAGAAATGTTACAGTCAGGTATGCTAAGAGAGAAGAGAAAATAACATAAAATGCACAATCGAAATTAGGGAAGGCACAAAATAGAAGGTTAAAAATAACAACAAATATTATACACCAATAACAGACAAACAGGGAGCCAAATTATGAGTGAACTCCCATTCACAATTGCTTCAAAGAGAATAAAATACCTAGGAATCCAACTTACAAGGGATGTGAAGGACCTCTTCAAGGAGAACTACAAACCACTGCTCAATGAAATAAAAGAGGATACAAACAAATGGAAGAACATTCCATGCTCATGGATAAGAAGAATCAATATCGTGAAAATGGCCATACTGCCCAAGGTGATTTATAGATTCAATGCCATCCCCATCGAGCTACCAATGACTTTCTTCACAGAATTGGAACAAAACTACTTTAAAGTTCATATGGAACCAAAAAAGAGCCCACATCACCAAGCCAATCCTAAGCCAAAAGAACAAAGCTGGAGGCATCACGCTACCTGACTTCAAACTATACTACAAGACTACAGTAACCAAAACAGCATGGTACTGGTACCAAAACAGAGATATAGATCAATGGAACAGAACAGAGCCCTCACAAATAATGCTGCATATCTACAACCATCTGATCTTTGACAAACCTGACAAAAACAAGAAATGGGGAAAGGATTCCCTATTTAATAAATGGTGCTGGAAAAACTGGCTAGCCATATGTAGAAAGCTGAAACTGGATCCCTTCCTTACACCTTATACAAAAATTAATTCAAGATGGATTAAAGACTTAAATGTTAGACCTAAAACCATAAAAACCCTAGAAGAAAACCTAGGCAATACCATTCAGGACATAGGCATGGGCAAGGACTTCATGTCTAAAACACCAAAAGCAATGGCAACTAAAGCCAAAATTGACAAATGGGATCTAATTAAACTAAAGAGCTTCTGCACATCAAAAGAAACTACCATCAGAGTGAACAGGCAAGCTACAGAATGGGAGAAAATTTTTGCAACCTACTCATCTGGCAAAGGGCTGATATCCAGAATCTACAATGAACTCAAACAAATTTACAAGAAAGAAACAAACAACCCCATCAAAAAGTGGGCGAAGGATATGAACAGACACTTCTCAAAAGAAGACATTTATGCAGCCAAAACACACATGAAAAAATGCTCCTCATCACTGGCCATCAGAGAAATGCAAATCAAAACCACAATGAGATACCATCTCACACCAGTTAGAATGGCCATCATTAAAAAGTCAGGAAACAACAGGTGCTGGAGAGGATGTGGAGAAATAGGAACACTTTTACACTGTTGGTGGGACTGTAAACTAGTTCAACCATTGTGGAAGACAGTGTGGCGATTCCTCAGGGATCTAGAACTAGAAATACCATTTGACCCAGCCGTCCCATTACTGGGTATATAGCCAAAGGATTATAAATCATGCTGCTATAAAGACACATGCACACGTATGCTTATTGCAGCAGTATTCACAATAGCAAAGACTTGGAACCAACCCAAATGTCCAACAACGATAGACTGGATTAAGAAAATGTGGCACATATACACCATGGAATACTATGCAGCCATAAAAAATGATGAGTCCGTGTCCTTTGTAGGGACATGGATGAAACGAGAAACCATCATTCGCAGCAACTATCACAAGGACAAAGAACCAAATACCGCATGTTCTCACTCATAGGTGGGAATTGAACAATGAGAACACATGGACACAGGAAGGGGAACATCTCACACCAGGGATTGTTGTGGGGTGGAGGGAGCGGGGAGGGATAGCATTAGGAGATATACCTAATGCTAAATGACGAGTTAATGGGTGCAGCACACCAACATGACACATGCATACATATGTAACAAACCTGCCCTTTTGTGCACATGTACCCTAAAGCTTAAAGTATAATAATAATAATAATAATAAATAACAACAAATAACAATTGCAATGAATATAAGACAGTTACAAATGTGGTAGATGTTAATTCAACTATGTCAATAATCATTTTAAATGTGAATCACCTAAATACTTTAAGCAAAGGACAGGGACTTACAGAGTGCCTAAAAAACAGAACCGCACTATATGCTTTTTATAAAAACTCTCGCTAAATGGAATGGCACAGGTAGATGAAAAGTAAAGGGATGGAGAAAAATACGTTATGATAGAACTCATAAAAATAATGCTGGAGTAGCTATGTTAATTTTAGGCAAAATGGACATCTGAGCAAGATAAATGATCAGGACAGAGAAGATCATTATATAATGATAAAGGGGCCAATTCTCCAAGAGGGCATATAATTTCTTACTGTGTATGTGTCTCACTACAGAGCATCAAAATACATGGGGCCAAAACTGCTAGAACTGCAAGGACAAACATAAATTCACTATGATAGTTGGAGATTTTAACACCCCTCTACTGGAAATGGGCACAGCTAGCAGGCACAAAATCAGTAAGAATATATGTGAGTTCAACAGTGTCATAAATCAACTGGATATAATTGACATCTATAGAAGACTTCATCCAACAACAGCAAAATACACATTGTTCTCAAACACACATAGAACATTCACCAAGATTGATGAAAACCTGGGCCTAACCTTAACAAATTTAAAATAATAAAAATCTTAACAACGTATGCTCTTAGACCACAGTGAAATTAAACTAAAAATCTATAACAGAATAATAGCTGGAAACCCAGCAATTTTGGGTCCTTGAAAAACACACTTCTAAATAACACATGGGTCAAATAAGTCTCCATAAAAATTTTTAAATATTTTGAACTAAATGAAATAAAAATACAATCTATCAACCTATTTGGATACAGTGAAAGTAATGCTTTAGATGAAAATCTATAGCATTGAATGCATGGATTAAACAAGAAGAAAAGAAAGATCTAAAATTAATAACCTAAGCTTCCACCTCAGGAAGTTAGAGAAAGAAGAATAATACAAACTGAAAGCAATAAGATAAAAGAAATAATAAAAATTAGTGCAGAAGGCAATGAAATTGGAAACCAAAAGTTAATGGAGAAAAATCAACAAAATCAAAAGCTGTTTCTCTGAAAAGATGAACATAATTGATAAGCCTCTAGCCGCTCTAACCAAGAACAAAAGAAAGAAGACATAAATTTCTATTATCAGAAATGAAAACGGGACCATTACGACTGATCCCAAGGACACTAAAAAGATAATAAAGGAATATTACGAACAACTCTATTCTCACAAATTTTATAACTTAGATTAAATGGACCGGTTGCTTTAAAGACAAAAATCTACCATAATTCACACAACGTGAAGTAGATATCTGAATAGTGTTATATACATTTTTTTAAATTTTATTATTATTATACTTTAAGTTTTAGGGTATATGTGCACAATGTGCAGGTTTGTTACATATGTATCCATGTGCCATGTTGGTGTGCTGCACCCATTAACTCGTCATATAGCATTAGGTATATCTCCTAATGCTATCCCTCCCCCTTCCCCCCACCCCACAACAGTCCCCGGGGTGTGATGTTCCCCTTCCGGTGTCCATGTGTTCTCATTGTTCAATTCCCACCTATGAGTGAGAACATGCGGTGTTTGGTTTTTTGTCCTTGCGATATTTTGCTGAGAATGGTGGTTTCTAGTTTCATCCATAAAAATTGGATTAATGTTAACAACCTTCCAAAAGAGAAAGCACCAGCCTCAGTTTCACTGGCGAATTCTACCAAACACTGAAGGAAGAAATAATATCACTTCTCTACAATATCTTCTAGAAAAATGAAAGTAGAGGGAACACTTTCTAACTTATTCTATGAGGCCAGAATTACCCTAATACCCAAGGCAGAAAAATACATTACAAGAAAACTAAGGAATAATATCTCTCATGCACATGTATGCAGAAGCCTTCAACCAAATATCAACAATGTGAATCCAGCAATTTTTTAGAAGAATATACACCATAAACAAGAGAGGTTTATGCCAGGCATGCAAGGTTGATTCAACAGTCTAAAATTATCTAACGTAATCCATTACAAAACATCAAAAACTTCAAGAAAAAATATGTGATCATATCAATCAACGCAGGAAATGCATTTAAAAATATCCCACAACCATTCGTGTTTAAAGCTCTCAACAAACTAGGCATACACAGAAACTTCCTCACCTTGATAAACAGCATCTACAATAAACCTGCAGCTGACTTTGCACTTAATTGTGAGACGCAAAATCAGTTGACTCGGGACTTTAATTATTTCTGGAAATTCTCTTCATCTTTGTTACTTTCTATAAGCTAGAAAAGTCCCATGTTCTACCCACATTGAAGAGGAGGGCAATAGACAGAGTGTAACCACCAGGAGGTGGGGACCTTGAGTGCTATCTTAGAATTCAACTCTGTGTGTGTGTGTGTGTGTGTGTGTGAAAATCTGCACAAAACTTTTGATTCCCCAAAACTTAAGTAATCATACTGTTTACTGAGCCTCACCAATAACATAAACAGTCGATTAACATATATCTTGTATGTTATACATATTATGTACTGTATTCTTACAATAAGTAAGCTGGAGAAAAGAAAATGTTATTTAGAAAATTATAAGAAAGAGAAAATACATTTACTATGTATTAAGTAGAAGTAAATTATCATAAAAGTCTTCATCATCATTGTCTTCACGTTGAGTAGGCTGAGGGAAAGGAGGAAGAGAAGGGGCTAGTTTTTATGTCTCAGGGTGGCAGAGGCAGAAGAAAATATAAGTGGACCTGTGTAGTTCAAAACTGTGTTGTTTAAGCATCAGATGCGTGAATACAAACACACACACACACGCAAACACACACACACACACATGCATGCATATATATGTACAAAGGTTCCTCTTCTCTTTCTAAACAAATTTCTCTGCTTTGCTTTTTTTACCTACTGGTGTATCTTAAACAACATTTCAACTCCATACAGAGTTTCCTCATTCTCTTTTTGTAGTTGCATGATATTCCAGTTTGTAAAACATTACATATCTAAATAAAATCACCAATTTTCTGTTGGCAGATACTTAGGTTATTTCCAGTTTTTCCTATTAGAAACAATGCTGCAACAAATAATCTTATTTCATACTTGTGTATTTGTGGGAAAAGTGTCTAAAAGTGGAAAATAGTGCATCATTTTCTCCACAGCTTTACACTTTGCATTAACAGACTTTTGCTTATTTATGAAAGTGGTGAAAAATATATTGAAGTATATGAGGCAAGATAAGCAAGGTTATGCAACACCCAAACTCAGTGACTGAACACAGCAGTGTGTCGTTTGTGCACATTACCTGCCTCATGCAGGTGAGGTGGGCCCCACTTCACTCATCACTCGAGGCTCTGGGCTGCTGGAGACTCAGCAGCCATGTAGCTTCATCATCTGCAGCATGAGGTCTCCTTGGTTACCTTGACAAGGTATAGAGAGTGGAGAACCAAGCGGGTCCTTTCCACCCCTTCAGGCTGGAAGGGGCGCTGATCATTAATTACTTCTCCTTACATGACACACCTAAGTGCAAGGCACACAGTGTGTGTGTGTGGGATCCGGTGGAATATTTGGCGAATATTAATGTCTCTTTCACAAGCAGTGCAATTTTAATTATGAGTGAGATTAATCATCTTTTCTTTTTTTTTTTTTTTTTTTTTGGAGACAGAGTCTCACTCTGTCACCCAGGCTGGAGTGCAGTGGCGTGATCTCGGCTCACTGCAAGCTCCGCCTCCCGGGTTCACGCCATTCTCCTGCCTCAGCCTCTCCGAGTAGCTGGGACTACAGGCGCCCGCCACCACGCTGGGCTAATTTTTTGTATTTTTAGTAGAGATGGGGTTTCACCATGGTCTCGATCTCCTGACCTCGTGATCCGCCCGCCTCGGCCTCCCAAAGTGCTGGGATTAAAAGCGTGAGCCACTGTGCCCGGCCGATTAAACATCTTTTCATCTTGAGAGCCATTCCTATTTCCTCTTCTGTGAATTGAGTATAACATTTTACCTACTTTTAAACTTGTATTATCAGTCTTTTTCTTATTTATTTTTAGAAGCTTTTTACATATAAATGAGATTATATTTTTGCATTAAGAGATTCAAATGTGTCTTTGTCATTTGACCTTTGTCTTTACTTAGGGTGGATTTTTAAATATTAATTCTGACTGATGTTGATATTTATCAATATTTTGATATTGACACATTTAAATTTTTAAAATATTGATGGTTTTGCTGATTTTTGGTATTGATGATTTGTGTTATATATTTAAGTTTTTCATAGATTCTGTATTTTGTGTCATATTTAGAAAAACTTCCTCACTCTGGGGTAATGAAATAATTTCCCCATGTTCTTTCAAGTATTTTTATAGTTGTATGATTTTTATATCTTTGTCCATTTGGAGTTTGTGTCATTGCTTGGTTTAAGATACAGATTCAATTTTCTTTATCTCTGGATAATTCTTTTCTAGATGGCTACCCAGTGGTCCCAATCCCATTTATTGAATATCCTCAAGGTACCACCTTTATCATACCTGAAGTCCTGTATGTACCAAGGTCAGGTTCTGGATTTTCAACTTAATTCCCTTGGTACATCTGTCTATCTATTTTAATTCCTGCAGCTTCAGAGCATATGCTCTGCTGCTTTGGTCTCTGATAGAGCAATTCTCTTTGCATGGCCCTCATTTTTCAGGATTTTTAAAGTTTCTCTTTTTAATTTTTAACATGAACTTTAAACTACCTGTTCATTCAAAACATTGTATATTTTTCAGATTCATTAAATTTGCAAACGAAGATAGAAAGAGCTTTCATTACTATAATATGATGTCGAGTATTTATTTTCAACATCATGATGTGCTTCTCCATTTGGTCAAGCCTTGTTTTGCAGCCTTCAGTAGAATTTTCAAGTTTTCTTTGTTTAGGTGTTTCCTATTTCTTATTAAGTTTAGTCCTAGATGTTTTACCTGTGTTAGTATTGTAAATAGGCTTTTTTTTCTTTCATATTTTAACTGGCTTTTTTTGTATCAATGACAGCTATTGCTTTATATCTATAAATTTCCCATCCTATTATTTTTCTGAATTATTTATTATCTGTAGTAATAGTTGACTTACAGATTTTCTGTTTCTATAACCGTATCATCTCCATCTTGCTTTCACATTTTTATACCACAAAGAAATTTCTTCTTTTAAAAAAATTGTATTGTCTACTACTTCTAAAACAGTGGTTATCAACCCCATTCGGTTCTAATTTTAATATAAAGAAAAAATACAGGGGAAGTCGTTTATAATAAAACAGCTGGAATTTCAAATGTAAATAATGATAATAAATAATAAATTAGTAAAATATTTCCACCCAATTATAATAAGTTTATACTTAAGAACATCAAAACAATATTTCATCATATTTATCACTATTCTGTAATTGGGTACAAAATTAGAACAAGGGCCAACTACATAATTTGCAGGATCCAGGGCAAACTAAAAATGCCAAGCTTCTTATTCAAAAGCAGGAAAAATATGCCAGTAAAGGTACTGGCTCTTGGGTGTCCACTCCTTCCCACTGCCAGATTGCAGTGCCTGGTCCAGCTGGGGATAGGTAAATTGATCCAATGTCTTGCCTTGCTGTGGGACTGAGGCCCCAGCTCATGGAGGATGAGTGAACCCAATGGAGATTGCAACCTCTGCACCAGGATGCACTGGGTATCTGGATGAAGAGTGGGTCAGAGGCTCACCCCTTCCTAGATGCCCATGGAAGGTGCCTGGGTGCTGTCAGTGCAGGGCAGGATTGACTGCTGCCACTCCCTACCAGACACCATGAGGCACATGCACACAACCTTGCCTTTCCCTGTGCCCATGTCAGGCCCCTGTGGGGACAAGGGGCTGCAGTGATCTCTGGGCCAGAGTTGGGAGGAGGATTCCAGGAAGGGTGAAAGGCAGCAGGGCTTGGGGAGCAGGCCATCAGAATCTCTCTGAGGATGATGGGGAGGTGGCAGAAGCTGAGACTGCTCCAGTGCTGCAAACCTCCAATCCCCCAACACATGCTGTACTGTCCCATAAGACTTTACCTAAACAACACACGTTCAAAGATAAAATTCTTAAAAATTTCAAGATGGCCACTACAGAACATTAAAGGTCAATCATCTGGCTCTTCTGAGCATGGGGCCCAAGGGAACTGCAGAGGTTACTGGTCCACCAAGCCAGCCTAGACCCGAGGGGCGGTTTACAGCAAGGGTGTCCCCTACAATGATTCTGGAATCTATGTGAAGGTATTTTGGGTTGTTACAATAATTTAAGAGTGCTGTTGGCATTTAGAAGGCTAGGGATATTATGCATCCTGGAAAGTGCAGAAGAAAATCTCCTACAATGAAAACTTACAGTATTCCCCCAAAGACTTTCAAATATTCCCAGTCCTATAGATGAAAACCAGCTCATAAGTGCCTGAGTCTAGAACATAACTGTTTAACATATGAATGCTAAGTCTTTTTGCAGTTTTAATATATTCTGAGTTTTCAGGGAAAGCAACTGCTAAGTAAATTGAGAAGAGGTTATACTTTGTGTCGTTCAGTTAGCATTTGAGGAAATTCTCTCTCCAGTGACAGAGATTCTCATGCTGTTTGAGTCACCAGATTTCTTGGCAGTCACAATTACATTGATCATATAGACTTACATTTATATAGATGCAATTACGCTTATTTGTCCTTTGTATCGAAATATTGAGTATAAGGAACAGTAATGACAATGTTCAGTGAAAATATTTTGTCTTATTTTATTTCCAATTTATTTATTATAATTAGGCATATACCTGTGAATATGAATATTTCATTTTGTCTTCTATTGAAATTGTGTCCAAGCATTTGCATATAGAATACAAATCATTTTAAAAATTAATTATACTTTCTCTTTATTTCTACTTTTTATTACATTGTGGGCACAATACTTATTAAACTTTTTTTTCTGAAATTTTGTGTGGAGCTAGATTTTTATCTTTGAATTTCTTTCCAGGACAGAAACGTGGTCATACCTAGAGTATCCTTGTGTTTTTCCTGACTTTAGTGGAAAGGCATTTAGTGTTTCCCCATGAACAACATATTAGCTTTTGAGATGAAATAGATACATTTCACTTGTATTATTGCATAAAACCTTTTAAGTCAAGAATGGATATTAAATTTTGTCAGATACCTTTTTACCACCATTGGAGATGAAAATATGATATTTTTCCTTTAGACCTAATTGATATGCTAAATTAGAGCAATAGATTTTCTAGTATTAAATCATCCTTGTTTTTCTGGTATATACCCTACTTAGGTACATACTTACTAAGAGCTACCTCATGAGTGAACCTGGGATGTCGAGGTGCTAGGTTGAGCCAGGCCCCCTCACTGTGTAAGGCCCTCACTCCTGCACATTAGCATCTAGAATGCATTTTTCATTTGTGGCTTGGTAAATTCACAAACACCTGCTGGTGCCAGGACTCAGCTGTTAAATCTGCAAATGTTCCAGAGGTTGACCACATATTCTGAGATAACAACAGAGCATCTGCTGATAAAAATGATTGGGGAGAGTGAGGACATCTCTATACAGCCTCCTGTAAAAGGTCTCTGAAATATTGTTTCTAAGACCAGTTATTCTGGAAGCATATTCTTTTGCAAACCCCTCCCTGTGTGTGACCTCTCTGCGAAATGTAAACAAGTGGAGTGGAGAGAAAGTATCCACTCCAAACAGCTCAGCACCACTGGAGGCACTTCTTCCTGCACTCTTGGCCTAGGACAAAGGGACAGATGGTGTGCCAATCAATCAGACAAGCGATGGTGACATCACCATGTCTACATACAGCTTTCCCAGGCAACACTGGATTTACAGTCCCAGCAGCCCCCAAATCAGTACAATCATTATTCCACACTGCCCTCTAGCATCTGAGATTCACAGTTGTTTTGGGATCCAGTACGTGATCAATAAAGAGCAGAGCAAGGACGGGGCTCTGGCCCACACCCCTTCACTGGAGATGCTTTCATTGAATTGTACATTTTCCAGGGTCTCTGAGCATAGCTATGGTATGGAATGCCCTCAGGGTGTGTGTGTTGAGTGGAGGGCTGTGTAGGGTGCCATAGTGGAGGAGTGGCTGCAGCAGTGTGGTGGGAGATGGCAGGATCACAGCTGAGAGAGGCGTGGGAGAAAGAGGAGAGGGTGCACAAATGGGGGATGCTCCTTTCCAGGGCCTTTCTAGAGCTTGCAAGCTTCTTGCCATCCTGTGGGTTCCAGTAAGTATTCCACATGGCTCTCCAGCTCCAGATCCAGAAAGGAGTGAGGAGGAAGAAAAAGAGGGAGGCACAGAGACTTCAGAAGGAACAAATACATACATTTAATTTTGTTATCTTTAAAATTTTTTTAAAGATATAATTTTAATTCTCAGACAAATATGCTGTAAAAAAAAAATATAAAAAACCCATGCAGGGCCGGAAGCAGTGGCTCACGTCTATAATCCCAGCACTTTGCAAGGCCGAGGAGGGCGGATCACTTGAGGTTAGGAGTTTGAGACCAGCCTGGCCAACATGGGGAAACCCCGTCTCTACTAAAAATACAAAATTAGCCAGGCATGGTAGCATGTGCCTGTAATCTCAGCTACTAAGGAGGCTGAGGCAGGAGAATCACTTGAATCCGGGAGGTGGAGTTTGCAGCGAGCCGAGGTCGCACCACTGTATTCC
Organism: Hylobates moloch; assembly: GCF_009828535.3. Taxonomy (NCBI): domain Eukaryota; kingdom Metazoa; phylum Chordata; class Mammalia; order Primates; family Hylobatidae; genus Hylobates; species Hylobates moloch. Next base: position 35,673,753 of record NW_026652290.1, on the reverse strand, counting down.
AACCTGGGAGACAGAGGGAGTCCCTGTCTGAAAAAATACAAAAACAAACAAAAAAAAACCAACCAACCATATGCAACTCTTGTTAAATTTTTTTCCCTTTGCTTTCTCATTCTTTCTTACTCTGTGTATATATACGTGTGTGTGTGTGTGTATGTACATACACCCATATAAATACACATACACACAAACCGTAGTTTTGAACCATTTGAGTATAAGTTATACCATGGCTTGTCACCTAAACATTTCAATGTGCATTTTCTAAATACAGGGATAGTCTCTTATATAACCACACTAGGGTTAACAACCTCAGTAAATTCACCACTATCACACTGACACAGTAATTTCTCTGGTTGATTGTACATATGCCAGCTTTGCAATTCACCCAATGGTGATCCTTAGAGCCTTTCCCCCTCCTTTGCTTTTGTTTTCATGTCTCTAGCCTCTTTTTATCTGGACAATTTCCACCTCCTTTCCTTTTTTTCTTTACCCAACTGATGTTTTTGAAGGTATCTCATTTCTTTTTATTTAAATTAAAAAGTTATTTCCTCCTTGTCTGAGATAGGTTGTGCATTCTAGGCCAAAACATTGCATTCATGATGCTGTCTACCTCAGAGAGACAACTGATCCTGTTACGGCTAAATTTTAAAATAAGATAGTGTTTCAGAGGAGGGTGGGAAGGTAAAAGGCCCTCTTTTACTGTACCAAGCCTCACTGGGGTGGCTTCTCCAGAAATCTTCTTCAAGTTCCTATGCATCAAGTTCTACTCTGTCCCACCTCACCCGCTTTATCCTCCCCAGTCCCCCACCTCCGCCTCATCTCTCACTGGGGCTCTTTGTTCCCAGAGCTCCCTGCCTTAACCGTGACTAGAGAGTGTGCTTCAGACCTTGAGGGCTTCCACACCTTTGCCCCCATTGCTTCCTGTGCTGGAGGGACTTCCCTCCTGGGATCCACTGCCCTATTCCTAAGGAGAGGCTGCTTCTTATTCCAAGCTGTCCTGCATGGCCACACCTCCACAGAACCTCTCCTCTCTGCCTCAGTCCAATGTAACCACCATGCTTTCTGTCCACTTTATTACCTTTCTCAATTCCTGTGTTTGTCTTCCCCTACTAGACCATACGTTTTCTAGAGATAAAGAACATGTGCAATTTATCTGTAATTAATTCATCTGTAATTAATTTAACTGTAATTTTGGCACATAGAATAAATATTCAACAAATGAATGTATTAATTAATAAATAAATGAATAGATCTGTGTCAGTGACAAACTTCATCATTTGGCTCAGGGCAGGTTTCCATTATTTAATGACAGGAGAGGGTGATTGGATCAATTGTCCTTGATTGATCATTATGGCCTTAGAGAAGGAATCACCAATAAATAGTCAATTCAGCCATATACCTAAAGTCGGTTAGGGTTATAATTACTGTTCCCAAGTAATTTCACGGTTTCAGAAGTCTGACGTTTGGTGATAAAGGCTGTTTATTTACTTTTCCAAGAAAGCTCATCACATATGCAGTATTGATCTTCTTCTCTGGAAACATCATTGTAACAGTCACTTATCCATTGAGAAATGATTATGTTATGTTTTACTTACATCTGACTCCTCATTCTAATACACAAAAATCAGGTTACTTAAAACATAAGAAAACACATTCATTTATAGATATTGGACGGCAACTAGGTTTCTTGTTTCAAATTAGGCATTCATCTTCCTTTTTCCTATCGCGAGCCTCATATAACATAATTCTATATGGAACGTGAGATTTACCTGTCAGAACTTCATTACTTTCAATACATAGAAATTGCAGGCTGGTGTGACTGTTTATCAAAACCCAAAAATGGCCCAACCGAGGAAGATAGACCTCTTCTTATTAAACATTATTTAAGAATTACACTTGAGGCTGGGCACAGTGTCTCACATCTATAATCCCAGCACTTTGGGAGGCTGAGGAGGGCGAATAACCTGAGGTTGGGAGTTCGAGACTAGCCTGACCAACATGGAGAAACCCAGTCTCTACTAAAAATACAAAATTAGACGGGCCTTGTGGTGCATACCTGTAATCCCAGCTACTCGGGAGGCTGAGGCAGGAGAATCACCTAAACCTGGGAGGCAGAGGTTGCGGTGAGCCAAGATCATGCCACTGCACTCCAGCCTGGGCAAAAAGAGCGAAACTTCATCTCAAAATAATAACAATAATAATAATAAAAAAATAATTACACTTGAATTTTTTTTCTATTTTGGCAAAATACGATTCATTTTATCTTTTTAAGTACAGTGACAATTCGCTCACCCCAACAGGCAACTATTTAGCACTAATTAGACCCAATGTTCTAAGCATTGGCCATGCTCCAGAAGATTGAATCAGACATGATCTTTTCTCTAGGGGAGCTTACACTCTACTGAAAGAGAAACCAGTATAAACCAATCACTTGCTTATCAATTTCCCAGCAGTTACTCTATCTATCCTATAGTTATGTTAATTACACTCTCCCATCTCCTTCACCAAAGCATCCATCATTTGGCAAACCAGTAGGACACTGACCAGTTCTCTCTCCTTGGACTATGATTTCTTTGAATGCATACTTCTCCTGGATTTGCTCCTTTCCTGTTCTCCCGCAGCACCTGTGGGGTTTCCTATGTCAGAACTTGCTTTACTGTGTTCATCTATTATTATCTCTTTCCCAACCTCAATGAAGGTTAATGTGAGAAGACAATTGTTCTTTTCAGTTTTTCATCCCCAGTGTTAAGGGGTACACCTCTGGGCACAATAAATCTTTGCTGGATGGATGGATGGATGGAAGGACAGATGAGGTGAGCCTCAGCTGAGTCTCCAGTGATGATGGGAATCAGCCCACCAGGAAGGCAGGGAAACAAAAGACAGGTGGAGAGGCTGGGACTTTTATTAAATCCCCAAATCCTTATGGTAAGCATGGCTCTAAAATTGATGATAATTGTGCAAAATAGTTGTCTAGAGAGGCTGTCTACTCATTTCAGGGATTCTATCATGTTTCTACAGTTTGGGACTACCTCTGGGAAAACTGATTCTAAGTCTGCAGCACATTCTTTTGCATTCTTTTGAAAGTTTTTGATGCTTGTGAATCTTTGGTCTTTGATTGAAATTTTGTAAACAGATCCAAGACATTTCATGCAGCAACTGTTTGCTGAGTCTCTGCTTCTCAGAACAGTTCCAGGCACATAGTAGGTATTTCAAAATGTCCATTGAGTGAAAACATTCTTGTACTTCCAAAACAAGTGTGACTAAAAATAATGATACTGTTTTTTCATGCGACTCAGACTGGATCCAAAAGCTAGTTCCCATGGAATGTCCCAAAAATGTTTGAGGAAAGATAATATTTGAATTAGACACTGCCGCTGTGTTAGTTCGGAGGCTGCTATGAATAACTACCTGAAATTGGGTAATTTATGAAGAAAAGAGATGTAATTGACCACGGCTCTGTAGGCTGTACACGAAGCATAGCTAGAAGGCCTCAGGAAATTTACAATCATGGTGGAAGGTGAAGGAAAAGTAAGGCATGACTTCACATGGCCAGAACAGGAGAAAGTGAGTGAAGGGGTAAGTGCTATACACGTACTTTTAAACTACCAGATCTCATGAGAAATCTATCAGGAGACAGCACTAAAGGGATAGTGCTAAACCATTAGAAACCTCCCCTCCCCCCATAATTCAATCATCTCCCACGGGGTTCCTCCCCTGACATTGGAGTTTAAAATTCAACATGAGATTTGGGTGGGGACACAGAGTCAAACCGCATCAGCCACCTAAATAATCCCTTCAAAGGACAATCTGGATTAATGATAATTATGGAAACATTAATCTTATATACTACAGTCACAGTGTAAATAGATGTTTAATACCTATCTTTAAATGAATGCATGAATTGACTCAGCATTAGAGTTCTGAATAGGGGTATTAAGAATTTCTGGGGTATAGGTGGAGGCAGAGTGAAAATGATTTTGTTGTATGAGATTCTTAAAAGTTAATTTCTTTATTGAGAAGCTTCTAGAAAGAGGAAGTAAATATTCCTAGATCTTTGCTGGTAAAGAGGCATAAGTGAACAGCCGACACAACTTTTTCTCTACCTTTATCCAGGGAAGTTATACAAGTGGCTTTCTTGATGGAAAGAAGAGAACCAGACTAAGAAAGGGCTATGCTTTTGGTGATGAAGATGATAATTTTTCATGCTATGTTTTTACTGGTAAATAATTCACATACCAAAATATTCAGCTATCTTTCACTCTTATCCTTTCTTTCAAAGCCATTAGCAATTCTGTTGGTACCACCTTAAAAAATACATCAGACTGCTTTATCTCCTGAAAGTCCCATCCGTCAACATTTCCATTTGATTTAATGACCGGAAGATTGGAAAATGCTGCTCTAGTCTGAGTAGTTTAGAGAACTTCCTCTTTTTAAACTTTATCACATGGCCTGTTGTCATGTTTTTATTATGTCCCTAATTACCTTTAGGTCTTCTGGTCATTTCTCATCTTCAAATGTCTGCCATGGGTATCTCTGCCTAGGAAATACCTAATCATTTCCCCTCCAATGTTTATTTTTCTCAAAAATTTTCCTCATATGAATATGGTCTGGTGGTTTTAAGAAGATATTCTGAATTTGTCAATTAATTTAAAGCCACATTCTCCCTCTCTCTTTGTTACAGTGAGATAAGTAATTAGAATATTGTGTTTTCCCCAAATGCACAGCAACGAAAGGCTGAATGACTTTGAAACTCAGCCCCCTCAGTTTGTGAGAGCATCATTTGGTACATTCTTTCAGAACTAATTCTAGTTCTTTCTCTCATTAGACAACCTTTGTTTGAAAAAAATGTTATTTTCTATATTAAAATTACTTGATTATTGTTTCAGTAGAGCAAAATATTTGTTTCCCTGCTTGCTGGTGTGAGACTGTACCTCGGACTCAGGGGAGATTTTGTTTCTAGATTGCTTTTTTTCTTGCTTCCTATTTAGCCATATGCCTAGCTTTTGTGAAAAATGCATCACTCAGCCTAGAGTATTTATTGCTCTACCACCAGTGTTGTCTCCATCAGATAACCTGGTCTTCTTGGTCAATTCCTATGTCCTGGTTCATGTTTAATCTGTATCCACAGGACATTGGGAAGCTAGTGAAAGTCCAAGTCTGTTGGTACAGTTTATCTGGGGACTAGAAAGCAAGAGCTGTCAGGGTTGATGGGTGAGAGAGCACTTTCTTGGTATTTCTACCCTTTCCAGAGAAAAAGGATAGGTCACTAGGATCATGCTTACAAGTCATCAACAATGCATGACTTCCTCTTAATGTAAGGCTAACTTTTATGTTTTGGAGTTATTGCACCTGTTTTCTTCTGTCCTAGATGGTCTTTATGTGTGGAGAGCCACTACTTCATGTATTTGCTTATCCAACATGGCCTGCAACAAAGGCTATCACACAGAAGCTGTTCAATAAATATTGAAGAAGTAATTTAATAAAGACAAGAATTAATATAATTTGTTGATGAAAGACAGATTGAGAAAGTAAAAAGTCTGTTAAAAAAAACAGGGATGCATGAGCAAATTTGGGGGGAGTTTCTTGGAGTGAGCAAATGTAGAATAAAGGAAGAGGAAAGAGTGATGGAGACAAAGTCATTTGCTTTACTACACTTTTTAAGGTTAAACACGTTTTATTTCAAATGGAAGAAAACTCCATTCTTGATTATAATAGACACAAAGTGAATATCATAAATTCCCAGACTGCCCATTCAGTAAAACACAGATTGGAAGCCCTGCTCAGGCTGGCCAGGCCTCTCTGTGGTCCCTCTCATCTGCCGGCCCAGGGGCCACTCTTTCTGGGTTCCATATTGACTCTCACTGTCAACCTTGGAAGTATCTTGGCCCCACTTCTGGAAAGTTTGGCTTTCTCTCTCACATGCAACTATGCAAACCCTTTGCACTACTCCTGTGAAATTCTCATCCATTTTCTTCAGCTCTGGTGGAGATCTTTTTTGGGGTAGATACTCAATACCTGGCTCCTGCCTCTGTCTCAGGCTAAAATCAATTGCTTCAGCCTCACCTCCACCTGCTCCACCAGGTCCTATCCCTACCAGTTGGACCTCCACACATGGTTGTCCCATTCATGCCAGGTGGACCTCCATGCTGGTAGTTTTTGGCTCAGCTTTACTCACCCCCAGGGTTTGATGCATCTTATATTTCCTTTTCCATTCCTATCTGTCATAGATGTTTTCAGTCCACTTTTGGGTAGCTGATTCCTTTTTCTTCTAAATATGTCTCTCCCTGCCAATCTTTAAAACCCCACACAAGACAGAAGTGTAGCAGAACTGAATGCAAAAGTGCAGGAGTGTTGGTTACCTGCAGCCCAGCCTTGCCCTGGAAGGAGCCACCATGTAGGTGACGGGAGGATGAAGACCTGGAGGGATCTTCCCTGTCAGTGTGCAAGTTTAGCAGCAGGGGCTGTATGAAGAATAATACGGAAGAAGGAAGGCCCTATTACTAGAAAGGGGAAGACAAGGCTGGGAAGCCAGAAAAATGGAGAGAAGCTGTTAACAGTGTGGACTGATGCAACTTTTGGGAGTGGAGTTGCCAATATGGGTCTCAGATGGTGACGCCTATGAGACAGCATTTCATCTCCATGAAGTAATCCATTTTTTGGACTCCTCTAAAAATATTAATTGCACTCTTAGAAATACTTTAAGTTAATGGATTGTTTGGAGGAAAATACTACTCCTAAAATATAGTCTCTTTAAAGAAAGTAAGAACCCAGGAATTTGCAAAGACTAAGCAGGAGGATTTGGGTTTTTGTAAGGCTTGGAATAGGTTGGTCAGGGTGGAAAGGTGATCTGTGTATATATGTGTCTACATATGTACACATGCGCATATGTATATGAGTGCTTTTTTGGGCAAAATACTGAATTTAAAAATCAGTACTTGGCTGAAGGAGATGATAAGTTTAGTGTAGCTTCAAAAGGCAAATTTCTGATATAAGAATAAATCTGAATTTTAAGATCTATTATTCTTGATTTTATTAGTTCAGTAGTCATATTTCTAAAGCTGGGCATCGTGGTGCAGGAATAATAATTGCTAAGCATCATCAGCAGCTGGATTGCCCCGAACTCAGTGCATTGCATCTTTAGAGTATCAGAAAGGACAGGTTTTCATTGAGATTAGTAGGGACAAGATAATTGGGGTACCACTATCTTCTCTAGCGGCTCCTTCTCTTTTTTTGCATTATTTATATTATTTATGTTATCTATATGCTTCGACTAACTGATGGAACGCACCATGTCGGGGGCTCAAGGAAAAGTCGCAGCTGATACCTTAGCACCTCTGGAGCAAAAATGAATTACACTGCAAAGCTGGCCCAACTTGGAGTAAGGATCTGGACTTTGTACCTCTGTGTTAGTCAGTCATAGGCTGCAGGCTGGTCCCAGGGGTTGGGGTTGGATGGGGATTCGAGGGGCTGGTGGATGTGGAGAGTGACTCTATGTGTGAGGGGCTCCTGTTTGGCCAAGTGTGATTCTCTTAAGAAGAGGAATTGGAGGGGCCTGTGATCCCTGAATAGCCAGCACTCTCAGTGGAATAGTTGGGCTGGCGAGGTAAAGTAGACAGGGAGGTCACTGACTTAGTCATTGTCACCTCCCTCCCTCTTTGACCTATCTTCACACATCTTGATCAAGAACCCTCCTTTCTTCCTGTTTACTTGTCTCTGCACCAGCTCTACTGCTTCTTACTGCCAGGCACAAACTGCTCCTCTGAACTTTATGTGAGAGCTGTCTAATCATGTGCAGAATTATAGTGTCTGTTGATGAGGTGTTATATTTTAATTAATACACTTCATAAGCTCATTATCTTTTTTGGCAATCACATCTCACTGGTGACTTGCATTATGAACACAAATTTTGTTCCTATGTGCTACAGGGAAGCAATATTTGTTCCATCTTGCATTTCTAACTTTTTTGTTGTTGTTGGACCCAAAAGCAGATCATGTCATCATTCCCTATTAAATTTGAACTTGTCAGATTTTTCCTATCATTTTATCCTGATAGCTCAGATTCAATAAACTAATGCACTATTTGCCCGTTGAACTTTTAAAAACTCAGAAACATAATGATTATGTCTTTAAAATGTAATACAAGTTCTTTAGCTTGTCTGTAGAAACTTCTTTCCAGATTGGCATCAGTCCCTTAATCATCTTAATCATTTTCGTGGTTGCAAAGATAACTGCAGTTCACCCAATAGTATCATTCAGTTTATATATCTCTATTTGCCCTTAAAATAGCATAAGGGACCACTTCAGATTGAATGCTGAACTAGGGGCTGAGTACGGTGGCTCATGCCTGTAATCCCAGCACTTTGAGTGCTGAGGTGGGTGGACCACCTGAGGTCAGGAGTTCGAGACCAGCCTGACCAATATGGTGAAATCCTGTCTCTACTAAAAATGCAAAAATTAGCAGGGTGTGGTGGCCTGCACTTGTATTCCCAGCTACTTGGGAGGCTGAGACAGGGGAATTGCTTGAACCCTGGAGGCGGAGGTTGCATTGAGCCGAGATCGCACCACAGCACTCCAGTCTGGGTGACGGAGCAAGCCTCCATCTCAAAAAAAAATAAAAATAAATAAATGCTGATCTAGAAATATATAATGCCTATAGCATTTCTACAACCTAGCAGATTAAAAATCTTGTTAAAATAAAGTGTGGATAATATGACAAGACTTGTTCCAGAGCTCAGCGATTCTTTCCTTTTCTGCATACTCATAAAGTATCTGGGAAAAAAGCTCACATATTGTATGGAAATTTATTTTCCCACCTGAAGTTTTGATAATTTGAGTCTACAAAAAGCTGATAATAGACAGATTAATAAGAGAAGAATGTGTACACATTTATTAATGTGCATATGGACACAGAAATCATACAAAATATGAAAACTCAAAGATGGGGCTTGATGGTTAACACTTAAATATCCTCTTCATTGGGGAGAGGGAAAATGGGGTGGGGTAGTAGGAGTAAATGATTTTTAGGGAAAGTAAATGAGGCCGAAGAACAGTGATGTGGGCCACATTTCTCTGGGCTATAGGGGAGTTAGCATCACAGGTTATAGGAGAGTAACGGGAGAAAAGCATGTCAAGCAAAGACTGACTTGTTTGCAGATGAAACTAGCTCAGGGAATCTTGGAGCTGCCTTGGAAAGGATAGATGGTAGTTTATTCCACCAATGTAGATATTTTTCTTGAGATGCAAAACTTATCCACAAAAGGCAGCTTCTCAGGGCAATTCTGGTCTGCAGGCCCTCCCTTATTTGAAACTTTATTTTTAGTATGTTTCACATATTAAAGTAGGATTGTTAGCGATAGAGAGATGTGGTTAGAGATTGTGAGATTAGAGATTAGCGAAGGGGGTTGGGGGGTATAGATTGGAACAAGCAGCCCATATCTTTTTAAATCAGTCTTTTAGTTCTGAGAATAGATCAGTTCAGTTAAATAGCTGTGTCCTGTTCCAGGAGCTGGCACTGCAGATGGGCTTTCAAACCTAAGCCTCTATTATGATGCAGGCAAACAAATCTTTAATAGGAGGCATTTCTATGGAAACAGAAGAAAAAACAAAGGTTAATGACTAGACTAGCGTATAAGCTAGATTTCCTAGAGTTTCTAAGGCATCTTCAGTTGGAAAGGGCCAGCAGTGACAAGCTGATACACTTTTCTGGATTGTAGTTTGAATCGGGTGTTCCAGGGAACTGAGTAGTCTATACATCAAAGGGCACAAAGGCAATTTATATACAAGTTTCTATAGTGCTTTCTCCTGAATTGTACATCAATTTCATATCTAGCTTCAGTTTGAAGAGCTCTAAGAAACAAACAGTTTTAATTTCTTGTGATTTCAAGTCAGAAAAGTTGGAAATGTTAGTCTGGAGAGTAACAGCCAGATATTGGAGTAAACATAACATGCTAAATGATGAGTTAATGGGTGCAGCACACCAACATGGCACATGTATACGTATGTAACAAACCTGCACGTTGTGCACATGTACCCTAAAACTTAAAGTATAATAATAAATAAATAAATAAATAAATAAATAAATTGAGCAATACGTACAAAAAAAAAGAATTAGTCCAGGTAATATAAAACAAACTAACAAAAAACCCTCAAAAATAATGGATGGGGCTAGAATCTAATAATAAGTGCACTATACATTTTTTCTTGAAATATATATGTATATACACATATATATTTTCTCTCTCTACTACCCTATTTTTACCAAAGACAAATCATGGTAAGACTAATTTATTAGCAAAATAAATTGCCTTTGGCCTGATTATTTACATAAATTTAGCAAGAATAGTGATTTATCACATATGCTCTTTTCAAGTTGGCTTTGCTGAAACATTTTACAAAAAATTTTAGATTAGGCCAGGCACAGTGGTCTAAGTCTGTAATTCTAGCACTTTGGAGGGCCAGAGCAAGAGGAGGATTGAGCCTAAGAGTCAATGACCAGCCTGGAAACATAATGAGACTCCATCTCTATTTACATAAAAAGAAAAACAATTAGATTGGACTTTTTAAAAGCCTCTCAAGACTAGGAAGCCAAAACAAAAATTTGACTTGTCCTCAGGCTGTGTCTGAAATATCTGTACAAATTGGGTAAATAGCCCTCTTCTCAAGATCCTTAAAATAACCTGAAGTTCCTGGGCCTGTCAGAAAGTGACATTCTTTTCTTAGCACAAGATCAGGAACCCTGTAAGGGAGCCACATAGACAAGACACTGGGCCAGTCTTTTTTCCAAGTTTACTGACTTTTAAGTCAACCTCCACTTCTCAAAGAAGCCTCATCATATCTGAAAATATGACATTCCAATCAAAGTCTTGGTAAAAATCCAGTGTCTCCAACTGTGTCCCGTTACAAAAGAAAAGAGATTGTTATTTAACTTATGCAAATAATTATATTGCCTTTAAAAGTTCTTGAAAAGTTTTCAAGACTTTTTGATTCCTTAGGGATCAGTTAAAGAGAAAGGCAAATTCTTCAGTTTTGCTCATGAAAGTATATTTTGCCCAATTACTGCAAGCTATAGATAGATTAAAGGGAAAACAAAAAGAGTTTTCTTGACCCTGGAAAACAAAACATAAAAAGAATCAACAATGTTTCAAACAAAAATGTCATAAAAATTGTTTTTAATACTCTGTTCTTTCAGTTGTGTATAATTAATTTTTTTTTTTTTGGTCGCTGTTAGGTTAGCAATTTTATGAGTCTATTCTTTTTTTTCGTTTGAGTTTTTGAAATTCTTATTTAGTCCAATTGTGTGATCTTAACCGTGTAAGAAACCTGTGTTTAAGAGTACTCATAGTCTTTCTCATGAGCATCTTTAAAGACATAGCACTTTAGGATTTGCAAAGAGCTTTTAGAAAAAAAAAGCGTCATCATAAAACAGTGGACAATCGGACAAAATGGTCATGGTTAAAAATGCAATTGACAAAGAAATTTGATTATTTTCTCTGGCCTACAACAATTTAACAAAATAGCCATAATTATGATTGATTACGTGTACCAAGATAAATAAAATGTTTAGGAATCTTGTACAATTTTGAACACATACTAATGATGTATTCGTACAAATATAACTCAAAGGTTAAGCATCATTTCTTATCTGACAATGCTTCCCACAGGACTTCAACATACACAAAATAAGCCTAATATCTCTCTGTTGGATTTTCAGGGATGCGTCTGGAGTACCTAAAATTTAGTTTTAGGTCCCCCAAAATTTAGAGTTGTGAATTTGAAAAGCTTGTCAAATATCAAAGATTTAAAACATTTGATCAAAACAGGATTACAGATTACTGTAAAATAGTAGTCATTCATTTAGGCAAAATGATAATGAAAAGATTTCAAAAAGAAAAAATCTTTACTCTTTGAAATAAGGAGACTCAGGTTCCAAATAATCAGAAGATCTAATAAAGACAGCATGAGGGCTGGGCACGGTGGCGCACGCCTGTAATCCCAGCACTTTGGGGGGCCGAGGCAGGCAGATCACGAGGTCAAGAGATGGAGGCCATCTTAGCCAACATGGTGAAACCCTGTCTCTACTAAAAATACAAAAGTTAGCTGGGCGTGGTAGCACATGCCTATAGTCTCAGCTACTTAGGAGGCTGAGGCAGGAGAATCGCTTGAACCTGGGAGGCAAAGGTTGCAGTGAGCCGAGATCACGCCACTGCACTCAAGCCCAGCGACAGAGAGAAACTCCGTCTCAAAAAAAAAAAAAAAAAGACAGCATGAGGCACATAGAATTTGTCTCTCTCTCTCTCTCCCCTCTTTTTTCCCCCTGCATTTTACTCAAAAGGTGAACAAAAATCTTTTTCTTACAATCTCTTATTAATACTACACAAAAATATTGTTTAAAAGAGAAGATCAATTCCTAAAGTCACGTGAACTTGAAAAGCATTTGGACTAGTTATTTAATTTGTGACTACTTGTATATTTATAAGTCAATTTGGTGCCATGTGGACAACATACAAACACATGTATAGACATATACATACATGTAGACACAATATGCAACACAACACATATGTATATGTATATGTATCCAAAAGCTAAAGACATCAGGGAGTTTAACACAAAAGAGAGAAGAGCTTTAGACCTAAGAAGAACCCATTCATGACTCTTGGGGACCTGTGAGGAAAACAGGGGATTCCAAAAAAGGGGGTCAGTGATGTCTTGACTGTATTCCTCCAGGGGTCTCAGGGTCACTACAAGTCCCTGCTAGATGCCTTCATGTGGTTATCAAAGGTGGCAAAAAGGAGAAGGGGCAAAAGTGGAAGGAAATGGGAGAACAAGGCTCAGAGGAGCCCATTTGGGGAGGTCTAAATTTTTCAAAAGAACAAGGAAATTTTAGTTAGCAGGAATTTGAGAAAACAAAAAAAATCCAGTCAACTAAATGGTTCCCGTGGGTGAAATAGCAGAGAACAGAGAAGGATATCTGCTGTTAACCAAACTGACTTGACAATTGAACTCTTAAAACAACACAAAACAAAAAATACAACTTTTCTGAATATATTGGTAGCAAAACGTTCTGTCCCGTGAGCATCTGGCCTTTCACTGGAGCAGAGAGAACTGCGGCTGCAGTGGGAATGCAGTGCCTCCTCCAGCCTCTGCTTTCTAGGAGAAGCCCACCTTGCTCACTCACTGGTTTGGTTCCTAGAAGCAGGGGGCGTGTCTTTCTGGCCCAGGGGAGTGATCTTATTCTCTCAATTTAAACCAAGGATTTAAATCAAAGATATACCTCAAGAAATGAATCAAAACCAAAACAAGTAAGTACACATGAGACTAAAACCAACATGTCATTTATGGCTTTAATCAAAATCTACAAAGAGGGAGCAAAAGCTGCAACCCTCCCAAGATCCATTCCACTCCCATTGGCAGGTCAGAGAAAGGAAGTGTTTTGCTACTACCTGCAAATGAGGTACAACTCATATTACAGACCAGCCCTATTCTCTAGGGTCTTGACTTCTCGGCTTGCCATCTGCACAAAAAAGCTGACAATTCCTGTGCCCCACAGATGGAAGATTATAAGAGACAAACAGTCAGTAAGAAAGAAAATCAAAAGATGTTCATGGGGGTAGAACAGATTACAAATGGGTTCTCAACAAAACCAAGAATTATACAAGTAATTAAAACTATGCACATTCATTCTTATAAATGTTTCTTTCCTGAACCAAAGGAATATATGGAAGCATTTCTTTAAGATGTTTACATTTCAAAGACATGGTAAAGTGTACATCTACAGGGGTGTAGTTCTCTGACTAGAAATCAAATGTGGTCCAACAGTGATAGCTCTGAATTCTAACCACTAGACTACAGAGTGTAGAGTCTCTGCAACAAATCTCACAGATGATCGAAAGTAGGCAGTTTGAGCTTACAAAAGATTTTAATTTTGTTTCAAATACAATTCATGCTTTAAAGTCTTTCCAAGGATATTTCTAAGCCTGTATTCTGTTTGTATCTTTTCATAGGTACCAATAAGACAGTTCTTTAAGATGAGAAGTCTCTAAAAAGATTTTTAATGTATTCAATTTATTTTAAAAGCAATTCCAACCAATACAGGAACAAATTTACATATTTTATTTTAATTCAAATTTAGAAAGAATAAAAAGACAAAAAAGATGCTTACCACTTTCACTCAATTGGGCTTTTTAGGGAGAGGTATTGGAAAACTGACCTGGTAGAGAAATTCTTGCCTGTTTTGGAGAGCTGTTCATCAGTTGTCCCAAGATCACCTTCATAGGCTCCACAATGAACAGAATGATTTGTTATCCTGCTCACAGAGCCAAAACTCTAGGGAGTCAATATTTTTCCCTGAAGCCTTCATAATTTAAGCCTATAAAAAACTGCTAATAGACAGATTAATAAGAGAAAAGGGCACACACATTTATTAATCTGCCTAGGAACACAGGAATGAGACAAAATATGAAAATTCAAAGAAGGGGCTAGATGGTTGACATTTAAATATCCTCTTCATAGGGGAGAGGGGAGATGGGGGGTGTATAGGAGTAAATGCTTTTCAGTGGGGGCAAATGAGGCTAAAGAAAAATGTCATGGGACCCAGTTTCTTGAGGCCGTAAGGGAGGTAGCATCAGAGGTTATGGGAAAATGAAGGGAGGAAAGCATGTCAAGCAAAGACTGACTTGTTTGCAGATGAGACTATCTCAGGGCATCTTGGAGCTGCCTCAGGAAGGACAGATGGTAGCCTGTGGTTGAATTAATTTTTTCCTAGATCTGGGCCATGGTATCATTGGGGATTCTCAGAGAAAGCCTGGCTGTTTATTCCATCAGTGTAGATTTTTCTCTTCAGGTGCAAAATTTCTCCACAAAAGGCAGTTTTTTAGTGCAATTCCTGTCTGCACGCCCTCTAAATAGCCATCTTGCCGTAAGTCAAAGAAGTGTGCTTTGGGGTAAAATATATTCAGTTTCCTTTAGTAGTTAAGTTTATGTCGACTTCCTTTACCACCTTCAAAGACACAGCCACACCTCTCTACTGGCAGCTATTCTGTATCTTTCCCATTCTTCACCCTTAACTAGAAATCACTGGTAGAGACTTGGTGATTTTATTTACAGTTTCCTCAGTGACTACTGTGTAATTCACTTTTGGTGTAAAACATCAATCCTTTCAGCAGTACTTAGTAGTATTGTACACCAACACACTCACACCACATACCACTTTATACATACTTTAATTCTGTCTTGTAAGTGATTGTCTTATTTTCTTGCAGAGGAGGAAAAAATACTTTTTCTTCTAGCCTTGTAAGTTCTTAGTTCTGACCCCTATGATAAAGGACAGATTAACAAATGTTAACAGAAAAACCAAACTCTGCAATATATTTTAATGAGGTTTATTCTGAGCCAATGTGAGTGACCACGGCCCAGGGAACAGTCTCAGAAAGTCCTGAGAAAGTGTACCTGAGGTGGTTGGGTTATGGCTTGGTTTTATACATTTTAGGGAGACCAGAATTTTGGGTAAAATCATTAACCAATGTATGGAAGCTATACATTGATTCTGCCCAAAAAAGGTGGGACATCTCAAAGGGTCAGGGAAGGAGTTATAGATCATAGGTGGATTCTGAGGTTTTTGGATTGGCAATTGGTTGAAAAAGCTCTGCAGACTTGAAGTCAGTAGAAAGAAATATGTGACTTAAGGTAAGCGGCGCTTGGGGGGGTTGTGAAGGCCAATGTTCTTATTATGTAGATGAAGCCTCTTCATTTGGGTGGCAATCTTCAGAGCAAATAGACGGTAAATGTATCTTTTCAGATCTTAAAAGTTGTCAGACTCAATCTCTCTTAGCTCTGGGAAAGGTCTGGAAAGGGAAGCCAAGCCTGCATTTATGGAGAGTCTCTACTGATACAAATTTCCCTCATAAAAGATGGTTTTGCAGGGCTATTTCAAAATATGTCAGAGAAAAGTATTTTGGGGCACAGTGTTTTGATTCCTTTCAGGGTTTGCTATCTGCAATGTGATGCTATACGAGAGTCAGGTTGAAATTTGGCATCTTATTGCTATAAGCCATCTGTGTGGCCAGTCTTATGATTTCTATTTTAATGTTGATGCTGGTCACTTGTGTCTAACCTCCAAAACGGAGGAAGTATAATGAGTTGTGACCAACCTCCCTTTCCATTATCACTCTAAATTCAGTTTTTCAGGTTACTCTGGGGTCCCTTTGGCCCACAGAGTGTCCATTCAGTTGTCTGGGGAGCTTGGGATTTTATTTTTGGTATATACAAGAGAAAAACATACATATATATATATATATATATATATATACACAAGTATATTGCATATGCACATATGCAGAGAGGTGGCATAGAACTCTCACTTATATAGCATCTTCAAATAAAACAACAAAGAGGGTGTTAAGGAGGCAAGTTATGACAAAGGGACAGGGAAAAGGGATAAACTAGAGTAAGGTTTGTTATGCAGATTTAAGTCCTTGCCTTCTCTAATGATAAGAGCATCTTGTAACTTCTTAGCCATCCCTCTCTTCCTGGTGCAGAGAGGCACCCTTACAAATGGAAGTATCCTTTAGATGGAAATTTTCCTTACAAAAGATTAACTTCTACTCTATTTTCAGAGTTTCTGTTGTGTTTGAATAATCAGCTGAAAATAATTCTTTTGCCAAAGGGTCATATTTTGCGGTTGGGAGACCATACTCTGGCCTCCAATGTATTCAATCTCAGAATCATTTCAAACAGTGGAGCTAACGACAAAGTAGAAACATCCAGTTTTCCCTTGTCATCAGTCAGCTTGTTTCTGTTCAATTAAGTTTGGTCTAAAGCTGTCTCCATACATATTTGAAATTTGGCCTAAAAGTTTCTCCATACATATTGAATGGTAACCCAACATGATGTGTAAATAGGCTATAACTTGCTCATATAACAAATAACTGAATTTTAGCCAACTACAGGCAGCCAACTGTTCAATGCAGCTTTAAATAATACCAGCTGTAACCAATCCAGCTGTTTTTGTACCTCACTTCAACTTTCTGGAAGTCACTTTTTTTTACTGTTCATCAAATTTTATTCAACTGTGTTACAGCCCTGGCGTTGCTCTGAATCTATTCTGGATCTTCTGGCTCTCCAATTTGCTAATGATTCTTTGCTCAATTAACTCTGTAAAATTAAAGTTATCTAAAGTTTTTCTTTTTAACAAGTAGTGTTAGAAGTGGGATTCCAAGTAGAGCTTCCAGCAACCCCCAGGAGCATGGCGTGATCAAGGGAGAGACCCGCCAAGCCCCTTGTGTCTACTCTTCGCTCAGCAACTGGGGACCGTGGGTAAGTTCTCTCTTGGATTCTATAGCTCCCCAAATATGTGTTTTGAGCTATTTCAGTTTATTTTAACAAATTTTTTATCTGGACTGGGTTTGGAAGTCATGACAAAAACTGGACCAGGTTCAGGACCCAGTTGGATTCAATAATTAGCTGGACTGGATCCAGTTAGAGGCCTCAGATTTCTGACTGGATGAGTCAAAAACTGGCTATAAATGGTAATTACCGCAGGGAGTGCAACGTTTGGCTTTCACAAATTCACAAAGGGGGCCAGGCGCGGTGGCTCATGCCTGTGATCCCAACACTTTGGGAGGCTGAGGTGGGGGGATCACTTGAGGTCAGGAGTTTGAAACCAGCCTGATCAATATGGTGAAACCCTGTCTCTACTAAAAATACAAAAAAAATTAGCCGGGCATGGTGGCGGGCCCCTGTAATCCCAGCTCCTCAGGAGGCTAAGGCAGGAGAATTGCTCGAACCTGGGAGGCAGAGGTTGCAGTGAGCCAAGATCACACCACTGCACTCCAGCCTGGGTGACAGAGCAAGGCTCCATCTCAAAACAAAACAAAACAAAACAAAAACAAAGAAAAGAAAAGAAACAAAGAAGGAAATTCACAGGGAATTTTTGTTGCATCCTCTTTGTTTCTTTTTTCTGTGTGTGCTTAGGTAGGGGAAAATTATTGGCTGAGTTGAACAAGGCGATTTGAGAGCTCAAGCCAAAATTTAATGTAAAAAAGGGATTCTTACTTTCTGAAGAACTGAGTGTTTGTGATATAGGAGTTAAGAAGAAATTATTTAGGCTGATAGTGAGGGCAAGAATGTCCTCAGTAAGGTTTTCCTTTTAAAGAAAAGCAGCCCCTCAAATCATTTTCTTTTCTAACAAAGAGCAGCCTGTAAAATCGAGCTGCAAATATAGACAATCAAGCTGGAAGCTTGCACAGGTGAATGCTGGCAGCTTTGCCAATAGGAAAAGGATACCTGGGACTAGGCATGTTCAAAATGCCAGTTCCATCTTCCTTTCTCTTTGCCAGCCACATGTACAGTAAGGAGCAGATAACATGGTGCAGGCCAAGTGGAAAGCCCATTTGAATAAGAAGATTAATTAGGGTGGGGTAGCGAGCTTCCCCACATGCTATGTAAATATTACACCTGGTCCAGTGAATCTATGGGCCCTATGTAAATCAGACACCGCCTCCTCAAGACTGTCTATAAAACCCAGTGCACTCCACTGCAGGCCAGAATTCCCACCTGGGCACCCCTCTCTCACGAGAGGGAGAGCTATTCTCCTTTCTCTTTCTCTCTCTCTCTCCCTTTTTTTTTTTTTTTTTTGAGATGGAATGTAGTTGTGTCACCCAGGCTGGAGTGCAATGGAGCCATCTTGGCTCACTGCAACCTCTGCCTCCCTGGGTCAAGGGATTCTCCTACCCCAGCCTCCCAAGAAGCTGGGACTACAGGCATGTGCCACCACACCCGGCTAATTTTTGTATTTTTAGTAGAGTTGGGGTTTCACCATATTGGCCAGGCTGGACTTGAACTCCTGACCTCAAGTGATCTGCCTGCCTCAGTCTCCCAAAGTGCTGGGATTACAGGTGTGAGCCACCATGCCTAGGCTTTTTCTATTTCTTTTGCCTATTAAACCTCTGCTCCTAAACCCACTTCTTGTGTAGGTATCCTCAATTCCCTTGGTGTGAGATGATGAACCCAGGGTATTTAAGCCAGACAATGACATCTCTTCATTTGACTTTCTGACTATGCAGATTATTATATGTATAAGTATTAGCCTCCAGAAACAGCAAGCACTTATAAAAATGGTGAAATCTTACTAAATATAATTTACAATTTAAAATTACAGTGGATAATTCCAAATGAACAACACTGCACTTTAGGAAGTTTATGTAAAAATGAGGGCTCCCAAGTTAGGCTAACCAAGGGACACTTATTGATGTGCAGAATCTTTGTAAGCAATTATCATCCTGAAGTGTTGTGTCTTCAAGGAGGTTCATGGAAAGGATGGAAAGGACCCTGACAGGGACTCTTGAATATGGGTTTCCGATAAACTCCAGAATTATATTATTTGGGCTGGATAAGCATTCCCAGAACTCCAATAAATAAACTGACTGGTTTATACAGTACTGAACTTGTTAAGATATGTAATTCAAATGAACTCCATGATCCAGATCAAATTACCTATGATAACTCATCTAGTAAGCAGTGTTATGGACTTGAATTGGAGAAATGAAATTGGTATTTAAGACGATATAAATTGAATGTTAAGTGTGGACTCATGGAAAGCCTGGGCAGTAACCTGGATTTTCCTGTGTCCTGAAAGCTTTCATTATTAGAAGCTCTGTATTTCATGACTCATCATTTAAGAGATGAAATTATCCAAATTATGAAAAAATATTGGTGTACTGACTATTCTTAATTGTTAAAATGGTTTATGATCAATGTTTGGTTGGTCAAACCCATAATCCTGGGAATGCAGTCAAAACTTCAGGTATATTTCTGCTACCTGATGGGCCATTTGAACATTTATAGAGAAATTTCATTCGATTGCCATTTTCAGTGCGTATTTTCTCATTTTATAGATGCTTCCTCATGCAAGAAGTCCAATGCTGTAACAGTAGCTAAATGGTTTTTAGGAAATGTGTTTCTCTCATTGGGCCTTTCTGGAGAAACCCCCAGCAGTATAAGTACATGTTTCACTGACTAAGTTGTAGAATTGTTAAATAAGTTATTACAGATACAATAGCATTAGGCAAAGCAAACTGAATTGGCTGGATTTCCATGGCTGAAGATATTGCAGATTAAAAACAATCAGATCCACTTCTAGTTGAAAACGTAAGTTGACCCCTTACGAAATGGTCACTGGAAGGTCTGTGTCCCTAATAATAGAAACTCATGTATCTTTTACTCCTAAATTCTGATGTGAGTAAACGCTACAAAGCTTTAATGTATTATGGCAAACTGTGTTTTCACCAAGTAAAGAAAGCTTTCTATGATCCACTGCCTGAGGACAATTAAACCCTTCACAATCTAGAACCTAGAGAGATTGAGCCTTCTGGGAACAATGTCAGAGAAAGACTTCCCTTGCCACTCACACTGTAGCAAAACTTCAGGACCTCCAACCATAGGCATGTAATCTTACAATTCAGAAAGGCCCCTCCAGACTCTTGGAACTGTATACTCACTGGAGACTTTAAAGTAAAGGAAGTTTCTCTCCAGAAGCAGATGGCATCCTAAAGGTGGTCAGCTTTCCCAAGATCATGGATCAAGACTGCTCTGATATCACACAATTCTTACCTCTTTTAATTTTTTTCTTTCTTATGCCTCTATGAACAATAGAACTGGAAAAGGTGCCTCATATGCACCTATGGAGTACACTTTTATTTATGGAGAGTTTTTCAGCCAACCTTATACATTAGCAAACTTATGTCTTGGTGGATGGAAGATAAAGGGCCAGTGTGGACTACGAATCTTAATGCTATTTTTGTTTCTACAGAATTGGTCAGAAACAGAACATTGGTCCTCTCCTCTTAACCTACATCATAGGTTAAAGAGATCATTGCCAGGTCTTTTCCTTTCTGGATGGACATCATTGTGTTCGATCTCTTTTTTATAGTTTGGAGAAATTTTAAATGAGTCAATAATTGTACATTTATCCCTCATGGCAGGCTCTACAGCATATTCTACTGCAAAGGCTATGGTTGCACAATAGGCTTTTTAAAATTCTTTTGCTAAAGTTGTACTAGGTAATATAATTGCTCCAGATTACCCACTAGCTGAACAAGGAGGAATCTGTGCAGTTGCTGACACTTTTTGCATATGGATGAATACACTAGGTATTGTAGAGACTCAGTTTCATGGAATTAACCAACAGCCTGCTTGGTTAAAGAGGGCAGACTCCTTATCTGGAGTATTCTTTGAAGGATTTGATTTTGGTGGGTTTGATTCATGGAGACCCTGACTAAGGAACATACTCCAAGCCCTTGTTATTATCCTCCTGAGAGCCATAATAGAAGACTTTCTGATGCTTTTTATTCTCAAAAAAGTTTTCAGTGTTTGCATGCAACCATCCTTAGAATATCAAATGCTCTGTCTTTGACTAGAATGACAAAATCTAAAAGAAATGCACAATCATGAGGACACTGTAACCTATGAATGATATGTTGAGATCAGAAGCCCCAAATGACGGTAACTGAGAGTAGTGCTAATGCCCTAAGTTTTGGTCACACTCTCACATAGGAATTGTTAAACAGAATTATGAGTGGTCAGTGTTTTGGACTGAGCTCCCGCACTAGGTCCCACCAGACCAGACCAAACTGACACGGAGCCATTTCTGCTCAATGTCACATAGTCGAACTGAAACTTTCAGAAAGCAGATAGATCCCAAAACCAGAGCTGAGATCTAACAAGACTTGCAAATTTCATACTGCAACCAAATAAGACCATTTACAATGGTGGCAGAGTTACATCACTACCTAAAGTTTTTGTGAAAATCTCAAAATTGAGAGACTGACCAAAAGAAGGAAATTGTTCAATTAAGTTTGGCCCATAGATGCCTCTATACATATTTTGAGTTTGGCCTAAACATTTCTCCATACATATTAAACTGTAACTTGATATATAAACTAACTGTAAGCTACTCTTGTAAAACGGTAACCAAATCACAGCCAACTACAGGTAGCCAACTATTCAAAGCAGGTTCAAATAAAGCAAATGCCCCATTGTAACTAATTAGCTGTTTTTTCACCTCACTTCAGTTTTCTGTAGGTCACTTTCCTTTTTCTGTCTATAAGTGTTATCCAACCATATGACAGCCCTGGGGACGCTCTGAACCATTTCTGATTTTGAGGGCTGCCCAATTCATGAATCATTTCTTTGCTCAGTTAAGCACTATTTAATTTTTCTAAAGTTTTTCCTTTAACATTTCTAACAATGAGGCCACCACATCTTTGTTATTCTTGTTTTAAACATAATTTTATAAAACAATTTTTGAATCTTTTTTTGGATAATGTTTTCCTAGTCACTTATAATTTTTTTTTATTTCAGATGGTCTTTCACTTTCTGTATCCCTAGTGTCACGAGGCTTCTCTTTTTATCATCCTCCTCTTTCTCTCTCTATTCCCTTTAGACAATAGTGATGCTCACCTACTCTTTCAGTCTCAGTCTTTCTTCATTGTTTTGATCCTCTTTCCACATGTCCCCCCGGTCAAGCTGCTAGACTCTCACCATGACTGCATTTCCAGCCCGCACACACGCTGTGCCCATGTGCACACACACTCACATACACAAACCAAACAACTAGAAGAGTTGTTCAAGAGTTCAGCCACCTCTTATTTCTAAACAGTTGCCACTCAAAAATGCATCATCGTTTTCTTTTTCTTTCTTTTTTTTTTCTGAGACAGAGTCTAGTTTTGTTGCCCAGGCTGGAGCGCAGTGGCGCAATCTCGGCTCACTGCAATCTCTGCCTCCCTGGCTCACGCCATTCTCCTGCCTCAGCCTCCTGAGTAGCTGGGACTATAGGTGCCCGCCGCCACGCCCAGCTAACTTTTTTTTTTTTTTTTTTTTTTTGTATTTTTAGTAGAGACGGGGTTTCACTGTGTTAGCCAGGATGGTCCTGATCTCCTGACCTCATGATCCACCTGCCCCAGCCTCCCAAATTGCTGGGATTACAGGCATGATGCATCATCTCTTTCTATGATATCAAATGAATTCCTCTTCTCTTGACTGTTTTTGATGAATCTGATTTTCATGATATAATCCTCCCTTAATTCAGGTAACACTATTCTTGATAAATAAACTTTAGTAATAAAGTAAAATTTAGGTAATTGGGTAACCCCTTTTCTTGCACTGCATTTATTATATTTAGACTATTCCTTTGTGTTAATGTCAGAACTAAATGAAAGTGAGGGAACAAAACAGAGAATAACTACTAGGAAATTCATTAATTAGAGCCATGTTTATATCTTACTGTCAATTTTA
Organism: Hylobates moloch; assembly: GCF_009828535.3. Classification (NCBI taxonomy): domain Eukaryota; kingdom Metazoa; phylum Chordata; class Mammalia; order Primates; family Hylobatidae; genus Hylobates; species Hylobates moloch. The sequence continues at coordinate 35,650,467 of NW_026652290.1, read as the reverse complement.
TTTGAACTAAGTTATTGTAAGTTTAATGTGACTCTTTAAGTTTCTTATTAAGAAATAATATGCCTGAATTTCTGACTGTATGGGAGCACAGAAACCTTGCTCCAGAAGATTTAATAAATTAACTGAGCAAAGCACTGATAACAATCCCTGTCACATTGTAAGGGCTCAAGCAGAGCTAGTTCATAAAATAATACATATTTTTTACTTCATCGGTATTTTCACATTATGAGAAGTAGTCACAAGATTTTATTTGATAAAGAATATGGTTATTTTACAATAATAGAGCAGGAATCTAAACAATAAATTTGCTGATCGACATTCTCCTTCTCTATCTTTTGTTGCTTATGATCTTTAATATTACATTTTAATGATCTACAGAAGAGTTGACTATATATTTTAAAGTGTCAGTTATTACAGATACATTATTATATATGAAGCCCTATATATATAGAGAAAATACATAACTCACCCCACAGAAGAATTGTTTATACAGAAAATCTACCTTTGGTTTCCTCTAAGTAACAATGTCTGCCAGAGTGACAGCCAGTCCTTGAAGTCTTTGATACTGGTTCTTGCATAGATAAGGATCTTGGGCCAGAATGGTAAACAACATACTGCTTTCTTCAAGAAAAATCTCATTACTAACCAAATTTCAGATGAGTAAACAGCATGTCCAATGACAGAGCTGATTTACATTCTGGACTTATTGCAACATGAGCCCAGTTAGCAGAAACAAACACTTCAAAAATTGGCATTGGTCTGCAGAACACACTTTGGAGTAGCATTGCACAAGAATATTTACTAGACTATTTGAATAAGTCAATTAAAATTTTGCCTCTTGAATAATGCAACCTATGAGTAAATGTGTGCTAGATGTGACAATAAATGTGAGTATGAATTAATTTATCAGAATGGCCGTATTGAAATATTATAAGTGATCAATGGCCATAAAAATATTTTGTCCCAAATCTCTGACTTTAATTTTCTGTATTGACAAGAAAGGTTAGTTGGTTAATATTAAGAGTTGAGAATAATGAGTAAGTTTTGAAAACTTTCATGAGAAGGAATTTGCTGTTTTATATCCATTAATCTTGATAAGGCTGGTAGCTAAAGATAATTTTTCCAATATTAGTCAAGCATGAAATGACAAAGCTGATAGACAGTTAAAGCAAATAGCATTTTTGTTTGTATAATGAGTTTGGGGAGATATTATTAATAACCGTTTTACCTTCATTAATTAGAGGAGCTGTATTTCCTCCGCTGGGTTTCAGAATAGATAATGTGCTTTAAGATTTTCTTTCAATTTAAATATTCATTTGAATGAAATACAGAACACGGAAATTGGAGCATGATTTAACCTAATGGTATCAGTCAATCATAATTAAGGATAAATAGAAATGAGACCATTTTAACTAATTTATTTTTATATATATATATTTAAAAACATTTACTACATACTAGACCATTTCACATATATTATCTTATTTAAAACTCACAATAACGCACAGAATGTAAATAGCTGATACTTGGACTGAAACCAGGTATGACTGCTTTAGAATCCACCTTCAAACCATCCTCTTCCCCCATATTTCCTAGGCTAGAACAGCAGCTGGTTTCAGCATCACTATTGACATGAACCAAGGGTCTTTATAGTCTACCCTATTTCCATAGAATTATCTCACTCTGTCCCTTAACACATCCTGTGCTCAGGTTTTTCATATTTCTCTGTATCTTCAAATTACTTACTTATGTCAAATTTGTCTTTGACTCTATTCTTGAGAAATAAATTCTTATGGAAAGCTTATAGAAGAGGAATCTGGGGTTAAGTAAGCTGTCTGAGGTTACATTATCAAGAGGAAATAAGCCCAGAATATCTAACTCTATTAGAACAACAACCCCAACAAAACCTATTGGATTGTATTTACTTTTTATTTTAAACACCTTTTATTATAGAGAAATGCGCTTGGTGAATTATCAGCAAGTGAACACATTCATATAACCTCACCCACATCGAGAAATAAAATGACTAGGATCCAGATGTTCCTTCATAAACCCTCCTGATTCTTACCCATTCACATTCTCCAAAAATAACCACTGTCTTGATGTTTAACTCCATAGATTTGTTGCTTCTGGTTTTAAGCCTTTTATAAATTGAGTTATATGTTACATTTCTATCTTAGTCCATTCAGACTGCTATAAAAAATACCAAAAATTAGGTGGCTAATGAACAACAGAAATTTATTTCTCACAGTTTTGGAGGCTGGAAGTCCAAGATTCAGGCACTAGCAGATACAGGGGATGGTTAGGGGTCTCTTCCTGATTTAGAGAAGTTGACTTCTTGCTGTGTCCTCCTTTTATGAGGGATCTGACCCCACGAGAGGTCATATATATATGTACATTTATAAGTATATATGTATATACATACATCCTTTATCAAATATATATACATATATATACGTCCTTTATCAAGTATATATATATTCTTTATCGAATTGAGAAATTTCCCTGTATCAAAATTGTTTTTCTTCATTTATTGGAATGATTATATTATTTTCTTCCTTTGTCCTGTTAGTGAATGGTGAATCATTTTTACTGATTTCTAAGCTATACTTGAGGAATAAATCTACCTTGATTATAAGGTATAATTCTTTTTATATTACAAGATGGTATGGTTTGGATTTGTGTCCCTGCTCACATCTCATTTCAAATTGTAATCCCCAGTGTTGAAGGAGGGTCCTGGTGGGAGGTGATTGAATCATGGGGGCTGACATCCCCCTTGCTGTTCTCATGACAGTGCGTGAGTTCTTACAAGATCTGGTTGTTTAAAAGTGTGTGGCACCTCTCCCTTCTCCCTTTTTCTCCTACCCCAGCCATGTAAGATGTGCCTACATCTCTTTCGTCTTCACCATGATTGTAAGTTTCCTGAGGCCTTCCCAGTCATGCTTTCTGTACAGCCTGCACAACCATGAGCCAATTAAACCTCTTTTCTTTATAAAACACCCAGTCTCAGTTCTTTATAGCAATGTGAGAATGAACTAACACAGAAGGCATTTGGCTAGTTAATATATATATATTTTTAAATTTCCATATATTTCTTGGAAAAGTTGGCCTGAATACAGACATTCTTACAATATCCTTTACAGGGATTCATACCAAGTTTATGTTGAACTCATAACAATTCGATAATAAGTTCTTGTTTCTATTGTGTAGGTGAGTTGGGTAAGTCTGGTATTATAACTCCCTAAAGTATTTGATACGATTCATCAATAAAACCAATTGGGTTTGTGGTTTTATGTGTAGGAATACTTCAAATTATATATTCAATTTCTTTAACAGGTACAGTACCTCTCAGATTTTGATGAATTGTGTTACTTTAAGAATTTGTCTGTTTTATGTAAAATTTTACCAAATCAGGAGCATGGAGTTCTTTATATTATATTTTAAGGTCTGTAGGGCCTGATAATCAATGTCAGGAGTAAAAAGTAAGATACTCTGTAGAATTTATTTCTATTATTTGTAATTTTGCATTCTCTCATTGACTCATAATCAGCTTAACCAGTGGTTTATATCAATTTATTGGACTCTACAAATAATTGATTTTGCTCTTCATAATTATACGTTTTTTCTTCTTTCTTTAGTTGCATTTTGAACTATCTTTGTCATTTCCTTTCTTCTACTATCTTTCACTTTTATGCACAGTGGTCTTCTGTTTTGTTTTTCTTTGTTTTGCTAGCTTTCTGAGCTATAAATCAGATCACTGGTGGCCTTTCCTCTTTCCAATTTTTGCATGTAAAAATCAAACATTTATCTACATCCACCAAGTTTTGATATCCTATTTTCATTATAATTTGCTTCAAAACATTTTCTAATTTCCGATGTAATGTTGTTTTACCTGTGAATTATTTAAAACTTCTGTGATTTATTTTTCAAAACATGGGAATTTTCTTGTCAACTTTTGTTCTTAATATCTTATTAATTTTGTTATTTTCACTGTAGTTAGAGACTTTGTATAATGCAAACCTTTAAAATTTGGTGAAGGTTGCTTTATGGCTCAGTATGTGATGAATTTCAGTAAATGTTTCATATTCAGCTAAAAATGTGTATTCTCTAGTAGCATGTTAATTAAGTCAAGCTGATTAATGATACACTTTCAAATATTTTATGTAGTTATTGATTTCCCCCCTCTATTTGTTCCATTATATACTGAGATGTATACTAAAATTTCCCACTGTAATTGTAGATTTGTATGTTTGTTTGCATTTTTTGAATATTTGCTGAGTATATTGTGAGAACGCATAATTGGGTGCCTACAAATTTAGAATTTTTTTCTTTCTAATGATTTGATTATTTTATAATTATGCCATTTTCTTCTTTTCCTCTGGTAGTGCTTTTTGCTTTAGTATTTACTTTGTTTTAAATCAATTATATTCACACTGTTCAAGACATCCTAACCAGAGTGAGTCCATCTTGAATAAAGGCTTAATAAAGCCAAACTTTCTGGGTTACATTCCCAGGGGGTTGGGCACTTTGGGTCACAAGAGGTTTATGGTTAAGGAACTGAGTTAATGATGCTAATTAACTAAATGAAGACCTAGAATTTATGGAAATGTCCCAGTACTTTAAGAACAAAAAGAATTCTTAGTTGAAGAATAAGTTTTGCTTTAAATATAATAGTACACTCATATGCTGAAATCAATAGTAACATAGGAAAATGACAATACTAATAGCCTGTCCTAAGCTGATTACAAGCCTCTATAAAAAAGTGAAGTGTTCTTAACAACACATATAAGCAAGCACAATATTTAAGGTAACGGTGTTCCTCCTCTTGCTTTCTGAGGATGCCCTAGTCTGTAATAGAGTAGTCTTTAATAAACTATCTTAACTTCACTATACTGTGACTTTCCCTAAATTTTTTGCTGTGTGAGATCCAAGAACCTGCTCTTGGGGTCTGGTATGAGACCCCTTTTCAGGTGATATTTCCTCTGGTGACTGCCAGACCTTAATGAGGTGAGATCTCCTTTCTGGTAACAATACCAACTTTCTTTCTTTGTCCTTCCTTTTACTTTCACATTTCTATATTGTAATATTTAGGGTGTGTGTGTGTGTGTGTGTGTGTGTGTGTGTGTTTAAGTGGTATATGGTTGTGCTTTTAAAGACTTTAAACCTGATCTGACAATCATTGCTTTTCTATTGTTTATTTTTTTAAGTTAAACTATAACTTACATATAAGTGAGGAAAGAAAAGAACTTTTATCTGAGGAAAAAGAACTTTTGAGTGAGGAATGTGAACCCTTTCAAAATATTAGGAGAAAAGAGGCATGAAAATGAGACAGCAATCATGTTCTATTCTGCCCTTTTGAGCTATGTACTAATCTCTTGAAACTGCTTGCAATTGCCACAAGTATTAATTAGCCTAATAATGTCTCACTGTATGCTGTAACACACACCCTGTAGCTTAACAGTGTATAGCCAATCACTAATCAATGTTATTTCTCTAAACCAATGATAATTCATAACATAATTTGACTAATATATCAGCCTATTCTCTGTTCCCTCTTTTTTTGCCATTAAAAACCTGCCCGTAACAAAGGCCAAACAGAGCTTATATCGAAGGTTGCCTGGGTCTGAGTCTTGCAGGCAGCCATCCTTATTTTGGCTCAAGTATATTCTTTAAATCACATTTTGTGTGTTGGTCTCTTCCTTTTAGGTTGACACAAGAAAGCTCACACCACAAATGTAGAGCTTGATGAATTTTTGTAAATGCAACACACTTGTGTTACCAGCATTTGGATAAAGAGACAAAATATTACCAATATTCCACCATTCTTCTGTTCCTATTCCAGTCCTTACCTTCCCAAGGCACCACAGCGTAAAAGAAAGCATGGGTTGTGCCATTTTACAATGTTCAACTCTCACTTGAGCAATTTGCAAAGATTCCTGTGGGTTCTCTCTAGGGTTTTCAATTCTCATTGAGTTTTTCTCAGAGACCCCTGACCGTGGAAGATCCCTGTCTCCTCAGCATTGGGAAGTTGTAGAAAAGTTGTAGAAAAGTCTGCTTTTCTCTAGTTTTGGCCTATCTTTTAGCCATCCAACCTGCACAGCTTCAGACTTCATCAGTTATCTTGTGGGGAAGTGGCCCACGAAGCCTCTGCTTTTGTCATTCCAGTGTCTTTACAAACACTAAAAGCTGGCTGATTTCTCCAGCTCCTGCAGCAGCCCTGTTAGGGCAAGTGTGGATTCTCAGCCTCTAGCCCTGCTCAGAATCAGTAAGAGAAACCAACTAAAGGGCAGCAGCAGACCATCAGCTCACCTCTGAAACTTTCTCCTCTCTCTGGAACTTTTGTTCCTCTAGATTTTATGAAAGCAGCTTTCAAAATAATGTAGTTGTATAACATAACAGGTTGTTGTCATTGGGACTGTAAGACAGTCATGAACTATTCCATCTTATATGAAAGTAGAAGCAAGTGCATATTTCGTATCCTTATCCTCTAATTAGAATGATTATGCCATTTGAATTGAACCAAAGAACACACATTTGTAGGGTTTTTTAAATTTTTATTTCAACAGTTTTTGGGGTAAAGGTGGTTTGTGGTTACATAGATGAGTTCTTCAGTGGTGATTTCTGAGATTTTAGTGCACCCGTGGCCTGAGCAGTGTACACTGTACCCAATGTGTAGTCTTTTCTCTCTCACCCCCGGAGCCCTTCCCCTTAAGTCCCCAAAGTCCATTATATCATTCTTATGCCTTTGAATTCTCATAGCTTAGCTCCCACTTATAAGTGAGAACATATAATGTTTGGTTTTCCATTCCTGAGTTACTTTACTTAGAATAATGGGCTCAATCTCCATCCAAGTTGCTGCAAAAGACATTATTTTGTTCCTTTTTATGGTTAAGTAGTATTCCATGGTGTATATATATACATTTTCTTTATCCACTTGTTAGTTGATGGACACTTAAGTTAGTTCTGTATCTTTGCAATGGTGAATTGTGCTACTATAAACATGTGTGCAGATGTCTTTTTTGTATAATGACTTCTTTTGCTTTGGGAAGATACCCAATGGTGTGACTGCTGGATCCAGTGGTAGTTCTATTTTGGTTCTTAAAGGAATCTCCATACTGTTTTCCATAGTGGTTGCACTAATTTATATTTCCACCAGCAGGGTAAATATGTTCTGTTTTCAACACATCCATGCCACTAACTATTGTTTTTATACTTTAATTATGGCCATTTTTGCAGGAGTAAGGTGGTATCTCATCATGGTTTTAATTTGCATTTCTCTGATAATTAGTGATGTTGAGCATTTTTTTTCATGTTTGCTGACCATTTGTGTATCTTCTTTTGGGAAATGGCTATTCATGTCCTTTGTCCACTTTTTGATAGGATTATTTGTTTTTTTCTCATTTGGAATACTAGTCCTTTGTCAGATGCAGTTTGTGAATATTTTCTACCACTATGTGGGTTGCTTTGTTTACTCTGCTGATTATAATTTTGCTGTGCAGAAGTTTTTTAGTTTAATTAGGTCCCATTGATTTATTTTTGTTTTTGTTGCATTTGCTTTTGGGGTCTTAGTCATGAATTCTTTGCCTAAGCCAATGTAAAAAACAGTTTTCTCAGTGGTCATGGGAGTTCGTCCCCACTTGAGATCATACCGCAAGGTTCATTTGGGAGCTTCTTTCACCCTGCAACCCCTCCCTGAGCTCATTAGCTGACTTCCCTGAGGGCCCCTGTGAGATACAGTCAGGAATGGCTTTCCTTGGTTTACGTTAGAGACTGGGAATGCCTACAAGGCACTTCCTGCTGCTGCTTCTAATTTTATATTTCATGCTGCTCCCTAAATCTGTTCCAGCTCTGGGTAGGGTTAAGGCCTTCTCCCTTGGACTGGATTTTCAGATTCCCCAGTGGAGATGTGTACATGGAGGCAGACTTTCCTCCTGTCACACTCTGGAAACTGACAATTTTTCACTTGTCTCACAGAGTAGGCTGCAACCTACTGCTTCTTTCAAAGTGTCTGTGGATTCTTTGTGTTTTCCTGTTAAGTTCCTGTGGTGGTTCTGGAAAAAAATTTCACAGTGTGAATCTGTACCCAAGATTCTGTCCTTCTAAGTGGGAAAGGCACATGAACACTGACTTTTTTCCTTCACCTTGAAAACATAAAATAAACAAAACAAAAAAAACCCATGCATTTGGTTTTAAATCCTCCATCTTTATGTACGCCGTTTGTTCCACCTGTACAATATACTTCTCTCATTCTTTGCCTTCTTTTAGGTTATTTAAGTATTTTTATCATTTTTTTCTCCACTTTAGCGCTATTGACTTAAAAGGTATACATCATTTTACTATGTTAGTGGTTAACCTAGGGATTACTTTCACAACATTTTGAAAAATACAAGGTCCTTGATAAACTTAACCACATTTATTCTCTTCTACCAATTTATTATTTCTGTACTTGAATTATTTTATAGTTTAAATCCCTCAGTGTTATTATTTTTATATTTTCTAACATGCATATAGATTTTTACAGATATTTATCCATTCTGTTGCTTTTCATTGCATCTCTGAGATGCCATCTGGGATTATTTTCCTTCTGTCTGAATTTTCATCATTAATATATCCATTAGTGCAGGTCTGCTGATGACAAATTATTTTACTTTTTGTTTGTCTGAAAGTGTTCTTATTCCATTATCAATTTTAAGAGTTGTTTTCACGGGATGTAGAATTTTAGATTGGCAGCTATTTTTTTCAACAACTTGAAAATATTTTATTTTCTTCTGGCTTCCTGGTTTTCTGTTGAGAAGTTAGATGAGTCCTATTGTTGCTCTTTTAAAGTAAAGTGTCTTTTTCATTGGTTGCTTTTACATTTTTTTTATTTGTCTTTAGTTCTCACAGGTTTACTAGGATATGCCTAAGTATAGTTCTTTTGCTTTTTGATTGTTGGTGTATATATGTAACTTACCTGGGGTTGATAAAATTTTTGAATTCATTGCTTGATATCTTGATATCAGTTTTGGAAAATTCTCAGCCATTACTTATACATTGCTTTGATCCATTCATTTGTTCCTTTCTTTCTGGGACCCAATTGCAGATATTATAGAACTTTCACACTTGAGGCGTGTCTAATATGATTTTAAATCTGACCAATGAATTCTGAATTCAAGAGTTTCAATTACTGAATTTCTTTAGTCTAACAATTTTATTTAATCTTTTTAAATAATTTTCATTACCTACCCAAATGCTTAATCCTGTTTTTCAAAATTACTTGAACATATTCTTGAACATATTAACTGTAGTTATTTTATGCTCTTTTCTGATAATCTCACTGCTTAAATTTTTTATGCATCTCTTTCTATAGTCTGCTTTTCCTCTTGGTTTCTATCATCTTGTTTTCTTGTTATTGCTACATCTTGTGTTTTTTTTTATTGAATGCCAGACTTTGTATATGAAAATTCTAGAGACAATTTGAGCTTCTGAATGATCTTGTTTCCTTTAGAGAGTTTTTACTTTTGCTCTAAGTAGACATTTAGGTTGTATGTATGTATGTATGACATCCTATATTATCTTAATCCAGTTAATACTTGAGGTGACTAAGGTGGGCTCTGGTCCTTGGTGGGAAGAGGCTTTTTTATTTCTGGTTCTCTCATACTCCTAGAGTACAGCCTTTCATTGTTACAAATGTAAGCCTGGAATATTGAAATAAGCCTCTTTGGTATATCCTGAACTACATTTTTTTTTTTTTTTTGAGGCAGGGTCTCACTCTCATCGCCGAGGTGAGAGTGCAGTGGTGCAATCACGACTCATTGCAGCCTCAACCTCCCAGGCTCAAGCAATTAAGCAATTTTCCTGTCTCATTTTTTGACTTTTGTAAAGACGAGGTATAACTATGCTGCCCAGGCTGGTTTTGAACTCCTGGGTTCAAGTAATCCACCTGCCTCAACCTCCCAAAGTGTTGGGATTACAGGCGTGGGCCATTATGCCCAGTCTTGAACTACAATTGTTGTTCTTTCAGCTGAAAACTACTTAGCCACTCAACCTCTTAAAAACTCTTTATAGAATTGACAAATTCTCCAAAGGAAAAAGCAGCATAAAATCCTTGTCTTCTCAATATTGGTTCTACAAATATTTCTGCTGTACAGATGTCTTTTTCTTCTCTTTTAGGAGAGTGAGGCGGAAAATCTAGTTAATTTAATTGCTGCTTTTTTTTTTTTCACGTTAGTTAGGTTAAGAACAATCTGATCCATTATGCCTGAAGGTATTTGGTGGCTGTTTATGTACTAAACATCAGAGCTCCTAAATACATCATACAAACATTAATAGAATTGAAGGTAGAAGTTGTAACATAATAGTAGACAACTTCAATACACAGTTTTCAATAATGGATGAGAAAACCAGGCAGAAGATCAATAAGAAAATGGAGTACTTGGGCAACACTATAGACTAATTGGACCTGATGGACTTACATAGAACAGTACACAACAAAGAAATCAACATTCTTGTCAAGCACACATGGAACTTTCTCCAGCCTAGATCACATGTTAGTCTACCAAACAAGTCTTAACAAACTTAAAAGATGGAAATCAAAGAGAGTATCTTTTCTCATTACAATGGAATGAAACTAGAAACCAATACCAGAAAAAAAAACTGAAAAATCCACAAATATGTGGAAATTAGAAAACTCATTCTTAAATAGCCAATGGGTCAAAGAAAAAAAATCACATGGGAAATTACAGAATATCTTAAGACAAGTGAAAACAAAAACACAACAAATCAAAACTTACAGAAGCAAGCAAAAGCAATACTAAGAGAAAAGTTTATAGTGGTAAATATTCACATTTAAAAAGAAAAATCTCAAATCAACAACTTAACCTTATACCTCAAAGAAACAGAAAAAGAAGAACAAACTGAAACCAAAACAAGCAGAAAAAAGGATATAATAAAAATTAGAGCAAAGATAAACAAAATAGAGAATAGAAAAACAATGGGAAAAAATGAAAACTAAAAGTTGTTTTTTTAAAGAGATAAGCAAAATTGACAAAACCTTAGCTAAGTTAACCAAGAATAAAACAGAAGACTCAGGTAAGTAAAATAAAAAATGAAAGAGAGGACATTAAAACTAATACCACATAAATAGATAAGATTATAAGAGAATATAATTGTACACCAACAAATTGTGTAACCTACAAAAATGAATAAATTCCTAGAAATGTGCAACCTACTAAGACTGGATCATGAAGAAATGGAAAATCTAAATAGCCCAATAATGAGTGAGGAGATTGACTCAAAAGCATCCCAACAAAGAAAAGCCAAAGTCCAGGTGGCTTCATTGGACAATTCTACCAAACATAACATTTAAAGTGTCTCTATGACAAAAAATGTCAATCCTCTTGAAATTTTTTCAAAAAATTGGAGAGAAAGAAACACTCCCACACTCATTCTGTAAAGCCAGCATTGCCTTAATGCTAAAGGCAGACCAAGATATTATAAGAAAAAAAGGCAAAACAATATCCCTGATGAATATTGATGCAAAAATCCTCAGCAAAATATTGGCAAAGTACATTCAACAAATCATTAAACGAATTCTATAGCATGACCAAGTGGAATTTATTACTGCAATGCAAGAATGATTCAGCATATGAAAATCAATCATTGTAACATGCTACATTAACAGAATGAAGGACAAAACCACATGATCAGGATAAAAAAACTCTCAAAAAACTAGAAACTAAAGAAAACTACCTCAACATTATGAAGGTCATATATGAAAAGTCCACTATTAACATCATACTCAATGATGAAAGATTGAAAGCCATTTCTCTAAGATGAAGAATAAAAGAAGGATGCCACTCTGCCACTTCTGTTTGATATAGTACTGGAAGCCCTAGACAGAGCAATTAAGCAAGAAAATTAAATAAGAGTCCTCCAAATTTCCAAAGAAGGAAAATTATCCTTATTCTTAGAGGACATGATCTCACATGTAGAACACCTAAAATTCCACCGTAAGCCTTTTAAAACTAATACATTCAGCAAAATATTAGGATACAAAATCAACATGCAAAAATCAGTTGCATTTCTATTCACTAACAATGAACAACTGGAAAGAGAAATTAAGAAAACAATTTCATTTACAATGACAACGAGAATAAAATAGTTAGACGTAAACCTAGTCAAGGAAGTAAAAGACTTGTATGCTCATAACTATAAAACATTATTGAAAGAAATTAAAGACAAACCAAAAGACATCTTATGTACCTGGATTGCAAAACTTAATGTTGTTAATATGCTGAGTGAAGGGCCAAGATGGCAGAATATAAACAGCTGTGGTCTGCAGCTCGCAGTGAGACCAACGCAGAAGGTGGGTGATTTTTGCATTTCCAAGTGAGGTACACAGTTCATCTCATTGGGACTGGTTAGGCAGTGGGTGCAACCCACGGAGAGTGAGTAGAAGCAGGGTGGGTCATCGCTTCACCCAGCAAGTGCATGGAGCCAGGGGACCTCCCTCCCCCAGCCAAGGGAAGCAGTGAAGGACTGTGCTCCCTGCCCTGGGTACTAGGCTTTTCCCATGGATTTTTGCAATCCACAGAACAGGAGATTCCCTCATGAGCCTACACCACCAGGGCCCTGGGTTTCAAGCATAAAACTGGGCAGCTCTTTGAGCAGGAATCGAGCTGCAGGAGTTTTTTTTGCTCCAGCGGCGCCTGGAACTCCAGTAAGACAGGAGAACCGTCCACTCCCCTGGAAAGGGGGCTGAAGCCGGGGAGCCAAGTGGTCTTGCTCAGCAGGTCCCACTCCCATGGAGCCCAGCAAGTTAAGAACCACTGGCTTGAAAGTCTTACTGCCAGCACAGCAGTCAGGAGTCAACCTGGGATGATAGAGCTTAGTGGGGGGAGGGGCAACGGCTTTTCATGAGGCTTTAGTAGGTGGTTTCCCCCTGACAATGCTAAGGAGACTGGGATGTTTGGACTGGGTGGAATTCACCACAGCACTGCAAAGCAGCTGTGGCCAGACTGCTTCTCTAGATTCCTCCTCACTGGGCAGGGCATCTCTGCAGGAAATGCAGCAGCCCCAGTCAGGGGCTTACAGGTAAAATTCTCATCTCCCTGGGACAGAGCACCTGCGGGGAGCGGTGGCTGTGGTGGCAGCTTCAGTGGACTTAATCTTTCCTGCCTGCTGACTCTGAAAAGAGTGGCTGATCCTTCCAGCACAACACACAAGCTCTGCTAAGGGACAGCCTGCCACCTCATGTGGGTCCCTGATCTCCATGCCTCCTGACTGGAGAGACCTCCCAACGGGTTGACAGATACCTCATACGAAAGAGCTCCAGCTGGCATCAGGCCAGTGCCCCTCTGAGATGAAGCTTCTAGAGGAAGGAGCAGACAACAATCTTTGCTGTTCTGCAGCCTCCACTGGTGATACCCAGGTGAACAGGGTCTGGAGTGGACCTCCAGCAAACTGCAGCAGACCTATAGATGACGGGCGTGACTGCTAGAAGAAAAACTAACAAACAGAAAGCAACAACAACAAAAACATCAATAAAAAAGATCCCCTAACAAAAACCCCATCCAAAGATCATCAGCCTCAAAGATCAAAGGTAGATAAATCCATGGATATGAGGAAAATTCCAAAAGCCAGAATGTGTCTCCTCCTCCAAATGATTGCAATGCCTCTGCAGCAAGAGCACAAAACTGGATGGAGAATGAGATTGATGAATTGACACAAGTAGGCTTCAGAAATTGGGTAATAGCAAATTCCTCTGAGCTAAAGGAGCATGTTCTAACCCAGTGCAAGGAAGCTAAGAACCTTGATAAAAGGTTACAGGAACTGCTGACTAGAATAACCAGTTTAGAGAGGAACATAAATGGCCTTTTGAAAAAAACATAAATGGTTTTTTGAAAAAACTTAACAAAATAGACCACTAGCTAGACTAATAAAGAAGAAAAGAGAGAACAATCAAATAAACACAATAAAAGATGATAAAGGGGATATAACCACTGATCCCACAGAAATACAGACTACCATCAGAGAATAGTATAAACACCTTCATGGAAATAAATTGGAAAATATAGAAGAAGTGAATAAATTCCTGGACACATACACCCTCCCAAGACTAAACCAGGAAGAATTCAAATCCCTGAATAGACCAATAACAAGTTCTGAAAATGAGGCAGTAATTAATAGCCTACCAACCAAAAAAAAGCCCAGGACCAGACAGATTCACAGCCACATTCTACCAGAGGTACATAGAGGAGCTGGTACCATTCCTTCTGAAACTATTCCAAACAATTGAAAAGGAGGGACTCCTCCCTAACCCATTTTATGATGTCAGTATCATCCTGATACCAAAACCTGGCAGAGACACATCAAAAAAAGGTATCTTCATACCAATATCCCTGATGAACATTGATGAGAACATCCTCAGTAAAATACTGGCAAACCAAATCAAGCAGCACATCAAAAAGCTTATCCACCACAATCAAGTTAGCTTCATCCTTGGGTTGCAAGGCTGGTTCAACATATAAAATCAATAAATGTAATTCATCACATAAACAGAACCAATGGAAAAAAAATACATGATATCTCAATAGATGCAGAAAAGGCCTTTGATAAAATTCAACATCCCTTCATGTTAAAAACTCTCAATAAACTAGGTATTAATGGAACATATCTCAAAATAATAAGAGCTATTTATGACAAACCTGTAGCCAATATTATACTGAATGGGCAAAAGCTGGAAGCATTCACTTTGAAAACCAGCACAAGATAAGGATGTCCTCTCTCACCATTCCTATTAAACATAATATTGGAAGTTCTGGCCAGGGCAGTTAGGCAAGGGAAATAAATAAAAGGTATTCAAATAGGAAGAGAGGAAGTCAAATTGTCTCTGTTTGCAGATGACATGATTCTATATTTAGAAAACCCCATCATCTCAGCTCCAAAACTCCTTAAGTTGATATGCAACTTCAGCAAAGTCTCAGGATACAAAATCAATGTGCAAAAATCACTAGCATTCCTATGTACCAACAATAGACAAGCAGAGAGCCAAATCATGAATGAACTCCCATTCACAATGGCTACAAAGATAATAAAATACCTAGGAATACAGCTAATGAGATACGTGAAAGACCTCTTCAAGAACTACAAACCACTGCTCAAGGAAATAAGAGAGGACACAAACAAATGAAAAAACATTCCATGCTCATGGATAGGAAGAATCAATATTGTGAAAATGGTCATACCACCCAAAGTAGCTTACACATTCAATGCTATTGCCATCAAACTACGACTGACTTTCTTCACAGAATTAGAAAACACTACTTTAAATTTCATTTGGAACAAAAAGGATCCCGTATAGCCAAGATAAACCTAAGCAAAAAGAACAAAACTGGAGGCATCACACTACCTAAATTCAAACTGTACTACAAGGCTACAGTAGCCAAAACAGCATGGTACTGGTACTGAAACAGATATATAGACCAATGGAACAGAACAGAGACCTCAGAAATAACACCACACATCTACAACCATCTGATCTTTGACCAACCTGAAAAAAACAAGCAATGGGGAGAGGATTCCCTATTTAATAAATGGTGCTGGGGAAACTGGCTAGCCATATGCAGAAAACTGAAACTGTACCCCTTCCTTACAACTTATACTAAAATTAACTCAAGATGGATTAAAGACTTAAATGTAAAATCCCAAACCATAAAACCCTCAAAGATAACCTAGGCAATGGGAACATAGGTATGGGCAAAGACTTCACAACAAAAACACCAAAAACAATTGCAGCAAAAGCCAAAATTGACAAATGAGATCTAATTAAACTAAAGAACTTCTTCACAGCAAAAGAAACTATCATCAGAGTGAACAGGCAACATACAGAATGGAAGCAAATTTCTGCAATCTACCCATCTGACAAAGGTCTAATATCCAGAATCTATAAGAAACTTAAACAAATTTACAAGAAAAAAAAAACCCATCAAGAAGTAGGCAAAGGTTATGAACAGACACTTCTCAAAAGAAGACATTTATGTGGCCAACAAATACATGAAAAGAAACTCACTGATCATTAGAAAAATGCAAATCAAAACCACAATGAGATACCATCTCATGCCAGTCAGAATGGCAATTATTAAAAAGTCAGTAAACAATAGATGCTGTCAAGGCTGTGGAGAAATAGGAACACTTTTACACAGTTGGTGAGAATGTAAATTAGTTCAACCACTGTGGAAAATAGTATGGCAATTTATCAAGGATCTAGGACCAGAAATGCCATTTGCCCCAGTAATCCTGTTACTGGGTATATACCCAAAGGAATATAAATCATTCTACTATAAAGACACTTGCACATGTATGTCTTTTGCAGCACTATTTACAATAGCAAAGACATGGAACCAACCCAAATATCCATCAATTATATACTGGATAAAGAAAATGTGGTACATATATACCATGGAATACTGCATGCAGCCATAATAAAGAATGAGATCATGTCCTTTGCAGGGACATGGGTGAAGCTGGAGGCCATCGTCCTCAGCAAACTAACACAGGAACAGAAAACCAAAGACTGCATGTTCTCACTCATAAGTGGGAGTTGCACAATGAGAACACATGGACACAGGGAGGGGAACAACACATACAAGGGCCTGTCAGTGGGTGGGGGACAAGGAGCGGGAGAGCATTAGGACAAATACCTAATGCATTTGGGGCTTAAACCCTAGGTGATGGGTTGACAGGTGCAGCAAATCACCATGGCACATGTATAGCTATGTAACAAATCTGCACATTCTGCACATGTATCCTGGAATGTAAATTAAAAATAAAAGTAAATAAATAAAATAATAAAAAAAGAAAAAATATTGTTAATATGCCAACACTACCCACAGTGATGTACAGATTCTGTGTAATCCCTAGGAAAAATGACTTTTTTTTGCAGAAATAAAAAAAAAGGAGCAAAATTCATATCGAGACTTAAGGGATTCCAAATAGCCAAAACAATTTTGGGAAAAAAAAAAAAAAAAAAAAAACTAAGTTCTTACACTTAGTGATTTCAATATATATTACAAAACTACAGTAGTCAAAACAGTGTGCTACTGGCATAAAGACAGACAGTAGACCAATGGAATAGAATAGACTGCCCAAAACAATCTCTTATGTGTCTGATTAAGTAATCTTAGATAAGGGTATCAAAATCACCCAATGGGCAACGATAGTCTCTATAACAAATTGGGGGTGGGAAAACTGGATATCCACATGCAAAGAATGAAGTTGGGCCTATATATTTCTCCTTATAAAAAGATTAATTCAAAATGAATTAAACACATAAACATAAGAACCAAAACAATAAAATTCCTAGAAGCAAACGTAAGGGAAAAGCATCATAACATTGGACATGGCAATCAATTCTTGAAGATGACACCCGAAGCATAGGCAATAAAAGCAAAAATAAACAAATGAGACTGCATTAAATGTTTAAATTTCTGTGCATCAAAAGGCACAGTCAATAGAGTGAAAAGATAACTTAC
This sequence comes from Hylobates moloch, assembly GCF_009828535.3. Taxonomy (NCBI): domain Eukaryota; kingdom Metazoa; phylum Chordata; class Mammalia; order Primates; family Hylobatidae; genus Hylobates; species Hylobates moloch. Next base: position 35,632,954 of record NW_026652290.1, on the reverse strand, counting down.
ATAATGGGAAAAACATTTGCAAACTAAATATCTGATAAAGGGTAAGAGTAATATCCAGGATATGTGAAGAATTTCTACAACTCAACTGTTGACAACGAAAACCAACCCAATTTAAAAATGGGCAAATGACTTAAATAGATATATGTTTCTCCAGTGACATGGAAATTGTAAACAAGCATGGGAAAAGATGTTCAACATCACCAGCCATTAGAGAAATGCAATCCAAACCACAATGAGATATCATCTAACACCCATTAGGATGGATGCTTAGGTTATCTAATAATAAATAAAAATTAATTGTTGACAAAGATGCGGAGAATTTGAGAAAGTGGAACCCTATGTGCTATTGGCAGGAATGTAACATCATACAACCGCTATGACAAACAGTATGGCAGTTCCTCAAAAACTTAAAAATAGAACTATCATATGATTCAGCAATCCCACTTCCAGGTATATACTAAGAAATGTTGTTCCTAGTAGCATTATTCACAAAAGCTAAAATGTGGAAGTAACTCAAAGTGCGTCAGTGGATGAATGGATAAGCAAAATGAGGTATATACATACAGTGGAATATCATCCAGTCTTAAAAAGTAAGGTCACTCTCTTGCATGCTACAACATAGCTAAGCCTTGGAGATATTATACCAAGTGAAATGGGCCAGTTAGAAAATGAAAAAGAATGTATAATTTTACTTACATAAGTTATGTAAAGCATTCAGATTCATAGAAACAATGGAATGGGGCTTATCACAGTTTGGGGGGAGAAGGAAATGAAGAGTTGTTGTTTAATAGGTACAATATTTTGGTTTTGCAAGTTGCAAAAATTTTAGGGATCTGTTACACAACAATGTGAATATACTTAATGCCACTATTCTGTACACTCAAAACATGGTTAAGATGCTAAATTTTACATTACATGTTTTTTACTACCATTAGAAAATAAATTTGTAATGATTAAATAATAAAAAGAGAAAGCGATGATCATGGCAGCCCCCGTGCTCACAGTATAATTATAGCATTGCTGGCATTGGGTTGGTAAATCTCTCAGAAGAAGAGGAAATGATGGCTATAATAAAGTTATTATGAAGTAAGTATCAGAAGTATAACCTTGATGCCATGATAGAAGATGAAAAAGGCCAGAGGAGAGTAAAACACAAAGGACTAGGTGGCTTTTCAGAAGGGCCTTGAAGCATTCCTAAGATTTTGACCAGTGAAGCTGCTGAGTGAAAAACCAATTCATGTCCAGGGAAGTTTTTCACGGCATTGTATTTGTAGAGGTATAGTGAAATTGAACCTGGAGTTCTCAGCTGGAGTGGAAGCCTCGAGTGCAAGATTAATAAGCAACATTTGGTTTGGGTAGTAGCCAAGAGGAGCTAGCAGAAGTTTCGGGGATGAGTTCACTTGAACAGAGATGCACTTTAGGATGATGAGCAGCAGCAGCAGCAGCAGACAGGATGAATGGCTATGATATGAGAAAGAAGCAGAGAGTGGTTAAGAGACAAATATAGCCTGCCAAGTGAAAAGCAATGATATACTCCGTTACACCTTCATCGGGAAAGGTATGGCTCTAGACAGCGGGGATGGTGGCTGAAAACCAGCCAGTTCTGTGCACCCCAAACTGTGCTCCTGAGGAAAGAGATGCCTTTTCCTTATTTGCACAACATTATGTTAGGAGATGGAAGTGGCCTTGGTACTGGTGAGGCATTGTAAAATGGTACCCAAATCTAGATACTTTGGTTTTAGAGAGAGGGATGAATAAGTCACCTTGGAAAGTCCACGTCAGGGAGTCAAGGAGAATGAAGTAATGTTAACAGAAAGAGGGAGGTCAGGAGGATAAGGTGTGGTTATTGAGATGTGTATGTTCATTTAAGATCTGAAAATATTACAAAATAACAACAGCAACAAAATATAATGGAAACTATAATGAAGCGTGTAGATTTCAGGATATTAAATATTAATGGAGGTTTCTGGATATCTCCAAAGCACTGTGGGAACAGTGCTTTGTACCTGATAACAGCCGTCTTTTGTTCCTTTTGTTCATGCTTGCTAAAAATTGGGTGATCTTAGACAACCATTTACAAAAAATATCCTACCCTGCACAGGGCAGGCTCTCTGGCCTGGTCATCAGTTACAACTGTTGCTTCTAGAAGTCTGTGTGGCTCTGTGTCTCCTGTAGAGATCTCCTTCTCTATCCACTAACTCTCTCTGTTCACATTCTTCACCCTTTTTAGTTGATTGGATTTTTTTCTTTCTTTTTTTTTTCCCCCATCTGTGTGTTTGCCTGTTTCTCCATCTTCATCCTCCAACCTTGCTAGTTTATTCATTCACACATTCATTTGGTCATTATTCACATATTCATTTATTAAGCCCATGTGGTAGGCAGAATTTTAGGATGTTCCTCTGAATCCCACCCCATGTCAGAGATAGAAGATGCTAGAGAGAGTCAAAGCTGCAACAGATGTTGTCCTATTGGCCTTGAAGGAACAAACTTCCCTGTTACAGAGACAGCCACAGATCAAGAAACAGCAGGAGGCCTCTAGGACCTGAGCCTGATCCTGGCTGGTGGCTCAAAAGAAAGTAGGGACCTGCAGCTATAAGGAACTGAATTTTGCCAACAATCACATGATCTAGAAAGAAAGCCCAGAGTCCCAGAAAGGAACACAGCTTGGCCAACATCTCTGATTCAGTCTTGTGAGACCCTGAAGCTGCATCTGTACTTTTGCCCTACAGAAACTGTGAGATAATAAATAAAGGGTGTTATTTTAAGCCTCTATATTTGTGGTTACTTATACATCGCAATAGAAAATTGGAACAGGTTGACCTTCATTCCTGTTAGTTTGTCTCTGGGCCTGTGTTCCAGAGCTACTAACTCTGCTTACCCAACCCACTGTGCTAGCACCATTGTCCCTGAGTTCCCCAGTGGAGAGCCAGGATTCTCCATTTCCTGGGCCTGCACACGATTCTTGGTCAGGAAACTGTTTACCGTGCTCATCTCCTGGGGTCTACGTCCTCGTTTTGACTTAAACACACAACTTTTTAGCCAATCTCTGCACAAACTGACCTGACTGTTTCCTTTTTGCCCACAACCTTGACAGCTACCCTATCGTTTACCAGTCCAGGCAGTCCTTTTCTGTAAGTCAATCTTTTTTTTTCTGCAGCTACTCCACTCCAAGACCTGATATTAAAGGGAGGAAAGAGTTTTGATCAATCAGTGTAAAACAAAATCACCTCAGAAAAATCTGGTCAGAATCATCATCATTTTAATGAAGGGGAACATAAAGTTAATGCCTTCTTAGCCAGGAGTCGCTGGTCCATCAGTGAGCAATAGAGACTCTGAACCTTTGAGGAAATGTTTGAGATAATCTGGCCAATGCTGATAGTGTGGGGGTAAATTCAGGACAATCGAGCGACCTTGCTGGTACAAGATCTCGCTTGGTGAGGTGTGCCACAAGCTTGCCACCCCCAAACTGATATTCTCATTTTGCCCCCAAGACTGTGAACTCTGCCAGTACCTTTGTTACCACTCAGAGTTGCAGCTGCTGTCTTTGGAGGAGGGAGAAGAGAGACTTACCCCTGGGAGTACAGATTTGTAGAAGTTCCAGGTAGAGAGGCAGGAGTCAGGAGAACATAATATTTGTCTTCTGCAGCAGTTCATACATCTTTTTGTTTGTAAAGCACTAAAGGCCTAAATTGAAATTATCTCTTCCACCAATGTTTTCTCTCTCATATTGCTATTGTTTTTTTTATTTCTGCTGTCCATGCTTTTATTTTTCGTTTTTGGAATGCATAAGAATATGGGAATACCATTCCCAACTTAGGTGATGAGTCATCCTCCATTTACCCTCCTGTCTTTGCATAAGTGTATGATGTTTCACATGGCAAATACTGTATCAAATGAATTGTATGACATAACTAGATACAGAGCAGCATTTTGTGAAAAATAAGTACTGTTTTGGAATAAAAATTACCTACAATTATTTTTTCTTTTTTCTTTTTCGAGATGGCGTTTCACTCTTGTTGCCCAGGCTGGAGTGCAATGACGCGATCTTGGCTCACTGCAACCTCCACCTCCTGGGCTCAAGCAATTCTCCTGCCTCAGCCTCCTGAGTAGCTGGGATTACAGGCATCCGCCACCATACCCTGCTAATTTTTATATTTTTAATTGAGGCAGTGTTTACCATGCTGGCCAGGCTGGATTTGAACTCCTGACCTCAGTTGATTTTCCCACCTCAGCCTCCCAAAGTGCTGGGACTGCAGGCATGAGCCAGTGTGCCTGGCCACCAATCTTAATATATTAAATGTATAGGATTCTTTTGCTCTTTGAAGGGAGGTAAAATACTGAAACATTTGAAATTAATGATGAGGATAATGAAGATTCTTAAAAAGAAAAAAAACCTTTTCATATAGGAATCTTTCAAGCAAAAGCAAAGGATTATATCCTACTCATCACATGAAAAAAAAACAAGGAATATTATAAATGTTTTATGAGTTGAATCATGTTTAGATGAAGTCTGCATTTACCACAATTAGAGTGAAATAAGTGGGTAGTGTAAAGATTGGAAATGTTTAATATATTTTCTAGAATTTCTGAGTTTCTACTGCTTAAATGAAAATATTTAGAGAAGACCAAGTCCTATGGATGAGATCAAAATCTTAGAGATTGGAAAAAAGTGAGATTTTCCCCTGTTCCCCACAGCGTGTGCACAGCCTATGGCCTTTGCTCACTGGCAGAATGTGGGGTGAATTTCATAGGCCCTAAGAATGTGGGTTTTTCTCACCAAAGTTAGCAGCAGATATTTTAAAAACAGCTTTCAAAAGAGCAGATTTTATTTTTTATTAAAAAAACTCTACATGAGTTAGATTTAAGACAAACTAAAATTTATTACTCTAGGTGAAGACTTCTTAATTGTTTTTACTTAATAAGACTTTTATCATAATAAAAACAATTCAAAGTGAATGGTTGGAAAGTAATCTCATTGACAAGGTTCATCAAAAATGCAAAAAAAGGTGATATGTTGATTGATTGTTTGATCAATTAATTTAGAGAAAGAATACAGCCACTCTGGATAAATCCTATGTACAGTGAACATTCTGCATTATGTATTTCTTGGAATAAGGAATAGACATTGGTCTTAGCCCACCTTGTATAGAACTAGTTTTGTAGTTCAGATTTGTACAATTCCTGCAAAGCAAAGTAACAATGAAGAAAAACCTAGAGATTAGAAATAGGGAAGAGCTCACCTTGCCTTGAACCATGATATTTCTATAAGTAAAGTAGGTTATACTTCCTTGAGCCACTTGCAAATGCTTGTTTAAAAGTAAAAAGGCATCTGTAACTTTAAGAGGTAAAAAATACAGAGATGGTAAACACCACCACATAATACAAATCTATAGCTCCCCAAACCTGTAATTAATACCTTGTTATATTCCAGTAACTCTGAAATGAGTTTACAGTTTATTTAAACATGTACCAAATGTAATTTACTTGGAGCTACAGAACAATCCAGAGTAGATTTGTTAGGCCAGGCTCTGAACTATCAAATAAGAAAATTTGTCATATGAGTTGCTGGCATAGTCTTAACTCTGTAGCAGAGCACACTCAACTGTGATAATTTTTCTTTGGTCATTTTCGGCTCTTAATATTTTGATGGTTGATGTAAGAGCTAATTCTCTTTCTCCTTTGATTACAGAAAGTTGAATTCTTAGTGATTACAGTTTTTAAGGATCTTTTTTTCTTTGATGGAAGCGTAAAGAAGGTCAGAGCTTTAATTCTGTCCATTAAAGTGGGACAGAGCCTTGACTTAAAAAAGAAGGCAGTCACTGGGAAGGAGGGCACCAGCCTAGTGGCCTCTAATGGACGTTGTTTTCTGGTAGATGGTTGAGTTCTCTGTGACTTCAATCTTATCCTTTTTTACTGGCATCTTTGTCCATTTCTGTCACCTCTCTCAAATTTAAAATCATTATGGGCACTGTTTTAGTCATTTCTGCCGTTCTTTTCCCCAATATTTTGTCCTTCTAAAATATTCTATGCTTTATCCCCACTACCTGTGTTCTTCCCTCAGCAGGCTTTTCCCTCTTACCCACACCTTGTTCTTCCTCAGGGCCGTTTCCACTCTGCCTACCACAGTGTTGCTGGGTTTGCTCCTCTCCACTAAGGTGCATGTTGTCTTACACACCGTGTGGCCCTTTCTCACCATGCAGTGAGTTAAACAAACGTGCAAAGCACCCAGTACTTGCAGGCCTTTCTCAGGATCATCCTGAGTTCATTCTTTCTACATACTAACTCTCTTTATAAGAACTTGTGATTGTCACAACCTGTTTGGCAGCTACTTCATGGGGTAAACTAAATGGCAGTTGTACATTTCTTCTGTAATCTGCCATTTTGTATGCATGCTTTTGGGAAGCATTGTATTTTTTAAAACACTCCAGCTGGCAGGAAACTGATAACCAACAGTTTCTGCACGTTACTACCATGATTGTTTGTGCTTCCCAATATTTTGAGTTAGGAGTTAAATGACAATCCTAAGCAGTTTTGCAGTTGCCTTTATTATGATGCCTTGGTGTATCACTGTCAGATACACTTAGAATCTGGAGTAGAGACAATGAGAAAAATATGTATGTTTTTAAAAAGTAATGCTGTCAGGAAGCCTGATTCTAACTCCGAAATGTAATCGAAAAATTAAATCACATTTTGAGTTCAGTGGAAACTTTCCCTAGTTAAGATCTTTCTATTCTTATCTTGGTACTTAAAAGCGTTGTTCTTTCTTGCAAATCTTGCTAAAGTCTAAAACCTTTCTAACATGCTGGGACTATTGTCTGCCTGAGGAAAAAACCCTAAAACTATCTATAATTAATAGGTCCTATTGTGAAACACCACCAGCATACTTACAGGATCCTGGAGCTGCAGATTTAGAGACTGGTTATAAAGCGTAAAGAAGGAGTTCAGGAGAAAATGTCTTGACATTGCAAGTCTATTTCCATGTTTTTTGTTTGTTTGTTTTTGTTTTTCTGAAAAAGGCAATCCTACTACAGATGAGAAATGTAACACTGAAATACAATGTGAAAGTATGTGGGTTTCTAAGGTCAAATTTTATATTTAACTTCACCAAGGTCACTCTCATTTTCCCATTTTATATGCTGCATCTCAAACACGCTCATGAATAGTCATCTCTATAATCAAAGAATGACACTAGTCATGTCATCAGAGTTTGTCTTTTTAAGTACAACAGCCACAGTGCTTAGAAAAATATAATGTCACCTTAACCACAGCATAATGTCGAACCCATTGGCTATATGCATATAGCAGGCTGCAGGAGAATCTGGACCATACCCAGTGGTCTGCGGGTTCAGGGAACACGTGGCCTGTTAGAGAGAAGCCCAGCTCATGGAGTTTAAAATCTGAAGTGATGTAGTGATGTGGCTGTCCAGCTACCACAGGCTGGAAAGGATGCCGGGCCCTGAGGGTGGTCCTGCTCAACCTGCAAGTTCTGTTCTGACCTCTCATCGACTCTCGTGTTTTTCCCAGGTTAGTTCATTTTTAAACAAATGTAAGTATTAATAGTTGCGTTGAAAGAATCCAGACCAGGCTTTGAAGACCTTTCCTTCATGCTTCAAGCTTCTGCTGTGGTCCTATGTTCTAGTATGTGAGAAGCACATGCAGAAAGCAGAAGATCTCTTGCCGTGTGATTATATATGAAAGATGACCAGTGACGATTCATCTTTCTTTCCCTGGTCCTTTCTGGTTGCAAAATAACTAGCATCCCCCTTTCAATGCCAGAATGCAGCACTCCCTGATAAAACCAACACTGAGCCATGAGTGGCTAGGGAAGGTTTATTCTTTCTGGTCATGGGTGCTGGTGAGAGAAGTATCCAGCCCTGCCTTGTGCAAGCTGTGTGGCATGCCAACCAGTCATGCCAGGCCAAGGTCCATGAGAACCCGGAGAAATTTTCTCCCAAGGTCTCTAAAATATGTGAGAGAGACTGAGACTGAGACTGAGTATACTCTTGTCTCCATGTACAGAAGAGGCTGACTCTTTCTACAGGGGTTTTGTCATTCAGGATAGGGATAGATCTACAGTTAAATTTCTTTTAATGTTTGCTTTTAAATTTTGCAATCTACTCTTTTAGTATTAATAACCTTAAAAAGAGAAAATGCAAGTTTAATAAAAAATAAAATACTACATTTTTGTTTCTCAACAGAGTTGATGATAGACACGTAACCTGGACAGAATGTTTTGATGTTTACCATCCATCATAGGAGTGTACTGATTTTATAGAAACTTGAAAACTGGAAAACACACATGTGCTTAGGAAATATCAGCACTTATTTGTTTAGTTAGCCCCTGACAGGAGATAGAACCGAGTCATAAAGTCTACTTCAGGTTCTACAGCTGAGATTGAAAACTTCTAGCCTATCTCTGGAGTAATGGATGGACATGTCTCCCAGCTTATCCCTGGGTGAGCGGGCAGGTCTGCTTTCAGACCACAGCTGAAAGGGACTGGAGCTGATTTATAAGGTCCTTTCAAGGTCCACAGTGGAACTGAAGACAGAAGGTCAGCCTGCTGGGGCACCGATGAGCATGTTTCTCTCCAGGTTCTGGAGACTGGAGGCAGGCAGGACTGCCCTCAAGCCTGGTTAGGAGGGGTTGGGGACAAGATTTGGAGTCCTTTCTGGGTCTGCTGTGGGAAGTAGGTCAGTTGGCCTGCCTTCTGGGGCACACAGAGGCAGGCATCTCTCCAGGTCACTGGGTTGCCAGACTGCTCTCAGACCTCAGCTGCGAGGGACTGGGTCTTATGTTCAAGGTTGTTTCAAGATCTGCTGTGGACCCGAGGTTGGCAAGCCTGCCTTAGGAACTCTCCAGCTGTGTCTCCCTCTGGGTGCTTGTGCAAGCAGGACTGATGTTGGGATACAGCTAATAGGGGCTAGGGCCAGTCACAGAGATGTTTTAGGATTCACAGCTGGGATGGAGGTCAATGGCCTGTGTCTCGAGGCACTAGCATAAGTGAAACCCTTTTTGGGCCTCTTGGTGGATGCTTTTGTAGCAGAACCAAGGCCAAATGGGACTGTAGTCAAGCCCTTGGGGAAACAGGGCCATTTCTTGGTCTGCAGCACAAATCACAGTCTGTGAGTCTGCTACTTGGGTACAGGTCTACCCTCTCAAAAGGAACCTACTCGGTTTTGGGTTCTACTGGCATTTCACATACTCCTACCTGAATCCCAGGGCATCTACAAGGGCACTTTTGTCCATGAGTGGCTGTGAAGTCATTGTTGGTTTGGGAAGATAGCAGCCAAGGGACCTCCTTTTCTATCATCTTGCTGCTGTCTCTCTCTTTTACAATGTGCCCAATGTTTACACTTGATTATTTCTATCAGTACACTAGACATATACTTATAAATAAAAGGAGCTGTTCTCAAGAGCGATAATATTGGACTGGTATTTCTTCAATTGAAAAATCACATTTCTAAGGGCATAATGGCTGCCAGCTGAAAGCTCTGTTAAAATAAATTTGTCCTGTCAAGACCCACTTAGTATTGAAAGTGAAAACAGATGACTTAGTCCTTTCTTTCTCTCTTTCTCTTTTCCTATCTGTATTTAAAGCCCTTGTTTAGGTATTTATTTATTTTTTTAAAAACTTTTAAAGAGGAGTTCACAGCAGAAGATTCACAGATTTCCCATGTACCCCCTGCCCTCACGCATTCACAACCTTCCCCATCATCAACATCCACCACCAGAGTGGCACATTTGTTAAAACTGATAAACCTACATTGATACATCATCACCCAAAGACCATGGTTTGCATTAGGGTTCACTATGGGTATTGCACATTCCATGGGTTTGGACAAATGTATAATGACAACATGTATGAAACATTACAGTGTCATATGCAGACAGTAAACTGTTTCACTGACCTAAAAATCCTCTGTGTTCTGCCCATTCAGCTTCCCCCCCCCAATTCCTAGCAACCACTGATATTTTTACTGTCTCCATAGTTTTGCCTTTTCCAGAATGTTATGTAGCTGTAATCATACAGTATGTATGATTTTTCAGACGACTTTGTTCACTTAGACATATGCATTTAAGATTCCTTTATGTCTTTTCATGGCTTGATACCTCCTTTCTTTTTAGCACTGAATGTTGTACCACTGTATGGATGTAACACAGTTTATTCATTCATTCACTCACTGAAGTACATCTTGGTTGCTTCCAAGTTTAGGGAATTATTAATAAAGTTATATCCATGTGAGGGTTTTGTGTAGACCTAAGTTTTCAACTATTTTGGGTAAATGCAATACTAAGAAGTACTGGATCGTATGAGAAGAGTATGTTTAGTTTGGTAAGAAACTGCTAAATTGTCTTCCAACGTGGATGTATTATTTTGCATTCTTATCATCAATGAATGATGTTTCTCATTTCTTCACATCCTCACTGGTGTTTGGTATTGTCAGTGTTCCATATTTTGGCCATTCTAATAGGTGTATAGTAGTATCTCAATGTTGCTTAATTTGCATTTCTCTGGTAATATCTAATGTGGAACTTTTAAAAATGCTTATTTGCATTCTGTATATCTTCTTTAGTGAGATATTTGCAAGGTCCTTTGTCCACTTTCTAACT